>NC_045558.1:70171347-70779680 GCF_009769535.1 Thamnophis elegans
AATGACTGCATCTCAAAAGATCCCTCTGTTAGAATACTGAGGTTTGCAGATGATACAAAAATGATTGGTCTCATTCGAGACAATGACAAATCTGCATACAGATGGGAGGTTGAACAAGTAGCCTTATGGTGCAACCAGAACAATCTTGAACTAAATACACTGAAATCCATAGAAATGGTGGTAGATTTTAGGAGAAACCCTCCTATATTACTACCTCTTACAATACTAGACAACACAGTATCAACAGTAGCGATCTTCAAATTTCTAGGTTCTATCATCTAAAGACTTAAAATGGACACCTAACATCAAAAATGTCACAAAAAATGAACAACGAAGAATGTTCTTACTGCGCCAACTCAGCAAGCTCAAACTGCCCAAAGAGCTGCTGATTCTGTTTTACGGAAGAATTATTGAGTCTGTCATCACACCCTGTACAATTACAGCTTCGGAGACTTCATAATGGCGGGAAAGTGTTCTCTGACAAAGTGCTGCCTTGTTTTTCACAGCCACCTCATTTCCAATTGGGGGGGGGAAGAAATTCTCTGCATGGATCCCCCCAATTGGAAAGATGTGTGGGGTCCAGAGCCCATTCATGCTTCCGAGGACGGGCACTGGACAGGATGCTGGCCGTTTTGGGAGCTGGGCTGAGCGCGGAGGAGCTGGCAGCCGGGGCACCCTGAAGCAGCGCCAGCCAGCATGTCCTGCAAGAAGAACCCATTGAGGCAAGGGCAGCAGCACCGTGCCCTCCTCCGCCCTGCCCATCGCCCAGCAATGCACTGCTGCTGCTGCTTCATCGGGCAGGCCAGGCAGGAGGCAGGTGTGGCCTCGTTTCCAATGGGGAGGGGAAGAAATCCTCTGCATGGATCTCCACAATTGGAAACGACATGGCTGTGAGAGATGTGTGGGGTTCGGAGCCCATCCACCGGGGGGAGGGGTCCCCCTCACGTTCCTCGTCTTCCCAGATGGCTCCAGAGTCATCCACAGCCAAGCAGAGCCTCACCGTGGCTCCACGCCATTGAAAACAAAGGTGCATGGTATGCACACACCCCGTAAATTACAGCCTCGGAGACTTTCCCCCAGGGAAAAACGCCGCTACTAGGTACTTTTAACCTGTGATTAAAGGTGAGCACAGTATGTGTGTCTGTGTGTGTGAGTGAGACAGACAGACAGACAGACACACACATACACAGAGTGACAGAGATGGGGGAGGTAGGAGAGACAGACAGACAGACAGAGCCACAGAGAGAGAGAGACACAGAGAGACACCCACAGTGTGAGTGAGTGAGACACACACACACACAGATTGGGGGGGGGAGACAGACAGAGAGCAACACACACACATACACACACACACAGAGTGACAGAGATGGGGAGGGAGGAAGGGAGAAACAGACACAGAGAGAGACATACAGAGAAAGAGACACAGAGTGAGTGATTAAGTGAGTGAGAGACAGACACACACACACACACACACAGTGTGACAGAGATGGGGGAGGGAGGAGAGAGACAGATACAGAGAGAGAATGACAGAGGGAGACAGAGGGCGGAAGAGGGGGAGAGAGGCAAAGAGCCACACACAGAGAGACAGACAGACAGACAGACAAAGAGAAAGATATATTCTCTTAATATATAGATATATTAAGAAATATTTCACAATATATAATTACCTATTGTTTTTGTGATTAATCACTATGCTTTAATTATGTTCAATTTATAACAATAAAAATACATCCTGCATATCAGATATTTACATTACGATTCATAACGGTAGCAAAATTACAGTTATAGAGTAGCAATGAAAATAATTTTATGACGGGGATCACCACAACTTGAGGAACTGTATTAAAGGATCGCGGCATTAGGAAGGTTGAGAACCACTGCTGTAGAGAAACTGTCTTTAAGCAGTTATTTAGTAAACCCTAGAACTATTACTCCTCCTTGGCCACCAGTCTCAGAAAAGGATAGACAATCCATCCCTAAAAGTATAAAGAGCAATAAAGCCCCATGTGAGGATATTTTACCAGCAGAATTATTTAATAAATTTCCCAATTGATGGGGTCCAATATTGGCAGGTCTTTTTACATATATAAATAACCCTTCCATATACCAGATGGGTGGAATATAGCAATAGTTGTCTCCAACTATTAAAATAAAAAGATCCTAGTAATTATAGATAAAATAAAAATGATGCTAGTCATTATAGGCCCATCAGTCTGATTGACATTGCAGCAAAAATATATGCTAGGTTCCTTTTAAATAGAATTGAAATCTGGATAGAAGAAAAACATATCCTTGCAGAAGAACAAGCAGCTTTTAGACAAAGCCGATCCACTATTGATAACTGCTTTGTCTTGAAGCATCTAATTGCCAAATATGCCTATAAGAGGAGACCTCTGTTTGCTGCTTTTATAGAACTCACAGCAACATTTGATATGGTAAACAGAGAAATCCTATGGAGTAAACTGACATCTCTTAAAATAGAACCTAGACTGCTGGCTTTGATTAAAGCCCTTTACACAAGTACCTGTTTGAAGGTGCAGTATGGGGTTAATGAGGCTCTGATTAACAGGATTCACACAAATAAAGGTGTACGGCAAGAGTGTATCCTGGCCCCTTTATTATTTAGCTTATATATCAATGACTTGCCAGGGTTAATGAAGGATCCCATGGTACACATGCCAATGATCCTAAATACATAACGTAACAGCTTGCTCTATGCTGATGATATTTTATTATCATATTCACCAGAAGGATTATGTAGGCTATTAAGAAGATTCAGCTCTTATTGCCAAGATAATTCCCTAACCATTAGTAAATCTGTTAGATCGGGTAAAGAAAGGCACACAAAGGCTCCAGTAACAACAGCTCTTTATTGCAAGTCAGGTAAATATCTGGCTGAGGAAGGGTTGGGCAGCATCCCGTTTTAAAGGGATCTGTCAGACCCTTTGACCAATGGGATTAAACCTCTGTTCCCACCAGAACAAAGGATTTTGGTGGAAACCTCTGTCAGTGGGGGGGATATCTAACACCCCTCCCCTCTAGGATAGATCAATCCAACTGGTAGTAGTCACGCAGGTAGGTGGGCTTTTGCGTAGCTCTGCCTGACCGTAGTTCTGTGTGTTCCTTCGGACAAGTCTGCTGGACTTGTTTGCTCCACAGCTCTGCCTGATGGAAACTCTTGGAATTTTTCACAGGCCGAGGCTGGAGCTTCTAGAGTTAACTCACTCTGAGCTTGCTGCAGGCCTGCATCAAAGTCAGATAAGTCTTCTGATATTCTCGGGCTTGAATTGGCCATGGAAGGACTGCTATTTTGTTTTGTGCAGCTTTGACTAGCTTGTGCAGGAGTTACTGTTGGTTGTCTAAGTGTGGAGTTAGAAATGTGGCTATGGAGTTGATCAATATGCCTTCTCCAATTTCTGCCGTCCTCGAGCTCTACTGTATATGATTGAGGACCGGTAATTCCAATTACTGCAGCAGGAATCCACAACGTTCTCCCGGTGTAGTTGTGGGCATATATCGAATCACCTATGGAAAAAGAATGAACCTTGCTTGTGGAGTCAGGGGGTGATGAGGTAGAATAATTTGGATGTAGCTGGTCTAGGTGAGAGCTTAGGTGGCGGCCCATGAGAAGCTCTGAGGGGCTTCTCCCAGTGGTAGCACTGGGTGTGAAGTGTTGAATCAATAAGTAGTGGTTGATTTGTGTTTGCCAATCACCTGGGCCCATCCTAGTGAGGGCCCCTTTTGCAGATCTCACCATTCTCTCTGCCTGACCATTGGAGGCCGGATGGAATGGTGCGACCAGGGCGTGCCTTGATTCCCTGAGATGCTAGGAAGGTCTCGAATGGCATAGCCGTAAATTGGGGCCCATTGTCTGAGACCAAGTCATCGGGCAGGCCATGTGTGGAGAAGAGTCTCCGTAGTACCTTGATGACTGCTTCCGCTGTAGTGGAAGTCATCAGGACTACCTCTAACCATTTTGAGTAAGCATCCACAACTATGAAGAATGTTTGGCCGTGTACCAGGCCAGCAAAATCAATGTGCACCCTGGACCATGGTGCTTGTGGTTGTTCCCATTCTTTAGTGGGTGCCTCTGGGGGAGCCAGTCTGGACAGGGTGTGCATATGGCCACACACATACTTCGATCTCCCTGTCCATGTTAGGCCACCATATGTAACTCCTTGTCAGAGACTTCATCCTGATGATCCCAGGATGCCCTACATGTAAAACTTCTAATACTGCAATACGCAGTTTGTTGGGAATAACTACCCGGTCCCCACACAGCAAACACCCATTAATAACTGACAATTCATTGCATTTGGCAAAATACATTTTCAAATCAGCCCCAATAGGCCCCTTGGGCCACCCCCTCCACACCCCAGTTCAAAATTTGCTTTATTTGGGGTTCCTTTGCAGAGTGGCATGCAACGTCACTAGATGAGATGGGTCCGGTTTCCAGGCAGTCAATGAGGAGGACCAGCATCTCGGGGGTGGGGTCGATGAGAACTTCAGGCAATGGGCAGCGGCTCAGAGCATCTGCGTGCCCTAAAGTGGAGCCGGGTTGGTGAATGAGGTGGTAGGAGTAGGCAGCAAGGAAAATAGTCCACCTAGTCATGCGGAGTGGGGCGATCCCCAGCCAGTAAGCCCAACAATGGCTTGTGGTCTATAACCAATTCGAAGTCCCGGCCGTAGAGGTATTCGTGGAACCTTTTTACCCTGACCACTGCAGCCAAAGCCTCGTGGTTCAATTGGCTGCAGTTTCACTCCACAGCGGACAATGTTCTGGAGTAAAATGCAATAGGGGCTTCGGTTCCGTTGGGCATGCAGTGGCTGAGGACACCGCCAACACCAAAGGGGGAGGTGTCACAGGTCAGTACCAATGGCAGGGTCTGGCTGTATTGTACTAGGAAAGAATCCACTGAGAAGAGTCATTTTACTGCGGCAAATGCGGTGGTCTCAGCTTTGCCCCAGGACCATTTTACGTTCTTGGCTAGGAGGCGATGTAATGGTTCAGCAACATTGGCTTTCTGTTTGAGAAAAAAGCTGTAGAAGTTAAGGAGCCCAAGGAATGCCTGCAGTTCGGTCTGATTGCAAGGTGTGGGGGCATCCTGAATAGCTTAAATTTTTTGTGAGGTCGGGTGGATTCCAGACCCATCGATCAGGTACCCTAGGAATTCAACCTTTGGTACATTAATCTGACATTTTTCTTTTTTGAGGCGGAGACCCTTGTCTCTAATTCTGGCCGAAACTGTTCGTATGCATTTTAAAAATTGCACCTAATTTGCAGCTAATACCAAGATATCGTCGAAATAGGGGACAACTCCTGGAATCCCCTCCAAAAGTCATTCCATGATGCTTTGGAACAGTCCGGGGGCGATACTAATGCCAAATTGTAGGTGGTGGCATTTGAATGTACCCTGTGTGTCACAATGGTTTGGGCCTCCACGGTAGTACCATCTACTGGTAATTGTTGGTACGCCTGCGCCATATCCAATTTTGCAAAGATTTTTCCTGGGCCGAGCGAATGTAGTAGGTGCTGTACAATGGGTACAGGGTAGGCGCTTTGTTGTAACACTTTATTAATTGTGCATTTATAGTCCGCGCAGATGCGGACAGACCCATCAGGCTTGACAGGTGTCACAATTGGCGTCTTCCAGCGTGTGTGATCGACTGGCTCTAAGATGCCCTGGCTCACAAACTTATCAATTTCTTTGTCAATTTTAGGACGGACAGCGCAAGGTACTCTCCTAGGTTTTAGCCTAACTGGGGCTATTTTGGGGTCCAAGCTAAAGGAAATTGGGGTTCTTTTGTACTTACCCAGACTGGTGCCAAAAATGTCCTCAAACTCCTTAAAGATGGCTTCAGCACCGTCGTCCCTCACAGAGTTGGTTCCGGTCACTTCCATCCCCAAAGCTTGGAACCAACCCCAGGAGGCTCTGAAGGTTTCCGCTGACCACCGTCATGGGGAGGTTTTCGCAGAATTGTTTGTAGTTCACTCGGAAGGTGTCTTGGCCCATGATGGGGACCTGGTTCCCCGGTAATCGTGCAGGCAGATGTCAGGGTTTTTGAGGTGTCGCTTCTGTAGCTTTGGGATCGCTTGCTTGAGGACTGACTATGGAATTATGGTCAGTGATGATCCGGTGTTGATGTCAATCTCGCATAGAGAGTTCTTGATGAAGACAGTGACTTTGAGCTTTTGGGGGTACATGGAGTGGATTTGTCTAACTGGGATGGTGACATTCAGCTTTTTGAGGTACCCGGCATGGATTTGTGTAACAGACGTATGGTTGGCAATCCTATCGTTGCCTTCTGACTGCCGTGAGTACTTCTGCCAAGCCCCTGGTTTGGGCCGCTGTTGGCAGCTTTGTGAACTTTTGGGCTGTCTGATGGCGGTAGGGAAGTCACTGCGGCACACTTTGGTGATGTGCCCCTTCTGCTCACATCGCTGGCAAGTTGCTTCACGAAAACGGCAGGATGATCGGGCATGGTCTCCTCCATAGCTGGCGCAGGGCGGAACTTGTGAATTGAATTTTCACACCAGCTTTGTGCGGCTACTGCGCATGCGGTAGCTGTCGTCTTCCTCGCTTTCAGAGCTCTCGGGCTCGGTAGTCTCGCAATGTACACGGGTACCTTTCTGCGCATCTTGAGGTGCACTCTGGTGCTGTAGGGTTTCCATCGATTTGGCGGCTGATTCAGATGTCCTAGCCTCGTCTAGTGCAATTTGCAGAGAGAGGTTGCATTTAGCGAGTAGCCTCCTCTGTAGAGTAATGTCTCGCATGCCGCAAATTATGCATTCCAGAATCGGCTCATCCAGGTCTCGGAACTCAAGTAGGCTGCAGCTTTCCAGAGTGCCACCACATACTCATTGATAGATTTGCCCTCCATCTGGTTTCGGATGTTAAATTTGTGCTGGCAAACATATTTGGATGGCTTGGGCGTGTAGTAGATCTTCAACGTTTGTTGTAGTGCAGACCAGGAAAATGCTTGGAATGGGGTTGGTTCCGAGAGGTTTTTCGCCGTTTCAAACACTTCCCGGTCACAGTAACCAAGGAACATGTTCTTCTTACGGGCTTCTGGAATGCCCCTGAGATAATTCATTTCAAGGAAACACTCGAATCGTAGCATGTACGATTCCCAGTGCTCGGTGACTGGATCATACGGAGTTGGTGGGGCGTCGTTCAGCGATGGCTTGCTCGATGCTGCACAGGATACTCCGGGCTGGATGTACTTGCAGGATCACGCTTGCTTTTTTTGTTGCCTTCCAATCCCACCTTCGTCACCAGTGTTAGATCGGGTAAAGAAAGGCACACAAAGGCTCCAGTGTGCAGCTCTTTATTGAAAGTCAGGTAAACATCCGGCTGAGGAAGGATTGGGCAGCATCCCCTTTTAAAGGGATCTGTCGGACCCTTTGACCAATGGGATTAAACCTCTGTTCCCGCCAGAACAGAGGACCTTGGTGGAAACCTCTGTCAGTGGGGGGGGGGGAATATCTAACAAAATCTATATAAAAAGTATTTGGAAAATGTCATCAGAAACATAGAAGGAAATTAGGCAGTGAACCAATTGAACAGGTTAACACCTTTGTATATTTAAGCATAAATTTTTCCAAGACTGGATCTTGGGCTTGCCTTCATCAATGCAGTACACTTAGAGCAAAAGCTCATTTGAATTTATTAACTTAAGTTAAAGAATCAGTTACCCAGGGTCCCTAGCCGCATTAATTAAAGTATATAAAGCTAAGGTTACCCCTATGTGCTTGTATGTAGCAGAGGTTTTGGTCTATACTCAACCAGAATAGTATATACAGAATAAATACGGTCCCAGCATTTGAAATGTACTTTAGGTGTAGATGTAAAAACATCTGCTGCAGCAGTTAGAGCTAAATTGGGAATTCATATAATTCATGCACTATTCAAAATTAGAGCATATAACTACTCGCACAAAGGCAATGAAATAGAGACTGATAGATCCCCAAGTTATGTCTACTAGAGCAGATAAAATCACAATAAAAAAATCTCCTGGATCACCAAACTAACAAATTTTGTAAGAAGCTGTGGCCTTCCTGCCTCTTGCGCAATAGGAGAATGATTTTAAAAAAGAGTTGCCCAAAGAATTAAGGATATAGAATCAAAAAATGACATAGTTATGCTTAGTAAGGTGGATCTTGAAATGGCTGAGCAAATAAAAATGCACTTTTAAATAGATAGCTATTTGAAGTTACAACTGCCAAAATTTCTTAGGGAGATAACAAAATTTGAACAGCTCAACACAATGGTCAGATATGGGAGATTCCATTCTATATCCTACAATGAACGCCTCTGCATTTGTGGAGCGGCAGAGGTAGAAGACCTGGCTCACATCTTATTTTTGTGTTGCTTGTATAATGAATGATCCATTGGAATCCCCATATCAAAACAACTTACCTTATGTGCGACCAGAATCTGAAAATAACATTTAAAACAGCACAGTACTTAAGCGAAATGGTTCAGATGAGATCTGCATATGTGGGACTGATTGGAATAGATTGCAAGGGTGACAATGAAATATAATTTTATCATATTTTAACTATATCTTAAATTCTATTCCAATTTTATTTTAGACTGTATTTTACTCCATTCATTTTAGACTGTATTTTATTCCAATTTCATTTTAAATTGTATTGTAGGAAGTTAAAACCCATCCCCCTCCGAGAAGAATGAAATATCCTAGGAAATATTGAAAAGGCAGAATATTATATTTCCTTGGATGTGAAAAGTGAGAAACATGATGAACATCCTGCCCATCCCCCTTTGTCAATGGGCCATTAAGATGCCCAAACCAGTCCCTTTACATAATAAAGAGTTCACACCTTCAGCTCCAGGGTGAGGGGATTAAGGCATGATAGTATTAGCCCTTTATCCAACTCACCACATGGCATCTGAGAATTCAATCAAATTTGGGATTCAAAACACAGCCTAGAGAGTTGCCCTTGCATGGTCCCATGGGAGTCTGACAACCAATCAGAATACATTTTTTTATACAGGAACAGGAAACAGAGAGGTGGGGCTGAATAGAGAGTATAAAACCAGGAACTTCCAGCATCTCGTTCTCTTTTTCTACTTCACCCAACATTGAAGCGTGTGATCCCTCTTTCCTATTCAGAACTCAAGCCATGTGGTCCTGTCCACCATTAAACCATCTTTCCAAGCAGCCTCCATGTCTCCAGTATCGTTTTCCCCACTTGGAGCTGAACCCAGAAGGACATTTATTCCAACAGTATTTTATCCAATTCATTTTAAATTGCTTTTATCAAATTTTAGTAATAATTTGTTTCTGGAACTTTGCACTTTGATATGGCTTAAGGCCTAACCAATAAAGTAAATGCCTAATATTGTCTCCCCCAAAGAAGTCAATTTCCAATGCTTCAGAGAATTAGGAAGCAGATAATTTATTTGGGAAAATGTGGTACTTATTGTTTTACATACATGTATCTATACAGGCCCATCATTGCACCTTTAAAGTAGACAATATACAAAATCCAGGAAAATATTGCAAAGTAATAATCAAAAGAAATTAAAGGCAGGAGAAAGGGAAATCTGTATAAAACTAGTTTACACAGCAATTGCTAAAAGCTCTCCAAACCTTTCTATCCTTGCAACCTCTCTTTACTTATATCATATCCATGCATTTACACATTACTTTTTGTATTTTAAATGTCTATATTCTTCACATATAGAATGTTTTCGATGAACAAAATTTATTAATGTGTTAATAGTAAATACTTTTTAATAACATTTTGTAATCAAAAAAGGTACTACCAAACTTGTGATTTCAAACCTAATCAAGACTTTCTTGATCATCTTCTTCTCCATCCATTCAGTCTACCTTCATATGCTTGTTCTGTGATGTTATTTATTGCAAATGTAACTGGAGCAATCAGTACTAAAGAAAGTTAGCACCCACCCCTCTTAGAAGAATGAAATGTTTTAGGAAATATTAAAAAAGCATAATGTTACATTTTCCCTAAAGGAGAAACATATTTCTAAAGACAGAAACTCAGAGCCTCAGCTCTCTGCCCGAAATAGAAACTAAGGACCAACTTTTAGAAATGCAGATTTGGTAATCTATTCAAGACAGGACATCCATGCTGTTACAGGTGTTGTCGGATTTGTATGCAACTTTATTCCTCTCTTGCATTCATCTCCATTGTTCAGTGATGCATTTCCTGCCTCTCTAGGATTTACCTCTATCTGCTCCTGTGAGGCACTTCCTGTTACTGTTAGATTTATATAGTTATATTCTTGATGGCTTGTGTAGTGTTTTAACTGCATTTTGATTAAGCAACATGCATTGCAGAGACCCGAAAATCAGCTGGCTGGTAAGAGGTGCATGCGTATGCGTGGTGGAGCTCACCTGGGTGATGGCGTGCATGCTGGCAGAGAAGCCTCCTTTACCTTTACCTTTAGGATATGGATCAAAAAGCAACTTTTTTTTTTTAAATGAACATTTTTCATATAGAGTAAGCACGTTAGTTGTACATATACACTTCATGACATGTAACAGAAATGAATACGGGTCATTTAGCATCTGTTTGAACTTACAAAAGACCTCCTCAGATCTACTTACAGTTCTGATGTGTCCCCCCCCCCCCCACAAACATCTTGCATACATGTGATCTCATTTGGGATGTTTTGCAACTATTTTGCATTTACAGCCATTTGCACAATCCTGCAGTCACATGACAATGGTTTTACTTCACAACAGCAACATTTGCTTCATGACTGCCATAAAATGTTCATTAAATTAGGTGCAGTCATGTGGTAACTCATTAACAACCACCACAACTTACAATTATAGTTCCAGGTTCAATTACAGTGCCAAATATTTAATTATTTCATTTCCATAACACACCTCTAAACTGAGAAAGCTTGGAAAATAACTGCAGAAAAATAAATTGGTGTCAAATACAAATAGTTCAATGACAGTTCTTTTTAGAGTAGCAAATAAGCATCAAGTGCTTATATTATTTATTCTTTTGGAATGGTTATACAGCTTCCTAAGTTAATTATTGCCTTTCTTTTAGAGGAGGAAAAGTGTGTGGTTGTCATTATAAAACCGGATGCTGTTACAGAAGGAAAAGTTGAAGAAATAAAGCAATTGGTGAGCATAAAAACACGGACACAATTCCATTTCAATTTTAAATGAGAATAGAAGGAATTTGCTAAGATGAATCCCTAAAATTCATGAGTGGCCTGAGCTGAGCAGAAGACACATTGTTATGATAGTTTAGTGTGAGCCATGCCAAGGCTTGTTAAGAGCCCAAGTAAACTGTCTTACATGACAGGTAGCTGCTCTTAGATGCATCACTGAATGACTGCTATGACATGGATGAGACACCTATGAATGGGCCAGGGATTTGATCATATAGCGATTAATTTTATTTATTGTCTCCTCTTTCTACCACCACCACTCACATCAACAAATCCCTTCATTTATAGTAAAAATGATATTTGATTAGCAATGCCCTTTCTTAACAGGGTAGTCTAGTTCAGACACATTGGATACCCTAATATCTGGATTGTTTTTATATGTTTTCTCTAGTGAAACCATGCATATGGTTTAGAAGCTATTATACAGATGCAGCAGCCGGATTGCTCAAATAAGCATCTATTAGTGTTGAAGTTCCTGCATTGGCTACTTACTAGCTATTGAACCAAGTAAAGGTTCTTCTAATGGGATTCAAAATTCTAACCATTATGTTGCCTGTTAAATCTAACAGACGTGTAAAATACTAAGGTCATTGGAAAATCATTATTGTGACATACTGCTGGATGTGACAGCTGCTTTTTGGGAATGCTCTTTTGTCTGACATTCAGGTGATATCAGCCTTGATGTGTTTTTCCAGCTCAAATGTGCAGTATTGTTTAAGATAATTTTTGTTATGGAGTGAACTAAAATTATTGACTAAATAAGGTAATTAATAAGTCATATATAAGAAAAGATAACAGAATGTGGTTGAACTTTTTGGCTTTGAAAAACTATAATCTGATTAATATTTAGCTGAAAGACTACCCAGAAATTGTGAGCTGCACACTAGAAAAAACTGAAGCTGGAAGAACAAAACAATAAATCACTTCAATTTAGTGGTTAAAAAACATGTAAATCAAGATAAATTTTATCTTTTTAGTGAAGTGTTCATGAAAGTCTGCATAACAATACACACATACCACTTAATGTAAAATAAAGTTTTAGGGCTAAAACTGTATGATGGATTAAATATTTACCAGGTAAGTATAGTATACTTAGCATACATAGTATACCATAAAGTCTTATTGAGTGCTGGAAAAAACAGCCTACAAAACTGGAGTGCTGGAAAAACTGGCCTACAAAAAAGACCAAAAGAAGAGTACGAAAGAGACCTGGCAAGCAAAGTATTACATTGTCAAAGCATTAAAAAAAATAACAATCCAAGCAGATAATAACAAGATATGGCAATGGCTAAGAGCAGGAAAGTAAGAGACAGATTTTTGGATGCACAAGATCAAGCTTTAAAAACAAATGCATACAAAGCCAGAACTGAAAAGACAGCAACAATGCAAAGAAGGTGAAGAAGCAATGGACTACCTAGTTAGCTACTGCAAGAAAATAGCAGATTAATTAAAAATAATGACATGACAACGTAATTACAATGGTGCACTAGAAGATCTGCCAAAAATAGCAATAGCACTTAGATTATATCTTAAGAAGTAATTCTTTTTTTAAACCACTCATGGAAAAAGAAACTAATGCTATTGTGATCTGCAGAACATATTCCATGTATACACTTATGCCCATAGAATACTCAAACTATATTCTGTATGTACCAAACTAATCAAGCTACTAGAAGAAAATGTAAAGGGTCTAGAGCAAGGGTGTCAAATTCGATTTCATTGAGGGCCACATCGGGGTTGTGTTTGACCTTGGGGGCTGGGGTGGTTCTACGTGGCCAGCTTGACATCACTTGTGTCAGGGGTGTCTGTGGTGGCCCAAGTGCGCTGCCTGTGAAAACATGCTTCTGAGCTCCATTTTCAGATGCAACAGCCTCCTACTGCCTTCTGCCAGTGAAAATGAACTCAGGGGGCCACATGCAGCCCCCCTCAGCTCCATTTTCACTGGCAGAGGGTGGCATGAGGCTATCACAGTTGGAAACGGAGCCTGGGAGGGCTGTGCATGAGTTTCCCAAGCTTAATTTTCACTGGCAGAGGCACCACTGGCCGGTCCTTTGCTGTTTTTAGGGTGGCCCCGAGGCCTTGAGTTTGATACCCCTAGTCTAGAGGAAGCGCTAACCACTCTGAAATTCAACCTACAAAATGAGAAACCCTAAACCTTGCAAGAAGAATATGCCCAAATTGACCATAATAATGCTCAAACAACTTCTAAAAGAATTGACCCCTTAAAGGAAGAAGAAGACAGATGGAAATATGTCACTCATAGAAGAAAAAAAAACCTAGTACAAAACCCCTTTCCAACCCAATCCACTCTGATGAAGAAAGTCAAGGACTTAGGTGTACAATAAGTTTTTTCAACTATACTTCCAATAAAAGGAAAACATCCGGCAAGAGAACCAATAATTCTAGATGTGAACCACTGGCTAAAGGGTTGGTGTCAAATGCCCAAAGACTGAGGAACAAATAGGGTGAACTTGAACTATTTATACATGAAATAGATATGATATAGTTGGAATAACAGAAACTTGGTGGGATGAAACCCATGACTGGAACATACTGATAAGAGGATACAAACTGTTCAAAAAAACCAGACCAAATAAAAGAGGAGGTGGGGTTGCACTGTATGTAAGGATCATAATATTGGTACAGAAATGCATGAAACTGAAGACAAAAACTTCCTAGAATGCATATGGGTCAATATAAAAGAAAAAAAGAACAACATTGCCATAGATGTATACTATAGGCCACCAATCAAGCAGAAAAAACAGATGTCTTTTTTGCTAACCAACTAACAAATATATGTAGGAAACACACTAGAATAGTAATGGGGGGACTTCAATTATCCTGACATCAATTAAAAGACTAATTCTGCACCAAGTGAGAAATCAAATAGGTTCCTAACCAACCTAGCTGACAACTTTGTTGTCCAAATGGTAGAGGAGGGAACTAGCAGGACAGCCGTACTGGACTTAATTCTTACAAACAGAGAAAAAGTGATAAAGGGACTTGGAACTGTGGAAACCTTGGGTGAGATTTCAACATAATGCAAACACAAACAACAGAAAATGATACCAGAGTTTTATATTTCAAAAGAGCTGATTTTAATAAACTCAGAGATAACTTGGGAAAGATTCCTTGGATGAAAATCCTAAAGGGGAAAATAACTCAAGAATCTTGGGAAACTCTGAAAAATATCATAAAAGCCCAGTCCAGAACAATAACCCTGAGAAAGAAAAACAAGAAATCCAAGAAGAAACCAGCATGGCTGCAGAAAGATCTCTCTGACAAATTGAAAGACAAAAAGGAATACACAACTAAGGCAAAATATCAGATATCCAGAACATGCACAGATAAAGTCAGAAAAGCAAAGGCTCAGAATGAATAAAGACTTGCAACAAAATCAAAGATAATAAAAAAGTGTCTTCCAACATTTAAATAACAAGAAAAAAAAATCAAGGAAACAGTCCACTAAAGAGAAGATGGCAAGGAAGTAACAGGCAGCAGAGAGAAAGCAGAGCTGCTTAACTCATACTTTGCATTGGTCTTCATGCAAAAAGGAACTATAGCTCAAACTACAAAAACATAACTGTAAAAGACAGATTTGAAATAAAAGTTAAAATAAACAAAAATAGTAAGAGAACACCTGTCTGATTTTGAAGAATACAAATCACCAGGACCTGATGGGCTTGTCAGAGTGTGCTCAGCGTGACTATTATTTTGAGACAACCCAGTAGCAAAATACAGTACACAGAGGTTTTGTCTGTGTATATAAACAGTGGTTTATATACAGGACCTATATATACATACATACACGTGTCAGGCAAATACTAGGCAAGCAATCAATCTTCAACTCTACATGGAGAACTACAATAGAAATAGATATACGAGGAGAGAGATACACAAGAAGAGAGAAATACACCCTCAAATGGGCTCCTTTATATAGACAGCTTCTTAAAGCGGCGATAACTGGGCTTCTTAAAGTGGCACTATTTCTGCTGACTCATCCTCATTCTAAAGGAGCTGGCAGATGTCATCTCAGAATCATTGTACCACATCTTTCAAAAATCCTGGTGCACCGGAAAACTATTAGAGGACTGGAAAAGAGCTGATGTGGTTCTGATCTTCAAAAAAGAAAAGAAAAAAACACCCAGGAAACTACAGACCGATCAGCCTAACATCAATACCTGGGAAGATACTGGAAAAGATAATAAAAAAACAGATCTGCCAAACTCTAGAATAAAGTAATAACTAGCAGTCAGCACGTGTTTGTTAAAAACAGATCTTCCAAAACCTATCTTATTTAATTCTTCAACATAGCGACTAAATTAGTAGACCAGTGAAATATTATGGACATAATATGCTTAGACTTCAGCAAGGCACTCAACAAAGTAGACCACAATCTTCTTCTTGGTAAGCTAGAAAAAAGTGGGACAGATAGTATCATAACTGGCCAACAAACCGTACTCAATGAGTAGTCCTTAATGGTTCTACATCTACATGGAGGGAATTAAACTGGGGTATCACAAGGTTCTGTCTTAGGCCCAGTACTCTTCAATATCTTCATAAGCAATTTAGATGAGGGAATAGACAGGGAACTTACCAAATTTGCAGATGACACTAAGCTGGAAGAAATAGCCAACACCCTAAAAGATAGGTTCAAGATCCAGATGGATCTTGATGAACACTGGACCCTATCTAACAAAATGAAATTCAATGTAGAGAAAAGTAAAATCTTACACTTAAGCAAGAAAAACCATGTAAACATATAGACTGAGTGAAACCAGGTTTAATAGCAGTAACTGTGAGAGGAATCTTTGAGCCTTAGTGGATAACCAGATAAATATGAGCCAGCAGTGTGCAGCTACATAAACAGAGGGATACAATCAAGATCAGGTGAGGAACTCTATTGACTTTGGCTTTGAAATGTATTTTGTCAGTTCTCAGAATGCAGCACCTTGTCAAACATTCTAATAAAATCATTACCAACTCTAGCAATGGAAAGAAACTCCTTTAAGCTTTTGGTAAGATGTACATTTATTTACATATTAGTTAACATATTAACATATTCTTAAACTAAATAATTGGTTAAATTGAAAAAACTTTAAAAACTGAAACAAATAACCCATTTCCCCCCTTTTAAATATACTTGCATTTTCTACAACTGAAGATTATTGAAGCAGGCTCTGTCATTCTTGCAGAAGACAAGAAGATTTTAACTGATGAGCAAGTTAGGAATTTTTATGAAAGCAAATCAAAAGAGGTAATAAGCTCTAGAAGATGGGGAGGTGAGGGCACAGTTACTGTTAAGCTATAAAAGGCTTTCAATATAGAGGAAAATATTGTTCATTGTAATTACTGAAAATTAATTGTATAAATTGCATGTTATCATAGTTGTGAAAGTTCAACCAGATCATGCCTTTTAAATAACCCAGGAGTTAAAGAATTTATGAATGAATTTCTCTCAAGGCTATCTTCCCAAGCTTTCCCAAGGCTACCTTCCTAAAAACTTAAAGGGTCTTCTAGAATCATGAACAATCATTATTCTAATATAACACAATAATGAGACAATATTTCTATTATTTCAACCATGGCTGGGTAATGTTAAAAACATTATAATTCAGTAGGAGAAATGGCTTCAATGCCAGAACTAGAATAGAGCTAGAATAGCTAGAATAAAGATGTTTTGGCTCTTTGGTTTGAAAGTCTCACTAGATGCTTTTCAGATTTCCTAACTCAGTATCTCCAAAAGCAATAATGTCAATTGAAAGTGATTTGGATAGAGACAGTTGGTGCCTGCAGGCAAAGATGGGTTCCTAATGGTTTGGACCGATGCAGCCCAGTAGGGTATTCTTGGCACTTACACACCCCAATCAGGAACAAAGAATATTTATGTACTTTCTTTGCATGTCACTCTCCTACATGACATTAATGTGTCCAATAACATAAAATGAAGCCTTTTCAAATAATGTAACATTTGGAAGACAATCCGTTCTCATATTAATATAGTTTACCAGTATCTACTAAATCCTTATCTATATTGATGGCATGAGCATTCTAATTTCTAATATCTTATCTCATTATATTGATGAAGAAGTGTAGGCACTCTTTGGGATACTATTTTATCCATATAGTACTAATTCTAAGGTTTGCTTGGTCAAATACACTCCACTTTACAGTATAATTATAAATTGTCATCATTAGCTAGGAATTTTAATTTTCCTGGAGGGAGGAGGTTATTGCTATACTGTATATGCTTCATTTCCTTCTGTGCTCACATTTATTTTTTGTTAATTTTTTCAAATACCATGCATTTGATTCCTTGGTCTTTAATTCCTTGGTCTGAGAGAGGTGATTGTTTTATTGAGAGTCAGAATGTAATCATAAAATATCTAGAATTTTAAACAATCTTAAACTAGAGTACTGTTATTATAAACATTTCTTAGAAAATATCAGTTTATTTATATATATACAGTTCTATGTATTCAACCTATTTGTTCCTTAATAGTCAGTTATATATATTTTAGTAGATGTGAGAGCCAGCATGTTAAAAAAAAGTTAAAATATTAAACTAGAATTTTTTGATTTTTTTTTTATTTTATTGAACATTTATAGGCCGCCCTTTTCCCTGAGGGGACTCAGGGCGGCTTACAATCACAAAGGAAAAGGAGTGTAGGACAGTGCAAAAAGAAATGTGAACAAAAAATAAATTAAACAATAAAACTCAACATTCACTCAACATTCGGGAGGGGCGAAAATAGACTTAGCCCCAGACCTGACGGGCTAGCCAGTTCTTCTTACTCCAGAATCAGGGAGTAATGTCCTTAGAAGAAAACTAAAATATAAATATATCAAGTAACATGAACTACGAATAAAAAATAACATTCTCTTTAACATTAATTCACTTATTCTTTAAAATTAACATTCTGTAAGATCCTGCCTCTACTCCCCGTTCAAGAAAGTACGAACTCTTAAGATAGCAGCATTTCAAAAGGAATCTTTTATTGAAAGGAAGTGAGTGCAAGACAAAAGCAAAGCATTGCCTAAGGCCCCTTAGGCAATTCCGTTAGGAGAAAGAAGTTAGAAATGCCTCCCCTTAGTCCAATATTAAATGAGCCAATCCACAGATGCCAAGATGTTGTAGAAATGGCCGTCCTGGGAAGGAGATAAGGTACTGTTCCCAGGTGCTTCTTTCAGGGGGCTTCAAGACTTAGGCAAAACAGATAGCCCTCCCAACTTACACATTCCCCCAAAGGTAAAGCATTGGGCAGATGGATGTCAGACCTAGGGTTATAAAGTAAGGGATTACAGGATATGCACAAAACAGGAAGAGGGCAATAAGCGAATAAAGGGATCCAGACCCCCTCCTCACAGAAATGGCAGTGTCACGATAGGGATCTGACACATTCGTTATTATTATTATTATACAATTGTATCACAGCGGCCAGTTGTTTCGCCGGATTTGGCATTGGTTACTAGTCGGGCCTCACCCAGGGGCCTAGGACGTCATAACGTATTTTTGTAATATGCATGCAGATCCAAGCAGTGTGGCTTTTTGCATTTGACTGATGGTGATTTTGTCAATTTTTAACTGTTTTAAATGTAATTCCAGTGCTTTTGGAATAGCACCCAGTGTGCCGATTACCACTGGAATTACCACTGCTGGTTTGTGCCATAGTCGTTGAATTTCGATTTTTAAGTCCTGGTATTTTGTGATTTTTTCATGTTCCTTCTCAGCGACCCTGCTATCACCTGGTATTGCGATGTCTGTGATTGTGACCTTATTTTTCTCAACCAGTGTGATGTCTGGTGTATTATGCGCCAGTATTTTGTCCATTTGTATGCGAAAATCCCACAAGATCTTGACCATCTGATTTTCGGTGACTTTTTCAGGCTGATGTTCCCACCAGTTTGTTGCTGTTTTAATATTATAATTTTTGCACAAATTCGAATGGATCATTTGTGCTACTGAATTGTGCCGCAATTTATAATCAGTCTGCGTGATTTTTTTACAACAGCTGAGTATGTGATCAACAGTTTCATCAGCTTCTTTGCAAAGTCTGCATTTGGCATCATCAGAGGATTTTTCGATTTTGGCCTTAACGGGCATTTGTGCGGATAGCTTGTTCTTGCGCAGACAAGATTAGTGACTCTGTTTCTTTCTTTAATGTACCTGTTGTTAACCATCACCAAGTTTTTTCACTGTCCACTTTATCTTTTATTTTTTCCAGAAATTGGCCATTCAGTGCTTTGTTCTGCCAACTCTCCATTCTGGATTTTATCACATCTTATTTTGCTTTTTTTTTTTAAGTAGTGGTAGCCTTTATTATTATTTTTTTCCTGGATGTCCCTGGCTACAGCTTTAAGACTTATTTGCTTGAATGCCATTTTATATCGATTCTCTTGATGGTTCATTTTTTTATGATCAAGCTGGAATTCTGATAAGTGGAAGTTTGTATTTCCAAATAATAATTTAGATACAATCTTGAAATTTTGGAGGTGACTGGAACTTGTAATAAATAAGAATACTTCTGCAGAGAAAATTTGGTAGGAATGAACAATGGATATGGATATGGTATCCTGTTTCCCTGAAAATAAGACCTCCCAGGATAATAAGCCCAATCGGGCTGAAATAACCCCTCCCTGAAAATATTGCAACATGGAGAGCAGCCATGTGGTGACCACGCTCACTGCCTTCTGCACCTCGAATATAATAAGACCTCCCCAAAAATAAGGCCAAGCGCTTATTTTGGGGGTCAAAAGAAAATAAGACCCTGTCTTATTTGTGAGGAAACACGGTATATCCAGAGAGGAGAGATGGAAAAAGCCATGTTTCACATTGTGTTGTCATTTTCTTTTTCTTTTACTTCCCCTCCCCCTCTATCACTCCTATCTCACGGTACACTCCTTCCCTTCCTTCTCACCCTCCCTCCAATCCTCTCTCCCACCCTCTCTACCCCTCTTTCTTCTATCCCTCTACTCCTCCCTTCGGTGTATTTCTACTATCTATTAATATATTCAGCTTGTCCTATTTTTACAGTGAAAATAAAGAGCAACAGTATACAAGTGCAGTAGCGTTACTTTGAATTCTAACACATATTATATATCCCCCCTCCCCCCTCCCCCCTAACACCCCACCTCCCTTCCCCCCCCCCGACTTCCCAGAGCCCGTACACGGTATAGATTTTTAACAAACACAGTCTAAAATATATTAAGACAAAGGAAATAAAAAAAGAAGTTAATAACATCTCTGCATTGAACTCAGCTTCTTCCTGTTGCACTAACTTTGAGCAGTTTAGATTATTCCTAATCTTAAGCATAGGCTATCTGGAATTTCTTAGTCCCGTATTTGTTTTGTATATAGTCAATCCATTTTTTCCAGTCTCGTTTATATCTCTCATTTGAATGGTCTTTAAGATATGCCGATATTTTAGCCATCTCGGCTAGGTTTGTAACTTTCAAAGTCCATTCTTGAGTTGTAGGCAAGTCTTCCTTCTTCCAGTATTGCGCCACCAACAGTCTTGCTGCCGTTATTAGGTGCAGAACCAAATTAGTCTCTACCGCTGTAAAGTCAGTACATATACCTAGTAAAAATAACTGAGGAGCAAACTTTATCCTTCTTTTAAAGATATTTTGCATAATCCACCACATTTTTATCCAAAATGCTTTAACCTTTTGACAAGTCCACCATATATGAAAATATATAGCATCGAGAGAACCACATCTCCAACATTTAGGCTGTACATTCGGATACATAGAAGCCAGCTTTTTAGGATCTAAATGCCATCTATAAAACATCTTATAAAAATGTTCTCTCAGGTTTTGTGCTTGTGTGAATTTCACATTTCTTACCCATATTCTTTCCCATGTGTCCAACATTATTGGTTCTTCAATATTTTGAGCCCACTTTATCATACAATCTTTAACAAATTCTGTTTCCGAATCCATCTGTATTAGTACATTATATATCCTCCTTATATGCATTAAACTTTGATCTCTTATTTGTTTAAACAAATTATCCTCAACTTGGATAAAACCAGTTTTTTGGTCTATTTTCCACCTGGCCTGTAATTGGCCATACTGGAACCATGTTTGAACTACCTTCTTCTCTTTCAATACCTCTAAAGATTTTAGTTGTAGAACCCCCCCTTTCCAAAGTGAGAAGTTGTCTGTAGGTGGTTCTATCCTGTTTTTGTGCTATATTCATATTTTCAATTGCGTGTCTAGGAATTGCCCACATGGGTAACTTGTCATTTAGTTTATATTGATATTTTTTCCAGACCCGCAGTAAAGCATTTCTTAAGATATGACTTTTAAAATTCTTATCCAGTTTTTTGTTGAATAACAAGTAAGCATGCCAACCATATACCAGATCATGTCCCTTGATATTCAGTATTCTATCATTGGTTAAATGGGTCCAATCACTGCATCATAATATAGTTTTAGGTTAGGTAATTTCAAGCCTCCTCTCTCGCGTACATCTTGCATTATTTTCATCTTTACCCTCGGTTTCTTTCCGGCCCATACAAATTTGTTGATACCCTTCTGCCATTCTAAAAGATTCGGATATTTTTTAAGTATAGGTAACATTTGAAAAACAAATAAAAATTTTGGTAAGATGTTCATTTTCACTGCCGCTATCTTACCCAACAAAGATAAGTGCAATTTCTCCCATTTTTTCATCTCTATCTGTATACTCCGCCAAAGTGGTTCATAATTGTGCTTATATAATTTCCCGTTTGAGGCTAAAATATTAACCCCAAGATATTTGACTTTTTTGACTACCTCACATCCTAACATCCCTCCTAGTTCTTCCTTTTGTTTAGTATTCATATTTATAGCTAGTATTTTTGTTTTTCCTAAATTTATTTTAAAACCAGACACTTGACCATATTGATTAATCGTATTCATTAAAACCATACTGGATTCCTGCGGTTGTTCCAATATTATGACCAAATCATCCGCAAAAGCGCGGACTCTGTATTCTTGCTGCCTAATCTTGATCCCTTTTAGACCATCCAAGCCCTGTATTTTATTCAACAATACTTCCAAAGTTATAATGAACAATAGTGGGGACAAAGGACAGCCCTGTCTTGTACCTTTTCCGATTTGAAAAGTGTCTGTTAAACTTCCGTTGACTATGATTTGAGCTGTTTGCTGTTGGTATATTGCTTTAATTGACTGTAAAAAGCTATCTCCTATCTGCATTTTTTGCAATATCTTCAACAGAAATTGCCAGTTAACTCGATCAAAGGCCTTCTCAGCATCCAGAAATATGAACGCAGCATGGATTTGGTTGTTCTTTCCCAAATATTCTAATGCATTAATAATTAGTCTAACATTACTCTTTATGTGTCTCCCCTGTATAAAACCTGTTTGGTCGGTATGTATCAATTGTTGAATAACCACCATTAACCTATTTGCTAGTATTTTAGTAAAAATTTTATAATCTACATTAAGTAATGAGATAGGTCTATAATTTTTTGGTTGGGTAGTATTTTGATCTTCTTTGGGTATCAAAGATATAAACGCTGTCTTCCAAGATGGGGGCACTTTACCTTCCGTTTGAATTTTATTAAATAGTTCTCTAAGAGGTTCTACCATTTCTAACTGTAAATTTTTATAATAAACCGTTGTCAAGCCATCTGTGCCTGGCGCTTTCCCTAACTTCAGTTGCTTAATTACCTGCAAGATTTCCCCTGAGGTTATTGGTTGGTTCAACTTTTGCCTGTACTCTTCTCTAACTAGGGGTATTTTCTCTTTATCTAAGTATTTGTCTATATCTAAACCCTTAATTTTGTCCCCTTTATACAATTCTGTCAAAAATTCCCGAAATGCCTTTTGAATCTCCTCCTGTTGAAACACCTCCTTCCCTCTATAAATCAATTTAGTTACATTTCGAATTTACCTTTCTTTCCTAATCTGATAAGCTAACCATCTGCCCGGTTTATTTGCGTTACAAAAAGTGTTGTGTTTTGCATATAATAAACTAGTAGCTACCTGGTCAGAGATCAACATATCAAATTGGGATTTTAATATGGTAATTGCTTCCTTAACCTTTGTATCGCCTGGATTCAATGTTAATTCCAACTCTTTCCCTTTAATTTCCTCTTCCAATTCTTTTCATTTTAGCCCTTGTTTATGTCTATGTATTTTGTTTATATTCATCAGAACTCCTCTCATATATGCTTTGCTTGCATCCCATACAAATTCCATAGGTGTACCCTTATTCATATTCAGAACAAAATATTCAGATAACAATTTTTTACAATCATTAATGTACTTTTCATATCTGAATAAGTTTTCATTCAGCCTCCAAGACCTTCTTGCCTGCACTACCCTTCCCAATTCCATCCAAACTGGGTTATGATCCGAAAGGACCCTCGCCGCAATCTTTGTCTTCTTCACCCTAGAAAGTAAATAATTAGTGATTAGTATAAAATCAATCCTTGAAAAGGATTGATGTCTATCAGAAAAGAAGGTGAAATCATATTCCTCTGTGTTTCTTTCTCGCCAAATATCTCTCAATTCAAAGTCATCCATCATGTCAAAAAAAGGTTTGGGTAGTTTAGCTTGCATTTTAGTATTTGGGCGAGAGGTCTTCTTATCTCTTTTAGTGTCAATCACGCCGTTCCAGTCACCCAATAGTATACAAGACTTATAGTCCCACTGTACTAATTTAGCATGAAGATTTCTATAGAATCCGTCTTGCTGTTGATTAGGAGCATAAGTTCTCAAAAGTAATGTCTTTTTCCCTTCTAAGATTAGGTCTAGCGCGATATATCTTCCAAAGGGATCTGCTTCAATTAGTTCAGCCTTAATGTCTTTTCTTAAGTATACAACTATACCATTTTTCTTTTCCGTAGCAGAGGTCACAAAATGTTGACCAAGTTTGGGGTTAAACAAATGTTTTTGATCAGTTGATTTGATATGAGTCTCTTGCAGACAAATTATATCATTCTTGAACTGTTTAAGATAGTGAAATATTTTCTTTCTCTTCTGTGGAGAGTTCAGTCCATTGACATTCCATGTCAAAATCTTAGTTGTCATCTTTGGTTGCCTGAAGCTTTTTTAGAGCCTCCTGCATGGCCTGTTTAACCTTTGGCCTAGCTCCTCCCATGGCTTCTGAGCTTGTTGCTGTGACTCCTTGATCAATGGCCGGTGATTGTTGAGGTTGTTGCATTGTAGCTTGTTTTTCCATTCGTCTGGTAGTCATACGGCTAGGGCTTTGTTCCATGACACCTTGCCCTTCCGGGAAGGGAAGATGGTGTGTCTTGTCTGGTAGTTGTGTAGTTTGCTGTCTATCTCGTCCTTCTTGTGGTCTTTCTCCAGATCCAGATGGTGCAGGGTGTCCCACCTTCAGAATATTATGATAGCAATCTCGAGCTTTCCATACAGAGTTGAGACGATATCTTTGCTTGTCAAATGTAATTATAATACCAAATGGCACATCCCATCTATACTGTATCTGATGGTTTCTGAGTTCTTCCACTAGAAAAGCATAATCTCTCCTGGCTCTTAGCATTTGAGGTGGTATTTCTTTCAAGACAATCAAATCCCGCCAATTTGAAGCCTGGTGTTATAGGACTCTTGAAGTATCATGTTTCTGAGCTCTCTTGTGGCGAAGTATATAACTACTTCTCGGGGGAGTTGCTTTTGTTTTGCCGCCCAAGAATTAACGCGATAAATTTTATTGATCTGCCAGTCAAAGTTGGACCCCGGTCTTCCCACCAGACAGTCAAAAGCCTCTGAAAAAATCTGTTTCAAGTTCTCCTGTTTATCCTCACGCAACCCCCTGGCTCTTAATCTGCCTGTACTGTATCATAATAATTTTTTTTCCAGCGTTTTCAACTTTTTGTTGCACTACTTCAGTTTTGGATGTCAAATTGGTATTACCTTCGTTAAGAACCTCTAGGTTATCTTCAATTCCAGAAACATGTTCTGTCAATACAGTTACAAGTCCCAGCATATCATTATTTATTTTGGCAATCCTAGTATCAAATTTATCATATAAATCCACCTTAAACTCTTTTAATTCGTCCTTTATCTCCTCTCTGAATTGTCTGAAGGTTTCCAAAAAAAGTTCTTTCATTAGCACATCTCCAGTAGGGGGCAACTTTGTGCCAGGTATCGGGGATGTGCCTCTAGGAGGAGGTTTCCCCCCAGGATTTAATTTTGATGCCATTATAAGTCTTATCTTCAAGCAATTAATCAAACTCTACTGGCTCGCTGTGCAGCTTACAAGGAAAAAAAAAGGGTATTAAATCACCCCTTTGTTAGCTCTTTAGGAGTTTTCAAAGGATTTCAAAAAAAAAGAAGAGAAAAAAGCATTGTAACGAAGCAGCTCGGCATATTCAGTGCCATTTTTGACTTCTCTATATCAGAAATATATATTAACAAAGTTGATAAGAAGAAAGTCTTGTAAACTTTTCAGAGAAGTGAAACTAATTAATAAGAAACTGCTGGCCGACTGTTCCTCCCTTTGAACTTTTGGATTCTTCTTTGCAGAAGAATTAGGAATGTGGCATTGTTACGGAGAATGCACAATTGCCATTTTAGGAGCCTATTTTTTTAAGAAAAAAAAACCAAGTACACGAAGGAAGCTCTTGTAAAAAATGAAGCTAGGATTTTTTTTAAAAGCAGATAAGGTTCTCAGATACGGACTCTGCTTGTATTAAATTCAGATAAATAGTTCAAATATTGTCCTGAGTGGAGGTATCTTACTTTGAGTTGTGAAGAACAGCTAGGGATTTCCGGCATGGAGATGATGATTCAGCCTCGGCTGGCCCCCCTTCTCTTCGCAGCCAAAAAGGCTGCAAACTTCAAAGGAAAAGCTCTTGCCAGCTGGATCTCTCTCCCCCTCTTCTTTGCCTGAAGAGTGAGGTATCTGCCAGATGTCTAGGCAGATAACGTGACCAGAAACCCGGGAGCAGCTCTATTATGCTGCCACCATCAGCAAGGTCCTGCCCAGGAAGTCGATTTTATCACATCTTTTCTGTATTCTTGTTTCGTCTGTTAGGCCTTCAGTAGATTTTTGTTCTTTACTTCGATTAATAGATGTTCTTGACTTTCTTTTAAATAATCAGCCAGTGCATGTTTTTCTTCTTCAACTGTTTGCTTCACTTGTAATAATCCTCTGCCACCTGATTTTCGGGGCAGATATAGTCTATCAGTATCACCACGTGGATGTAAACTGTAGTGCATTGTCATTAGTTTCCTGGTTTTTCGGTCCAAAATGTCCAAATCAGCTTGTGTCCAGTTAACTATACCAGCTGTGTATCTTATAACTGGTATTGCCCAGGTATTTATGGCCTTGATTGTATTTCCACCATTCAATTTAGATTTCAAAATTTTCCTAACTCTGTTGGTGTACTCTCGCCTGACAATAGTTTTTACTTCTCCATGCTTGATGTTATCCAACTGCAGAATGCCTAAGTATTTGTAGGCTTCATTTTTGTTGTATTTAATTAGTTGGCCATTGGGCATTTCAATTCCCTCATATGCAATGATTTTGCCCCTTTTTATGGATACAGTGGCACATTTTTCCATGCCAAACTGCATTGAAATATCGGTGCTGAATACTCGGACTGTGTTTGTCGATGATTGGATTTCTATTTCTGACTTTCCATAGAGTTTCAAATCAACCATATATAGTAAATGCGAAATTTTTTCAGCTTCTTTGGCTGTTTGGTAGCCTAATTTCATTTTTTTTTAAGATTACTGATAGTGGGATCATTGCGATGATGAAGAGAAGAGGTGAAAGTGAATCACCCTGGAAAATTCCTTGCTTGTTATTAACCATTCCGTAGATCTCATTTCCTACTTCCAACTCAGTTCTCCATTGTTTCATTGCCTTTTCAGTAAAGGATGTAATATTTTTGCTAATGCCTAAGCATTTTATGATCCAACTATGTGGCAGTGAATCAAATGCCTTTTTGTAATCAATCCAGACCATATTCAAGTTTGTTTTTCTGTTCTTACAATTTTCTAATATCATTTTATCAATTAGAAGCTGATCTTTTGTGCCCCTGCTCCTTCTTTTGTTGCCTTTTTGCTCTACTGGCAAGATGTTGTTTGTTTCCAAATTATTATTATTAGTAGTAGTAGTAGTAGTAATAGTAGTAGTATTTCCTTCTACAACACCTTAGTCATTATATCAACATTATTATGTCATTATGCCTGTACATGTAAATATTATTTCGTTTCTATGTTTATAAACCTTTATACACAGTTCTCTCTCTCTCTCTCTCTCTCTCTCTCTCTCTCACTCTCTCTCTCTCTCTCTCTCTCTCCATATATATATATATATATATATATATATATATATATATATATAGTTTTTCAGCTTAATTAATTTTATTTTTGTTTTTCAGCCATTTGTACTAATTGTTCCAAATTTCATAATATTCCGACTCTTCTTTGTCTTTTAATTTTAGTGTTAATTTGTCAAACTGTACACAATCCAAATTTTTTTGTGTCACTAATATGTCCGAGGGGGTATTATTTTGTTTCCAGCATTGGGCAAATGCTATTCTAGATGTGGTGAGCAGATGTGTTAATATGTACTTAATTTTCTTTGTATATTTTCCTTTGATTATTCCCAGCAGAAAGAGTTTGGGTTTTTATTTTATTTGCTCTCCTGTAATTTCTTGCACCCATTTCCAAATTTTTGTCCAATATTTTTGAGTTTCCAGGCAGGTCTACCATATGTGATAGAAAGTCCCTTGTATTTTTTTGCGGCTTGGAAGGGCCGGGAGAGCGAGAGAGAGAGAGAACGGGGGAATCTCTCGGGGCTCGCCAGAGCGCTGCTCCTTTCCCAGAGCGACGGTGGCACGGGGAAGACGATCTGCTGGAGAAACCTTCTGAAGTGGCCCTTATTTCGCGCTATTCCACGCCCGGCATTGGGGCACCGAGACAAAGTGCCCGAGGAGAAGGAAGGAAAGAAGGGGGGAGAGAAAAGGGGGCGCCTGAGCCCTTTCCCCACATCCCTATGCAGTGGGGAAAGAGAGGTCGCTCCCGGTGAAGCGTCACCCCTGCGCTCGCTGCTTCTGTCGCAGCCACACCGAGGCCGAGATGGGATTCGGGGTTTTGACAGATGCCCGTTTCCCCCCCCCCATGCGGCTCCCTCTGGCCGGAGAGCCATGTAGATCCCTTATAGGGGGAGGGGAGGGAGGGGAGGGGAGAGACTCCGCGGGTGGGGGAGGGGATGGGAGGAAAATGGGGGACGCTGCGGAGGTCAAGGAGATGAAGAAGACCTTCATTGTGCCAGCCATCAAACCCTTCGATCACTACGATTTCACCGCCGCTTCCTCCTCTTTTTCTTCCCTGTCTGCGGTTCCAATTGCAGTTGCAAGGAGTGGGAAGGAGAGGAAGGAAGGAGGGAGTGGGGAGGGAAAAGAAGAAGGGAGGGGGGGAGAAGATGGAAGTAGAAAAGATGGATGGAAGGAGAAAGAATGGAAGGAGAAAGAGGAAGATGGAAGAAGAAAGGAAGAAAAAGAAGGGAGGGAGAAAAGAGGGAAGGAGGTAGGAAGAAAAGGGGTAGAGAGGGAAGAGAGGGAAAGAACAGAAAGACAAAGAGAATGAAGTTGATAGGCAAGAGGAAGGAGGAAGGAAGGAAGAAAGAAAAAGGGAGGGAGAGAGGAAAGAAGAAAAGATGGAACTAGAAAGGAAAGAAGGGAGGGAGGAAAGGGGAAGACAGGGAAGAGCAGAAAGACAGAGAAGGTGAAGGTAGATAGGCAGAAGGAAGGAAGAAGGAAGAAATAGGAAGGAGGAAAGGTGAAAGGATGGAAGGAGGAAGGAACAAAAGCGAAGAGGAAGAGAGAAATGGAAAGAGCAGAAAGACAGAGAAGGTAGATAGGCAAAAGAAATGAAGCTGAAAGAATGGAAGGAGGAAGGAAGAGAAGAGGAGGAAGGGAGTGAGTGAGGAAAGAAGAGAGGATGGAAGGAGAAAGGAAGGAAGAGAGGGAAAGAGCAGAAGACGGATAAGGTGAAAGTAGATGAGCAAGAGGAATGAAGGAAGAAGTGAGGTGCCTCGAGGAGGGGAAAAACATTTAGCAATAGCAATAGCAGTTAGACTTATATACCGCTTCATAGGGCTTTCAGCCCTCTCTAAGCAGTTTACAGAGTCAGCATATTGCCCCCAACAATCTGGGTCCTCATTTTACCCACCTCGGAAGGATGGAAGGCTGAGTCAACCTTGAGCCAGTGAGATTTGAACAGCTGAACTGCAGAACTGCAGTCAGCTGAAGTAGCCTGCAGTGCTGCATTTAACCACTGCGCCACCTCGGCTCCTTAGTGGCCAAAGTTACAATGGCATTGAAAAAAGTGACTGATGACCATTTTTCACACTTAGCGACCGTTGCGACCATTTTTCACACTTAGCGACCATTGTAGCATCCTCATGGTCACGTGATCAAAATTTTGTTTGGCAACAGATTCGTATTTATGCTGGTTTCAGTGTCTTGGGGTGACCTTTTGACAAAATACAAAATTTTTAATCAAGGCCCCCCCCCCCCCGGTCAATGGTGTCCCTCTTTACCAATCTGAAAATCTGGTCACCTTAAAAACTATTCAGCTGAATTATTGTTTTATTGTTAACAGTATTATTGTTACTCCTGGTACTTCGCTCGGTGAAAACTTTGATGGAGCGCAGGAGTTCATGGCTTCCATGACAGCCATGGGCTTGACCCAAGTAATTCGGGGCCCAACCCACTCGGCGGGTCACATGCTCGACCTCATATTTCTCTCGGAGCAGTGGATTTGTGATCTTGGTCTGAGGGGTAGTGAGATCGTACCCCTGTCGTGGTCAGACCACTACCTACTGAGGCTTGACTTTCGGAGACCAAACCCCCACTGTAGGGAGGAGGAACCAACCAGGTGGTTCCGCCCCAGGCGACTTATGGACCCTTTGGGGTTCCAAACGGAGCTTGGGGTTATTCCTGATACCCTCGCCCGCAGTCCGGCGGAGACTCTGGTTGCTGCTTGGAACTCGGCAGCGACGGAGTCTCTTAACCAGATTGCGCATCTACGGCCGCTCCGAGGCAGTGGATCCAGGAGAGCTCCTTGGTTTACTGAGGAACTCCGGGAGATGAAGCGCCGAAAGAGACGCCTAGAGCACCATTGGAGATCCAGTAAATCCGAATAGAGCCGAGCACTTTGAACATCCTGCATCAGAGAGTACATCCGGGCAATCAGGACGTCAAAAAGAACTTACATTGCCACTCTGATTGCGTCCACTGAGTCGCGCCCAGCCGCCCTGTTCAGGATAACCTGTTCCCTCCTAAATAGGAGGGATACGGGTGATCCTTTGCAGGGCAGGGCTGAGGACTAGGTCCAGTTCCTCGCGGATAAAGTTGCTCGGTTTCGGGCGGACCTGGACTCCAATCCTGCAGAACCAGCCGAGGCACTAGGGGATAATCTGGTAGGTCATCGCTGGATTGATTTTCAAGCTGTTACCCCTGAGGACGTGGACAAGGCCATGAGAGCTGTAGGTGCCTCCACATGGGTGCTGGACCCGTGCCCCTCCTGGCTGGTTGTTAACAGCAGGGAGGTGACACGGGGCTGGACCCAGGCGGTTGTTGCCGCTTCCCTTTGGGAGTGGGTCTTTCCCCCCACGTTAAAGGCGGCGGTGGTGAGACCCCTCCTGAAGAAACCATCTTTGGATCCAGCCGTTCTAAACAACTATCGTCCAGTCGCCAACCTCCCCTTTGTGGGGAAGGTTGTTGAGAAGGTGGTGGCCTTTCAGCTCCAGCGGTCCTTGGGGGAAGCCAGTTATCTTGATCCATTCCAGTCTGGCTTCAGGCCTGGCTACAGCACAGAAACCGCTTTGGTCGCATTGACCGATGATCTCTGGAGAGCCAGGGATGGAGGCTACGCCTCCATCCTGGTACTCCTTGACCTCTCTGCGGCTTTCGATACCATCGACCATGGTATCCTTCTGCGACGACTGCGGGAGGTGGGGGTGGGAGGCACAGTTTTATGGTGGTTCTCCTCTTACCTCTCGGACAGGTCGCAGTCGGTGTTAGTCGGAGGGCAGAGATTGACCCTTTGGCCCCTAACATATGGGGTGCCGCAGGGTTCGGTCCTGTCCCCCCTACTTTTTAATATCTACATGAAACCGCTGGGTGAGATCATTCGACGGCACGGGATAAAATACCACCAGTATGCGGACGATACACAGTTGTATCTGTCCGCCCTGTGCCAACTCAATGAAGCGATGGACGTGATGAGCCAGGGCCTTGAGGCTGTTAGAGACTGGATGGGGGTTAACAAGCTTGTACTCAATCCAGATAAGACCGAGTGGCTGTTGTGCTTCCCTCCCACTAATTGGCCAAGTGTTCCATCTCTCAGGCTGGGGGGTCAAATACTACGCCCCTCAGATAGGGTCCGCAACTTGGGAGTCCTCCTGGACCCACAGCTGACTTTTGAACACCATTTGTCAGCTGTGACCAGGGGAGCATTTGCCCAGGTTCGCCTGGTGCACCAGTTGCGTCCCTACCTGAACCAGGAGGCTCTCACAACTGTCACTCGTGCCCTTGTGACCTCTAGGCTGGAGTACTGCAATGTGCTCTACATGGGGCTGCCCTTGAAGAGTATTTGGCGACTTCAGCTGGTCCAGAATGCAGCCCCGCGAGCGATCGTGGGTGCACCTCGTTTCACCCACGTAACACCTATCCTCCGCGAGCTGCACTGGCTGCCTGTTGATCTCCGGGTGCGCTTCAAGGTGCTAGTTGTCACCTACAAAGCCCTTCATGGTATTGGATCTGGGTACTTGAGAGACCGCCTACTGCAAATTACTTCCACTAGGCCAATAAGATCCCATAGACTAGGCCTCCTCCGAATTCCATCAGCCGGTCAATGTCGACTGGCAACTACCCGGAGGAGAGCCTTCTCGGTGGCTGCTCTGACCCTATGGAACAAACTCCCCATGGAGATTCGTACCCTCACCACCCTCCAGACCTTCCGCGTAGCCCTTAAAACCTGGCTGTCCCGACAGGCCTGGGGCTAAAGACTTCAACCCCACCCAAATAGTATGACTGTTGTGCTTTTTAACGATGTATTGTCTTTAAGTGTATAACTTGTTTTGTACTTCCCTCCCCCTGAATTGTGAGCCGCCCTGAGTCCCCTCAGGGAAAAGGGCGGCATACAAATAAAGCTAAATGAAATGAAAATGAAATGAAATACTGCAATGTGTGCTAATCTATTCTGAGAATACTACAAATCTGTCAACTGATCTTATTGTACAAGTATTAGATGAGATAGATTGTAACTCCTAACGGCCTAAGGAATTTCAAAGCTTTACATTGGATTGTCTGACTCACAGGCAATCATGTACGGCTTTCAGGTGTGGCCTTGAAAAGTTGTTTTTTAAATATAAATTTTATTTGTACATTTTTCTTTAACAAAAACGAGTGCTTAATAAACAGTGTATTGTCTGGGTCAATTTACCTATATGTAATATCAATAATAATAACAATATTTACTTGTATATAATATAAGGTGACCAGATTTTAACATTGGTAAAGGGGGACACCATTGACAGGAAGGGGGGCGTTCTTGATTACAAATTTTTAAAAACCTGTGGGACGTGGGGCAAATTGTTCACGTGTGCATGCTCACATTTGTGAACCTGTAGGATTCACCACTGGTCCTAAGTCACTTTTTTTAGTGCTATTGTAAATTGATTAGTCATTAAATGAACTGTTGTAAGTCAAGGACTACCTGTACTGTTCTAAACAAAAAACCTGTAACCATATATCCCCATAACCATTAGTCTGATCAGCCCTTGTAACATATATCACAGCCTTCAAGATGGGGACATCTGCAATAGGAGATCAAAAAAGATAGTTTTCAATTATAGGCTGGAACCAACATCTTGACTATTCTGACTCTTCACAACCCTACTTCATGTTAATATAAAGAAATTAGGTGGATACAATTACATATTGAATTCAAATTGACTTACAATCGTGTGTGTTTGTGTGTGTGTGTGTGTGTGTGTGTGTATGTATGTACACAGTATATCTTATACATATAGCATTGTAAAGGTGAAATTTCCACCTATTGTCACTCATATACTGGGTTCCTAATTTTATCTAATTTCCTGTTAATTTTAATGGTTTTATATTGCTGTTTTATTGTATTGTAAGATTCTCAGTATCACTTTGGATAGTAAGATGAGTGGCATATAAATTTAATAAATAAATAAATAATACTCATTAACTTATCATACCTATCTATAGATAAGCGCAAAAAGCAATTAAACAAGCATTTTCAAGAGGAGAAAAGTACCTTGAGTCTAAAAGATAACCTCTTGGGATTAGTCGCAAAAGGTTTGAATGTTCTGCCAGTTCCCTTTTGTTTTGAATTATGCTATCCTGATGGGAAATAGTCTTCAAAACATGTAATTAAAAATAATGAACAGAAATAGGATTTTAGGTATTGTTCTAAAGATAGAAAAATATATTGCTCCTGAAAATCTCTTTATAAACTGTTTATCAACACTAAGGTACCAGTAGCTGTAGTTTCATAGCAAGTTTGTTGAAAACTTTATTTCATATTTTTTGAAATTGAAATGATCCCCAACTAATCAACTAATCAAGCAAGGCAGAAATGTATGATATTCTAATAAAGAAAAATAAACCTCAATGGACTCAATGGGAATTGTTTTAACTAAGTGAGCAGAAGATTAGTCCTACTAACAAAACTCATGAATTTGGAATACAGAGTACAGAATTCATATTCTATATTATGGCATACAGAGCTATTCCTGTCAGCCATGTGAATGTTACAAGGCTAGCATACTGTGGACACTTTCTCCCCTGTTTGCTTCCACAGGCGCTTCTGCTATGCATTTCCAGGATGACCAGAGGCTAAAGAAAACAGGAATATCATACATCACTGCAGAATATATACATAATATCAGCTGCTAATCCATATCTCACTATTTCTTTGCATCTGCTCCCCAGTATTTTTTTCAGGAGTCTGATAATTTAACAAAAAGTGCTTTTCCAAGCTTAACCAGTAAGTGGTCAGAAAAGATTCTTCTGCCTTAATTAACCCAGCTAATTGTTGCAAGCATAAAAGTATGCTGTTAGATATTGCACAATAGATATGCAAGATCTTTATTCCCTTGTCAATTGCCTTTATTAAGGTTTGCTTCCTTAAACTGCTATTAGTACTATTACTACTATTACTACTATTAATAGTAAAAGAAGACAAGCTCCACCTTTGGAAAACAATATCCCTATGAATGAAAATATGTGTGTATGTGTAACTAAAAGGCAGGCATGCCAAGTGGCGCAGGACAGGCAAGAATTTACCAGGGGCTTTTTAATTAGGGGTGGAGGGGGATGGATCTCAATTCAGGACCACGTGAGGGAGTCCTGTTCTTTCAAGCAAGAATTCTCAAAGAGCGGTTGCTGCCGCAAACGAAAAGCAGCTTTTAACCCCAAGCGGATGCCACGAATGTCACTATTTCCATCTGAGCCACCATGCAATCCTTGCACGTGAGAAAGTGAGAAAGAGGAAGCGGGAAGAAAAAAATAAATAAATAACCACCCTCCCAAGCAGCTGGAACTTGCAAAGGGTGACGTTGCAATGAGGGTCGTACTCCTGACCCTCTAAAACTCTCAGGAAACTCCTTCGCAGCCACAGGGGGGGTGCACCCCATCACGGGAGCAGCCCCACTGGCGGAAAAACAATGGGACGGCTGCGGAAAGGCACAAGGAGGGGGTGGATTGACAGCATGGGTCCGTACCGCCGCTTGCCTTAAAGCTCTTGCCTAGCCAAGCTCTGGGGTTGCAGCCGCTGCTCACCATTCCCTCAACTTAGATTTTGTGCTTTAATCAGTAGGGTGCGTGCTGGGAGGAATCTCTCCTCTCCTGGCACGCACCTCACTGCCTAAAGCGCTTCCTTTTGCCTGTCTGATCTCTGCTGCAGGTGAAAGAGCAGTTTAATCAATGGTGTGCGTGCTGGGAGGACAGGAGAGATTCCTCCCAGCATGCACCCCACTGAAAGTGCTTTAATCAGTGGTGTGCATGCTGGGAGGAATCTCTCCTCTCCTCCTGGCACGCACCTCTCTGCCTAAAGCGCTTCCTTTCGCCCGCCCGATCTCTGCTGCAGGCGAAAGAGAGCAGTTTAATCAATGGTGTGTGTGCTGGAAGGACAGGAGAGATTCCTCCCAGCACGCACCCCACTGAAAGCGCTGCCTTAGACTTAGTGTGGATGGGTGGGGGAGCGAGTGACAGCAGATGGATGGGGGAGCGAGCGAGCTATAAAAGCGGGACTTTTTGAAAACTGCGCGAGACGCGGGACAAATTGTAGAAAAGCGTGCCTGTCCCGCTGATAGCGGGACGTCTGGTCACCTTAATATAATAGTATTCTCCCAATTTCTAATGTCTACCTCTGCTATTATTATAAAACAAATCCCATGTTTAAAAGTATTCTTTATCCTCTCTATCTTTTATCTTTAATGTTAACCTATCCATTTCTGTCTTATTTTTTTTATTATGCTTTCATCTGTAGGAGTTCTCTCATTTTTACAATATTGTGCAAATGTAATTTTTGCTGCTGTCAACACATGTAATATTACATATACAACCTGTTTGTCATTTTTTTCTGGTAATACACCTAAGAAAAATATTTCTGGCTTTAAGTCTATATGTTGCTTTGTCTTTTTTTTGCCTCTGGGCATGTCCACCATATATAGTAGTACGATCTTGGCATCTGATTGCATTTCCAACATTTGGCTGACATGTTTTTGAACATCTTTGCTAGTCTTGCCAGTGGCAAAACATTTTGTATAGTTTTCCTTATATGTAGTTTTTGTATAGTTTTGTATAGTTTTCCTTATATTGTCAATTTATAATTTCTATCCCAAAGTTTTTGCCATTTGTCTAGTTCTATTGTGTATCCAAAATTATTTGCCCTTACTATCATTGTTTCTTTCACTTGTTCATCTTCCATTTTAGGCTTAATAAATAACTACTGTGAAATAATTACAGTAATAAATACCTAAAAGTGAAAGAAACAATGATAATAACTGACTATAAGATGCACCGGAATATAGGACACACCAAGATTTTGAAAAAATCAATTCAAAATAAGTTTTTCCCCTCCCTGGCCCCCAGGACCACTCTGCAGGCCTCCTAATCCCTCTGCTTGCTCCATTTTTTTGTGAAAAACAGGGCATATAGAGAGTTTGGGAGGCCTGGAAAATGGGGGGGGGGATTAAGGTGACTAGATGTCCCGATTTCAGCGGGACAGTTACAATTTCTAACAATTTGTCCCGTGTCTCGGGACGTTTTTAAAAAGTCCCGATTTTCTGACTTCATGTTGAAAGCCCAGTGGATTTGCTTAAGAAATCCTAACCGGGGCAAGACAAAAGACACTCTGTCTAATCCCTCTCTCTGTCTCAGTACTTTCATTGTAGATATTAAAACATTAAAGCAAGAAAATGGACAACCCGCGCGCCCCTTTTACCTCATTTTATAAGAAAAAATGACCAAGTACAATAGAGCTCAATACAATACAATACAATAGAGGAAATACTTGGCTAGAGAAGCTGCGAGTGTTCCTTCCTGGATTTTCCGGAGGGGAGGGGCACGGAGGTTAGAGGTCAGTTCGTGTGGGAAAAATGGTGGCAAAGTTTCTTTGAAAAATATTTCCCTGACTAATTTCACCATTTTAATTTGCTCAGTTCTTTGTATTAACATCTACATCATTCTGGATTGACTTGGAGTGCTCACTTGTGCCTGCTGGTAAGTGAGCTGGTTTTTTTTCTTTTATTTTTTTAATGTATTTTAAAATAATATTTTATTTATTGTGCATAGGATTTTTTAAAAATAGTTTTATTCTGTGTGGATTCTTTTTCTAAATTGTCTTAGGCTATTTAAAAAAAGATTCTATCCAAAATACAAAATATCAGCTGCAGTTATTCACTTAAGAACTGTGGCAAGAAAGGTGGTATAATGAACTTAGTGACCAAAGTTACAATGGCATTTAAAAAAGTGACTGATGACCATTTTTCACACTTAGCGACCATTTTCACACTTAGCGACCATTGCAGAATCCTCATGGTCATGCGATCAAAATTTTGATGTTTGGCAACAGATTCATATTTATGATGGTTTCAGTGTCCTGGGGTCATATAATCACCTTTTGACAAAGTCAAATGGGGAAACCAGATTCACTTATGTTACTAACTTATCAGCTGCAGTTATTCATTTAAGAACTGTGGCAAGAAAGGTGGTATAATGGGCTTAGTGATCAAAGTTACAATGGCATTGAAAAAGGTGACTGATGACCATTTTTCACACTTAGCGACCATTTTCACACTTAGCGACCATTGCAGCATCCTCATAGTCACATGATCAAATTTTTGATGTTTGGCAACAGATTCGTATTTATGATGGTTTCAGTGTCCTGGGGTCATATAATCACCTTTTGACAAAGTCAAATGGGGAAACCAGATTCACTTATGTTACTAACTTATCAGCTGCAGTTATTCACTTAAGAACTGTGGCAAGAAAGGTGGTATAATGGGCTTAGTGATCAAAGTTACAATGGCATTGAAAAAAGTGACTGATTACCATTTTTCACACTTAGTGACCATTTTCACACTTAGTGATCCTCATAGTCACGTGATCAAAATTTTGATGTTTGGCAACAGTTACAATTTATATTTGTAAATTGCAGTTATGTTGAATATTACAATACTATTTTTGCGTTATATGAAAATTTTTGTTGCTCCATATAAAATTTTTAATCAAGAGCCCCCCGCCCCCCGGTCAAAGGTGTCCCTCTTTACCAATCTGAAAATCTGGTCACCTTAGCAAAAATGCAACGCATGGGAAGTTTGGGAGGCAAGAAATGGGCTTGTTTTTGCGAAAATGGGGCATGCAGAGGGTTTGGGAGGCCTGTAGAGTGCTCTTGGGGGCTTGGGAGGGCAAAAACGAGCAAAAAGTGGGCCTGTTTTTCACAAAAATGGGCCATTTTTCTGCAAAAAATGGGTTGTACAGAGAGTTTGGAAGGCCTGCAGAGTGCTCCTGGAGGCTTGGGAGGGCTAAAACAGCCCTGTTTTGTGAAAAATTGGCCCATTTTCACTGGTTTTTGCCCTCCCCAGCCCCCAGGAGCACTTTGCACGCCTCCCAAGCCCTCTGTGCATCCATTTTTGTGAAAAACGGGGTCCGCAGGGTGAGGATTTGGGAGGCCAAAAATGCTGTATTCATTGTATATGATACACCCAGATTTTCACCCTCTTTTTTTGGGGGGGGGAAGGGTGCGTCTTATACTCCAAAATACAGTACATCTATTTCTTTATTAATTTTTCATGTGTTCCTAATAGTATCCGATCAAGTGCTATTAGTTATTTATAAAAAGCCATATATTCCAGCATCTTTCACATATCTTGATTGTATTTGCAGATGTGGCTACCATGCGAGATCCACTCCTTCATTTTGTAGTTCCTATTTAGTTTTAAGTTCCCCTTTCTCATTTAAGATATCTTTATATGTTACAAATTTCCCCAAATTTACAACATTTGAACATCAGTGCTTACATTGTGGAAAGCCAGGCTAGAATTTTCATATTCACATTTTTTATTTTACCTTTTCCCATATTAAGTATAGAGTGTTTCTTATATAATTCTTTTGAATGTATTTATCTATTTTATTTTTTTCATACCACAGGAAGGCATGCCATCCCAATTGGAGTTCATGCCCCTCCAGCAGTAACAATTTTCTATTTCTAAGAGTTATTTATTCTTTACTACCAAGCTTCTGTTAGTGCAGGAGCCTGGTAGTAAAGCTCCCAAAACGGCAATCCAAAGCCCTCTGAGTCTTGTAACATTTTCAGTCTTTTTTCCCTTCTTTCCCCTGGCCATACCTTTTTCAATATTATTGTATTAATTCATCAAAATATTTTTTTCTCTAATTTTATAGAAATCGTTTGAAACAAAAACAATAGTTTGGGCAGAATATTTGTTTTTATGGTTTCTATCCTTCCTGTCATTGAGAATTGCATGTTTTTCCACTTCTCCAGGTCAAGTTTAATTTGTTATATTAGCCTCATGTAATTATCTTCTTTAAGTGTTGCACATCTAGCTGTTAGGTAAATTCCCAAGTATTTCACTTTCTTAACTATCTGAATGTCTATTTTCTTTGGCAGTTCATTTTTCTGTTTATCTGTAAGATTTTTAGCTAGTATTTTTGTTTTGGCTTTAACAATCTTTTGTAACATGGAAATAATGAACTGTTAAGCTGTTAAGCAGGAATTTTGAGGGGGAAAAATCCAGTTTTGAGAAAGAAGCTCAAAATAACTCCTTTTTGATTTTACTTATGTGTCATAAATTACTTAGACAGGATTTTTATCCTGCCATGTCTGTTTCTTGCCTTGACCTATCTCAAACACTTGCTTGTCTTTGGTGCTTCCCTTCCCTTGGTGCTCTAAGTTCATGCTTATTTGGTTTTAATAATTAAACTAGAGCTGAAAGTAAGGGCATGCCTGCAATATGGCATTTAGTTATAATATGCTTTCTGACATGACTTATTTTTAGTAGTCATTATCAAAAAAGGCTCTGAAGAAAGAGTAGATTGGAATGAAAATGAATTCTTGCAATTCAACCTATCTTACAAAGTTTTTGGGTGGAAAATAAAAGGGAAATCTTGACCTTCTTAATAAATGATGGACAATTAATGTAATAAATAAACAATTCTGGTTTTTCAATGTCAATATCAATCATTCCACTGGTGGGTTCCTACCGGTTCTGACTGGTTTGGCTGAACTGGTAGTGGTTTGTCAGCCTGGGACTCTAGAACTGATAGCGACCCAGGCCTGCTACGCCCCCAAACCAGTTCTCTGGGCAGCGCCATAGGCGACACCATCTTGTTTTTTGCTTCTGCACATGTGCTGAACAATTTTTATTGTATTGTGCATGCATGCAAAGCATGCATCAAGTGCGGGCACCCACAAGTGAACAGGCAGTAGTAACTGCAGAAGCCCACCCCTGAATCATTCCTTTTCAGAGGAGCTATTAGGTAGGTATGCTAGTTCGACATGGTAATTGTATTTTGTGTGGGGCAAAGCAAGTTAGAGAAGTCTTCATTTTACAAAGCACTTCCATCTGGTCTGCCTAAAGAGTAGGACATGACAGTACTAGACAAGTTTTGATTGGGAAGGGCTGCACTTAACATCTGGAAAAAGTTTAAGAATGGCTGGAGGTGAGGAATAAGACCTAGATTTTTATTCTCCTGGATCTGGGAGTTGAGAAATTGTGTCTTTGTTGTTTTTTTTAAGCATAAAAAAAACAGATATAAGAACCACTGTTGTATGTCTTTGAGAATATTTTATTTCCATTTCCATTTTCATAACACACACTCACATGTATACTATACATATCCAACACCATACAGCATTAAACAATAATTACATCAGTTCCTCTTGTCAACAATGCCCCAGAAAATAGAAACCCATTATAGCTCTTCCGCTCTCCATACACCTCTTTCTTCCACCACCCTTCAATTTTCTATCTTCCCTCCGTCATCCCCCTCTACTCTACTTCCCCTCCCCCTCTACCCTTCCTCTCTCCACAATCCACTCCCCCCATCCTTCTCATCTTCCCCCCCCCTCTCTCCCATCCCTCTCTGCCCATCTTTCTTCTTTCCCACTCCTCCTCTCCTTGGTGTATTTCCGCTACATATCAATATACTTGGCCTATCCTATTTTTAAAGAAAAAGTAAAAACAAAAAACAAAAAAACAGTATACATGTGGAGTCAAATTACATTGAAATCTAACACGTCTTATCTAACTTGATATCGAGCACAGGGTTGATTCCCAGTAAGGGTATGGCTAGCTGATGAGAGCTAAATAGCTTGAAATAGATCTAGTCTCCCTTTATTTATTTATCAGCACAAATATAACATACATACATACATACATACATACACACACACACACACACACACACACACACACACACACATATATAAAACCTGAGATATATATATATATCCGTACACGGTATAGATTTTTAACAAACACAGTCTAAGATATATTGAGAAAAAAAGAATAAGAGATTAATAACATCTTTACATTGAACTTAGCTCCTCCTTCCTAAACTAACTTTAAACAATTTAAATCATTCCTGATCTTAAGCATAGGCTATCTGGAATTTCTTAGTCCCGTATTTATTTTGTATATAATCAATCCATTTTTTCCAATCTCGTTTATATCTCGCATTTGAGTGGTCTTTAAGATATGCAGATATTTTAGCCATCTCGGCTAAATTTGTGACTTTCAATGTCCATTCTTGAATTGTAGGCAAGTCTTCCTTCTTCCAGTATTGTGCCACCAACAGTCTTGCTGCCGTTATCAAGTGCAAAATCAAGTTAATCTCTACCGCTGTACAGTCAGTAATTATACCTAACAAAAATAACTGAGGAGTAAACTTTATCCTTTCTTTAAGAATATTTTGCATAATCTACCATATTTTTATCCAAAATGCCTTAATCTTTTGGCAAGTCCACCATATATGGAAATATGTAGCATCGAGAGAACCACATCTCCAACATTTGGGTTGTAAATTCGAATACATAGAAGCCAACTTTTTAGGATCTAAATGCCATCTATAGAACATCTTGTAAAAATTTTCTCTCAGGTTTTGGGCTTGTGTAAATTTCACATTTCTTACCCAAATTCTTTCCCATGTATCCAACATATTGGTTCTTCAATATTTTGAGCCCACTTTATCATACAATCTTTAACTAATTCTGTTTCGGAATCCATCTGTACTAATACATTGTATATCCTCTTTATATGCATTAAACTTTGATCTCTTATTTGTTTAAATAGATTATCCTCAACTTGCATGAAACCATTTTCCACCTGGCCTGTAACTGCCCATACTGGAACCATGTTTGAATTACCTTTTCCTCTTTTAATACATCTAAAGGTTTTAATTGTAATACACCCTTTTCTAGGGTAAGAAGCTATCTGTAAGTAATTCTATCCTGTTTTTGTGCTATATTCATATTTTCTATTGCCTGTCTAGGAATTGCCCACATGGGTATCTTGTCATTTAATTTGTATTGATATTTTTTCCAAACCCGCAGTAAAGCATTCCTTAAAATATGACTTTTAAAATTTTTGTCCACTTTTTTGTTGTATGACAGGTAAGCATGCCAGCCATATACCAAATCGTGCCCCTCGATATTAAGTATCCTATCATTAGTTAAATCAATCCAATCACTGATTACAGATAATACTACTGCATCATAATATAATTTTAGGTTGGGTAATTTCAAGCCTCCCCTCTCACGCACATCTTGCATTATTTTTAACTTTACTCTCGGCTTCTTTCCTGCCCATACAAATTTATTAATACCCTTCTGCCATTCTAGCAGATTCGCATCTTTTTTAAGTATAGGTAACATTTGGAAAAGAAATAAAAATTTGGGTAAGATATTCATTTTCACTGCTGCTATTCTTCCCAACAAAGATAACTGCAACTTGTCCCATTTTTTCATCTTTGTCTGTATATTATGCCAAAGTGGTTCATAATTATACATATAATTTCCCATTTGAGGTTGAAATATTAACTCCCAGATATTTGACCTTTTTAACTATTTCACATCCTATCATTCCTTCTAGTTCTTCCTTTTGTTTAGTATTCATATTTATAGCTAGTATTTTTGTTTTCCCTAGATTTATTTTAAAGCCAGACACTTGACCATATTGGTTAATCGTATTCATTAAGATCATACTAGATTCCTGCGGTTGATCTAATATTATAACCAAGTCATCCGCAAAGGCACGCACTCGGTATTCTTGCTGCCTAATCTTAATTCCCTTTAGACCGTCCAAACCCCGTATTTTGTTCAGCAGTACTTCCAAAGTTATAATAAACAATAGTGGAGACAAGGGACAACCCTGTCTTGTACCTTTTCCAATTTGAAAAGAGTCTGATAAACTTCCATTGACTTTAATTTGAGCCGTTTGCTGTTGATTGCGGCGTTGTCGCCACACTGGTGGGCTGCTCATGTGTCCTTGCCTAATCAAAAGGAAAACACCAGACGAAATTTCTCGGGATGAGCAAAAGCTTCGAATGATCATCGAAGGGCTCTTTTATTAGAAAAAGTTAGTTACAGCGTCATCAAAAAGGAGCTTATTAAAAGGCATATATAATCACACATGGCACAAGTAAACTAATGAAAAGTTCACAGCATTCTACAAATAAACCAATAAAAAAATCACATCATGGCAAAGGGTGGGCAAAGGGGGAACAGAAGATTACAAGCTGCATGGCATTGGGAGGGGGAGAGAGGGAATAGAAAGTTATAGCACAACATAGGGGGGAGAAAGGGCATGTGTGGGAGTAGCTGGCTCACATAGTTCTTGTTACATGAGGCTGCATAGTGAGTTATGACCGTTAGGCCAGAAAGATGTTTCTGGTGTGATGTTTTTGCATCCCTGTGTATGTGTGTTTCAGACAGCAGAAACTGCCCTGCACACAAACACCCGGAATGAATTCCAACAGTTGATATATTGCTTTGATTGATTGTAGGAAACTTTCTCCTATTTGCATTTTTTGCAGTGTTTTCAACAGGAATTGCCAGTTAACTCGATCAGTTAACTTTCTCAGCATCCAGAAATATGAACGCAGCAGGAATTTGGTTATTCTTTCCCAAGTATTCTAGTGTATTAATAATTAATATTACATTACTTTTCATTTGTCTCCCTTGGATAAAGCCCGTTTGATCACTGTGTATCAATTGTTGAATAACCAACATTAACCTATTTGCTAGTATTTTAGTAAAGATTTTATAATCTACATTAAGTAATGAGATAGGTCTGTAGTTTTTTGGTTGAGTAATATCTTGGTCTTCTTTGGGTATCAGGGATATAAAAGGTGTCTTCCAAGATGGGGGCACCTTACCTTCCGTTGAATCTTATTAAATAGTTTCTTAAGAGGTTCTACCATTTCTAACTGTAGATTCTTATAGTAAGCCGCTGTCAAACCATCTGCGCCTGGTGCCTTCCCTGCCTTTAACTACTTAATTACCTGTAGAATTTCCCCCGAAGTTATTGGTTGATTCAATTTTTGCCTGTGCTCTTCTTTAACTATGGGTATTTTCTCTTTGTCTAGGTATCTCTCTATATCTAGGCCGTTAATTTTATCACCCTTATACAACTCTGTAAAATATTCCCGGAAGGCCTTTTGAATCTCATCCTGTTGGAACACTTCCTTCCCTCTATAGAGCAATTTAGTTATGTTTCAAGAGTTTTGTTTTTTCCTAATCTGATATGCTAACCATCTGCCAGATATATTTGCATTGCAAAAGATATTGTGTTTTGCGTATAACAAACTAGTAGCTACCTGATCTGAGATCAACATGTTAAATTGGGCCTTTAATATAGTAATTGCTTCTTTAATCTTTGTATCTCCTGGGTTTAAAGTTAACTCTAGCTCTTTCTTCCTGATTTCATCTTCCAGTCCTGTTCGTTTTACCCCTTGTTTATGTCTATGTAATCTATTTATATTTATCAAAACTCCTCTCATATACTATTTGTATTTGTATTTGTATTTAAGTTTATTTATATGCCGCCCTTTTCCCTGGGGGGACTCAGGGCGGCTTACAACTTAAAAAGGGGGGGAGAAACAAACTTTTAACATATAGAACAATACATCATTAAAACACAACATTCATACCATTCGGGCGGGTTGCAATCTTTAGCCCCAGGCCTGACAGGAAAGCCAGTTTTTAAGGGCTGTGTGGAAGGTCTGGAGGGTGGTGAGGGTACGAATCTCCATGGGGAGATCGTTCCATAGGGTCGGAGCTGCCACCGAGAAGGCTCTCCTCCGCGTGGTTGCCAGTCGACATTGACCGGCGGATGGAACTCGGAGGAGGCCTAATCGGTGAGATCTAATTGGTCGAATGGAGGTGATTGGCAGTAGGCGGTCTCTCAAGTACCCAGATCCACTACCATGGAGGTCTTTATGGGTGGCAAGTAGCACCTTGAAGCATATCCGGAGATCGACAGGTAGCCAGTGCAGCTCGCGGAGGATAGGTGTTACGTGGGTGAAGCGAGGTGCACCCACAATCGCTCGCGCGGCTGCATTCTGGACTAGCTGAAGTCGCCGAATACTCCTCAAGAGCAGCCCCATGTAGAGCACATTGCAGTACTCCAGCCTAGAGGTCACAAGGGCACGAGTGACTGTTGTGAGAGCCTCCCGGTTCAGGTAGGGGCGCAACTGGTGCACCAGGCAAACCTGGGCAAATGCCCCCCTGGTCACAGCTGACAAATGGTGTTCGAAAGTCAGCTGTGGGTCCAGGAGGACTCCCAAGTTGCGGACCCTGTCTGAGGGGTGTAATGTTTGACCCCCCCAGCCTGAGCAATGGAATACTTGCCAAATTGGCGGGAGGGAAACACAACAGCCACTCGGTCTTATCCGGGTTGAGCACGAATTTGTTAGCCCTCATCCACTCCCTAACAGCTTCAAGTCCCTGGTTCATCACATCCACCGCTTCATTGAGTTGGCACGGGGCGGACAGATACAGCTGGGTATCGTCCGCATACTGGTGGTATTTTATCCCGTGCCGCCGAATGATCTCGCCCAGCGGTTTCATGTAGATGTTGAAAAGTAGGGGAGACAGGACCGAACCCTGCGGCACCCCATATGTTAGGGGCCTAGGGTTCGATCTCTGCCCCCCAACTAACACCGACTGCGACCTGTCCGAGAGGTAAGAGGAGAACCACTGCAAAACAGTGCCTCCCACCCCCACCTCTCGCAGTCGTCGCAGAAGGATACCATGGTCGATGGTATCGAAAGCCGCTGAGAGGTCAAGGAGAACTAGGATGGAGGCATGGCCTCCATCCCTGGCTCTCCAGAGGTCATCGGTCAATGCGACCAAAGCGGTTTCTGTGCTGTAGCCAGGCCTGAAGCCAGACTGGAATGGGTCAAGATAGCTAGCTTCCTCCAAGGCCCGCTGGAGCTGGAAGGCCACCACCTTCTCAACAACCTTCCCCACAAAGGGGAGGTTGGAGACAGGACGGTAATTGTTAAGGACGGCTGGATCCAGAGATGGTTTCTTCAGGAGGGGTCTCACCACCGCCACTTTAAGTGCGGGTGGAAAGACCCCCTCCCGAAGGGAGGCGGCAGCAACCGCCTGGATCCAGCCCCGTGTCACCTCCCTGCTGTTAACAACCAGCCAGGAGGGGCACGGGTCCAGTACACATGTGGAGGCACTCACAGCTCTCATGGCCTTGTCCACATCCCCAGGGGCAACATCCTGAAACTCAACCCAGCGATGGTCTACCAGATTATCCCCTTGTGCCTCGGCTGGACCTGCAGGATTGGAGTCCAACTCCGACCGAAACCGAGCAACTTTGTCCGCCAAGAACTGGACGTACTCTTCAGCCCTACCCTGCAAGGGGTCCCCCGTATCCCTCCTATTTAGGAGGGAACGGGTTATCCTAAACAGGGCGGCTGGGCGCGACTCGGCGGAGGCAATCAAGGTGGCAATGTAAGATCTTTTTGCCGTCCTAATTGCCCTGATGTAATCCTTGATGCACGATGTTAGAAGTGCTCGGCTCGATTCGGATCTGTTGGACCTCCACAAGTGCTCTAGGCGTCTCTTCCGGCGCTTCCTCTCCCGGAGTTCCTCGGTGAACCAAGGAGGCCTCCTGGATCCACAGCCTCGGAGCAGCCGTAGTGGCGCAATCCGGTCAAGAGACCCCGTCGCTGCCGAGTTCCAGGCTGCAACCAGGGTCTCCACCAGACTGTGGGCGAGAGTATCAGGAATAACCCCAAGCTCCGTCTGGAACCTCAAGGGGTCCATAAGTCGCCTGGGGCGGAACCATCTGGTCGGTTCCTCCTCCCTACAGCGGAGGTTTGGCCTCCGAAAGTCAAGCCTCAGTAGGCAATGGTCTGACCACGACAGGGGTATGATCTCATTACCCCTCAGACCAAGATCACAAGTCCACTGCTCCGAGAGGAATACGAGGTCGAGCGTGTGACCCGCTGAGTGGGTTGGGCCCCGAATTACCTGGGTCAAGCCCATGGCTGTCATGGAAGCCATGAACTCCTGCGCTCCATCAGAGTGTTCACCGAGTGAAGGCAAATTGAAATCCCCCAGAACCATAAGCCTGGGGAACTCAATCGCCAGCTCGGCTACCGACTCGAGGAGCGAGGGGAGGGCTGCTGCAACGCTGTTGGGAGGCAGGTACGTTAACAGCAAACCCACTTGACCCTTGAGGTCCAACTTCACCAGCAGGGACTCACACCCGACAAGCTCCGGAGCAGGGATCCTACGAGGTGCTAGAGACTCTCGGATAACAATAGCCACACCTCCACCCCTTCCCTGGACTCTCGGCTGATGAAGCACCTGAAAACCTTCTGGGCACATCTCTACAAGGGGGACTCCTCCCTCCGGGCCCAGCCAGGTTTCAGTAATACATGCCAGGTCTGCCCTCTCGTCTAAAATTAAGTCCCGGACGAGGGGAGCCTTATGAACTACAGACCTGGCATTTAGCGACAGCAGCCTGAGACCAGGGTCCTGATTACTCGTGCCATCTGGCCTTGGAGTGGGACTCATAGGGCCGGAAGGAGGGATCTCTGTGACGTAGTGAGCCCTCCTTCCCTGGTAATAGCCTGCCCTAAAGTCCCTGCCATATCTGCCTCTCCCTGTTACGACCGTAATGCTCCGGCCCACTCCCGTGTCCATAGTCCCCCCAACCACCCCAGTGACCCCCGCATTCCTCGGCAGGTCCTGTGAATCAAGCATACTCATTCACTCACCCAGGCAGTCCCCACGAAGTAGTTAAAAACACAGAATACAACAATAATGGTAATAAAAAGTGGGATCATTCACTCAATTGCATACATATCACAAACATATCCCATACAAAGCAAGAGAAAAGAAGGAGAGAAAGAAAGAAAAAAGATAGGTTGCGCAGCTGTTAGGATGCGAGTTCAGGCAAAGCCAAATGGCTCTCAGTGTTCAAGATGGTTAGAATAATTAGCGTCCGGTTATGGTCCAGAGAAGGTATACAGGGGAGTAACCCGTGTCCCCCTCTTCTACAGATCTGAAAGGGTCCAAAGAGTTTGGAGCAATTGAGGGAGGCAGGGGGCCTTCTTCCACAGGCACTATCCCAGATAGAGCCACAAGGGTAATGGCAGGTGATGATGGTGATAATGTTCAAAGCCAGGTGGGGGTGTGCCAGCGGGTCTAAAAATCCAGAGGCCGCGGCTAGAGGAGGCAAGATGTTGAAATGCCACAGTAGGGAAGCGCTAAATGGCGGGTGGAAAACACAAGGGGAGACCCCACCGCAACGAGGACGCCTGGGAGCCATTTCCGATCTCTCACATGCGCCAAATAGTCTTGACAAATGGCCTACAGAAAGGTTCAATATACACTTTACTTGCATCCCATACAATTTCCATAGGTGTACCCTTATTCATATTAAAAACAAAGTATTCTGTTAACAATTTTTTACAATCATTAATATACTTTTCATATCTAAATAAATTTTCATTCAATCTCCAAGACCTTCTTACTTGTGCCACCCCTCCCAAATCCATCCAAACTGGGTTATGGTCTGAAAAAACTCTAGCAGAGATCTTTGTCTTCTTCACCCTGGAAAGCAAATCATTAGTAGTTAATATAAAATCGATCCTGGAAAAGGATTGATGTCTATCAGAGAAAAAGGTAAAGTCATACTCTTCTGCATTTCTTTCTCGCCAAATATCTTTCAATTCAAAGTCGTCCATCATATCGAAAAAGGATTTAGGTAGTTTTGCTTGCATTTGAGTATTTGGGCGGGAAACCTTCTTATCTTTCTTAGTATCCATAACACCGTTCCAGTCGCCCAGTAGTATGCAAGACCTATAATCCCACTGTACTAATTTAGCATGAAGAATTCTATAAAATCCATCTTGTTATTGATTAGGAACATATATTCCCAGTATCAATGTCCTTTTACCTTCTAATACCAGATCTAATGCGATGTATCTTCCATGGGGATCTGCTTCGATTAGTTCAGCTTTCATGTATTTTCTTAAGTATATAACTATACTATTTTTCTTTCCGTAGCAGAAGCTATAAAATGTTGACCAAGTCTTGTATTAATCAAATATTTTTGATTAGTTGATCTAATATGAGTTTCTTGCAAGCAAATTATATCATTCTTGAACTGTTTAAGATAGTGGAATATTTTCTTTCTCTTCTGTGGAGAGTTCAATCCGTTGACGTTCCATGTTAGAAGCTTAGTTATCATCTTTGGTTTTCTGAAGCTTTTTTTAGAGCCTTCTGGATAACCTGAAGTTTAACCTTTGGCCTGGCTCCTCCCACTGCTTCTAGACTGGTTACTGTAGCTTCTTGACCGATGGCAGGTGATTGTTGGAGTTGTTGCATTTTGGATTGTTGCTCCATTCGTCTCGTAGCTCCTTGTGCGTCTAAGAGAGAGAGCTGATCCATCTTATCTGGTAATTGTGTGGTTTGCTGTCTATCTTGTTCTTCTTGTGCTCTTTCTCTAGGTCCAGATGGTGCGGGATGTCCAACCTTCAAAATATTGTGGTAAAAATCTCGAGCTTTCCATACTGAATTAAGACGGTATCTTTGCTTCTTGAATGTGAGTGCTAGGCCAAATGGTGTGTCCCATCTAAACTGTATCTGGTGATTTCTAAGCTCTTCAGCTAAAAAAGCATAGTCTTTCCTGGATCTTAGCATTTGAGGTGGTATCTCTTTCAAAACAGTCAATTCCTGAGCCCCAATTTGAAGCTTGGTTTTATAGGACTCTTGTAATATCATATTCCTAATGTCTCTTGTAGTAAAGTATATCACAATGTCCCGTGGAAGCTGCTTTGGCTTCGCCAGCCAAGAATTAACACGATAAACTTTATCAATTTGCCAATCAAAGTTACCCCCTGGTCTTCCCATCAGGCTATCAAACGCTTCTGAAAGAATCTGTTTCAAGTTTTCCTGCTTGTCTTCACGCAGGCCCCTTACTCTTAATGCCAGCTCCATTTGTGTATACTGTATCATAATAATTTCTTTTTCAGCATTTTCAACTTTTTGTTGCACCACCTCTGTTTTCAATACCAAATTAATATTGGCGTCATTAAGATCATCTAGTCTGTCTTCAATTCCGGAAACATGTTCTGTCAATAAACTTACAATCCCCAACATATCGTCTCTGATTTTGGAAACCCGGGTCTCAAGTTTATCAGACAGCTCCTTATGCGCCACGGATATCTCTTCTTTGAGCCCTTCTTTAAGTTCTTTGAATTTTGATTCCAATTTTGAATCCACCGTGGTTGCCTGAATATAAAAAGCCTCAGTCAGCTCCTTCAGGAAGAATTCTTTCATTAGTGGGTCGCCTATAGGGGGTGTAGGAGGCAGAGACTGCAGTTTTGTGCCAGGTGTGGGCAATGTGCCAGAGCCTCTAGGAGCCGGGGGGGCATCTTTAAAGTAAGATTTGGCTTAGAGGCCATTCCAAGTTTCTTCTTCAAGCAATTAATAAAACTCTGCTGGCCAATTATGCAGCTGTGAAGTGAAGTGATAAATCACTCCTTTCCCTTGAAGTTTTAAAACTCTGTAGAAGTTCAAAACATAAACAGTGTTACGAAGCAACTCAGCGAGCTCGGCACCATTTTAACTGTCTGTTTAATAGCTAAGTTATCAGAAGAAGGTCTTGTAAAATGAAGCTAAGATTTAAACAAACAATTAGGGGCTCATGTATACCAGTCCTGCTCGCCTTGGAATCAATAAATCAAGTTTTGTTCTGAGGAAGAGAGAGCTTGCTTCATGCTGCAAATCACAGCTGGAATTCCCGGCACGGAGACAATTCTGCCCTCAGCTGGCCTTCCTCCTCTCCCAGACACAAACTATGAGGATCGGATGGTGCTTTGCTCAGCAAAAAAGGCTCACCTTATCTCCTTTCCTGAAGAATAAGGTAAACAAACTGCCAGATTCCTGATGGATGATCATCCGACAGATAACGCGACCAGGAATTCGGGATCAGCTAAAATGAGTTGCTTCCATCAGCAAGCCCCTCCCCGGAAGTCGAACCACTGTTCTATCTAATGAGATAGCTTATCCATCTTACAGTAATTTTACTGAACATTACAGTTAATGTTTACATTAATTGTATGTTAAAATTGAGAACAAATACTAATAAAAACATCAAACCATTTTTACTGGGTCCACAAAGTGCTGCCTGATGGCCCTGGTTTTCTGATCCCTTTTGGGTAAAGGGCACTCTGAGGTTCAACTTTAGGGTTGTATTGAGGAATTTACAAAGCATCTGGCTGACAAAATTGCTGAGATCCATTCTCAGTTGGAGACCAAGTAAGGTTTACTAGGAATGCTTGGGGAACAATCTTACCCATTAACTGGGAACAGTTTGAGCCTGTTGGGATGATAGGTACGTTATATCCTCTTTTCAAGAAGCCATCACTGACTGAACGCTATTATTCCTGATAACTTTTATCCAGCTTCCCCCTTTAGAAAAACGGTTGAGAAAGTAATGCTGCAGCTTCAGAAGATCCTAAGTGAAACAAATTATCTTAATCCCTTCCACTCAGGTTTTGGGCCCAGATACAGGATGAAAATAGCACTGGTCACAATTTATGATTGGAAGCAGGCAGGAATAGGATGTAGTGCATTCAATCGAGCTCTTTTTGACTTCTTGGCAGTTTTCAATATCATTGATCATGGTTTTCTTTAAGGTTAACTTTGGAGTTGAGAGTGGGAGACACAGTCTTGTGTTGGTTCACCTCCTTTCTCTGGAACTGGTCCCAATTGGTGTTGATAGGAAATGAAAGGTCGAGCACCTTTCTAAAATCTATGTAAAACTATGGGGATCTGGGTTGGGAACAACAGGCTACAACTGAATGGAGTGACTGTATATAGAAGGCTCCTCTGAATATGAGAATTTACCATCTTTGGCTTTGGATGAGATTGCACATTTCTAGATTACCTGGTAAATAAACCGGGGGTCCTCCTAGTTTCACCACTCCTGCTTGAAGAGCAGGTGACAGTAATGGCTATGAAGGTCTTTACTCAACTTTGTGTTGTACACTAGTTATAACCTTTTCTGGATCAAGAAGCCCTGGTTGGAATCCAGGAAGAGAGCCTTCTCTGCTGTTCGCCTGCCCTCTAGAATATCTTACCCCCAGAGTGGGCTTCCAAAAGAGTATTAAGTCCTTTTCCAAATTGCCATAGGGGTTGAAGAGTGATATGTGACTCTGGGACAGATGCTGATGTGAGAGTTACTGCCCATGCTTTTTTAAAATTTGTAATATTTTAAGTATTTTACTTACCATTTTTAATGATTAAATTGTAAACTATCCTAGTTACTTAATGAGATGGGAAGTATAGAAATGTGAGAAATAAATAAAAAGTATAGAATGAGGTTTAATAATCTAGCTGGCATCAATATGTTGGAAGACCAAGGAAGCAAAATTTCAAAAGCATAATCTGTTAGGAATAAAATATCATAAAAAGAAAATCATATAGAGCACAAATACCCACACATAACATTTACTGGCTAACTAAAATCAGGTTGTTAGACAATTGGTAATAAATATAGTGATATTTTATATCTCATTTATAACAGGATGAATGCAGTGATGTCAGCTTGGTATTTAACACAAAACATTTTTTCTCCAGCCTGATTTTGAAGACTTTGTTTCATATATGCTGTCTGCACCCTCCTATATTCTGATAATATCTGAAAGAAAGCATGGCCAAAGTATGCCTTTTTTACATGATTTGGAAGAAGTGGAAGAGGAAGAGGAAGAGGAAAAGGAAGAAGAAGAAGAAAAAGAAGAAGAAGAAATGAAAGAAAGGGAAGAATTTTTATCTGAGGCATGGAGGAAACACTCTGTGACACCTGTAATTGGGTATGTCATGTATGCTTATATGTATGTATATATGAGAGAAATATTTATTTAGCAATTCATAATTCACAATTAGTATCAGGCTGGATTCAGGCTTAAAACAGATTCATTTTAACCAAATGCATTACATTAGTCTAATGTAAATCCCATTAAGTTATTAGATCCAACCATTTGTTCACTGAAGACAATTTCTGCTGAAATTAATGTGATTTATAGCCTTGAATATCTTGTTCCCCAATCTGATCTAAGTTAGCTAAAATTGCCTGGTTTCATTCAATTACTTGTCTAATGGCTATAATTCAGACATACTTGAACTATTAGGATCATAATATATCACAGCATCATTGTGGGGCTGAAAGGATTGAAGCTTTAATTGATTTTTGCAAAATTTATTATTTAGACATTATAACAGACAAGGCCAACTGTCATATATCTGACTAAAGGTCAGATTGTCAAGTGCACAACTTTGAAAGGAATTCACAGGTATTAGTGAACAAGGAAAGTCAAACAAATCAGACCAAAATCAAATCTGGTGTTTAATGAAATAATAGAAATCATAGCCAGCTTGCCCCCACGTAAGTTGCTTTAGCTTTTAATATGTTTCAGAAACTAATGGTGTTCACCTAAATTTGCAAGAACTCATTAAAATAGAAGGAAAAAAGAGACCATGAATTCACATAAAGATTGGATTTTTGTGTTGTGATAAATGTATGCCCTGATGTCTTCTGATAATCTGAAAGAGAGGGCGGGAGGAAAGAGGATGTTAACCAAAATTTATCAGTATTGTAATGAGTATGCAGATATAATTATTTGAATGCTTTTGTAATTAAAAAATCAGAATGGCAGTTTACTAATTAATTTGGACCACTTCTAAAACAGCCAATTCATCAGAATATTGAGAGAATTTTCAGAGGAAGGTTTTTTTTTAATGCTTGCTATTCTCATATTTTGTTGCAGCAAATAGCAAGCAACCTTGGCTAATCTCACAAGCATAAATCAGTTATTACATTGTTATGTATATGAATGGGGACTATCTTGGAATGCAAGGCCAAAAGGCTAAATTGGGAAACTGAAGAAACACCTCAGAAAAAAGCAATGGCAAATCATTTTTGTGTTGTTGCCAAAGGACTTGAGGAAGTATTTACCTTGTTCAGTATAATACTGACACCATTTTCACATCTCTTTCTTGCCTTTGATATGTTTATATTGGAGGTGGGTTGCTGCCGGTTTTACTACCACTTCACAACCCCCATGTGTGCCAGATTCTTTTTCTTTCTCTGTCTCTCATCTCTTTCTCCCTCTCATCATCTCTCTCTCATCTCTTTCTTTCTCCCTCCCTCTCTCTACCTCTCCTCTCTGTCTCTCTCCTTCTCCCTCTGATCTCCTTCCTCTCTCTGCTCTTTTTCTTTCTTCCCATCTCTCTCTTTTCTCTCTTTCTGCCACTCTCTCTTTCTCGCTATCATCTCTTTCTCCCTCTCATCTCTTTCTCCCTATCTCTCTCATTTCTCTCTCAGACCTTTCTCAGACCTTTCTATTTCTTTCTCCCACTCTCTCTCTGTTTCTCATCTCTCTCTATCTCTATCTCTCTCATCTCTCTCTTTCTTTCTCCCTCTTCTTTCTCATCTCTCTGTCATTTCTCTCTCCATGTTATAATGACCTCCAGGAGGAGAAGGGGACATAGTCTCCCCTATTGTGAAGCATATTAAGTTTAAGTGCTGTGCACGAGGTGCTGCAAGAGCAGTGAGCAGCCATGGAGGCAGCGAGAGGAATATGGGAAAACATATGACTTTCACTCCACCTGAGACACTGGCTGGGCTAGCTGTGGCTAAAGCCACTGCTCTCGCCAACCTCCATGGCTGCTCGCTACTCTTGCAGTGCCTCATGTATAGCACTTAAACTTAGTACGCTTCACAATGGGGGAGACGGTGTACCCTCCTCCTCCTCCTGGAGCTCATTATGAAGCGGAGAGAGAAGGGAGGGAGAGAGATGAGAGATGAGAAGCCATACAATTCCTGGCCAGCGGGCCAGCTTCTCAGCCGGCGTTCTGTAAGACCTGAAAGCGCTGCACCAGAGAGAACAGCCAGGTTGAATGCTATTGCTCTCTGGTGCAGCACTTTCCAGATCATGGGACTTACCCAAAGCACTTTGCTGTGAAAGACACTCTCACTCTCCCAGCAAGAACAGAGGTGGAAAGAAGAAGTAGCCGCTGACCCAGAAGGAAGTTCTCCGGCAACTTTTTTCTCTCTGCTTCTGCTTTGGGTTCTGGTAAGTCCCATGATCCAAAAATCCAGGCAGAGAAGCAGCATTCACCCTGGTTGTTTGCCTGGCTTTCTGGATGGGATTTACAGTTACGTTTTGGGACTTACGCCCAAAACAAGTCTCTGGGGAACATGTGGAATGGTTCCATGTGATCAGCGGCTTCTTCTTCTCTCTGTCTCTGTTCTTGCTGGGAGAGCGAGAACGTCATTCACAGCACAGCACTTTGGGGACCCATACAGAAAGCCAGGCAGAGAAAACAGCCAGGTTAAAGGCCTGTACTTTCAGCACCCATGAGGAACCCAAACTTGGAGCAGTTTGGGGGCTTGGAGTGAAAAGCATGCAATATGCAATAGCCCAGGCTTGAAAACGTATGGTGGGGCCAAGGAACAGTTTTTCTTAATAGGCTCCAAAACTGCTCCAAGTCTGGGTTCCTCGGGCTCTGGCTTGCCTTCCCCTCTGCCACCAGCCATGGGAGGAAGGTAAGGTTGCGAGCCAGCCATGCAAGCCCAGAGCAGCACTAGCGGTTTCGCAAGCTACAAAAGCCCAGGGAAGTTGGGGTGTGGGGCAAACGCTGGTAATAGGGGGATAGTGTGACTCACAGGCTTGCCTGTAGGCAGGAGGAGGAAGCTCAGTTGGGCGCAGGCACCATGTGGGAAGGCAGCTTAGGCAGGCAAGCTGCAGAGCAGAGACTGTGCACATGTGCAAGCATGCTATGCTGCCAGGAAAGTGAGGAGTGACTGGGCAGGGCAGGTGAGCAGATAGGCGGGACAATGGTGATCAGGTGTGGAGGTGATAGGCGACCAGGTGGGTGGGGGCAGGGCCAGCCAGAGGCTATATTTGCCAGTTGAACTAATCAGTTAAAATTTCCGCTACTGGTACGTGTGAACTGGTCTGAACCGGCTGAATACCACCTCTGCCAGGATCAGAGTATTTAATTTTGAAGATGTTGATGATAAAGTAAGCCCTATGTTAGTATTAAATACATTTTTACATTATTTTCCTTTTTGTTAGTTTGAAAGAGATGTTGCAAAATCAAGACCTGTTACATCACTGTGATATTCAGGATCGTGTTGAAGAAACAAGCAGGCAACTTGCCTTCTTTTTCTCTGATTTTTCCAAGCAAAGGAATGAAAAATTTGTTGAACGAACACTGGCATTAATCAGACCTTCTCTTTTAAAAGAAAGAAGAGGTTGGTGGCAATTATTACAGGCACTTTGCACACAACTGAAATCTATGGCACTTTTCTATTTTTATTAGGGTTTCATAAAAAGAAAATGAAAGAAAGGCAGAAAGGTGGTGTTTTATGAGATTAGCTAAGAGCTGACAGTACTTTAGACAAATGATTGCATGTATCTGAAAAGTTACCTTTTCTAGCTTGAGAAGCCTATTTTGATTCAAAGTCCTGGCATGTTTCTTTGTTAGACTTACAATATTTTTAAATGTATACATTACAGTTTTAACCCATCTTTTTGCATATAAAAATAAAAAAAAATTACAGAGCATTTTTAAACAAAAAACTCTAAAGAAATGCACATTTAAAACATGGTGTAGTTTGAAACATATTCTCTTTCTTTTTTTCTTGCATAAATGTAAATGAAAATGTGTGAGTTATAACACAAATTAATTGAAAGCTTAAAGGAAAACTATTCTTAGAAAGTTCAACAGGGAAATATTATGGAACAGCCTTTTCTAACCTTGAAACCTTTCTGAATCCCTCAGCTAGTATGGATATTATTCTAATTGAAGATTAATGAGAAGCTGCCCATGTATCAGAAAGCTATCACAGAAATAAATTGGGTATTTCAAATAATCATTATACATGAATATTCTTAAGCAGCAAATATCTAACTGCACGATGAATCACAGACATTTTGCTATGGAAGATTGTTTTGTGTTGCTGCACTCATATCTTAATTTTCCATTCAGCAAAATTAAAAAATCAAAAAATCTAGATAATAATCTAAATAATCCCGTCCCAATCCATTATAACTCTCATTATTTAGTTTATGATTGTGATGGGTCTGTTTCCTCCATCAATTGTTTTTTTTCAGTGTTAACAGGTTTACTCCCTCCAGGTATTGGAACATAACTTAGCTGTTAGATCGGGGGAAAAAAGTATAGAATGTAAAAGAGGATGTTTACATTGGAGCACAGAATAAGATTTGAGGCCAAAATTGATAGAATAGTGAAGCTATATCATATTAGAGAAGCACCAGTCATTTAGATATTTACACATAAATAAAAGTAATGCGAACAATATAATTTTTGCTATGCAGAATCTATTCTGAATAGAATAGTGGAAAATGGCTTTGAAATAGCCATGCAAAAGGAAATCATCTTATCAGAAGAACAAGCTCGTGAATTCTACCGAGAACATGAAAATCAAGATTATTTTCCATATCTTTTGGATCAAATGACCAGGTACCCAAGTTAAATGCATTTTCTACAATACAGAATTCCATGAGTAAATATCTTATGTTATTTTAGAATAAGACATTATAATATCACATATGTTATATGCAGAAGATATGAATCTATGATGAGCATTACAAATCTGCAAAAATTTCTCAAGAATTCAATTTCTAGCACCAATGGGCTCCTATGTGAATCTTGTTACTATCCAAGATCATCCAAGGAGGGCAGAAATTCATTTGCTGGATTGAGGCTATCACCTTGACTGCCTTTGTCTCAGTCCCTCTGGGTATATCTGTTATTGCTCAATGTTTGGTTTCATTGTGTAGTCACAACGTCTGTATGAATTTAATTTAGCAATTTTCAGTGATAGAACTTGCACCACAGACATCATTATAAAACTCTTATGTTGAGACTGATAATCATTGTACTTATCCTGACTGAGGATGAAATTCTAAATTTCATCCCTGTTTCAGGATAAGTACAATGATTATCAGTCTCAAAAGGAAAAATATTCTTAAGGCAAAAATTATGTGAAGGTCTTGTTGTTAGCATAAGGTGACCAGATTTTCAGATTGGTAAAGAGGGACACCTTTGACTGGGGGGGGGGGGGTCTTGATTAAAAATTTTATACGGCGCAACAAAAATTTTCATATAATGCAAAAATAGTATTGTAATATTTTTTTATTTCAACATAACTACAATTTACAAATATAAATTGTAACTGTTGCCAAACATCAAAATTTTGATCATGTGACCATGAGGATGCTGCAACGATCACTAAGTGTGAAAATCGTCGCTAAGTGTGAAAAATGGTAATCAGTCACTTTTTTCAATGCCATTGTAACTTTTTTTTTTAATAAATTATTTTTATTTTTTGTTACATGGACAACAATGGGAAAGGGAGAGGATGGAGAGAAAAAAAGGGGGGGAGGGAAAACCCATCTTCACATACAATATGTCGTTTAATCACAGGTGCATCCCTACTAAGTTTATACATCCCGTATCTCTCTATTGTATATTTAATAAGCACCACAATAAGCTAGGGTTTAGAAAACAAAAAACAACAAAATAAAACAAGGGAGAGAGGAAGAGAAAAAAAAAAAGGTGGGGGAAGGGGGGGAGGCCAAAAAGGACAAAAAAAAGGTTCAAGAAGGAAAGGGGAAAAAAAACAAAACAAACAAAAAAAAAACCATCATCACATGCAGCATGTCGTTTGATTACGGTTGTTTTAACATCTACATCTTCAAATAATGTTTACCATCTCAGATATTTCTAATTTGATGGTAATCAGTCACTTTTTTCAATGCCATTGTAACTTTGATCACTAAGCCCATTATACCACCTTTCTTGCCACAGTTCTTAAATGAATAACTGCAGCTGATAAGTTAGTAACATAAGTGAATCTGGTTTCCCCATTTGACTTTGCAAAAGGTGATTATATGACCCCAGGACACTGAAACCATCATAAATATGAATCTGTTGCCAAACATCAAAATTTTGATCGCATGACCATGAGGATTCTGCAATGGTCGCTAAGTGTGAAAATGGTCGCTAAGTGTGAAAATGGTCGCTAAGTGTGAAAATGGTCGCTAAGTGTGAAAAATGGTCATCAGTCACTTTTTTAAATGCCATTGTAACTTTGGTCACTAAGCTCATTATACCACCTTTCTTGCCACAGTTCTTAAGTGAATAACTGCAGCTGATATTTTGTATTTTGGATAGAATCTTTTTTTAAATAGCCTAAGACAATTTAAAAAAAGAATCCACACAGAATAAAACTATTTTAAAAAATCCTATGCACAATAAATAAAATATTATTTTAAAATACATTAAAAAAATAAAAGAAAAAAAACCAGCTCACTTACCAGGAGGCACAAGTGAGCACTCCAAGTCAATCCAGAATGATGTAGATGTTAATACAAAGAACTGAGCAAATTAAAATGGTGAAATTAGTCAGGGAAATATTTTTCAAAGAACTTTGCCACCATTTTCCCACACGAGCCGACCTCCAACCTCCATGCCCCTCCCCTCCGGAAAATCCAGGAAGGAACACTCGCGGCTTCTCTAGCCAAGTATTTCCTGGAGCTCTATTGTACTTGGTCATTTTTTTCTTATAAAATGAGGTAAAAGGAGCGCAGGGGGGGGCGTTTTCTTGCTTTAATGTTTTAATATCTTCAATGAAAATACTGAGAAAGAGAGAGGGATTAGACAGAGTGTCTTTTGTCTTGCCCCGGTTAGGATTTCTTAAGCAAATCCACTGGGCTTTCAACATGAAGCCAGAAAATCGGGACTTTTTCAAAATGCCCCGGGACACGGGACAAATTGTTAGAAATCGTGACTGTCCCGCTGAAATCGGGATGTCTGGTCACCTTATGTTAGCAGTAATAGTATTTGTAACTATCATTATAGGCTGCTAGAGAATTTTAGTTGTCATTAAGGAAGTTTAAAATAACAGAAATGATACAGATTTGTAATTTGTTGAGAAGCAGTCTGTCTAAATATAATCAGTTCTGAAGAGAACTTACATTAATGCTGATATCTTAAACCAGGGGTCTCCAACTCTGCAGCTCACTGAACCGTCCTGAAATTTGAGATTGTTCATTGCCTCCAAAAAGATGTTTTATGTGAAAGCAATTTTAACAGTATCACTTTAACAACAACAACAACAACAATTCTAATAAAGGATAATTTCATCAACTGTTTGGATCAATATTTACCACTGTGAGGAAGTTTGCCTTAAACAGATGTGTATATTTTCCATTGTAATTGTAAACACTTTTAATTTAATGAAGAAATCCTGGTTTTTTCCCCAGAATATTTGTTGGTTATATTCCAGAATGTTTGTTACTGAATTTATATTCATTCAGAAGGATGGATGAGTGGATGGATGGATGGATGGATGAATGAATAAAGCTATATTTGTCTTGACCAGTGGGCCAACTCTTGCTCTTGCTTTGGTACGAGAGAATGCAATCCAAAAATGGAGGGATTTACTAGGCCCAAAAATAATCCAAGAAGCAAAGGAACAATATCCCCAAAGGTAATCTTTTTTATTGTAATAATGGCATTCTGAGAACTGTGTTTTATTTTCTCTACTGAAGTTATGCTCTCTTGTGATGTTTATGACAATAGTGCCATCATCTGGATAGTATTTTATACTACTTCAGCATGTTATAGCAAACTGTAGTACACAATTCGGAAATATCTTTGCAAAAGACACTTCTCTATAGTCATTTCTCTATAGGAAATTATGTGTTAAAAGCACAGATATAATTTTAAACAATGTAGTTACACATCTTTAAAAAAAGAACATTGCATTAATATTGTGCAAGCAGGAACTTACACTCATGCATTTACAGAAAGACAAAATATGCATGATTGTATGTATTTTATATATTATTGACACTGAATTTAGTGACTGAAAATGATTACATTATTTTCTTACATTGTTATTTATTAAATTTGTATTTAATAAATATGACTTTTTATTATTTAATGAAAAGTTTAACTCCTGAATAAAAGCACCAATAATTCATTTATTGATAACTTTTGGATTGGTTTCCAAATTATTGAATAAAAAGTCATTCAAAGGTTGTCTCTTTATCTTTTAGAGAATCCCAGATCATAAAAATATTGCCTACAAACAAGGATCAGACCATGAAAAACATTTTGCAGAGCCCCTTAAGAAGTCATTTTCCCCCTCCCTAACAATACTATAGCAACACTCCTTATATCGAGCTTCACCTTTTAAATAAGAGAAACTGGTTATGGTTAAGAAGTATTTACCATTACATCTGTATTGCCATATGCAAAAACTCTTGAAAAATTACATTGTTCAACATTTATTAGATTGCCCTTTAAAATATCAACTATTATTATTGAATGAGATTTTCTGAAGTGATTTTGAATTTTGCTTAAGGTGATATGTATGGACAAATAAGGTATAAAAATATCCCTCTACCACAAGATATTTTGTTAATAATAATTGAACTATTTCAATTTCCTGCTGTTGATAAGAACCTTTATATGAATCTCAGTTTTAGGTGAACCCTGTGATTGCTTAAAATTTGTTTCAGGAGAAAAATGATCTGTTCAGCTAATCATGCTTTATTTCCAAAGTTTGCCCTGCCATTGCTTTCTTTTTTTAAGATAACAAGAAACCTGAGCACAAAATGTTTATCTGAACTTTCTTACTGAATTAGATACAGTTAATTTGTTTTTTTTTAATTTGTCCCTCTCAAAATAAATACTATGAGAATGTTTTGGACATTTAGTTCTTGGACAGTACTAACTGATTTTATTTGGCACTCTGAATGATCCATTGATCAAATTTTTTATTTCAGTGACTGACTCATGCTTTGATCCCTTCCATTACATATGCATTTTTTAATGTTATCTGTGTCAAGCTGCCAAAGAAGGAAGGCTTGGAGGAAAATTAGGAATTTCAAGTTTATCTCACTCTGGAATTCATCATCCATCCCAAAGGACTATATATATGTACTTGTAACTCATGTGCGTGTCTAGGTACATACATGCATGCATGCATGCATGCATGCATGTGTGTATGTATATACACAAATATATATATAACTTGTAAGCATGAAGTTTCTGTGCTATTTTTCTAATTTTCTGACTTTATTGTTCCAGTTTACGTGCTGAGTTTGCAATCCATGATTCTCCAATCAATCAGCTTCATGGCAGTGCAAACACAAATGAAGCTGCAAAGGAATTACAATTCTTCTTTCCTGTAGAAAACACTATGGCTCTCATTAAACCCTCTGCTTTTGAAGATAAAGGTAAGATTAATATTACAAGGTGTTCATATTTTTCTCTTTGTGCACTTATATAAATTGTCTATAAAATAAGTTATACCATTATAAAATTATTTCATTCCCATCTGCCTATATCAACTAATCTCCTCGCACAGTAATACATGTAAACATATTCTCCTCCCTCCACTTAGTAGCAACACTAAGAAAATGAAGAGAACAGACAACGTAAGGGGAAGAGGTAGCTATCCTGGGAACAGAGGGAAAAATAAAATGGGAGAAAAAATGGATGTTTAAAAGGCAAAAGGAAGAGGGCAATTGGACAGAGTAAAATATATATATACTGAAGCCTTGCTTACACATTGCAGATAATTCTCGATTTATAACATGACACTTACTGACCATTTCAAGTTGACACTGACTCCCCCAAAGTTACTTCCAACCCAGTTTGTAATTCCAGCAATTGTCCCTACACATGTTTTCATGTGATTGCATTTTTGGCATTTGACAATAATCTACAATTACATCCATTTACAGTGCCCCATAATAAAAAAAAGCCATGGAGCAAAATGTGTTTTCACTGAACAACAGTGGCATTCACTATGTGATCGCAACATTCACTGAGCAATCACAGCAAAAAGTGTTATAAAATTGTGTGAGATCACGTGGTAACTTTTTGACTGGGACAACTTATGGCTGTAATTTCAGGCTTACTTACAGTTGTAAGTCATCAATTAAATATACAGAGTTAACCTTAATTAGACAAGCAATCAGTCCCATGAAAAAGGCTAATCTCCAAGCAGTGGTATCTGCAGGAGAGTTCTTAAAAGCTCAAGAGGGTAGCCTCATATAAAGGTTCAGGGTTTCAGTTGCACCATTCTGGTTGCTATCTAAGGTTTTTTCTTTGCACAAACCCTCAAACCATTTTTTCAGGAGCCAAGTCTGTAGTAATTTTCATCTTCTGCCAATTATTTTGTAACTGATTTTTTTTCTTATTCATAAATGTAAAAGATCTCAATTTACAGCTATCATTTGGAAATAACACTTTCACATAAACAGAAATTCTGTAACTAGCAGGAAAATAAAGTTTCTTGTTTTCAGTTTTTATACATTTGAACATATTTCATAGTAGTACTGTACTATACTATAAAGATTGAAATAGTGGAATGTTGATGTCCCTCTCTTCTAGATAAAATTATAAATGAAGTAAAAAATGCTGGATTTCTAATCTCAGAATTGAGAGAAGCAAACATAAGTCCCGAGATAGCAGCACAATTTTATCAAGATCATGAAGATAAGCCATATTATAATCAACTAGTGGATTATATGTCAAAGTAAGTGCCTGTTTTGTTTTGTTTTTTTAAAAAACAAGAACAAAATTTTATGAAAGCAGAATTGACTTTGAATTTTTCATACAAAAAAAATTGCCAGGCTCGCATTAAAATATCAAAGAAATAGTTTATTTCTTTTGCATCATTTTAAGAGAATAACAGAGTTGGAAGGGACCAGGGGTGGGTTGCTGTCAGTTTTACTACCAGTTTGCAACCTGTATGTGCCTTATGAGTGCTGTGCATACATGCACTGTTCAATATAAATTGTTCTTCGCGCATGCAGTTCCCTGTTCACACACATCACTAAAATCCAAAATGGTGGCAGTGAAGGAACAGGGACATGGCAGGCCTGGGTATCTCCAGGTTCTGTGTCCAAGGCCTGAATTTCACTACCAGTTCAGCTGAAATGGGCTGAAACAGGAGCAACCCACCTCTGGAAGGGACAATGAAGATCTTCTAGTCCAACTTCCCCTGTTCAGGCAGGAAACTCTATGGCAGGGGTATGAAACTTGCATTGTCACAGTGTTGTCACGTGATGTATCAGGTCTCCCCCCCCCCCTTTGCTATACCAGGCATGGGCATAGCCAGCACATGATGCATCCAGCCCATGGGCTGCAAGTTTGATAGCCTGCTCTATGCCATTTCAGACAAATGGTTGTCCATCTCTTTTTAAAATCCTCTTGTGATGGAGATCCATAATTTCTGAGGGCAAGCTTTTCCTACTGATTAATTGTTCTAACTGTCAGGAAATTTGCCCTTATTTCTAGGTTGCTTCTCTCCTTAATTAGTTTCCATCCATTGCTTTTTGTTCTCTCTTCAGGTGCTTTGGAGAATACTGTAGGTCAGCAATGGCAAACCTTTTTTGGCTCATGTGCCATAAGTGGGAGGAGCGCAGGGGGATCATGTGTGGGTGTGTCGCACCCATAATGCAATGTGTGATACCCCCCATGTGCATGCGCCCACTACAGGCGTGACCCCCGTTTTTTGCATGCTTTTTTTGCCCGCCCCAGGCTCCAGAGTCTTTATAGGAGCCTAGGGAGGGCAAAAACAGCCCCCCTCGCCCCCCCGGAAGGCCTCCGGAGGCTTCAGGATGCTACCCTGAAGCCTCCGGAGCAGTGAAAAAGACTCTCTGAGCAAACCGGAAGTCACTTCTGGTTTGCTCAAAGGGTCATTTTGAGTGCTCTGAAGGCTTCGGGGACTTCCGGTTTGCTCAGAGGATCGTTTTGAGCGCTTCGAAGGCTTCAGGGACCTTCAGGGGGCTTCCCTAAAGCCTTTGGAGTGTTCAAAACAACCCTCCGAGCAAACTGGAAGTCCGTTCCCAAACTTCCGGTTTGCCCATAGGGCCGGGATTTTTTTTGCGCTCCAGAGGCTTCAGGGAAGCTCATGAAGCCCCCAGAGGGCCTCCGGGGGCAGGGGAGGCTCTTTTCACCCTCCCCAGGCGCCTATAAGCCTCTTGAGCCTGGGGAGGGTGAAAAAATGGCTTTTTAAAAGGGTAAACTCAGCTAGCCAGCACGCACATTTGCACTGGCCAGCTGACAGTGCAGTGCCTCACGTGCCCTGACAAATGCCTCCATGTGCCACCTGTGGCACACGTACCATAGGTTCGCCATCCTGGCTGTAGGTTAACTCTCTCTTCTTTGTGGCAGTTCCTTAGATATTGAACATTGCTATCATATCACCCCCTAGTCCTTCTTTTCATTAAACAAACTCAATTCTTGCAATTGTTCTTCATCTGTTTTAGTCTCCAGTCCCCCCAATCATGTTTATCTTTTCTTTGCCCTCTTCTAAAATTCCAACATCTTTTTTATATCATGGTGACCAAAACTGGATGCAATATTTCAAGTGTGGTCTTATCAAGGCATTATAAAGTAGTACTAACACTTTTTTACACAATTCATTTTACACAATCAACACATTGAATTGATGAATTATGGTAAACTCTTGAACAAATGGAAAGTCTGTGATGAAGCCCTGTGCAAAAACATTGAAAATACACAAGGCTCCTTTTAATCATTAGTATATAAGTTCTCTCTGCTGTGTCATTTCCAGTGACATATGAATCCTTAATCATATTTAATCATGACTGAAATAAATATTATAAATTCTTTCAGTGTAATAATCAAAACCAAAGTGGCAAAAATCAAGCTCTGAATGCCAGCTGTATATTTTTAAATAATGTTTACCTACACACCTTGTCAATAATTGCTGATGTCTCCCACATCTTATTATGTCCATCCAGCTGGTCTCCTGCCCCACAGAATATAGATAGTTAAATAATTCAGAGTTCCCTAAGTGAAAAAAAGCAACATTCTTCCTGCATTCTTCTTTTGTAGAACAGAAACAGAGAACTACTTTTATCTACGGAGTATCTCCATTTATCTGAAAGTTCTGTAGGGAAGGAAAGTCATCAAAAATGGCACCTTTAAGTCTAGCATATGATATAATATGACATGATAGCATACGTTTTATATGTATGGAGAACAGGCAGACTGACATACAGCAAAGCACAAATACAAGCAGAGATGGGACTGCTAAGGAAGTCATCTACTGATACATAATGTATGTTTAATAAGTCTTGGCTTCTATAACATAAACCTCTAACTGTAAAATAATCAAATAGACAGTTTATCCCAAGTAGAATTGATTTGTTTATCTCATGCAGCATGCAACATTAGTTATATCACTTAATCTTCTCATTGCAAAATCAGATTGTTAGCATCTCATACATTGTTGGTTGTATTGTTTTTCCAGAGGCCCATCAGTGGTTATGGTTCTAACTAAAGAAAATGCTGTGGAGGAATGGCGACAATTAATGGGACCAACAGATCCAATGAAAGCAAAAGAAACACATCCTAGTTCAATACGTGCTAAATTTGCAACTGATGTTATGCGTAATGCTGTTCATGGATCCTCAAATGAGGGACATGCTAAAAAAAGCATTAACTTTATCTTTGGTGATATTGATTTAGAAAGCCTAAAATACAAATACATTTATATGTAAATTTCAGAGTTGACCTGTTATTACCAATAATGATCTGTAGAAATTAATACATTCACATATATCTTTTTATTAAATATCATGTTACCAATTACAATTCATAAGATCCCTTCAAATTAGGAATACTTCCTCCATTAAGATTATAATTTTAACTTGTAATATCATTTTTGTACAGAATATAAATAGGTGGTAGCACATGAATACCTGTAATAATATTATTATTGGCGCTAAATCCCAATACATTAATTAATGGATTCTAGTCACTTCGCCTATTAGAATAGAGGTTAGAATAGAGAGCGATAGATGAGAAGAAAGAATGGTAAGGTGGAGTTTTATAGACCATTTAGCCCTTATTGACTTTTTCATTCTGATAAAAGTAGTAGTTGTGGTAATGGACTCCTCAGTTACATTCTAAAAACAACTGGAGCATCACTTGAATACCATCGACTTCAACAAAATCATCATCATACTAATTGCAAAAGCAACCTTATTTGGAACAGTTTAGATTCTGTGACAATATCTTTAATACTGTCAAACATCTACATCTTCCTATACCAGATTCTGGAAGGGCTTAATACAAGGATAAAAATTCCAGATCCAGTCTGAACACCTAGCTGATTGTGCAATGAATTATAAATTACAATTAAAAGATGGGGAGTAAGGGAGCAAGATGCATACAGGGGAAGTGGGGTGTTGTCTTAATTGGTAATTACTCCAGAATGATGAACCTCTGTTGGGGCCCTAGTCCAACTGCCACAATGAAAGCAGAAATCACCTTGGGGAAGGTATGATGTTCCAAAAGGCAGGAAACCAGTTGTAAAAGTTGTAAAACTCAGTTGTTACTGGTACAGCTAGTGATTTAACTCCAAGGCCCCCCTCCTCCCAATTGAATGGCAGTATCACTTTTAGGGATCTGACATGCTGCTGTTCTTTAGAAAAAGGAGAGATCCACCTGTGAAAAGATAGGAAAAGAAATTGCATCATAGTATTTTAACAAGGTTTGTCAGGGTATTGGGAGTGAATTTTTATCAATAGGGCAGGGGCCCTAATGTGGTGTTCACTACCCATTCATTTTGGGATGAAGGTAAATGCTTCCAAGGAACTAAGTATTGGGTTTTCCTTCTGTGGGTCCTAGAGTCCAGGATTTCCTTGATTTTAAAATGTTGTTTGCCTTCTATCATGATAGGAACAGGAGGTGTAGGTGCAGGTGGTCTGAGTTGTGAGATTACTTCTCATTTGAGTAAACTAATGTGAAACACTCGATGGACTTGCCTGAATGTCTTTGGAAGGAGTAATTCTACTGTTACTGGGTTGATAACTGGTAATCGGGAAAGGTTCGATGAAATTTTACCCTAATTTCTTTGATGGCTGCAATGACTTCAGGAATTTGTAGACAGTATACTCTATCTCCAATATGGAAAGGTTTGGGTTCTACTCTTTTTTTGTCAGCTTGAGTTTTAAAAGCCTCTCCTAGCTTCCTGTAACGCTAGTCTAACCATTGGCCATGTGTTTGTAGATCGTCTATCCATCTTTTAATGAGTGGATAGTGGGTTCTTCTGTGGGTAGTCAGGCATGGGGTTGAAATCCTGGCCTGTTGTTACTCTAAAAGGGATGAAACCACTGCTTGAGTGCACAGCGTTATTGAAGGCCACTTTCTGCAAAAGGTAAAAGATCAATCCAGTTATCCTATTGAAAATTAATAAAACATCTTAGGTATTGTCCTAGAACTATGTTCCAATTTTCAGTTTGACCATTGGTGCTAGATGGTGACTGGAGCTCAGTCCTTGGGTGGTGCCAAGTAAGTTTAAGAATGCCTCCCAAAATTTTGAGGTTGAATTGGACCCCTCTGTCGGAGATGATTCTCTGTGGGGCTTCATTAAGGTAATAAATGTGTTATCAGGAATAACTTGGCTAGACTTTGGCAGTTGGGATCATATGGCACAGTATAAAATGTGTCTGTTTTGAAAACAAGACTGTTACGACCCAAATACAGTATTCCCTGCGTTTTCTGGTAGTTCGAATATAAAATCCATAGCAATCTTCCAAGGTGCTAAAGGCTCAGCTACCTTCTGTAACAGTCCTGGCATTTTGCCTTGGCGTCTTTTAGCTGCTGCACAAATTAGACAGCTTGTTACATAGTTCTCTATGTTCTTTTTAGTGATGGCCACCAACATTGCCTTTTAATTAGATGTAAAGTTTTTACAAAACCAAAGTGTCCTGCTAGTTTGGAGTCGTGGCACCTTTCCATTAAGTACAGTTTTTGGCTGGCTGGAACATACAACTTCCCTCCCACCCAAGCTAGCTTATCTTTCATCAGGCAGCTGTCTTTGTGGCTCAAAAACCATTCATTGGTGGTTAAAGCTTGTTTAAAAGTTTTGGTGGTGTCATTGTCCTCCAAAGTGTCTCATTTTCTCTGGGATCTGGTGGTTACTTTAGCGGCTAGTTAATTGTCTTGTATCATGAGTTTGATTACCTTTGGCTTCATACTATTGTATTGCGGTTCCTGGATAGTGCATCTGCCAAAAATTTTTTTCCCCCTGGGAGTATGTGAGTGTAAATTCAAACTGTTTAAAGTACTGAGCCCATCGTACTTGTTTGGAGAGAGGTTTCCTTGGGGTCTTTAGGGCTTCTATTTTTATTATCCGTCCAGACTTCAAAAGACTTCTTACTCCCTCTAGGAAATGTCTCCAGGTTAAAAGAGCCCATCGAACTGCATAAGCCTCTTCTCCCAAATGGCCCACCTTTGCTCAGATTCATTCAACTTTTTGGTCGTGTAAGCGCATGGTTGTAATTAGTCTTTCTCATTTTCTGAATCAGGACTGCTTCTATCGCCACATCGCTAGCATCTGCTTGTATGACAAATGGTTTCTCTGTGTCTGGGTGCTTTAGGATCGGTTCTGCCGAAAACAGCCGTTTAAGTTTTTCAAATTCCACTTGGCATTCCATTGTCCAGATCAAAGGCTGCTTTGGTTTTGGGTTAACCCCCCGTTCATTTTTAAGAGCTTGGTGATGGGGAGAGCAATTTGGGCAAAAACTGGCAGTAAAAGTTGGTGAATCCCAGGAAGCTTTGCAAACTGTTTGCGTGTTCTGGGTGGGTCCCAGTCAAGTACCGATTGTGCACTTTCGAAGGATCCATGTCTATGCCCTTGTGTGAATGCGGTATCCTAATAATCAATTTTTTCTTGGTGGAATTCGCATTTGGAGAGTTTAGCATAAAGTTTTGCAGAGCGAAGTTTGTTCCAGAACCACCCGGACTAGTTTTACAAGTTCTGCCTTGGTCTCAGAATATAACAAATGTAATCGATATAGACTATGCAGCGCTTATATAAATGCTTCTGCAACACTTCATTTATTAATTGCATAAATACTGCAGGGGCCCCTTGTAGCCCAAATGGTAGCACTTTGAATTGATAGCATCCAAGAGGGATGTTAAATGCTGTTTTCCATTCATCTCCCTCTTTAATTCTGATATGGTAGTAAGCCTCCCTTAAATCCAGCTTTGAAAAAATTCTCCCTTAGCGAGGTGTGCTAGCATATCATAAGTGGGAGGGGATATATATTTTCAATATTGAATAGAGTTCAAATTTCCAAAATCGACACATAAACGTTTAGAGCCATCTTTTTTCTCTCTAAACAACACTGGGGCTGCAACTTTTGGTCGGGCTGGTTCAATGAAACCCCTTGCTAGGTTTTTCTCAATGAAATGCCCTCAGTTCTTCCAGCTCCCTTGGAGACATGCTATACATCTTGGGTTTAGGGAGTTTTGGCTCCGGGTAGAATTTCTATCACACAGTCAGTGGAGTGGTGATGGGGAAGCTCATCATCGCTAAAAACCTCAGCCAAGTTCTTATATTCTTTGGATATGCCCTGGGTTGGCATAGTGTAAGCAGCATTGCTGTTTCTAGGTGCTCTGCCCCCTCAGTTTCTTTGTCTGGATTCTCAGCAAAAGTAATGTGCATCTGCACTCTTATGGTGCCTTGCTTCCAATTAATTTTGGGGTTCCATTTTTTTCAGCCATGCAAGACCCAGAACTAGTGGCTATTCCATGCCAGGTGCCGTTATAAATGTAAGCATTTCCTTGTGACTTCCGATGACTATCTGTAGAGGCTCAGTGGCAAATGAAGCTGTCTCCCCCCTGCTATTGACCCATCTAGTTGGCAAAAAGCTATGGGGCTTTTCAACTTCTTTACATTAATCCTCAACTTCCTTACCAGGGTTGGGCTGATCAAACAGTGGGTGCACCCCAAGTTCACAAAAGTTGAGATTTTCATTCCCCTCTCCCAGTTGGGGATAAATAGTCTCAGGAGCAAGGTAAACAGTTTAATTGGTTTGCTTACCAGTGGTTCAGCCTTTGGATCACTTCCGGATGAGTATGGTTCCTCCTGCTGCGAAGCCAGGGTTTTCTCCTCAAAGGGTGTGTGTAGAGATTCTATGGTCTCCCTACTCCTCAGGGCCGTCTCCTTTCCATGCTGGCCAGGTTTCGTAGGCTTTCCCCCCCAATGGCTGGTTTGGTTTCTTAGCCAGTGCCTGAGAATGGCATTCTGCAGCTCGGTGCCCTTCTTTTCCACACTTGAAACAGGCTAAGGATTTTGGAGAAGGTGTCATTTGCTGTTTAAAAGGTTCTTGTTTCCATTGGGGTGGGGATTTCTTCCACGTTCGTCCTGTTCGGTACTGATTTCTGGCCATGTCAATTTCTGCCTCTTCAGCAATGAGATACCACTCATGTAGGTGGTTTGGGGCACTTTGGGCCACACAGGCATTATAGAGGTCATCACTCAGCCCATCCTTGACCAGCTTACCAGGATATCGTCTGGCTAGTTCACATGACATGCCAGGTCTCGGAATTCTTCAGTATACTCTGCCACTGGTGGGCGTCCCTGCTTCACAACTTTAATGCGGTCGCGTACTTTGCCAGCTGTGAGGGGGTCCTCGAACTGTTGTCGCAGGGCCATCATGAAACAGTCAAAGTCCCACAGTTCTGGTGCATCAGCATCATGTAAAGTCACCATCCATCTGGCAGCGGCTCCTTCCAGGGCTAGGGTAACCACTCGTACTCAGGCTCCTTGGGTTCGAAAATTACACCCATATTCTTGCGTGTAGGTGAGCACGTGTGCCACAAAGAATCCCAATTTTGGGGGGTTTCCATCAAATTTTATCCCCAGGGAAGGAGTTTTCCTTCCTAACTGCAGGTTTTGGGGTTGGTTAGGAGTGGACCCCAACCTGTGCGCCAACTGGGGGGAGGGTTTTCTGGGTTCCTAGCTGTTGCTGCTATGCTGTCAGCTTGATCAGCAGGGACCAGAGGGGGGTTAGTTCTCTGGCATCATCCCCAATTGCTGCCCTTCCAACGCTTCTCGGTTGCCGGTCTGGCTCCCCCCGGATGTTGAGATTTTCCAAAATTTCCATCACCAACTGGATTACATGCCTCTTCAGAGGATCCTCTCTCAACGAGGCTTCATTTAGCTCCTCCTGGTCAGAGGGGGCTTCTAACTCCAATTTCCATCCTGGTTTTCGGCTACCTCGAGTAAGAGTGACTCCCCTGGTTCTCCCTTCCCAGCCCGATTCCGATTGACCAACGGGGCTTTTTGGAGTCCTCCAGGCTCACCTCATTCTCTCTGCCAGGGTACAAGGAGCAGGTTTCTGGTTGGGGGGGGGTCTAGCTCCTTCCAGCAGTCAGTTCCCCCTTGTTCGCTGTTATGCTCAGACATGGTTTGTAGGGTCCCCTCGGTAGAGTAAAATGTTGTCTCTCCCTGTTGACCACTGTGCAGACAGATGCTGCTTTATGTAATGGCTCCCTCTCCTAATTTAAGAAAGTAAAGACTCTTGAAACGGATTATTTCAAAAGGAACCTTTAATCAAGCAGGATGGAAACCATTAGAGGCAAAGCAGCATCTGAAACCGTTTAGGCAATGCAAGTGGGATTAAACTGATAATGACCCCTCCCCTTTGTCCGATGCAGATTCTGACCAATACACAAGTGTGAAGATGTTTCCTTAACTCCTCTGAGAGTTGAATAAAACACATGTTCCCATTGCTATCTCTAGTTAGGCATTAAGTAAGATATCCCACATGGCCATCAATAAACATCCCTCCATAGGTGCTGGGACCTTCAGTTTCCTGGTGACAGGAAACCAGTTGTAAAAGTTGTAAAACTCAGTTGTTACTGGTACAGCTAGTGATTTAACTCCAAGGCCCCTCTCCTCTCAATTGAATGGCAGTATCACTTTTAGAGATCTGACAAACCGTTTGTTAATTTTCTGAGCAGTTCAGAGAACCGATTGTTGGAAGAAATATCTTTTTTTCCCCACTGTACAAGGCTAATCCTGTTATCAAGGCAGCAAGGAAACATTCTGGTGTTGTTTGTAGCCTAATCTTTATTGCCCTTCTTACAGAAACTGCCACTTGATTGAGCCTTATTACATTGTAAACGGTTAAAGATTCAGTAAGCCCAGACCTTATTATTGCCTGAGCTTCTTCAGAGTTTTTTTTCTGCCTTTGCTGGTACTTTGCTTTGCTTTATTAGGGCTTGACTTTCTTACAGTGGAAGGGTTGTTTTAAGCTTCGTACACTGCTGTTGGGAGGTGAAATACTCCCCTGTTGGAGTTCTTCCAGCTGGATGCAATGATCAGCACTTTGGAGAAATAATTGAATAACAAAGCAGAGCTGTCAGAAAGAAGCTTTTAGTGACAAGGAACCAAGACAAGTGACATTCAGCAAGGTTTCTGAGCTAGCTAGAAAGATTGACATTCAAATGTGAGTTTATATACCCTTTTTGAGTTTTGGTCTAAAACTGGTTTTTGGTGAAGTTTAATTCTGTGCTTGGTGACATTTAACCCTGTGTTTATTGATGGAATAATTTCCCTATTCAGCTTTGTTTTGAAGGAAAATTTTAACCTGTGCTCGTGAAAAGAAGCAGGGTTGAGAAATCTAGCTAGTTCCTGTGTCTATTTATTCTGGTAATTGGTTTAACAGCTAGTGCTCTTTTCCTACATTCTAGTGCTAATTGCATTCTTTGTAGTTAGGCTTATCTCGAGTGTTTACACTTGAGCTTGCCTGGAGTCTAAGCTCTGGCAATGAGCCAGACAAAGCTTGTGTTTTTTATTTTAAAAATATTTAAACTGTTGGGATTTAATTATTTGTATTGTGTTTGAATTTTTTCCTGCCTTATGGTTTCTTTTTCTATCTGGGGAGGGAGGTCTTCTTTCACTGCTTTAGTGGTTCCTGACACTGTCTTTTGGGGGTGTACTTCCAAAAGACAGGATGCAAGCTCGGCACTGATTTTTTTACTGCCTTTCGGGGGGCACGTGATCTTTCCTTAAATCTGGATGATTTCTTTAGTATATTTTGTGAGGTGAGTGAGACCAGCTAGTATCTTTAACTAATGCAAATGAATTTAATGTTTGCTTCTTCGGGTGGGAAAGGGTGCTTTGGTCAGTTCACTGAGCACAGGAGTCTCTTGTCTATGGGGATTCTTCAGTCATCTAGGTCATGGCTGTCCCAAAAGTGCTCTTTTCAAGAGACTATTGGACTTCCTTGGTTTCCAGAACATCCCGTTGCCTCTTGAAAAATCACCTTTGATGCTTTTATATTGTTTTAGAGTGTCCAAGGCACATGATTGCTTATTGATGATTGATTCTATTTAAAAATAGAATGTAGGGGTGTGTATCCTCCAATTCATTTTAGTTTTCTTTCATGATAATAAGGCTTAGTAATATGCACCAGGCTTGAAGTTAATTTAGATATCTGTGGCATGTACTAATTTTATTGTGACCCTGACAAACTTCTGTGTTTGTGTTTGAGAGTGAGTGAATGAGAGAGGGATCAAAGTTCTCTGTGTGCGTGTGTCTGTTTGAGAGAGGGGGGAGGGAGGGAGAGAGGGAGGAAGGAGGGGGAGGGAGAAGAAAAAGAATGGGAAAACTTATTTTGCAAGGGGGAAAACTGCTGTCGATTTAAATCAGAACTGAGCATGCCTGGCTGTGGAATTCTGGGAGTTGAAGTCCACAAGTCTAAAAAGTGCCTCACCAGGGCTAAAGCTGACCGCACGTCACTGCTTACAACAGTTCATTTAGTGACCATTCAAAGTTACAATGGCATGTGAAAAAGTGACTTAGGACCATTGCAGCATCCCCACAGTCATGAGAGGCTGGGTGAGACAAAGCGCCCCTCGACATGAGTTATGTCAAGTTGGCCATGCTCACGCAGTTACATGACCATCCAGTCACACCTACCCAGCTAGTCATTAGGCCAGTGGTTCCCAAACTTTTTCAGTCCACCGCCCCCTTGGTGCTACAAACTGATCCTCAGTGCCCCGCACCCAGTGGTGGAATTCAATTTTTTACTACCAGTTCTGTGGGCGTGGCTTGGTGGGCGTGGCTGGGGAGGTCATGTGACTGGGCAGTTTGCACAACGGAAGGAAGATAGTAACAGTAAAATTCAAAACTGTAACAATTAATTGCCCATTTATTCAAAATTCAATTTAAAAACCTTTTTAGTTAATGATAATTCAACAAAATTGTTGAACATGATCCAGTGATATCAGGTTTTCAAAGTCTGATAGTCATTTATCAAGAACCTTAGTAACTAGTAACTTAGTAAACTCAGTAAAATTTAGTAACTACTTCACTCTTCAGTAGTTCTTAATGCAATGGATGGGCTTGATGAAGTGATACCAGTTTCCCAATGTCTGGTTTTAAGTCACTTAGCAGGAGTCTTAAATCACCAAGTTCAGTAATCTGGAGTCGATTTCTTTGCTTGGAGAGAAGTTAGATGACCACACTGAAGCCATGTTCCAATAAATATGATGTTGGAAATGCAACAAGGAGCTTCTTAATCACTGTCCATAGTGCAGGATAGCGATCAGAAATTTCTTTCTGTAACCAAAACTCTTTGTACGATTTCTTAAACTTTGGCTTCAGCTCAATGTCATTTGCAGCTCTAAGAGTTGTTCCCCCATTACCCTATCTTCCTCACTACCTGAAATGGATTTATCACCCAATCTGGAATTTCCATCAAAAAAAGATCCTGATATCACTCAGACATCTAAGTCTTAGAATGTCAGAGAAACAATTTTAGCTGGATAGTCACATCCCTGCAATAACATCATTGTAATTTTCAGTTTCATTTATTTCCACAATATCAACACTAGCTTTGCTATTAACCCCTTCCAAACCATCTGCATAGTCTTTAAGATTTGGTGGTCTAAATATCAAAAATGGTTGACTCACATCACACATCTAAGCAAAACTGAAGTACAATTATTTTTCCTTTTTTTTAAAAAAAATCTCAATTTTAAGACTTATATTACTGTTTTCATCCAGTCCCCATCCAAAAATGGCAAGAAACTCTGGTGTCATTTTTTTAAAGCACCCATGGACAGATAATTGCTCATACTTGCCTTAATTTTATTGGCCAAGTTTCTTATTGGCTATGCTAACCAAGAGGTGCTCTGGACATTGTTAACCCCTGCTGCAAATTTATTTGTGCACATATCCACACATACAAAGGTGTTGTGGCTCGGCAGGAGCTTTTGGAGCTGCTATCAGACTCTGACAGCGAGGGGCCCTATGAGTCAGGCCTGGAGGAGGCGGAGGGCCCTGGACAGGGTTCTGACTCCGAGCAGGGCTCAGAGAGACTAGTTGGTTCCCAGGTAATGACCGAGCCTTGGATCAGTGAGAGAGGCTGACACAGAAACCTCCTGTGAGTTGTTTCGGGATGCACGCAGGAGAAGGGCTGACCGATGTAAGGAACAATTGAAGACTCACAGGAGATGATAACGAGCAGCTGTTGCTGGTTAGGATCTCCTCCTGCGGATAAAAGACTGATGGTGCCACGCCCTCGTTGCAGAAGTCAACGTTCCGTTTCTGTTCTAGTCAACATTCTCCGTTCGTGTTTCCCATCGAGAAAAGCATTTGGATAAGTGACTTGATTTATATAATCTTGTTTTGTAGCAGTTTATGAGTTAGGACTTTTGCCAGAGCATTTATCTGTGTTTATTTTGGGCTCGCAGCCAGAAAGAGCTGGGACTGATAAAAACATTCCTTTAAACGTTCTGTTTGGCTTTCGTTTCTGAACGGACAAGGTGGGGGTCAGAACACAATGGCATACAATGTAATCTTATCTCTTCAGATTGTCAATTATTTTGCACGACACAGACATTCTGTGGTTTCAATGGCTAAACTTCTGCTTGCCGAACAACTATTCAAAACCAGTAATTCCACAAGGAGAGAGGATGGAAATGGGGATATTTAAAAAACTAAACACATATCCTAAAAGAAAATCCACCCACGACCAGCATTGAGTGGAGCTTTTACAGCTTTAGAATAAATGAGCTGGAAGGGAACTTGCTTACTTACTATCAGCTGCCATAGAAATGGAGAGGGTGGGGGCATGGTATTTGGGATGGGAATAAAAGGTACAGGAGTGATATGAAAAAGGGGGTTTTCTTCCTACCATCTTCTGTGCATGCTGGTGGCCGGTGTTTGGACTTGGTCAAGGCCAACCATCCTGCATACCAACATGATGATGCCTTTTGGAGATGCACCTCATATGACACCTAAGGGAGTTGCAGATTGGACATTGGGGTGGGGTCATTGGAGGGAGGGGGCTGGGTTATCATTTGATATGTATTGGTTCACGCCTTTCAGGCTCAGATCTTGCTTTATTTTCGTTGCTATCTTTTTATAACCAGTAAAAGTATTTTAATTCCACAAACAATGGAGTTAGGAGTTTTCTTTCTTGGTTATTGAGGGAGGCACGCTTGACATTAAGCAAGATCACCCTTTCCACTCATCCCAGAGCTAACACCTTCCGAGGGGAGTGCACTTAAAACAAAAATCCTCCACATAAATGTCCAATCCAGGCAGTGACCAGGAGGACAACATGGGGACTACCAAATTCTCCTGCCCTTTGGAAATGGAACGGATGGCGGAATTGGACTTAGAGGAAAGAGCCGTGCATCCCAGGTGGTTGTTGGGAGTGGGGCAGAGGAGTGATCCTGAGAAGATTCCTGCTGGAGTTACTGCCAGCTGATGCCAACGACCTGAGGCTGCCTGGCAGGAAGCTGAACAAGAGGACCTCATGATGACCCATGCTTTGAAACTTTTGCAAGTGGCATGGGAGAAATGCCATTTCCTTGAGAGCCGTGCTGAGAGGGAAGTGAATTTTGCTGATCAAGAAGAGAGATGGGCAGAAGACCTGTCTAACCTGGGGGAGGACTGGGGGCAGGCAGCGGAGCTGATCGGGATGGGAGAGCCTCAGCCAGAGCTGCAGCAGCCATCTGAGCCCCTCCAAGGGGGGGGGGAGGGCCCCCTGCAGATGCCGAATGCCAAAAGTCCTTCCCTTGGCATGAAATGTGGAGGAGACCCCAAGGAGCTGGGATTTTTCCTGGTCTAGGTCTGGAATTACATGCAACGGTTTGGAGATGATTTCCCTAATGAGGAAGCCACAGTAAGAGCTGTTACTATGGCATTGGAGAACAAAGCAGCAGCCTGGATGGTTGCTTTGCATAATGATTCCCCCCTGCTGAGGGATTACAATGTGTTTATGGCTGCCCTGAGGAAGCGCTTTGATGACCCCCTAGTCGAGTGAAAGGCAAGAACCAAGATGAAGTCTCTTACTCAGGGAAGAAGTCCAGTGGCTGAGTACATCCAATAGTTTTGTGAGTTGTCTGTGCATATGTGCACAGGTCCAAGGAGACTTTAATGGACAGTTTTATGGATGGTCTCAACAAAGACATATACCAGAGCTGTGTGAATAGAGGGCCCCCCACAAAACCTGCAACACTGGTATGAGATGGCAGCAGATGTGGAAATTAACCTAGCCAGAAATAGATACCAAGGAGGCAGCGGTAAAGTCAAGAATCCCCCCAAAGGAGCTCATAGAGGAGGAAAGGGATGGTCTGCAAGCAAGCCCCCGTCTACTGCTTGTTTTTGATGCGGGAAGGAGGGGCACCAAGCAGCAAACTGTTATGCAAAACTTGGCCCAAAACCCACCAGTGCTAGAGAGAAGAAGCCAGACCGAATGCCAGGGAAGTGCAAAGAAACCGCCTTGAAAGGGGTGGAAGCTGTTGAGGATTTCCCTCCCACCCAGGATGAAGAAGAGTCCTCCTTTCTTTTGGGAGAAAGTGAAACTGACTCCGATGACAACCACTTGATAAGTCCCCGATCAGGCCCCATGACCATTCCCGTAGAACTTAAGCTGCCCTCTACTGGAGCCCAAGAGAAAATGCTTGCCCTCTTAGACTCTGGATGCACCCGTTGCGTAATTAGCCCAGAAGTAGTGGAGAAAATGAATTTAAGACTGAGGACTTTGAAAGTGCCCATTGCCTTTTGCCAATTGGATGGCTCAGTGGCTGGGGGAGCCCCTGCCCATTTTGTAACTGAACCAATAGAAATGTGGATGGGAGATCATCAAGAAAACCTGAGTTTCATCGTGGCACCTGGGATGGATCAACCCCTCATAACGTGGCTATAGAAATGGAACCCTTACGTGAACTGGAGGAAAGGGTGGTTGCGCATTTGTTCTGCTAAACCCCCTGAGGGGAAGGAGAGGATGTCCCATGTAGCCAATGCCAAAACGAACCTAGCTGCCACAGTGCAGGAAAAGATTGAAGGAGAAGAGAAAATCCCCAAAGAATATTGGGACCTCAGAGAGGTTTTCAGTGAAAGGGCCTCCAACAAACTACTCCCCCCCCCACCGCGCCACTGATTGCAGCATTGAAATCCTCCCAGGGGAAAAACTCCCTAAGCCTCAAATTTACTTGATGACCCCGCGTGAGATGGAGGAATTACAAAAGTTAAAAAGGGGGTTCATACAACCAGCTAGACCACAGATGGCCGCACCCGTATTGTTCAGAGAAAAGAAAGATGGCTCCTTTCATTTATGCGTGAACTATAAAAATCTAAATGTGATTTGCTTGGAAAACATGTATCTGTTACCACTCATGAAGGACATGTTAGCCCAGTTGGGTAAAGGGAAATTTTTCACGAAGTTGGATCTAAGGAAAGCATACTACAGAGTCAGAATAAAGGAGGGAGAGGAGTGTAAAACTGCTTTCAACTGCCCTTTGGGATGTTTCCAGTTTAGAACACTCCCGTTTGGACTTCAGGGGGCGCCATCAGTCTTCCTGCAATTAATAAATGAAGTCTTGCATGAGCACTTGTACAAGGAGGTGTTGATTTACCTTGATGACATCCTTATCTACAATGAAAAACGTGATGAACACGTGACTTTGGTATGCTCGATTCTCAAAAAACTATGAACTTTATGCCAAATTGTTTAAGTGTGAATTTCACCAGGAGAGGATTGATAATTTGGGATACCATATCTCCCATAAAGGCATCGAGATGGACCCAGCAAAAGTCCAGGCTGTCACTGAGTGAGCACCTCCTCGCACCCACAAACAACTGCAAAGTTTTGGGGGATTTGCAAATTTCTATCGCCAATTTATCCCCTTGTTCTCAAGCATTGCACTGCCTATTACAAATTTTCTAAAATCAAAGAGAGAGGTTAAACCTAGGCTGGGTAAGCCTCTGAATTGGACTATGGAATGTCAAGCAGCTTTTGAGAAATTGAAGCAATTGTTTACTACTGAGCCTGTTTTGAAACACCCAGACATGGACACACCATTCATAGTTCAAGCTGATGCCAGTGACATGGCAGTGGAGGCAGTATTGTTCCCAACAAATGCAAAAGGCAAATTGCAACCTTGCGCTTACACCTCACATAAGCTTACAGAAACAGAAAGAAAATGGGCCATATGGAAAAAGGAAGCTTTTGCTGTCAGGTAGGCCTTGATGACCCGGCGACATTTCCTGGAGGGGGCAAAACACCCTTTTGAAGGATGGACTGATCATAAACACCTGAAAGCATTGAAGACCCCGTGTAAGCTATCAAATGCGCTGAGCACAGCATTTCAACCGGTTCAACTTTATCCTAAAATACATCCCAGGAGGGAAGAACTTTATGGCTGATGCTTTGTCCAGGCTTCCCCAATACAACAGCATCAGACCAACAGTGGTTCATCCAATTATCCCGGCTAAGAACCTGGCTGCACCAACGATTACTAGGAGCCAGGGTCCAGTGGACCTTGATGTGACAACAGACCTGATGGACAAACTTAAGAAAGGCCTTGAGTTTTTGGTTCAAAAAACATTCTGATGAATGCACCATGAAAGATGGACTGGCTCAGGTGGGATCTAAGCTGTATGATCCTGACAGCCTAAAAACTGTTGTCCTTCAACGGGCCCATGACTCGAGAATGGTGAGTCATTTTGGATTTGTAAAAACTTTGCATTTGATTAAGAAGCAATTTTGGTAACCTTCCCTGAAAAAAGACATCAAGTCCTACATAGCCAGTTGTCCTGTCTGTGTGGCCACAAAAAGACCACAAGGGAAGCCCCAAGGTATCTTTCAAAGTGTTGCCGGTCCTGGGTTCCCGTGAAAGGAGATTTCGATGGATTTTATTGTCAAGTTATCAAAAAGCCTTGGAAATACCATCATTTGGGTAATCACCGATCTGTTTTTCAAACAGGTCCATTTTGTGCCTTGTTCCAAGATCCCGTCAGCAAAGTCATTGGCTAAATTGTTTATTTTACATGTGTATAGATTACATGAAGTGCCTGAACGCATTATTTCGGACAGGGGGGTCCAATTCACCTCCCACTTTTGGAAAGAGTTCCTGAAATTGATTGGTTCCACCCAGGAATTAAGCTCCGCCCACCATCTACAGACTAATGGGGCTTGTGAACTGGCTAACTCGGTTCTGAAGCAGTACCTTCGGTGTTTTATCAATTATCAACAGGATAATTTGGTGGAACTTTTGCCACATGCAGAAGTGGCGTACAATAATTCAATACCTAGCAGTATCAGAATGATCCCTTTTAAAGTTGTGTTTGGCCAGGATTTTGTACCAATATCTGAATTGTCTCAAGAGAAACCTCAAATTTTATCCTTGTCTGAGTGGCGTAATCAACTTCAACAGTTTTGGCCGATGACTCGCAAAGCCTTAGACACAGCTCACCATGCTCACAAAAAACAGGCAGATAAAAGACGGGTGAAGCCTAGAGAGTACCAAGTTGGGGATAGGGTGTTTTTGTCCACTAAACTTCTACAAACCACCCAGAAGTCGAAGAAGCTGGGTTCGAAATAAGTGGGTCTGCTTCCCATTGTGAAAATCATAAATCCGGTATCAGTAAAATTGGACTTGACAAAAACCTTTTGGAGGATTTATCCTGTTTTTTATGTGAACTTACTGAAACCAGAGCCCACATCTTCCATTCATCCATCTCAACCTTCACCCCCTGTTCCTCTTCTTATAGGAGAGCAACATTTTGAGATTAAAGAAATCTTAGATTCCAGGAAACATAGAGGAGGCATCCAATATTTGGTGTCCTGGAAACATTTTCCCCTTTCCAGGCCCAATGGGGGAACAAATCCTACATCAGGGCTCCAAAACTCTTACAGAAGTTCTACACCAAGTATCCTGATAAGCCTTAATTTTAATAATGCTGTTGGTTGTTATTGTTGTTTTCTTTTGTTTTCTATTTCCCCAAGGATGATGTCCTTTCTGAAGGAGGGCCGGATGTCAGCCTCTGCTTCGCTTACTATCGGCTGCCATAGAAATGGGGAGGGTGGGGGCATGGTATTTGGGATGGGAATAAATGGTACAGGAGTGATATGAAAAAGGGGGTTTTCTTTTCACCATCTTCTGTGCATGCTGGTGGCCGGTGTTTGGACTTGGTCAAGGCCAACCATCCTGCATACCAGCATGATGATGCCTTTTTGGAGATGCACCTCACATGACACCTAAAAGAGTTGCAGATTGGACACTGTGGCAGGGTCGTTGGAGGGAAGGGGCTGGGTTATTATTTGATATGTATTGGTTTGCGCCTTTCTGGATCAGATCTTGCTTTACTTTCACTGCTATCTTTTCATAACCAGTAAAAGTATTTTAATTCCATGAACAATGGAGTTAGGAGTTTTCTTTCTTGGTTATTGAGGGAGGCATGCCTGACACAGCAACTGAAAGAAAGGTTCAAATTGGATAAAAAGTGCTATGGATTTCACTTTATCAAAAATGAACTGAAACATTCATTATGTGGCAACAATGAACGTATTATTGCTAAGATTTATAAAATGTTATTGAAATTGAATTTTGAAAATGAACATGTAAAGTATTGTATGATTCAGTCAGCAAAGAATTATGGATATAATGTGATGCTTGAACAATGGGAAAATATGTGGATGAAGGATTTAAAATTTACATTAAATTATAATCTAAAAGGGAATTTGTATAAGATGATATATCATTGGTATTTAACACCAGATAAGTTATCTAAAATGTATAAAAGCATGTCAAATGAATGTTGGAAGTGTAAAAATAAAGAAGGAACTTTTTATCATCTATGATGGACATGTGATAAAGGAAAAAATGTTTGGAGTATGATTCATATCTTAATACAGAAAATTCTGAAAACGGAAATAAAAATGAAACCAGAACTTTCCCTCTTGGATCTAATGGAAAGAGAACTGGAATAAAATTTGGAACTTTGTTTCTATATATGTTGACAGCAGAAAGATTATTTTATGTGCAAAAATGGAAGGACACTTTGATTCCTACCATGGAAGAATGGTTACAGAAGTTGATGGAGTTGGCTGAAATAGTAACACTGATCACTTTGATTAAAGAAAAGAACATAAGTATTTTTGTTTCCACATGGAAACTGATTCTGAACTTCGTGCTTGATGTGGAAAAGAATGAAACTCTGACTCTGGGTTTTACAGATTAGACCACTGATCCTCAAACTATGGCCTGTGGGCTGGATACGGCCCACCAATGCAAAGTATTCAGCCCATAGAGTGGTGAGATATAGCCCCGCCCCTTATCCCACCCCTCATCGTTGGCTTCATCTTCCACTGAGCATCCACTCCAGCTGCATTTCTGGTTAGTTATTTCACTGGTTGAACTGCGCTTCTGATCACACTACTGCTGCTGAATGTAAGGCCGAAGGGTCTTGGGGAGGACCAGCTGACTGGGGTGATCTCGCCAGTGCAACCACATGGTCCAGGACCGGTGGGTGAGTAGGGGAGGGACTGCTGATGACTTGAAAAGCAGCTCTGCTGCCAACTTGTAAAGTAGTGCTTTAAAAGTCTTTAGAAATACTTTTAAAACAGCTGGGGAGGGGTATGGCCAGCATCACGGTGGGATGATGTTCTCCTCAGGAGTTCCTGAGAGACTGTCAATATCACAACCATCAGGGGGTCTTTTTTGACCAAAACTGTCCTATAGGGACATTGAACGAGTGAGACATAGACTGGTGAGCCAGGGAAATTGCAAATTCCCTGGTGTGACTAGAGGAAGTCTCACAACTGGATGACTGAGAAAATGGCCATTGTGAGCCATTAAGAAGCTTGGGCTGGCCACAATGGAAGAGCTTTGCTTTATTTTAAAGGAAAAAACGACGTTTATTTTCTGATCTCACTGGACTAAGTAAAAGAGGAGAAAACAACATAAAGAGAGGAGGGATGTATGTTTGTGTGTGTGTGTATGCGTGCGTGCCGCTCCATCTCTGGTAGTACAGCGGTGAAAAAAGCGGGTGGATCCAGCAGAAGAAGAAAAAAGTTAAAAGAAAATTTGATTTGGAAATAAAAGGAAGAGGATCGGAAGCCTGATTATTTTTAAATTACTATTTTTGCTACTTGGAATGAATTGAAATCAAATTGAATTAAGAAGATAAGGTGATTAAATGAACTATTTTTACAATGTGGTTTACTTTTTCAGTTTGAGAGTTAATTATAGTGCCATCTAGAAGTGCAGGTGAGATTGACAATGAACATAATGAATTAAATGAATAAGAGCAATTGATGAGGAGGGGCTAGCTGCCAGTGTGAATGGCTGCTTAAGCTCTGCAAAGAGCAGCTGGGTTTGGCGTCTGGGAGACTTTTTGTCCTGGAGGGACAACCGAAGAAGAAGGGTCATTTGGCAGTTTGTGGTCTGGGCTTGAAATCTCCTTCATGATCCCAGGCATGGAAGAGGGTGACCTGTCATGGCCATTCCAAAGTGCTGACAGCTAGCTGGAACAAGCGGAGATCAAGTAAAGCAAAGTGGCGGAGTCACGAGTGGCTTATTTGATTCCTGATCTTGGTGGAAGATATTTTATTCCAAAATAGCCCAGGAGGCTGAGGGACTTGAAGCTAAGAGTGGGGGTGGATCTTTCCTTCTAAACCCCCCGCCCTATAGCGGTGAGAGGAAAATGTTAAGTGAACTTGGATGCCGACAAGCAAGCAAGCAAGCAAGCAAGCAGATTTGATAATCGAAGCGGAGGCAGGAAACTTTTTTTTCTCTGAACTGACTGGGGAGCCAAATTTAAACTTAATTAGTTATTACAACAATGGCTGGTTTTGAACAACTTTGATAACATTGAAGCTCCTAGGGGAAAAAAGTAAATTATTGAAGGAAAATCTAAAAGGGGTCTGAAGAAGAAACAGATGATTAAAATGGCTCTCACTGACTGCATTTTGTTAGTCTGCATTTTGACAGCTTGCGGAAGAGGGACATCTACTGGCAAAATTGGGAATTTATCCCTCTGGTCTACTTCAAGGGAAAGCAGAATCTTTGGTGACTGTACTTTTTGGTTAGCAGAGATCTGGCTATTGGAGGACATTGATAACAAGCTTTGGGCATTATTAAAAGAAACAATTTTGGAGGGAGAGAAAGAAGATTAAGTGGATTAGGAATAATTATATAATATAGGAGGGTCACATGTAAGGTTGAATTTAAGGGCTAGTAATGTTATAATACTATTATCAAAGAACTATTGTTATTGCTACAAGATTATTGATTTTACTGTTTTTGATATTATTGGTATTATTGATTAAGGAGATGGATTGACTACTATCTAAGACAGGATAGTTAACAATTACAAGGAATTTACTCTTAGACTAATAGAAATATAGTTATATTAAAATTGTGATACACACACACACACACAGACATACACACACAGAGAGACACCTAGCTACAAATAGATAAGTCTCTCTCCTTCTCTTTCTATCTTTTGATAGCTGATTTCATATAGTATATTAATCTATTGATATATAGCCAATATTACCCCTTAATACCCCTTAAAATTGATTATTGAGTAGGGGTAGAGGGAAAGGAAGAGAGGGACAGGGGAAAAAGGAGGACTGGAGGAAGCTACAAGTGAGAGAAGAAGGTGGGAGTTCTGGAAAATAAATACATTAATAATCACATTTTTTTTTACAATGACAAGCAGGGACGTGCAGTTACTAGAGGCAAGGGAGGCAGAGCCTCACCAGTCTCCTCAGGAAAAAGAAAGAAATTTAAATATTTTTTTAAATAATTAAAGCCAAGATAGTTGCTACCAGATTCCAGGTCACAGTGGCTTGGTGTCTGCTTAGTGTTAACCAAAGCAGGAGGCGAGAGAACTCGGGGCCTCTTTTCCATAAGGAATTTTTCGCCTTCTAAAAGTTAATAAAGAGTTAAAAGGCAAAGAAGTTCAGATGGAAAAGAGGCACTAATTCTCCCGCCTCCTGATTTGGAAGCAGCCAATCGTGTCTTCTTGAGCATGCTTACGTTGGGCGGGGCGTGCTTCAGAGGAGAGAGGAGTTTTTTTTCATTCATTTTTTCATTTATTAAAATTTATAGGCCGCCCTTTTCCCTGAGGGGACTCAGGGCGGCTTACAATCACAAGGGAGGGGGGTGCAGTATCAAAAAAACAAAACAAAATGTGAACAAAGAAAAATAATAAAACACAACTTTCGTTCAGCAATCAAACACTCGGGCGGGTGAATTGGGAACCTATCCCCAGGCCTGCTGGGAGAGCCAGATCTTGAGGGCTGCGCGGAAGGTCGGGATGGTGGTGAGGGTACGGATCTCAACGGGGAGATCGTTCCACAGGGTCGGAGCTGCAACAGAAAAGGCTCTCCTCCGTGTGGTCGCCAGTCGGCATTGACTGGCAGATGGGATTCGGAGGAGGCCCAGTCTGTGCGATCTAATTGGTCGAAGGGAGGTAATCGGCAGAAGGCGGTCTCTCAAGTACCCAGATCCACTACCATGGAGTGCTTTAAAGGTGGTCATCAGTACCCTGAAGCGCACCCGGAGACCAACAGGTAGCCAGTGCAGCTCGCGGAGGACGGGTGTAACGTGGGCGAACCGCGGTGCGCCCACTATCACTCGCGTGGCTGTGGGCGAGAAGGAGGAGGCTGCCTCTTTGCTGCAGACCTGGGTGCTTGGTGGCTCCTGCGATGCAAAGTAAGTGCCCCACCATCCCCGATGCTGCCGCCCGCTGCCCCGGCCTGCTTCTCCAGGCTCCGCCGCTGAAAGTCCCGGATCGCCTCTGGGGGAAGGCTGGGTGAGAAGCGGAGCGAAGCTTCTCTGCGGCCTCCCGGCGCTGCCCAGAGGCTCTTGCAGAAGCACGTGTCAGCGGCCGGCGGCCTGGAGCGGCCCCGGCTGTGAGACAAGGGAGACTTAAAGCAGCCACTGCCGCCGCCACCACCGCCCCTCCTTCGCCTGGCGGGGCGGTGGTGGCAGCAGCAGCAGCGGCTACTTTAAGTGCTCCCTTGTCTCACAGCCGGGGCCGCTCCAGGCCGCCGGCCGCTGACACGTGCTCCTGCAAGAGCCTCTGGGCAGCGCCGGGAGGCCGCAGAGAAGCTTCGCTCCGCTTTTCACTCAGCCTTCCCCCAGAGGCGATCCGGAACTTCCAGCGGCAGAGCTTGGAGAAGCAGCGGATGCAGGCCGGGACAGCGGGGAGGGCAGCGGGGCACTTTGCATCACAGGAGCCACCAAGTGCCTTTGCTGCAGACCCGGGCGCTTGGTTGCTCCCGCGATGCAAATCCCCCCCCCCCCGCGCCGAGGCCGACCGCTGCCCTGCTGAGCCTCACAAGGTATCAACCTTACCGCACGTCACTGATGACAAGTGTTACAAATCTAACAAAAATTGGCACAAGGAGGACACCAACATCCCAGACATCCTTAGAGGCCTCCAGCCCTTCAAACCAGAGATCCTCTGAGGACAGGCTCCAGAGAGAAAGATCTAACTTGATTAAGGATCTTCAGACTATTTTACAGGCTATGCAAGAAACAATGGCTAGAAATCATGAGTTGAAAAGGGATATAGGAGAAGTGAGAAATGACACTGGAAAATTAAAGGAAAACATTCAGATAAATTTGAAAAGTTTCAGGAACAGATTGATAAAAATGAACAAAGAATAAATGCAATAGAAGGAAGGATGGAGAAGGAAGAGAAAAGAATGGGGGAGCTGAGCTCTAGGCTGATCCAGGCAAATAAGGAACTTGAACTGATGGTCCTCACGTTAGAATCTGAGAAAGTGGCCATAAAAGAAGAAGAACATAAAAGAAGAAAAAGGAGATCTACTGGATATGATGGCAGATCTCATGGCAAAGACTTTTGGAAGATAAAAGGATTAAATGGTGAGCGAAATCGATGAGACATACAGAATACAGACAAAGTATGCAAAAAAGAACAATCTCCCGAGGGAAGTTCATGTAAAGTTCATTAAAAAATCAATATGCGATGAAGTGCTGAATAGAACAAGAGATGACCCGATAGTAGGCTGACAGTTAATGGATGAGATTATGTGGATATACTGTGATTGTATGGCTTCGCTATGCTGCACTATTTTAAATGTAAAAACAATAAAATATATATTTTTTAAAAATAGCAACTGACCTTGACAAGGCTGGCTGAACTGATAAAGTTATTTGGTCTAATACACTGAGAGCTTTGTTTTTAATACTAGCTGGAAGTTCGCAAAATAAGAAATAACAAGAAAGCTCTGAGACATCTTTTATTGTCAATGTCAAGCCACAAGGCAGGGTGCAACCTCAACCGATGCTGTAACCCCAACCGATGGTCTAACTGCCTGCTTAAGTTCAGACGCTAGCCCCATCAGTTCTTGCACCTCCTTGATTCCGGACGATGTTTGATGGGACCCCTAAAAAACTAGCCTACTTCTTAAATCAAGTCTGGGTGCACATCGACCAATATGGTGATCGATACCCTTCCAACTGAGAATTGGTGTCAGCCATAATTGAAGAGATAAATGAGGGAGAAGGGTCCGAATGGGTAGCAGAACTCCACAATGAAGCGGCGTCTGAATTAGAAGATGCAGACAGATTTATTCAACTGATGTGAATCCATTCAGCAGTGTAGCCGCATGTGGAGGTGAAGGTGGAGGCACAGATCCATGGGTTGAAGCAAGCTGGCCATCCTGTGAAAGAGTTGGTCTGAGAGTTTAGAAGACTACCCAGTAAACTGAGAGAATGACTCCTCGTGCACTTTTTCAAGAATGCCCTAGACCCCGATCTGCGAGAGCTTTCAACATTCAAGAGGTACCGGAGCACATCCAGGATTGATAGAATACCGCAGTCACTCTGGACCTCGAGCTCCAAACCCACTGAAAGCCTACTGCTGAAAAGCCCACTGGAAGGCCCCTGTGTCACTGACCCCAACCAAAGTAAGCTGGGCCAACTACTAAAACCTCCACTGAAACAGTAACATGCTACCGGTGTGGTCAAACTAGGCACAGGGAAAACTGGGCCAATGCTTGGCCCTGGCTCCAGTCCCACAAGTCTGCACACCAGCCACCTGTGAGAAGAAGGGCCCACGAAAGCCACCTGAAAAAGGTTGTCTAGCCCACCAACCTGACAAAGCCTCTCCCCAAGCAGAAAATTTGGAAAAGCCACCAGATGGGAAAAGCCCTCCAAATTCTGAGGAGGAGAACAGCAGCAAAGACGACCCAATGGTAAGTGCAGCCATCTGCCCATTTGTCATCAAAGCCAAACTTACAGTGCCTGAGACAGGGGTAGAAGGTGAGGTAGAGGCAATCATTGACACGGGCTGACTCGTTGCTTAATTAGCATTTCCATTGTCGAGCAATTAGCAATATGCACCAGACCATTAACAAAATATATTGGAATTTAAATCGAGTGGATTACAAATTTTAAAATAACATCAGGACAACGCAAGATGAAGAAAACAACAGCGCACACATCTTCAACACCTACTCGATGGCTAGCCCGGTGACACAGAGAACATTGGATAACATGGCACTCCAAGAGAAAACTAATGCTATGCAACAGGAGTTTTAAAAGATGATACAACCATTACATGAAGATTTCAAAGAAAAGATAGGCAACATGGGCCTATGAGAGAATGAGGAAAGTGGAAGAGGAGTTAAAAGATGTTAAAGGGATGGTGGAAAAAAGTGAACAAAGAATACAAAAGATGGAAGAAAAGGCAGAGTCAACAGAGAAAAGAGTGGAAGAGTTATAGATTAACGACTAGGTAGAAATCAGGAAACACAGAAAAAATAATTATTGCTTTAGAAAGGAATAGAACAGATTATTATCTTAGATTTCAAAATATGGAAGAAGAGAAAGGGGAAAACTTGGCTGAGATAATGACAGAGTGGTTGACGGAAGCAATGGAAGAAACTAAAGAAAAGACAATAAGCAAGATTGATGAAATATTTAGAGTACACACCAGATATGCAATGAGACATAATTTACCCAGGGAGGTACATGTAAGATTCACCAAGAAAGCAATAAGAACAGAGATGCTGCAGACACTAAGAAATAATCAAATAAAATACAAAGGGAGAGAAATAGTGGTATTGAAACAGATTCCAAGAAGAGTTAGAGATCTCAGAAAAGAGTATCAATTCTTGACAAAATGCTTGATTAAAAAAGAAGTGAGCTTTAAATGGTTAATACTGGAAGGAATATTGGTGAACTGGCAGGAATAATTGGACTCAGTAGAGAAAGCAGAATTATTCTATGACCAATACTTGGAATAACAAGAAGAGGAGAGACAGAGAGGAAAGAAAGATTAGAAATCAGGAGGAATTTATGGAAGACAAACAAACAAGATGTTAAAAGAACAAGAGGAAAGAGCAATAAGAGAAGGGGCAAGAGCAAAGGATGCTAAAGATCAAAGAGAGCCAAGAATGACCAGGTCAGCAAAACCTATTAACTAGTAAACCATGGAAGTAAAAATAAAAGTCATATCAATAAAAATAAATAAACTATATTCGGCAATAAAAAGGAAAAGAACACTTTCTAAACTGGACAAATTAAAAATGGACATAAATGTTTACAATTATTATGTAAACATAGTAATTATAAACAACACAAAAACAAAAACAAAACTTCTGAAACATTCAAAATTGAGAGAATGATATATTGCACTGACACACAAAAGTAAAAGAGGCATAGTGTTATATATAAAAAAGACAATAGAATCTAAGCAAATTTTTGCTCATGAAGAAGGAAGGATCTTAATGGTGGAAGTAATATTGAACAATAAACAAATTCTTTTGGTGGCAATTAATGCACCTAATAAGAACCAGAAAGACTTTTATAGAAGATTACACTCTGACATATAGTCATGACAATTATATTCTCATATGCAAACTCTAAAATATAGAGTTTGAGTATGAGAATATATATATATATATATATATATAAATAAATAAAGTCACAACCCCTGGTATGCCCAAATATGGGAGGAAGGTGGCGCAGTGGTTAAATGCAGCACTGCAGGCTACTGCTAGATCAGCAGGTCAGCGGTTCAAATCTCACCGGCTCAGGGTTGACTCAGCCTTCCATCCTTCCGAGGTGGGTAAAATGAGGACCCAGATTGTTGGGGGCAATATGCTGACTCTCTGTAAACCGCTTAGAGAGGCCTGAAAGGCCTATGAAGCGGTATATAAGTCTACTGCTATTGCTATTGCTATTGCTTCCACTCTCTGTCTTCGGCTCGTCACAAGAGACCATCCAGACAGAAACCCAATATTTTTTACTGTTGCCTTTTTGTTACATTTGTTATATTTATGCTGATAAATAAATAAAGGGAGACTAGTATAGATCTATTTCAAGCTATTTAGCTCTCATCAGCTAGCCATACCCATGTTGGGAATCGAACCTGTGCTCTATTGCCTCTTAGGCAGATGTGTTAACCATTGAGTTACAGAGCTCAACTCCTTATCAGCCAGCCAGGGTGAGAGGTATATATTTAAAGTCACAACCCCTGGTATGCCCAAATATGGGAGGAAGGTCACACTTCCACTCTCTGTCTTCGGCTCGTCACAAGAGACCATCCAGACAGAAACCCAATATTTTTTACTGTTGCCTTTTTGGGAACAGTAAAAGGCAAACAGGCAACAGTAAAAAAATATTGGGTTTCTCTCTGGATGGTCTCTTGTGACGAGCCGAAGACAGAGAGTAGAAGTATGACCTTCCTCCCATATTTGGGCATACCAGGGGTTGTGACTTTAAATATATACCTCTCACCCTGGCTGGCTGATAAGGAGTCGAGCTCTGTAGCTCAATGGTTAACACATCTGCCTAAGAGGCAATAGAGCACAGGTTCGATTCCCAACATGGGTATGGCTAGTTGATGAGAGCTAAATAGCTTGAAATAGATCTATACTAGTCTCCCTTTATTTATTTATCAGCATAAATATAACAAATATATATATATATATATATATATATATATATATATATATATATATATATATATATATATATATATATATATTCTCATACTCAAACTCTATATTTTGTGTGTCTGTGTGTCTGTGTGTGCGCGCGCGCGTGTGTGTGCGTGTGTGATTGGTGACTTCAATGCAGTAACATATGCAGAGTTGAACTATAAAACCACAAAAAACCACTGATGTGCAGTGAGCTTCATGGCCGGTGAGGCAAGCGCGAAAGCCCCACTGAGGCCCTGGTGCCGCGTCCGCCATAGAGTGGGACAGGGACCTGCTCTATGGTGGATGGTGCTGGGACTTTAAAGTCCTGCTGCCGGGGCCCTGCCGCCACTTTAAAGCCATGCCCCCGGGCACCGACTGCTCCAGTGAGGCTTCTAGCTCCATCCCAGCGGGCGGAGAGGGTGAGGGAGGACTGGAGGTGACGGGCGGGCGGGCAACAAAGCGAGGCTGCTCGGGCGGCTGAGGCTCAGCCGCCCCTCATCCCTCAGGCTGGCTCTGCCAGTGCAGCGGCGCTGCTGAGCCCGCCCGCCCACCGCCTCCTGTCCTCCCTCGCCCTCTCTGCCTGCCGGGATGAAGCACATCAAGCATATCCTGCTGAATGGCTGGCCCGGAACGCATGCCGGCACTAAATTTGTAATTTTTGTAATTTTTAATTGTATGGAGAGTGTGTGGTATGACTGTGGTTGACTGAATGTTCCCACTTTTACTATGATATTGTTGTTTCCCTTGTTTTAACTTGTTTGTGGGGATTGATTGATTGTATGTGTGTATGGTGGGCCGGGAGCATAGCTGGGTACCTCCTGCACTGAGTGCTTTGGCAGAAGTGTTAGGGGGCCCAGGCTTAATTCCGGCCCTTGGATGTGTGTGTTGAAGGGCCTGCTGGTGAATCCGGCGGCCTGGGGAGAGGGTGGAGGAACCATAGATGCGGGAGTGGGCCGGAACATTGGGGTCATATTGGGGAGGGGCAGATATGGCGGGAACTTCAGGGCAAGCCATTACCGGGGAAGGAGGGTTCCCTACGTCAGAGGGATCCCTCCTTCCGGCCCTGTTAGTTCCACTCCAAGGCCAGATGGTGCGAGCAGTCAGGACTTTGGTCTCAGGTTGTTGTTGCTAAATGCCAGGTCTGTGGTTCACAAGGCTCCCCTCGTCCAGGACCTAATTTTAGACGAGGGGGCAGACCTGGCATGTATTACTGAAACCTGGCTGGGCCCGGAGGGAGAAGTCCCCCTCACTGAAATGTGCCCAGAGGGTTTTCAGGTGCTTCATCAACCGGGACCCCAGTGAAGGGGTGGGGAATAGCAGTTAGACTTATATACCGCTTCATAGGGCTTTCAGCCCTCTCTAAGCGGTTTACAGAGTCAGCATATTGCCCCCAACAACAATCCGGGTCCTCATTTTACCCACCTCGGAAGGATGGAAGGCTGAGTCAACCCTGAGCCGGTGGCCATTGTTATCTGAAAGTCCTTAGTTCCTCGTAGGATCCCTGCTCCGGAGCTTGTCGGGTGTGAATCCTTGCTGGTGAAGATGGACCTTGCAGGTCAAGTGGGCTTGTTGTTAAAGTACCTGCCTCCCAACAGCATGACGACAGCCCTCCCCTCGCTCCTCGAGTCAGTAGCTCAGCTGGCAGTTGAGTTCCCCAGACTTATGATACTGGGGGACTTCAATCTGCCTTCGCTCGGCGAACACTCTGATGGAGCGCAGGAGTTCATGGCTTCCATGACAGCCATGGGCTTGACCCAAGTAATCCGGGGCCCGACTCACTCAGCGGGTCACACACTCGACCTCGTATTTCTCTCGGAGCAGTGGAGTTGTGATCTTGGTTTGAGGGGCAGTGAGATCTTGCCCCTGTCATGGTCGGACCACTTCCTACTGAGGCTCGACTTTCGGAGACCAATCCTCCGCTGTAGGGAGGAGGAACCATTAGGTGGTTCCACCCCAGGCGTCTTATGGATCCTCAGGGTTTCCAGATGGCGCTTGGTGTTATGCCTGATACTCTCGCCCGCAGTCCGGTGGAGACCTTAGTTGCTGCTTGGAACTCAGCAGCGTCTGAGGCTCTCCACCGGATTGCGCCTTTATGGCTGATCCACGGCAGTGGATCCAGGAGGGCTCCTTGGTTTACCGAGGACCTCTGGGAGATGAAGCGCCAAAAGAGATGCCTAGAGCGCCGCTGGAGGTCCAGTAAATCCGAGTCAGACCGAGCACTATTAAAAGCTTGCATCGGAGCATATCTTTCGGCAATACGGACAGCTAAGAACACCTATATTGCCGCTCTGATAGCATCCGCTGAGTCACGCCCTGCCGCCTTGTTTACGGTAACCCGCTCCCTCCTGAATGGGAGGGTTGCGGATAATCCCTTACGAGGTAGAGCGGAGGAGTATGTCCAGTTCCTCGCGGACAAAGTTGCTCGGCTTCAGATGGACCTGGACTCCAATTGCGCAGAGCCAGCCGGGGTACCTGGGGAGGGTCTTGAGCGACATCTCTGGACTGACTTTCAACCTGTTACTCCTGATGAAGTGGACAAGGCCATGAGTGCCGCCACGTGTGCACTGGACCCGTGCCCCTCCTGGCTGATCGCGAACAGCAAGGAGGTGACACGGGGCTGGATCCAGGCAATGGTGAATGCCTCCCTTCAGGAGGGCTTCTTTCCTCCGGCATTGAAGACAGCGGTGGTGAGACTCCTCCTGAAGAAGCCATCTCTGGATCCAGCCATTTTGAATAACTACCATCCAGTCTCCAACCTCCCCTTTGTTGGGAAGGTTGTTGAGAAAGTGGTAGCCTTTCAGCTCCGACGGTCCTTGGATGAAGCCGATTATCTGGATCCCTTTCAGTCCGGATTCAGGCCTGGCTTCAGCACGGAAACCGCTTTGGTCGCACTGACCGATGATCTCTGGAGAGCCAGGGATGGAGGTCATTCCTCCATCCTAGTGCTTCTTGACCTCTCAGAGGCCTTCGATACCATCGACCATGGTATCCTTCTGTGACGGTTACGAGAGGTGGGTGTGGGAGGCACTGTTTTTCAGTGGTTCTCCTCCTACCTCTTGGACACGTCACAGTCGGTGTTGGTCGGGGGGCAGAGGTCGACCCCTAGGCCCCTGAAATATGGGGCCCCACAGGGTTCAGTCCTGTCCCCCCTCCTGTTTAACATCTACATGAAGCTGTTGGGTGAGATCATTCGGCGGCATGGGATAAAATACCACCAGTACACGGACGCTACCCAGTTGTATCTGTCCGCCCCGTGCCAACTCAGTGAAGCGCTTGACGTGATGTGCCAGTGCCTGGAGGCTGTCAGGGTCTGGATGGGAGTTAACAAGCTTGCGCTCAATCCAGACAAGACCGAGTGGCTGTTGTGTTTTCCTCCCAAAAATTTGGCTAGTACTCCATCACTCAGGCTGGGGGTGAAATTTTACGCCCCTCAGACAGGGTTCGCAATTTGGGAGTCCTCTTGGACCCACAGCTGACCTTAGAACATCATTTGTCGGCTGTGACCAGAGGGGCATTTGCCCAGGTTCGCCTGGTGCACCAATTGCATCCCTACCTGAACCGGGAGGCACTCGCAACAGTCACTCATGCCTTCGTGACCTCAAGACTGGACTACTGCAATGCGCTCTACATGGGGCAGCCCTTGAAGAGCATTCGAGACTTCAGCTCGTCCAGAATGCAGCCGCACAAGTGATTGTGGGTGCACCTCGATACCCCCACATTACACCTATCCTCCACAAGCTGCACTGGTTACCGATTGGTCTCCGGATACGCTTCAAGGTGCTAGTCGTCACTTATAAAGCCCTTCATGGTATTGGACCTGGGTACTTGAGAGACCGCCTGCTGCCAATTACCTCTCAAAGACCCATTAGATCACACAGAGTAGGCCTCCTCTGGGTTCTCTCTACCAGCCAATGTCATCTGGCTACTACCCGGGGGAGGGCCTTCTCTGTGGCAGCTCCGGCTCTTTGGAACGAACTCCCTGCAGAGATTCGGACCCTCACCTCTCTCCAGGCCTTCCAAAAAGCCATTAAAACCTGGCTGTGTCAGCAGGCCTGGGGTCGATGAGTTCCCTTCCCCTCTTGAATCATGTGGCTGTTGCTTGTTTTTTAAATGCCCTGTACTTTTGTAGTTTTTGTGTTTTTCCCTTCCCCTCCTTTGGGTTTGTGTGCCGCCCTGAGTCCCGTAGCGAATAGGGTGGCATATAAATAGAATGAAACTCAAACTCAAACTTTAAAGTGCATGCTGCCTCAGCCCGCCATAGAGCAAAACATGTCCTGGTTTGTGGCCGGGAGGCACGCTGGCACTTTAAAGTGCATGCTGCCACCCCGCTGTATGGCTGCTGTATGGCCGGGGTGGCGGCATGCACTTTAAAGTGCCAGCGTGCCTCCCAGCCACAAACCAGGACATGTTTCACTCTATGGCGGGCCGAGGCTGCATGGCTTTAAAAAATAAAATAAAAATGTGCTAGCCTGCGCTCCACCAGAGGTGGGTAAAAAAACATACACACACACGCACACACACACAATAAAAACAAATTAAAGTTACTTACATTACAAATAATTTTGAATTCCTCCCCCTGTCCCCTCCCTCTGACCCACACACCTTCCAGCTCCATCAAAAATGCAAGATTTGGTCTAGCCAGGCCAGGGCCAGGCAGGCTAGGATAGTTGCTGCTAGAGTCACCACGTGAATGACTCTGCTTAACTGTTTAAAAAAAGCCTCTAAACAAAGTGCCCTCTGTAGGAGGAGGCGAGAGAATCACATGCCTCCTTTGCATAATGAATTTTTCGCCTTTTAACCCTTGGTTAACTCTGAGCAACGGTTAAAAGACGAAAAATTCCTTATGCAAAGGAGGCCCATAGTTCTCTCGCCTCCCCCTACAGTTAGCACTAAGCAGACTCAGAGTCACTGTGACTTGGAGTCTGGCAGCAACTACCTTGGCCTTTTTAATTATTTTAAAAATTCTTTTCTTTTCCTCATGAGACTGATGAGGCCCCGCCTCCCCTGACTGCACATCCCTGCAAAAAACCCACCAAGAAGCCTAGGAAAACTCTTTCAAAAGCTTTTTTTTACAATGGCGGAGGAATTAAGTCTACAGGACACTTGGAGAGGAAGATATCCGAAGGAAAATCAATACACATTTTATTCAAATAGACATATGTCATGGTCCAGAATAGATATGATATGGATGTCAACAGATATATTAGCCAATATCCAAGATATAAACATCAAAGCACATACCATAATTCAATCACAATGGTTTGGAAGGGATGGAAGAAAAGATCAAGATGGACATTAAATCAAACAATATTAAATGAAAAGGAGTTTCAACAACATGGAGAAGGAATTGATTTTCTTTTTTAGAGAAAACAAAAAAGAAGATACCTCATTACAAAATGTGTGGGACCCAGCTAAAGCATACATTTGAGAGTTAGCAATAACTTATGTGGGGAAAAAGAATAAAAAGAAAAGACAAATTCAAAAAGAATTGGAAGCAGAGTACAAGAAATTAGAGATGGAATTACAAAAGGATACACAAAATAAAAGGATTGAAAATCAAATGGACTTGAAAAAACACAAATTGAACTTCATCATAGAAGAGGATTCGGCACTTAAAATAAAGAACTCTAGAGAAAGCTTTTTGAGAATGCAAATAAACCAAGAAGATGGTTAGCATACAAAATGAAAAGAGAGAGAGGGAAAAAGTTAAGTAATCAACTGATGGATGAGGAAAAAACAACATGTTATCAGAATCAGGAAAAGAAAATAATTGTTCAAACATATTTTGAGAAATTACATAAATAAGAGGAAACCTCTGAAAAAAAGATAAAACAATATTTAGAAAAAGCAGAATTACCTAAAATACCAGAAAAATTTAAAAAGGCATTTGAAGAAAGGATAACAATGATGGAAGTAACAGAGGGAATTAAAAGACAAAAAAAATGAAAGACACCAGGGCCAGATGGATTATCAGCAGAGTTATATAAAACATTACAAGATAATCTAAATAATACAATGTTAGAAGTATTTAATGAACTCCTGATAGAGGTGAAGGTACAAGATTCATGGATGGAAGCATATATAATTCTGATACCAAAAGAGGATACAGATTTACAACAAATAAAAAATAGACCAATTTCCTTGTTAAATGTGGACTATAAAGATTAAAAGAGACTGTTAAATGAATTTATACGTACAGATCAAAATGGTTTTTTTACCTAAGAAGCAGATTAGAGACAATATGAGAATAGTTTTGGATACTTTGGAATACTACAAAGTCCATCCTGGAAAACAAATGGCGTTGATGTTTCTTGATTAAGGTGACCAGATTTTCAGATTGGTAAAGAGGGATACCATTGACCGGGGATGGCGGGGTGGGATGGGGGGCAGCTTGATTAAAATTTTTATATTTTGTCAAAAGGTCACACAAGGTGATTACATGACCCCAGGACACTGAAAGCATCATAAATATGAATGTTGCCAAACATCAAAATTTTGATCACATGACCATGAGGATGCTTCAATGGTCGCTAAGTGTGAAAAATGGTTGCTAAGTGTGAAAAATGGTCACTTTTTTCAATGCCATTGTAACTTTGGTCACTAAATGAACTGTTTGAAAGCTAAAGCTAGCTTGCATTATGCTAGCTTGCATTATGCTAGCTTACATTTTCAAGAGAGAGAAGCTAAACCCCTTATTAGAATTGAAATAGAAATGAGTAGAGTAGAGTAGAGTAGAGCAGAGCAGAGCAGAGTAGAGTAGTTTATTAGCCAAGTGTGATTGGACACACAAGGAATTTGTCTTCGGTGTACATAAAAAAAATAAAATGGAATACATTCATCAAGAATCATAAGCTACAACACTTAGTGATAGTCTCTCTCTCTCTCTCTCTCTCTCTCTCTCTCTCTCTCTCTCTCTCTCTCATACACACACACACACACACACACACACACACACTCAAACACACACACACACTCCTCCTCTGGATTCAATGGGACTTTTAGAAAATCCCCACTCCTGTGCACATACTCCCTCTCTCTCTCTCTCTCCCCCTCCCTTCTCTGGATTCAATGGGACTTTTAGAAAATCCCCACTCCTGTGCACACACTCCCTCTTTCTCTCTGTCTCTCCCCTCCTCTGGATTCAATGGGACTTTTAGAAAATCCCCACTCCTGTGAAGGAACTAGACCTCTATGATGTCTGGCAAACAATGAATGACAAGATACAACAGTACACATTCTACTCTCAACCACATAATTCTTGGTCCCGTATTGATATGGTCTGGTCAAACCCGGAACTACTTATGGATACTGTAAATATTGAAATAACAACAAACAAGTGGGCCAACCATCATCCAGTCTTATGGCAATGGAAAGGAAAGACAAGGATAAAAGCTAGGTGGACACTAAATCAGAACATATTACAAGAGAAACAATTTGTATAATCAATAGAAAAGGAATTGGGATATTTTTTCAAAGAAAACGGTAAAGAGCAGACATCAATACAAAACGTCTGGGATACGATGAAGGCAGTCGTGAGGGGAACATCAATAGCCTATATAGCAAGAAGAAATAAAATGCATAGGGAAAAACTTAATACATTGAACAAAGAATTAAGAGAGATAGAACTGCTGATTCAGAAAGAGCCAGACAATATTAAATACAGGGAAAAAGGAGAATTAATTAAACACCAAATAAATCTGATTTCTCAAGAGGAAGTAGCACAAAACATTAAGAGAATGAAGCAGAACTATTTTGAACATGCAAATAAAACTGGGAGATGGCTGGCTCACAAAATAAGAAAAGATGATGCAAAAAGAACTATTAAACAACTGAGCGACGAGGAGGGGAACTTGAAACAGGAAATAGGGGAAAAGAAAAAGATTGTACAGAACTACTATAAGAAACTATATGAACCGGACGAAATTAGTGAACAAGACATCAGAAAATACCTAATAGAACAGAAACTTCCAGTCTTGCCGGAGGAGATGAGAGAGATGCTTGATAAGGAAATTACACAAGAGGAATTGAAAAAGGCCATTCAAAAACAAAAAAACAATAAAACACCTGGTCCAGATGGGCTTCCATCGGAAATCTATAAAAAACTCCAAAATACTGTAGAAGACAAATTATTAGAATTATTTAATGAGGCACTACAAAATGGTAAGGTTCCAAAATCATGGGGGAAGCTTTCATTACCCTAATACCAAAGGAAGAGGCGGATAGTAGTAAAATTCAAAACTATAGACCTATATCCTAGCCTGCCTGGCCCTGGAGCCTAGCTAGACCGAATCTGGAATTTTGGCGTAGCTGGAAGGTATGTTGGTCAGAGGGAGGGGGCAGAGGGGAGGAATTCAATTTATTTGTAATTTAAGTAATTTTAATTTGTTTTTATTGTGTGTGTGTGTTTGTGTATGTGTGTGTGTTTCTTTCTTAACTTCACTCAAATTCTCTCAATTTGAGAGAGAGTTTGCTTGAGAAGAGAGGGAAGGAGCAGATGCAGGGAGGGGAGCCTTGTTTGTTTGAGAAGAGAGGGGCAGCCCTCTCCCTCCCCCATCCTGCTCCCCTCTTCCTTTCTTCCTCCTCCTCTCCCCTTTCTTCACCGGCTGCCACCTCGCCCCCCACCTCCTCCATCCCCCCCGCTGTGTCTGCCAGGTGTCTCGCATTTATGGCTGGCATAAACACGAGACGCCTGGCAGACACATAGCTGGGGATGGAGGAGGTGGGGGGCGAGGAGGAACCACGGAGGTGGGAGGCAAGGAGGAACGGCGGAGGCGAAAGGCGAAGAGGGGTGGGGGGGTGTTTGCAGCCCTGGTTCCGTCTCCCAGCAGCCCCAGGAGGAAACGGCGAAGAGGGGTGGGGGGGTGTTCCAAGAGGCCCCCTCCCCTTTTGGCACTCTGCAAGCCAGGCCCACAATGGCAAGAGGATCCGCTCCGCTTCTATCACACACCCCCGCTCCAGAGAAGCTGGCCGGGCAAGTCTCTGCAGCCCCGGTTCCGTCTCCCAGCAGCCCCAGGAGGAAACGGACCAGCCCCGCCTCCCTCCCCGGACTTTCTGGCAGTGGAGGACAGCATTCTGCTCCCTCTTCCAAGCCCCGAGTGGCCAGCCTTTTGCCTTCATGGCTCTCGCTCTAGCCTTGTCTGGGCTCCTCCTTGGCAGGCTTGCTGGAGCTCTGGAAGAAAGCGGCGGGAGCGGAATGCTGTCCTCTATTGCCGGAAAGTCTGGGGAGGGAAGCGGGGCTGGCCTGTTTCCTCCTGGGGCTGCTGGGAGAGGGAACCGGGGCTCATGGAGACTCGCTCGCAGCCGGCTTCTCTGGAGCGGGAGGGGGGGCGATAGAAGCGGAGCGGATCCTCTTGCCGCTGCGGGCCTGGCTTGTGGAGTGCCAATAGGGGAGGGTGCCTCTTGGAACACCCCACCCCCACCCCTCTTCGCCTTTCGCCTCTGCAGCTCTCGCTCCAGCCTGTTGCAGGGGGGGAAGCCACTTTCTTTCTTTTTGCCTCACCAGCCAGAAGCTTCACCGCACATCACTGACCTCCACCACGCCCCTGCCTGGGACAACCACCGCCGCTCGTGGCTCTGCCAACCTCTCGCCCTCCCCTCGTCTTGGGCTCTCCTCATGGTCTCTCATCTTTGTTTCAGAAGGGGAGGGGTCCCTGGGCACCCGCAGCCTGTCGCCCTTTCTCCCCCCCACTCGCCCCCTCCTGAGAAAGGAAGGAAGGAGGGAGGGAAGAGAAGGAGACCGAGAGAGGGATGGAGATAAGAAAGGAGGCAAGAAATGAAGGAAATAAGGAAGGTGATAGGAATAAGAAGGAAAGAGGGAAGGAAAGGAGGGAAGAAGATGAGAAGGAGGAGGAGACAGAGAAAGGAAGGAAGGAAGGAAGGAAGGCTGCACATGGGAGAAGTTCTGGCACATGGGACGGAGCGAGCTGGAGGGGGGGCTTACAGGGCCGTCCGGAGAGGCGAGCTTCCTGGAGGCTGGTGTCCCGCACCCCACACCCTCCCCTCCAACCGGGCGACGCCGCCGAGCTCTTTGCCACCAGCGACTCTCGGAGCTGCTGGAAGAAAGAGGCGGCCATGGAGTTTGTCTGCCCCCCCAACTCCACCTTGCCCGGTCACACCCCCTTGTCCTGCGGAGGGCTTGCCTGGTGACGAAGACGCCTGGAGCGTCGGTGCCAGCAGGCAGGCAGGCAAGCGGGGTGCAAAGGGAGGGAAGCGCTGCTGCAGGTAGCTCGAGGAGGCGTGCCTTGTCACAAGTGGCTCTCCAGCCACCTGGAAGGAAACAGCAAGTCGAAGGGTGGGCTGTTGCACCCCGCGAGCAAAGGGGCTGCTGGGGCCACCGCAAGACTGCTTCGTTTCTGGCGGGTAGTTCTAAGCGAGGCGGCAAGAAAACCATATGCAATTCAGTAAGGCTTACTCCTTAATATATTAGTTCAGGACTTACAGCTTAATGACGTCGGTTTTTCCATATTATATCTTTTCAATTTACTACTGCATAGCAACGTTGTGAGTTATAGTGCAGAATCCCAATGCTATCGCGAGTAGGATAAGTCTTCCCTTGAATATCTAGGCTTTCTGCTTTCCGAAAGCATTGAACTGAGAGATTAAATATTTGTCTCAACGGATTGGGATGAGTGACATTCTCGTTCCTACAGAGATGGCTATTCTTTAGGCAAAGCTACAGTGCTTTTTGTCCTCCTTCGGAAGCCGTCTCTCGTGACGTTTGCGAGCCAATCAAGAGTGTGGCTTTGAAAACCTGTGGCGTGATCGTGCTGCGCGGGAGCAAGTGTCTCTCCCTGAATATGGAGGATGTAGTAGGCAACTTGTATGTATCCTAGAAAATCAGTAAGACCCGCTGGCGGCCCCTATCTGCCACGGTCTTGCAGCCTCTTTACATTGGTAAAAATAATTTTTTTAAAAAAATCGGGACTTTTTAAGAACGTGGTGGGACACGTGACAAATTGTAGAAAAGCGTGCCTGTCACGCTGAAAGCGTGACATCTGGTCACCTTATTCTTGATGCACATGATGCTTTTGATAATGTTAACCAGCAATTTATGATAACACAATTACAGATTATGGATTTTGGGGAGAGATTTATAAACATGATTAAAACAATTTACCACAAACAAGCAGCAAAGGTAAATGGAGAAATGACAGACAAGGTTAATATTATGAAAGGTACACGACAGGAATGTCCTCTATCCCCATTATTATTTGTGTTAACATTAGAGGTGTTAAATAGAAATATAAGACAAAATGAAGAGATAAAAGGGATAAAAATTAAGAAAGAAGAATATAAATTACAGACATTTGCAGATGATTTAGTGTTCATCTTGGAAGAACCGCAAGAAACTGGGCCAAAATTAGTAGAACAAAGAAGAATATGGAGAAGTAGGACACAAAATAAATAAAGAAAACAAAATTATTGGCGAAAAATATTACAGAGAAACAGAAACTAAAAATGTAAAATATTTAGGAATTCAACTAACAGCAAGATGTATTACAATTAAAGAAGACTATTATTATAAACTGAAAAGACAAATTGAGATAGATTTGGAGAGATGGAAAAATCTACAACTATCATTAATGAGCAGAATAGCAACAATTAAGATGAACATATTACTAAGACTGTTGTTTTTATTTCAAATGATACCAACAAAGCTAGAGAAAAAGTATTTTGAAACGCTTAATAAAATAATGAAATTCATATGGCAAGAGAAAAAAGCGAGAAATAACATAAAAATGTTACAAGATGCAAGTATTAGAGGAGGGTTTGGACTATCAAACTGGGAATTATATTACCAGCAACAGCACTGTCATGGATGAAAGAATGGGTTGTACTGAAGAAAACAAAGTTATTGACATTGGAGGGACATGATTTACAACTAATTTGGCATGTGTTTTTGTGGTATGGGAAAAACAAGATACGTAATCATTTTCTAAGACATTATGTAAGAAATACTTTATCAGTATGGGTGGAAGAAGGCGGGACTTAGCAGTGAGAAGACGGAGTTTCAGGCCATTCCTGAAATTCCCCTATTCCGGAGGAATTGGACGGGTTGTTTTCGATCCTAGCTGTCCTGAAGAGACAGTGAAGGTTTGGGGAGATCCAGTGACCTCAGAGACGTTCGCAGGTCTTGGGGGGGCTCGGAATTCAACCCCTTTTGCCAACCCTTTCTGGATTAGCTGTATGCTAACCGAAACTGCAGGTAGCCCCTAAGAATGGTAGAAGTGATTTCAACTGGTAAGCTGATTTTATTACTCAAAGAGAGACGGTCCGCATTAAAATCTAAGCTAATTGAAACCAAAGAACAGAAGAATCTAGCAGCGAATTGGTTTTTTTTAATGGATTTATGGCTGGTGGTTACCCTATTTCTTAAATGTTTTGAATGCTGTTTACGTGGATAAAGGAAAGTTTACTTTACTTCAACACTCCCTCAGGCTCTCCTTAAGTGGGCTGTAAACCAATTTACTATAATTTGGCTTCTTATAACTTGACACTTTTACTGCTTAGCTGTGTTGGTCTAAGATCAGATAAGATTGCATAGCTCCCAGCATGTCCTTACTTGCAAATATCTTCTGTGTCACATCATGGCATCTATACTTGCTTCAAGTGATTCGTTTCAAATGATTTTCTCCGCTTTTCAAAAGTTGTTTGATACATATGAAAAATCTGAAAAAAAACTGGACTATCTGTTGTTTTTAACATTAAAATATGAAGGAAAGAGTGAGAACGTTGAATGTTTGAGTGCTTCTGAAATTCAAATGAAGAATGTCAGAAAGGAAGTCTCTCAACTTGCTGACACGTCGGGCGTCTGGTCTACTTCGGAGGCAGAAAGAGAAAGAGATGCAACGCTTGAAAGAGGGGCAGCCATACAGAAAATTTATCTCAAAAGACAGATTGCAGGAGGAATGAGAAGCATTAAAGAATCTATACTTTATGAAACATTATTTGCAGAATTTTTGATACCACCCTTGAAAATCAAAGACAAATTGAGTGGAACAAGCCAAGGACAACGTTATTACACCAGAGGCACCCTAAGCAAAAAGGTGCAAAGATATTCCTGTTTGGACTTGCTTATAAAAACGTTTGGGGAACTTGTTTTAAGAATGGCAATAGGACTAAGGAAGTTTTGCTATTGGAGAGACATAGGCTGATAGATTGAAGAGTACAATTGAAAATTAGCTAAATCTAATTACTCTTATTTGTAATAGATATAGCTGAATAATAATTTATTTTTTTTCCATATTCAGATGTTTTATTTTCATTTTTTCATTTTCATTTCTTACAGTCACATATATACTGTGCATGATTGGGGCCATATAACATTAGGCAATAAACACAGCCATCCTTGTACTCCCCAAAATACAAAACCAATATACCACTTCAACCCTCCATACACCCTTTCTTACTCCCCCCTCCAACTTTCCTTTCTCCCCGCCAACATTCCCCTCTCCTACTTCCCCTACCCCTCTGTCACTCCTTTCTCCCCTTCCCTTCCATCTCACCCTCCTTCCGATCCTCTCTCCCACCCTCTCTACCCCTCCCTCTTCTTTTCCTCTTCTCCTCGCTTCGGTGTATTTCTACTATCTATCGATATATTCAGCTTCTTATTTTTATACTAAAATTAAAAAAAGCAACAGTATACAAGTGCAATCATGTTACTTTAAAATCTGGCACATACTATATTTCCCCCTCCCCCCATGACCCCACCTCCCTTCCCCCCTCCCGACTTCCCAGAGCCCGTACACGGTATAGCTTTTTATCAAACACAGTCTAAGATGTATTAAAACCAAGAAAGTTGGGGGGAAAAAATAATAATAAAGAAAAAAAGGGGGGGGGGAAGAAAAAAGAAAGAGAAGAAAAAAAAGTCAGTAAAATCTCTGCGTTGAACTCAGCTTCTTACCATTACACAAACTTTAAGCAGTTTACATTGTTCCTAATCTTAATTGTTTGATTACCTGCAGGATTTCCCCAGAAGTTATTTGTTGATTCAGCTTTTGCCTGTACTCTTCTCTAGCTAGGGGCCTTATCTCTTTATCTAAGTATCTGTCTGTTTCTAAACCCTTAATTTTGTCCCCTTTGTGCTGCCTTCCTCTATAACACAATTTAGATACATTTCAAATTTTTCTTTTGGTATCCTCTTCCAACTCTTTTCGCTTTTACCCTTGTTTCTGTCTATATATATATTTTTTGTATTCATCAGTACTCTCATATATGCTTTACTTACATCTCCTACAAATTCCCTGAATATACCCTTATTCATATTCAGAACAAAGTAATCATATAGCAATTTTTAACAATCATTAATATACTTTTCATATCAAAATAAACTCCCATTCGACCTCCAAGACCTTCTTGCCTGCACTACCCTTCCCAATTCCGTCCAGACTAGGTTATGATCCAAGAGAACCCTCGCCGCAATCTTTGTCTTCTTCACCCTAGAAGATAAATCATTAGTGATTTGTATAAAATTCAAAGTTGTCCATCAAGTCTTTTTCCCTTCTAGAATTAGGTCTAATGCGATATATCTTCCAAAGGGATCTGCTTCAGTTCACTCAGTCTTAATGTCTTTTCTTAAATATACAACTATACCATTTTTCTTTTGCGTCGCAGAGGTCACAAAATATTGACCAAGTTCGAGGTTGAACAGATATTTTGGATCAGTTAATTTAATATGAATTTCTTGCAGACAAGTTATATCGTTCTTGAACTGTTTGAAATAGTAAAATATTTTCTTTCTCTTCTGTAAAGAGTTCAGACATAACTCCTTGATCAATGGCCGATGATTATTGAGGTTGTTGCAATCTGCCTTGTTTTCCCATTCGTCTGGTAGTCGTACGGCTAGGTCCTTGTTCTCTGGTCCCTTGCCCTTCCGGAAGGAGGAAATGGTGCTTTCTGTCTGGTAGTTGTGTGATTTGCTGTTTATCTTGTCCTTCTCGTAATCTTTCTCCAGATCCAGATGATTCAGGGTGTCCCACCTTCAGGGTCTTGTGATAGAAATCTCGGGCTTCCCATACAGAGTTGAGACGATATATTTGCTTATCAAATGTAATTATAATACCAAATGGCACATCCCATCTATACTGTATCTGACGGTTTCTGAGTTCTTCCACTAGAAAAGCATAATCTCTCCTGGCTCTTACCATTTGAGGTGGTATTTCTTTCAAGACAATCAAATCCTGGCTGCCAATTTGAAGCCTGGTGTTATAGGACTCTTGTAGTATCATGTTTCTGAACTCTCTTGTGGCAAAGTATATAACTACATCTCGAGGGAGTTGCTTCTGTTTTGCCGCCCAAGAATTAACGCGATAAATTTTATCGATCTGCCAGTCAAAGTTGGACCCCGGTCTTCCCATCAGATGGTCAATAGCCTCTGAAAAAATCTGTTTCAAGTTCTCCTGTTTATCCTCACGCAACCCCCTGACTCTTAATGCGTCCATCTGCCTGTACTGTATCAATAATAATTGATATTGATAGTAATGTATATAATGTGGAGTTGATATGATAAATAATAATTGGATATGAGAAAGGAAGGTTGGAAATATTTTTGGATTATATACAAAGGGTATTAATCACAATAATTATCACTATTAAAAAATAAAATAAAATATATACAGTTAAATGTTAATTAATATGGGGAAAATGTTATGATATATGATATAACTACATAAAGAAGGGAGAATGATAATAAACTATACTGCATGGAAGATGGAATTTTTGGTATTAAATATTATGGATGTTCAGCTAAAATAGGATATGAGGATTTGATGTTAATAGAGGATTTTACAAACAAGTAAATGAAATGTCAGCAGGTGTTATGGATTAATTCTTTGGCATAGTTAAGGATGAAGGATGTTTAAATAACTGTAGTCAACTAAAAGTGGAGGTATAATGATGTTAATATGGTAAACATTTGAGTTAAGATATTTGAATTAATATGAATTAATGGAAGAGATGCACCAAAACATGTTGTAACCAGCTGATATACTTTTTTTATATAATATATAGCTGTGTTCTTTTTTTTGTCTTTGTTTTTGTTTTTGTTTTTTGTTTTGTTTTTTCTTCCCTGCCTTGTCTTTTGTTATTTTTGTCTTTTTGTCTTTTTTTCCCCCCCCACTGGTGTGGGCATGTATTGTTTAAGATTATTATTTTTACTAATATTTTTAAATAATAATTGCAGTCAAATGAAAATGGATATATGATGATGGTGATATGTATGAATATTTGAGTTAAAATGCTCGAGTTAACATGAGTTATGTTTGTTGACTGTGGAGGAGATGCACGAAAGTTTATTTGTGACCGACTGACACACTTCCTATAGCATGTAAAGAAAGATGTTGTACTTGTTTTAAATTAAAAATTAAAAAAAAATTAATTAAAAAAAAAGAAATACTTTATCAGTATGGAAGAAAATTAGAGAAAAACACTATTTAAAAATACCAAAGTGGCTTTTGACAGTGGAAGCATTAATACATCTGTCAGCCTCTGCTTTTCTGCTACTTCGGCTGCCATTGAAACGGGGAGGGGGGCATGGTATTTGGGAAGGGAATCATTATGTGCTGGAGGCAGATTCTAGACGCTGGTCTGACCATCTCATTGTGCATGCAGAGGAAGGGAGTTTCCCACGAAGGTTAACTGTCCAGCATTCCATCCTGGTGATGTTTTTTGAAGATATCTCCCACCTGACAGTTGGGTGAATTATAATTGGACTATGGACTGGGGTGCCAAGGGGAGGGGATTGAACTATACATGATATTCTTTGCTTTTGCGCCTAATTAACCAGCTTCGCTACTATTCGTTTGTAATTAGTAAAAGTACACTTAATTTCAAACAAATGGAGTTGAGTGGTTTCTTTCCTGATTATTAGATGAAGTAGCACCTGACAATATCCAAATCTTATTAAGTTGGAAAATATTATTAGATATTTTATCAGAAAAGTGAGAATTGAAACATAAATAAATTAGAAGATCAAGGGATTGATATGATTTAGTACACACAATTACAAATACAATCGCGATATGAAAAAGATGCTAAGCTGTATGATTTTTACTTGGAGTTGACAGAACTGCAAAATACTCACAGGAACAGAAGCGTGAATGATTTATAATGGTATAATTATTTACTACTATTAAATTAGAAGAAGAACAAGTAAAAGAAACAATAATAGCATGAGCAAAAAACTTTGGCTATACGATAGAACTTGATAAGTGGCAGCAATTATGGGAAAGGAATTATAAATTAACAATGGCAACAGCATATAAAGAGAACCTGTATAAAATGTTTTATAGATGTCATATGTTACCGGAAAGACTGGCAAAAATGTTTAAAGACAAGTTAACCAAGTGTTGGAAATGCCATCAGACACCAGCATCATATTACCATATGTGGTGGACATGTGCACAAGTGAGAAAGTATTGGGCAAAAATCTGCACATGGCTGGAGAAGATGACACAACAACAACATATTGATTTAAAACCAGAGCTGTTTTTGTTGGTATTTTACCAGAGAAATATAGTAAAGAGAATGTATACTTGATTATTCATGTAATAACTGCAGCTAGAATTGTTTTTGCACAAAATTGGAAGATGGAGAAAATCCCTTCAGAGGGAGAGGTATATCAAGAAAATATTAGACTGTGCAGAAATGAATAGATTAACATTGGCAATTAAGGGGAAGGAAGAATTGGAGTATTATATGGGGGAGATTTTATCACTGGATAGAAAATAAATATGGACAAAAAGAGATATAAAATTAAATAAACTGGGAAGGGAAGTAGATTTATAGAGGGAAAGCTGAATTGAAATGTAAATGAAATGTAAAAATAAGTGGAGAGATAAAAACATAGTAAAAATGATAGTAAATGTTAAACATGGTGACACAAAAACTGTACTCAGATGACTCACTATATGATTATGTTTATATAAAAAAAATAAAAAATAGACAAAAAAGAAACACTTTAAAAACAGCCTTTCAGGATGTTTTTCACAGCCATATGATTCAGGGCCAGTGGGTGAGTAGGAGAGGGGCAAGTACAGCAAAGACAAAGGCAAAATTGGCCATGCCCATCCAGTCACATGACCACCTAGCCATGCCCACGCAGCTGGTCTGCCCCCCCAACAGTCTGAGGGACCATGAATCAGCCCCGTTTAAAAAGTTTGAGGCCCTCTGGATTGAACTGATAGATCTTTATAAAAATGGCTTGTTCATACTATTATGTAAAAGCAAAAAGCTGTGATTTGATATTAATCTCATTTTATTGTAGAAGTCAGAAGTCATTACTTCTTTTTCTCTCCCCCATCTTTCCTCACTTCCCTTCTCTCTTTCCCCTCCTCCTCACTGCTCTTCTATTTACTTTTTGTATTTTGTATTTTATAATACTCTATAACACAATAAAAATGTTTTTCAAAAGAATTTTTAAAAGGCATTAATATGCGTGAATATGTCTTGGCTGATGATAAACAGCTAAGTTAATGAAAACCAATAGAGAACTTTTGGTTTTCATTAACCTAAGAGCTAGAACAGAGAATGCCTAGCCTATTGAAGGAGCTGTATTTCCAGAACTTCATGCAGAACAGTAAAAATCAATTGAAGCATATGAAATCAAAGTGTATCTTATCCAAAATTGAATTGAATTGAATTTATTGCACTTATATGCCGCCCTTTTCCCCGAAGGGGACTCAGGGCAGCTCACAATCCAAGTCAGGGAAGGGGATACAGATAAGGGATAAAAAGACGAACAAAACAATACACAATTTAAAAGCACACACCATTCGAGGAGGGGGGCAAAAGCTCTTTAGCCCCAGGCCTGTCGGAACAGCCAGGTTTTAAGGGCTTTGCGGAAGGCCTGGAGGGTGGTGAGGGTTCGAATCTCCATGGGGAGCTCGTTCCAGAGGGTCGGAGCAGCCACAGAGAAGGCTCTCCTCCAGGTAGTCGCCAGCCGGCATTGGCTGGCGGATGGAATTCGGAGGAGGCCTAATCTGTGGGATCTAATCGGTCTATTGGAGGTAATTGGCAGCAGGCGGTCTCTCAAGTACCCAGGTCTAATACCATGAAGGGCTTTATAAGTGACGACTAGTGCCTTGAAGCGTATCCGAAGACCAATAGGCAGCCAGTGAAGCTCGCAGAGGATAGGTGTTACGTGGGTGAACCGAGGTGCACCCACGATCGCTCGCGCGGCTGCATTCTGGACAAGCTGAAGTCTCCGAATGGTCTTCAAGGGCTGCCCCATGTAGAGCACGTTGCAGTAGTCCAGTCTAGAGGTCACAAGGGCACGAGTGACTGTTGTGAGGGCCTCCCGGTTCAGGTAGGGACGCAACTGGTGCACCAGGCGAACCTGGGCAAATGCCCCCCTGGTCACAGCCGACAAGTGGTGTTCAAAAATCAGCTGTGGGTCCAGGAGGACTCCCAAATTGCGGACCCTGTCTGAGGGGCGTACTGTTTGACCCCCCAGCCTGAGAGATGGAAAACTTGGCCAATTAGTAGGAGGGAAACACACCAGCCACTCGGTCTTATCCGGGTTGAGTACAAGCTTGTTAACCCCCATCCAGACCCTAACAGCTCGAGGCACTGGCACATTACGTCAACCGCTTCACTGAGTTGGCACGGTGTATCATCCGCATACTGATGGTATTTTATCCCGTGCCGTCGAATGATCTCACCCAACGGCTTCATGTAGATATTAAACAGGAGGGGGGACAGGACCGAACCCTGCGGCACCCCATGATTCAGGGGTCTAGGGGTCGATCTCTGCCCTCCGACCAACACCGACTGCGACCTGTCCGAGAGATAAGAGGAGAACCACCGTAGAACAGTGCCTCCCACCCCCACCTCCCGCAGTCGTCGCAGAAGGATACCATGGTCGATGGTATTGAAGGCCGCTGAGAGGTCAAGGAGCACTAGGACGGAGGCATGACCTCCATCCCTGGCTCTCCAGAGATCATCGGTCATAGCGATCAAAGTGGTTTCCGTGCTGTAGCCAGGCCTAAATCCCGACTGGAAGGGATCTAGATAATTGGTTTCCTCCAAGGACCGCCGGAGCTGAAAGGCCACCACTTTCTCAACAACCTTCCCCACGAAGGGGAGGTTGGAGACTGGACGATAGTTGTTTAAAACGGCTGGATCCAAAGATGGCTTCTTCAGAAGGGGTCTCACCACTGCCGCCTTTAAAGCGGGGGGAAAGAACCCCCTCCCCGAAGGGAGGCGGTAACAACCGCCTGGATCCAGCCTCGTGTCACCTCCCTGCTGTTAGCAACCAGCCAAGAGGGGCACGGGTCCAGCACACATGTGGAGGCACTTACGGCTCCCATGGCCTTGTCCACGTCCTCAGGGGTAACAGCTTGAAAATCAATCCAGTGATGTCCATCCAGATTCTCCCCTGGTGCCTCGGCTGGCTCTGCGCAATTGGAGTCCAGGTCCGTCCGAAGCCGAGCAACTTTATCCGCGAGGAATTGGACGTAGTCCTCAGCTCTGCCTTGCAAGGATCACTCGTATCCCTCCTATTTAGGAGGGAACGGGTTATCCTGAACCAGGTGGCTGGGCGCGACTCAGCGGAAGCTATCAGAGAGGCAATGTGTGTTCTTTTTGTCGTCCTGATTGCCCGAAGGTAGACTCTGATGCTGGATGTTAAAAGCGCTCGGTCTGACTCAGACTTACTGGATCTCCATCGTTGTTCTAGGCATCTCTTTCGGCGCTTCATCTCCCGGAGTTCCTCAGTAAACCAAGGAGCCCTCCTGGATCCACTGCCTCGGATCGGCTGTAAAGGCGCAATCCGGTTAAGAGCCTCTGCCGCTGCTGAATTCCAGGCAGCAACCAGAGTCTCCACCGGACTGCGGGTGAGGGTATCAGGAACAACACCAAGCTCCGTCTGAAAGCCCAAAGGGTCCATAAGGCGCCTGGGGTGGAACCACCTAATCGGTTCCTCCTCCCTACAGTGGGGGTTTGGTCTCCGAAAGTCAAGCCTCAGTAGGTAGTGGTCCGACCATGACAGGGGTAAGATCTCGCTACCCCTCAAACCAAGATCACAACTCCACTGCTCTGAGAGGAATACGAGGTTGAGCGTGTGACCCGCTGAGTGAGTCGGGCCCCGAATTACTTGGGTCAAGCCCATGGCTGTCATGGAAGCCATGAACTACTGCGCTCCATCAGAGTGTTCACCGAGCGAAGTCAAATTGAAATCCCCCAGAACCATAAGCCTGGGGGACTCAATTGCCAGCTCAGCTACTGACTCGAGGAGCGAGGGGACAGCTGCTGCAACGCTGTTGGGAGGCAGGTACGTTAACAGCAAGCCCACTTGACCCTTGAGGTCCAACTTCACCAGCAAGGACTCACACCCGACAAGCTCCGGAGCAGGGATCCTATGAGGTACTAGAGACTCTCGGATAACAATAGCCACACCCCCACCCCTTTATTGAGGTTGCGGCTGATGAAGCACCTGAAAACCCTCTGGGCACATTTCAGTGAGTGGGACTCCTCCCTCCGGGCCCAGCCAGGTTTCAGTAATACATGCCAGGTCTGCCCTCTCGTCTAAAATTAGGTCCCGGACAAGGGGAGCCTTGTGAACTACAGACCTGGCATTTAGTGACAGCAGCTTGAGACCAGGGTCCTGATTACTCATGCCATCTGGCCTTGGAGTGGGACTCATAGGGCCGGAAGGAGCGAGCCCTCCTTCCCCGATAATGGCCAGCCCTAAAGTCCCTGCCATATCTGCCCCTCCCTATTAAGACCGTAATGCTCCGGCCCACTCCCGTGTCCGTAGTCCCTCCACCCACCCCCATAGCCCCCGCATTTCCCGACAGGCCCTTCGAATCAGTCATCCTGAGATTGGAATAGGCCCAGATCCCCCCAACACTTCTGCGAAGCACTCAGTGTGGGGGAACCCGGTTCCCATCCCAATCTCGCTTACACACCCAAACACTCACTCACTCACACCCCCACGAGAATTTAAAAATAGAACAATATAATATAAAAAGGGAATTACACAAATTTAAAAAGTGGGATCATTCGCTTACCATCATACACATCCACACTACTTACAAAGAAAAATTGCGCAGATATAAAAAGGTGAATAAGCGAACAATCCGTACATAAAGACATAAAGTCCATAGAGCAACAGCACAATAAACCAGTCAAGGCCGGCACAATATGAGGGAGCTAAAAAGGCCTCTTTCTCTAAAGGTCTAGTATAGGAAGAATAATAGTCGAGATGGCTAGCGTAAAGTTTCTGAGGTAGTAGTGGACGATGATAGCCACGGTAATAGACACAGTCTGGGGGGAGAGATGCAGAACTAAAAGTCCAGCGGGCTAAGTCCATAAAGATGAAACGGATAACATATTTTAGCAAAAGGATAACATATTTTAGCATTTGAGACAGAATGCCATAAGAGGTTCTCCCCACCAATATAAAATTCTCTGCTGCTTTTTTTTTTGTGATATCCCAAATCTGCTACCTGAAATAACTTCACTGCCTAACAGAAGTACCAGTCAAATATCTTTTCTTAATGATTTTCAATCTCTGCTCTTCTGAGATTCTTTGGAACATTTCTTCTCAGATAAATATGCTGAACACATGATCCGTGCTGGTTTTATATAATAAATTGGACATACCTTGCAATGTGTATAAGGTTTACTTCTGTGGTGTTTGAAAAAAAAACCCTAAGCATAAAAAATGACTAAAAATGACATATCTACGCAATGTATATTTCAAATTGCTGTATTCTTTTAAGTGTATCTCTGTATAATAACAGTGATCCTTTATATATGAATATGAACACTCACTCTCCCTCCCTCCCTCCCTCCCCCCCCTCTCTCTCTCTCACACACACACACACACAGTTCATATTTCTCCAAGCTAAAACTTTTTCTTTAGCTACATGGACATTTAAAAACTGAAAATAAATAAAAAATATTATTATCAAATTGAGCTATGTGGTGGTATATCAATCATGGTTGCTTAAGTGTGAAACAATAGTTTGAATTCTATGATGACAATCATTTTACATGATCTCTAATTTCAAACAATTTATTTCATTTTAGAAATAAATTATCAAAAATAGTAGTTCTCTAATTGTTGGAGAACTTTCAGACAAACCATCATGCTTATTAGAAAGAAATACACATAGAAACATTTATATGTGGCAGAGAGAAGCAGTTGTTGTTTCCCAGCACGAGCAGTGGCGGAGAGAAGAAGTAGCCACTGTCCCGGAGAGCACATGGAGCCTCTCGGCCTGTTTTCTCTCCACCGCTGCTCTGGCTGGGAAAGCAACTTGTGTAGCATAGTGAAATTTAGCAACTGGGAGTTGCCGCTTTGGGTCATGTAAGTCTCATCCAGAAAGCACTGCAGCATAGAGAAACAGTCTTCAACCTGTCTGTTTCTCTCTGCTGCAGCGCTTTCCGGATGGGGTTTAAAGGACCCAGAGTGGCAACTCTTGGTTGCTAAATTTTGCTGTGCTGCACAAGATTCTTTCCCAGCAAGAGCAGTGGTGGAGAGAATACAGCTGCTGACCCAGAGAACATGTACTCTCCAGGTCGTCAGCTGTTTTCTCTCTACCCCAGTACTTTACGGATGGAACAGTAAGGTAAGAACCTTACCCAAACTGCTTCAGTCTACCTGTGCCCGTGCTTCCTCCCTGTGCCTCCCCTCCCCCTCTCACTCATGCTTCCCTCCACCCGTGCTACCCCATGGCCCTTCGGTCGAGCCTGGCAGGCCACAGGCCAGGTAAATTGTTTCAATTGAGGGAGAGGATGTAGTTTAAGGCCAGGCCAGGGTTCTCTAGGTGAGTGTGGGCAGTGCGCCTGGCCATGAGGACTTCCAGGAAGGCTTCAGGGAGGGCAGCGAAGCATGGTGGGGCCACATGCTGCGTAGAAGGGAGTAGGGAAGACAGGTGGGGATGAGGGGGAAGCTAGCTAGGCCACGACTGGCAGGCTTACTTATTCATGCAGGCAGATCAGAGCTGTTCAGTTGGGCTGCAGCAGGCACTTCATGGGAAGGCAGGCAAGCCACAGAGACTGTGTGGTCAATGCAGCCAAGGAGCCACATAGTGTGCTATGCTGAGGAAGTGAGATGAGAAGTGGCGGGGTGAGCAGGTGGGTAAAGCGGGTGGGTGGGGCAGGCAGGGTAAGTGGATGGGTAGGCAGGGGAGGGGCCAGCCTGAGATGGTATTTGCTAGTTCTCTGAACTACTCAAAATTTCCACTACCAGTTCATGCGAACTGGTCCAAACCAGCTGAATATCACTTTGATCTTATCAGTAAAAAACAACAACACATAGTGGCAATTTGTTTATAGTCTTTATACATTATTAATGGGTAAATGTGTTCAATAATAGACAACAAACAAAAAAACGGTCCTAAATGTATTCTAGCATTACACAAGATTGCAAGATGGTTTTGAAAAAGACAGTCTAATTCTAATTCTTCAAATTCTAATGCATATCTATGCCTAACTAAACAATTCAAATGTATTGTCCAAAATTTTCAATAAGGAAAAGTTCATTTCTGAACTTGCCAGCAATCGTATTATGGATTCCTAATTGGCATTCTTCAATGAAGCATATATATTACAATCTCAATAAAAGCTCAGATGTATGCAAGTGAGCCACTTTGAATTTCATCCTTAATATAGTATCAGAGAAATATAGTAAATATAGTTGGAAAACTATATGTACAGCAGAAAGCATGGGAAGCAAAGGTCCTTCACATATGCAATTCTTCAATTAATATTAAGACTCTGTGTGATTCTTAGCAACTAAATCATAATTCTTCAACAGGCAGAGTTGCATTCAAAGACTATTACTCCAAATAAGATGGATGGAAGTTAGTATTAGCTTCAGGTATAGTACAATGGGTATTCAAAAACATCCTATACTGTAAATATTACTACATGCTGTTCTGCACTACAGTCAATTGCCCTAATCCAATTTAATTTAGGAGATGGGAATTTGGGAGATGAAAATATTTCCTCCATTTTAAATTTTTTATCACCTGAAATATCCAGTCCAAACACAAAAAAGAATATGCTTGCTAAAAATGATCCTCAGTAAAATGAATGGGAAACATGGAAGAGAATCCACATCTACATATTATTGTTGTGAAACCTGTTGAAGAGGGTAAGTTAAGATAAATTTGACATTATAATGTTTCACCCTTGCTAAATTAGTTGAGATGCCTTCCCATTTTTAATAAAAAATGTTGAGACATACTGTAGTTGTGAATTAGTATTTAGGTTTTTAGTTAGAAAAGTTTTTGTTTTAATACTCATTCTTAATAAATCTATGTGACACTTAAGTTCAAGTTTTCAGTTTTGTTGTAGTAGATTTTTGAACGAATGGCTTTTTGTAAATGTGAAAGTATAACAATATACTATAGCAATGAATACTTATAAACAAAAACAGAGTTGAAGTAAAAAAAAAATAGAGCATGCTTTATACTGGCAGTCCTGTAGGTAAAGGTAAAAGTTCGCTTGCACATGCCTACTAGTGGTTTCTGGCTCTAGGGGCGGTGCTCATCTCCATTTCTAAGCCAAAGACATCTCCGAAGACATCTTCACAGTCATGTGGTTGGCACGACTAAACGCCGAAGGGGCATGGAGTGCTGTTACCTTCCCATCAAAGTGGTCCCTATTTTTCTACTTGCATTTTTCTACATGCTTTTGAACTGCTAGGTTGGCAGAAGCTGGGACAAGTAATGGGAGCTCATTCCATTATGCAGCACTAGGGATTCAAACCGCTGAACTGCTGACCTTCTGATCGACAAGCTGAGCATTTTAGCCACTGAGCCACTGTGACCCTTTTTGGCAGACAAAGGAATAAGGTAGACTGAATGTAAGGGGACTTGTTTTTAAGTATATATGGTATATGGCAGTCCTATATATACTGTGTATACTTAAAAATAAGCCCCCTTACATTCAATATATTGAATAAGTATATTGTAAGTATATTTAGAATAGCAGCATTACATATTTTTGCCACAGAAATCTGTATAATTCAATGACCCAGTGATGTTGTTTATGCATTTTTGACAATAAAGCTATGGTATTGTACTTTTTCTGTGCAATGAAGGTAGGATGAAGCACAAGAGCAATGCATGGCATCTCATCCCTACACTCAAAAAAAATTCTTCAGGATATTAGACAAAGACTCTCTTTTTGCTAGCATTATGATAAAATACTAGATAAATGCCAAAATAAGATATAGCTTTTCTGCTATAGCAAAACTATTCTTAGTACCAGAAGCACACAGGCATATTTAAATCAAAGAGCTACTAACCTAGACACCTGTTAATCAGCTATGATTTGCAATGCTAAATGTAGGCTGCATAATCAACTCTCTCAGTTTAGTGCAAAACTGTATGTGCTTTTATTTATTTTACAAAATAAAAATGAAATGTTTAGGTTATAGTGTTCAGCAAATCATATGCTTTTCAGGCCAGCTTGTTGGCTTTCCTATGGGAAAAAAAGGTGGAACTCATATTTTTTTAGAATTAATGTTTTTCTGGTGATTTCTGAGCTTATTGATCTTCTTGGAACTGGTGAGCACAGGATTGCTTTTCTTTAAGTTTTGTTTTGGTATCCTAATGTGACCAGAGTTTCTGGAATTCAGCTTTCTATTAGAGGCTGCTTGTAGTTTCTGTTCTTGGAGTCTCTGTTCCCATCGCTAGGAAACATAATGTAAAATAATGTTAGCATTCAGAAAACTTTGATTACACTGGAAGCCATTCCTTCATCTACTCATGGATATTCACTATCAGTGAAGACAACAGCCATGTTAACTTGTTAGGGAAAAAAAGTAAATGAATTAAATTCCAAACTATAAAACAAAATCATTTCCACTTTCCTATACTTATAGAAATGCTTAACTTAGCAGCACTTGGCAGTTGATGGTTTGCAAAATCATGCTTCTATAATAATAGATGGTCTCCTTGTACACTTCTGGAACACAGTTCTTGTAGCTGGTTGGACAAAATGAAAACCAGAGAGTAGAGCCAATCCTACCAGGTAGGAATGAACAACTTTTTCTTCGATGGGGGCAGGACAATGGTCCACTTGTAAAGGATGGTTTAACTTTAAAAGATATCTTTATGCATTTTTCCCTATAAAGGTACATCAAGCTCCCAGTCAGAGGATAATTTGTTCTACATTCAAGTGTTCTAACTTGTGTTATAAAAACCATGTCATGCATATCGATTCCAGTGCACTTTATATTATTCTTTCACTTGTCCAGTTTTTCTTTTAAAATAATATTTTGTATCAGTGGTTAGATCTAGCAAACACTTCTATATATTTAAAATACTCCATTTGTTCTTTTTATTCATGAAAATCTTAGTATATGGGCTGGGTTAGGGGTGACAATATGACTTAGGGCTAAAACTATGTTAAATAGTTTTTTCCCAAAAACATATTGCTCAGTGTGGATAAAAATGGCTTTTAAACTTGTATTTTTCTGCTAATATATATGCAAAGTGGTTTTGGAGAGAAATTCCAGAAATATAAATAATTAAATACAAAAAGAAAAGGAAAAAAATCCCCAGAACACTTGGATTAAGAGTTGGATCAGCCTGCCAAAGAAGTGTCATTTCAATACCTCACCTTGAAATCATGTGGTGCAGAATGATAAACTTTAGTATTGTGTTCATAACAAGAGCAGCTGATTTTTATACTAACAGGACTTATGCAAATATGCTCCTAGTATGGCTTCTTTTAGACATGCACTTAACTAACTAAGGCACTAAGCATAGTAATAACAATATCCAGTATTGAAAATAATATACATCATTCCAGAATTTTATCTATTTTTCTAATTATGTAATACCACGTAGGAAGGAGTTTTGTTAAAATTCTAAGACAATTCGTATTTCTCTATTCTTGCTTACTTTGACTCTGGAATATAGGCTAACATACTCCTTGCTTTTGTGCATCCCATCCATTCTACATGCTTACAAGAATCTGTTCTTACCTGAAACCTTTTGCTTAATGGAACCTTCCACTTTTCCACTGAGCACTCATCAAGAAGCATCAACCTAAAATAATTGCATAATTAAGAAGATCAGAATAGAAATGTACACAATCTTCATCCCATTTTGGTCTTGAGATTTATTACCAACAGTTTAGATACCTTTAAATGTACAGGTAGTCCTCTACTTACGAATACAATTGAGCCCAAAATTTATGTTGCTAAGTGAGACATTTGTTAAATGAGTTCCATTTTACACCCTTTTACCATAGATATGAAGTGAATCACTGTAGTTATTAAATGTTTGTTAAATGAATGGGGTTTCCTCATTGACTTTGCTTGTTAAAAGGTTACAAAAGATGATCATATGACCCCACGGCACTTCAACCATCATAAATATGAGTCAGTTGCCATGAGTCTGAATTTTGATCATGTGTCCATGGGGATGGTGGAATGATTGTAAGTGTGAAAAATGATCATAAGAACTTTTTTCAGTACCATTTTAACTTTAAATTGTCACTAAATGAACTGGTTGTAAGTCAAGGGCTACTTGTACTGTTACCTTCATAGGGGATAAATTACCATTGGTTGACTGCTTACATTATCTTACATATCAATGTAATCTTATAACTTAATGTGTTTAATACCAGTTGTTATAGAAAAGAAGAAAGAAAATGTTTCTGTGCCATACTTATAAGATTCCTGCGTTTAGGAATCCCCAACCCCCGGGCTGTGGACCACTACCGAGCCATGGCCTATTTACAACAGGACTATGTGAGTGGCGGGCCAGCATGTGTGCACATGCAAGTGCAGCTCAACTTGCACATATACACATGTGTACTGGCCTGCTGCTCACACAAGTTGAGCTGCACATGCATGTGTGTGTGCATTATACGACTGCTTGTATGGCCAGTTCCCCTCTCCTCATCCCCCTTTTACTGTGCCGGGGCTGCCAAGCTGCAAAGGTTGGGAACTACTGCTGCATTTGGTGATCATGTACATAACCCAGAAAACTGGGTTAAATGTTTTTTTAATCTGATTGATCAGGGCTCTTTATCTATTTTTATTTTGTATGACATTTGATTTCAAAGCAAGAGGAGTGAATGAGAAGCAAAGCAAAATGCCTTGATGGTTTATTACTAAAGAACTGTTCCTTTCTTTTCTTAATCCCTTAACATTAAAGTTAATAGGAAAAAGCATTAATCAAACCACGTCTTGAGTAGATTCTGTCCTTGTAATGGGAATTGAGAGAGCTTTAGAACCTGGAGATCCACAGTCTCAATTGATAATTGGCAGTGAATTAAAAAAAAAGGTAAGAGTTGTCATCAGTGTAACAATAAAAGACCTTCAGAGGATCACTCTCACCACCCTTAGACTACTTTGAAATCTATATTTTTTTAAGGCTTTGGATACTGTCACTGGGACTTACACTTTTAATTTCTCTTTAACAATGTTCCCACCATAAATGCTACATTTATATTTATATACTGCATTGTTCAAAGATATTTAGTCTTTCTTCTAAAACAATTTACAAAAAGAAATTCATGAAAGCAATATCCATGAAAACATAAATATAAGCAGTTTTATATTGTATTAAATTTTTAGTAATGATAATATAGAGTATAGATAGTATACATCAATGATATATAGAATTATATAAATGCATTCGTTTGCTTCATACTGTCTACCGGAAATTGATTCCAGAAATCATTTAGAGTGAATTGATTAGTTTATCAGGTACCTATTGGGATCCAAAAATTGAGGGTGGATTAGATTCCAGTCCAAAGTTACTAAATAGCATTATTTGGAGATTCGTACTACTTTTGACCTTGCAGACATTTGGAATCAGGTTTGGTACAAATCTTCCCACAGCTTTGAAAGCTCAGTGATTTATAACATTCCATCAGCATTGTTTTGCCACAAGCAAATTCTTTCTTTTTGTTCTAAATTGCTGGGCTGTTATACAATCCCAAAAAAATTGCTGCAATATTGTTTATCTAACAAAGTGAAAAACAGTCCTTAATCTATCAAGGAATGCTTTTAATCTTTCTCATCCTATTGTACCCCAAATGTATTAAAAGTATAAATCATACCCAGCATTTCCAGTTAGGGAACATGGTTGGAGAATGCCAGCTTGGGGAAGACCAATGGGCTTGTATAGGTGAAACTCGAAAAATTAGAATATCGTGCAAAAGTTCATTTATTCCAGTAATGCAACTTAAAAGGTGAAACTAATATATGAGATAGACTCATTACATGCAAAGCAAGATAGCTCAAGCCGTGATTTGTCATAATTGTGATGATTATGGCTTACAGCTCATGAAAACCCAAATCCACCATCTCAGAAAATTAGAATATTACCTGCAATCAGTAAAACAAGGCTTGTACATAGAACAATATCGGACCTCTGAAAAGTATAAGCATGCATATGTACTCAGTACTTGGTTTGGGTCCCTTTTGTAGCAATTACTGACTCAATGCGGTGTGGCATGGAAGCTATCAGCCTGTGGCACTGCTGAGGTGTTATGGAAGACCAGGATGCTTCAATAGCGGCCTTCAGCTCTTCTGCATTGTTTGGTCTCATGTCTCTCATCTTTCTCTTGGCAATTCCCCATAGATTCTCTATGGGGTTCAGATCAGGCGAGTTTGCTAGCCAATCAAGCACAGTAATCCCACGGTCATTGAACCAGGCTTTGGTGCTTTTGGCAGTGTTGGCAGGTGCCAAGTCCTGCTGGAAAATGAAGTCAGCATCCCCATAAAGCTCATCTGCGGAAGGAAGCATGAAGTGCTCCAAAATCTCCTGGTAGATGGCTGCATTGAACCTGGACTTAATGAAGCACAGTGGATCAACACCAGCAGATGACATGGCTCCCCAAATCAACACAGACTGTGGAAACTTCACATTAGACTTCAAGCATCTTGCACTGTGTGCCTCTCCATTCTTCCTCCATACTCTGGGTCCTTGATTTCCAAATGAGATTTAAAAGTTGTTCTCATCAGAAAAGAGGACTTTGGAACACTGAGCAATAGACCAGGTCTGTATTTCTTTAGCCCAGATAAGACTCTTCTTTTTTAAAAAAAAATAGAATTTATTTTTATTTTCAAAACAAACACAACACATAAAATCTTCCTTCTTTACATACTGTAGAAAGTGTATCAGTTGGTTACAAAAGGTTTTCGTGCATCTCTTCCACAGTCATCAAACATAATTCATATTAACTCAAGTATTTTAACTCAAATATTTATACACATTACCCTTATACCTCCATTTTTGTTCAACTATAATTATTTAAACGTCCTTCATCATAAAATATACCAAGACTTAATACATAACCACATACTGGCATTTCATTTAATATTTCTAAAATCCTCCAATAACACTGAATCCTTATGTCCTATTCTAGCTAAACATCCATAATATTTAATAACAAACTTTTCTAGTCCTCCTTTCCAAATCACTGTTGGCAATTTTCATCTAGTTTCCTTATATTATACTCATACATATATATAGGTTGTCATCATTATCCCTCCTTTATTTGACTATATCTGTATCATAACATTTCCCCCTAATAATCAAAACTTAATTGTATCTAATTTAATTCTTTTTTATTAACCTTTGTATATAATCCAAAAGGATTTCTAATCTTCCTTTCATGGGTATCATTCAATATTCATATCCAATTACTTATCATAACACTACACATTGTATACATTATTATCATTATCATTAATTTATTTAATTAATTATATCTATTATCACTAAATCTCACTAGGTTTAACTAGTTTTAAGTTATATTCTTCCATCTATTAGCCTGTATCTTTCCAATAACAAAACAATCTCTGTCTTCTGCCATAGTATTTTAACTCAGATATTTATACATATTACACTTATACCTCCATTTTTATTGGACTATAATTGTTTAAACGTCCTTCATTGTAAAATATACCAAGATTTAATACATAACCACATACTGGCATTTCATTTAATATTTCTAAAATCCTCCAATAACACTGAATCCTTATGTCCTATTCTAGCTGAACATCCATAATATTTAGTAACAGACTTTTCTAATCCTCTTTTCCAGATCACTGTTTGCAATTTTCATCCAGTTTCCTTATATTGTACACATACATAATACATACATACATACATACATACATACATACATACATACATACATACATACAGGTTGTCATCATTATCCCTCCTTTATTTGACTATAACCTGTATCATAACATTTTCCCCTAATAATCAATACTTAACTGTATCTAACTTAGTTCTTTTTTATTAACCTTTGTATATAATCCAAAAGGATTTCTAATCTTCCTTTCATGGGTACCATTCAATATTCATATCCAATTATTACTTACCATAACACTACACATTGTATACATTATTATCATTATCAATTATTTCTTTAACTATATCTATTATCACTAAATTTCACTAAGTTTAACTAGCTTTAAGTTATATTCTTCCATCTATCAACCTGTATCTTTCCAATAACAAAACAATCTCATATCTTCTTCCATTTGTGGTACCAATCCTCTAGTCATCTTCTTGATCAGCTTTGTATGGACTTCTCTTAGCAACTCCTTGCTTATAAGATTTCTCATATCATCTTGATGCCCTCTTTCTGCTTCCTTATTCAGTTTGTCTTTGATTGTCAACAGTGTTATCACAACTTTTGCTAGTGGAATTTCTTTCTTTAAATCCATAGGTTCTTTAATTTTAACTTCTTCTATATCTTGACCTTTGAAATAGATTTCCTCTCCATTTAATTCCTCTTTCTGTATTCCATTCTTTCCATTTTCAGGAACAAACCAATTACTATAGATATCAGCAGGTTTAGTCACTCTATATTCATTTTCCACTTTGGTTTTTTGAGTTTCAATCACCCCATTTTGCATTTGATGAACATTTTCAATTTTTTCATCATATTTTCTTGTTACGTGTTCTAGACATTCTAGTTTTTTCTCTACTATATTTGATAATTTCTGTAGTTCTGAAAATATATTTTGCAAAGTCAAGACCTTTATTTTTCCTTGGGATTTGTCATTCTGACAAACACAGCTACTCTAGCTTGAAAGATCAACAAAATTAAAGCATAGATTCACAAAGAACGCTGCTCTGACTTCTTTCTGGTCAAAAACATACTTTAAAGGCACATCGGCATTCTTATCAGTCTGTAGCCAAGCAGTAAAGCCTTGTGGTGCCAAGTCAAAGCAAGCCATGAGAGAGAAACAAATGTTCCATTTTGAATATACAAAACTCCGATCAACAATACCTCCCAGCCTCCAAAGCGGAGATACTATAAAAGAGTTTCTTTTTGTATCTTTTTTGTATATCAAATTAGAAAAAGAGGTCCAATCTTTAAATGAATTAGAAAAATACCCACAGCAATAAGAGAGGAAAATCTCTGTAAATTACAGAGAGTCATAAAGAGAAGGTAGAAGAAGAAAACTTAATCCATCCATTTCAAAAGATTTGTATAGATTCGATCCATGTAAATAACATTTAAAAAGTAAGATAACCATTCCAAATTTAATTCCGCCGCTTGATTCTTCTGTTGTCCAATTTAAATTAATTTTAAGTTTTTTATAGGCAGTCTCTTTTTTAAAACAATAAAAATTCCTCACCAGCTGGAAACACTTTCTCTTTCCATATCCTCCTGTTTTGAAGCCGCCCCGACTTTGTCAGCCTTGGCTGGATTTTTGTCACCGGCTTGAAGAACTTCTCTTGCTTCTTTCGAGGATTTTGCGATATCCCTGAGATCAGTAAGACGTATTCTTCCTGTTCACCATCTCTTCGGAATGGTTTAGGTCCATTTGGACCACCCAGTGGCAAAGGTATTGGCTATGGTCTCAGAGCATTGAGACCACACAACCATCTCATCGCAACATTGGCTCCTCCCCTGTTCCAGGTAAGACACTTCTGACGTTTGTTGTTCAGGAGCAGCTTGACAAGAGGAATATGACATTTGAAGACCATGTCCAGGATCCGTCTGTGTGTGGTGGTTCTTGATGCACTGACTCCAGCCTCAGTCCACTCCTTGTGAAAGTTCCCAACACTTTTGAATGGCCTTGTCCTAACAATCCTCTCCAGGCTGTGGTCATCCCTGCTGCTTGTACACCTTTTTCTTCCACACTTTTCCCTTCCACATAACTTTCTATTAATGTGCTTTGATAGAGCACTTGGGGAACATCCAACTTCTTTTGCAATTACCTTTTGAGGCTTTCCCTCCTTATGAAGGATGTCAGTGATGTTTTCTGCATAACTGCCAGGTCAGCAGTCTTTCCCATGATTGTGATTCCTACTGAACCAGACTGAGAGACTATTTAAAGGCTCAGGAACCCTTTGCAGGTGTTATGGCTTAGTTAGCTGATTAGAGTGGGACACTTTGAGCCTAGAATATTGCACCTTTTCATAATATTCTAATTTTCTGAGATTGTGGATTTGGGGTTTTCATGAGCTGTAAGCCATAATCATCACAATTATGACAAATCATGGCTTGAACTATCTTGCTTTGCATGTAATGAGTATCTCATATATTAGTTTCACCTTTTAAATCGCATTACTGGAATAAATGAACTTTTGCATGATATTCTAATTTTTCGAGTTTCACCTGTATACTATTCAGTTGATTCATGATTGGATAACTCAACCTTAACCCATATTTCCATCTGGGTAACATGCTGAATTGCTTGTGCAGTTCTTCAAAACATTTTTTAAAAGGTTTCTGTCTTACAACACAAGAAACATGCAACCTAAGTCCTGCCCCAATGGCCCTGGTTCAACTTAAGGTTTCCACATCCTTTAATCCAAGACCAAGACCAAGACCCACAATGTAATCACAAATGAGAAATTGTGATAGAAACAAGAATGTGGTATTTCTTTCAGCACTTTTCCAAGTAAGTGACCATTACTTTTGACATTTTTAAAAGCCAATGTAACTCAATCTCTGTTTATATATGGCTGAGTTCAGTGGGAAACTCAATGTTTTGTTTTTACTGTCTTTTTCAAATCTTTTGACAAAACACATAAAATTAAAACCTCAAAGACCTCTGGAAAGTTTGTTTTATGAAATTTATAACTCTTTCTAAACCATTTCCATTCCTGAGCTTAATTTTGGAAGCATTCACCCTTTTGTATTGATATTATAAAATATCTCAAGATTAACCAACATCGTGCTTATTACTTTACCCACTCCTCTCCCATTTTCCCTTTCTTTCAGAATCAAAACTCAAAAGTTTAACCTTTTCTTAATTTTTCAAAATAAATCTTTTCTATTCTTTGTTACCATCTCTTTCTTAAGCATTAATGCACTCAAACCTATCGATGTGGTATTCGGATCACAATCACTCATACTAGATACTGACATGCTCAGACTGCTGCTCAGGGCTTATGATAAGACATTATTACCAGTGCAACCTTATAAACTGATTCAAAATGAACTTCTGAACATTATAGCTGAAATTTTTTTGAATCTAGGTCTCAATAAGTCCATCTCTGTTTCTTCTACAATATGTAGGTTTTTTGCAGTGGTGGGTTGGAGGCGGTACGCCCCAGTATGGGTGTACCGGAGCCAACCCGGAGCACCAGATACCATTCTGGTATGGTGCTCCGAAGGGGCCATCCACCTGCCCAGGCTCCTTACTGGTGTTTAAAGGCTTCTGCACTTCCACACAGGCGCAAGGCGCGTACAGTGCCTGAGTGACGCTCTGCGGAGCAGCTGGAGCATCATGGAGTGTCGTAGAGGCGCTGCGCACATCCATGAGGATGCCATTGGCCCTGTTCCAGTTGGAACGGGATTTGCAACCCACCACTGGTTTTCTGATGCATATACAGTATGTCTTGTCTTCAAAGTTTTATGCATTTATTTTGCTGAAAATCTCAAACTACTAATGAGTACAGTTTGCTGTGTATTATCAATAGAAAATATTGGTGCTATACATCTTAATATGACTTCCTTGTTGGTTTATCATCACATACCTGGTGTGCCATTCATAGCACATAATGAGTACAACTTGATTTGGCAGAAGAGGTGGACACTGGCAAGAAGAATTAGTATACAGAGGAATTAGAGCATGAGGAACTGGAGTCAAAGATTTCAAAACATTTTTCACATCAACCATTGTGGTTATTTCATTGCAACTTCTTCTCTCCACACTCTTTATTTTAGCATGAATAACTGCAAGAAGCAAAATAATACAAAATAAGTACAGAGTAACATACTGAAACCTGCATCTGAGAAACATAAACAAAATTTCTCTACCCAATACATTTACCAGAGAGAATGTTCTACTGAACTCTGATGCTTGTTATGTAGTTATGATTGTGTTGTGAGCCCACTAGAATGGCCTCTTTTTTATTTTTTATATTATATTCAGGCAGGCAGGAAAAGCCATTAAAATACTGTACATCTCATGGTACATGTACTAAACAAAACTGTGAAACTGTTGCTTAGTTCAATGAAGGATAAGTATTTTTGAAAACAAATGAGATTTCCAGAACCAACCTGTAGGAGCTGTTTTTCTAGTCATAAAAATAATAACATGTAATATGTTTGAGCAAAGGCTCCAACTGAAAGTTGTTATAAACAGCACAAGAATTTACCCAGACCTATTAATATTTATAATATCAATATTTGAATTTGTTTCCTTATTAACACTTCCCTATAAGCCAAACTATTAATCAGACAGTTGTTTGCACTAGCAAAACTTGGGAATTTTAAAAAGTAGTTTGAGAACCAAACATAAGGTAATGGTGATCAGCTTTAAACATACGTTGGAATATCTGTCTCAACTGATGTTGTGGCAACTGTTGATGCCATTGCCTAAGACCCAGGAAAGTGATCATTTGAAAAAGAGGACTTTCTGAGAAGTGACTTCAGCTATATGGAATGACCTCAAGTCTACACTTTTGGCTCTTTGAGAAGAACAACTGACATGAAGTTAACTAGCTGGTTGGGAATCGGTGGGAATGTCTGACTTCCTGTCAGCTTTCCCACTGACTTTCTTGTAGGACTTGTTCAGGGAGTATTGGAAATGATAATCACATGAATGAACTGAAGGAGCTGCAACTTAGCAAAATTTCAGTCCTATTGGCGTTTTTGAGTCTCAGATTTTGGAGACATTCTGTATGTTGTCCATTTAGTGTATACCGATTTATTATTTCACCCAATTGAAAGTCACAAGCAATAAGATAGACACAAGAGTTTTAGAAGGCAATGAAAGGTTCTCTTCAATATAGAAATGGTTGCAAAGTGGGCTGGCTAAATGATCAGTAGAAAAAAAGTGCATCTCTTTTCTATCTTCCCAGAATGCATTCTGAATGGAGGAACAGTGGTCAACTGACCTTAGCTCTGAAATCATGCATAAGACATTACACTTGTTACACAACTGGAAGCAGCAAGGAAACATGTCAGCTTAAAGGGAGAAAATACTATTATGACTGGCTGTTCCTCCCAACGAACTGTGAAGTCCTCCCTCTCCCCCTCCTGGTATGAAATTCAAATGATAGTATATTTTTTCTCATTTCCAACCACATTATTATATGTTTCCATCTAAAAAACGATTTAAAAACATTTTCCCTCTCATAAACACATTGATCAAAGATGAACTATCTTAAATATAGAAAAGATAAAACAAATTCCAAATTTAAGGAAAACCAAATCAAAATACAAAACCAAGGCAGCACAAATTTATTTTGTCTCTGTGTTTTTGTTTTATTCTCAGACTCTCTGGATGAATAATTAACGAGTCCGATTTCATCGTGCTGAAAATCCCAGGACTTTCCTTCTCCCTATGAAGGGAAGGAAGGAAGAGGAAATCGAGATCGTATAGATTTTTCCTGTCTGTAATCATCATCATCCGTTGCGGTTTTTCTTACCATAGCTGTAATTTTTGTTCAGATAAATCGCCAGCGTGGGTTTTAACTTCTTGCATTTGCAGCGATCTAGAAGTTTTATTAGAAGCAGAAGAAAAGAAAGAGGTAAATTTCCATCGCCGCCAACTTCCGAGCAGAAGTAAGCTCCACCGAAATAAGAAGAGAGAAAAGGCACTTACTGGGCAACTTGCACTCTGGGAACAGCGGCTTCTCGTGGAGCATCACGTCTTCCGAAAAGTCAATCCACTTCACCTCCTCTTAACGAGAAAACAGTCACCCCAAAGGGGTAATGAAAGGTTGAAAGGCGAAGAAGAGATAGGCAGGGACAGGAAAAGCTTTCCTCTCCCAAGAGACTTTACAGCTTCCGTCAGACTCTAAAGCCCATCCTCTTGCGTTCACACGTACACAGGCTTACCTCCGCCCTGCCCACCCCCCCACAAGTGCACTGAGAGCTGAAAAGCTGCCCAGCCCCGCTCTTGCCACTTTCGGAACACGCCGGCTTCGAAGCGGGTCGGTTTTTCTCGCCCAACTGACCTTGCTTGAGATGACCACCTAGGAAGCGGCAGTAGGGAAAGGATTGCGGGGGTGGAGAGTTACCTAGCCTTGGTCGAAGTTTCCTCTGACTAAATTATGGGATGGATTCTGAAACTGCCTGGAAAAGCTATAGCCCAATTAGAGGTAGAGGACCGATCGGGTTTCCTTCGAATATCTCAAAGGCTGGCTGACCCTGAACCCGACCGCTTCTTCGGAACGAGCACTTCTGAAAGCTGGTCGAAGCGGCGTGGTCTCAGAGCCCCTGGGTCCTTGAAGCACCTCTCTCTGGTGGAAAGTTCCCCCGAATCCTGAAACTCTCCCAGTTCTTGACTATCCCCTACCCCATCCACAGCAGTGCCATTTCTTGTTCTAACCTTCCAAGCCAACTAACCAAAAGAACTTCTCTTGGGAAACCGGATTATAGGGTTGACCTGGGACCGCTTGGAGTTTAACCTGCCTCTTCGCCTCACCTGCCGGGAGATCCGTAATGATGGCCTCTGGGACTATGCACACACCCCGATCGTAGACAGGCAACTCCTCGCAGGATAAGGCCTCGGGCCAGCTGTGGTTGTATCTGTTCATGAGGGGCTCACAGCCGTCGCGGGCTCGCTGGCACAGAGACTTGCAGGGCTTGATGGGGTCGTGGAGAAATTCCACGGTGCAAATAGGGGCGAACATAGCGCAAAGAAAGAAGCTAAGCACTGGGCTGCAGCCGAAGTCTACCAGCTCCTGGTACTGTTCGATGGCAAGGACTGCGTTCTCCTGGGTGCTGTGGTGCAAGTGATTAGGCATCCGCGTCATGTTCCAGGGCATATATCGACACATCTGGATGCGCACCGGCTCACAGGGGGACCCAGGCAACAGAGCCGTAACCGCCCGGCAAAGCCAGGGCGAGAGCCAGGCCAGGAGGACTAGCAGGACCATCCTCTCGACGGAGCGGACGTCGCCTCACCGCTCACCTTGGTGCTCGGCGGTGGACTGACCGCCGGTAGGGAGAGCCGCCAAGGAAGTGTCTGCTCTCCTCCAAAGGGTGCGAAGCTAGGTCGTCGAGGCTCGAACAAGACGCAACCATAGACAGTTGAGGAGCTGGGGATACTATTTATAACCGATTGTGCCAGTGACGTGTGAACTGGCTTCTGTTTGCCGGCCCGGTCATTACTGGAAGGAGGGGGGAATATTCTGTGCGGGCTGAACTTCTTCAGAGGCAAGCTCCGACTGTACCTCAGTTCATTGAATTTCCACTTGACGCTCTCTGTCTCTCCTTCTCTCCCCTCCCCTCCCTCTTCCCCAGCAAGGGATTTAATGCAGACAATGAATTATCCAAGTACATTGAAAATAAGCAGCGTGATTCTGTAGAAGAGGGAAGGGGTGAGTTTGAGACGGGAGGCTATTTAAATGCTACAGGTGTGGAATACTGGAAATAGTCAAAGACAACTTTAACAAATATTTGTTCAACTTTTGAAACTAAGCCTTCTCCATTAATTAAATCCATTAAAATAAAATTCTCAAGAATACTTTTAAAATCCAGCATAGAAACAACCCCATTTCTCACCCCATTACTTTAGCAAATTCTTCACTGTACTAATATCAATGAATAAGATGTCCAGAAAATGTGGAGCCTTCTTTAAAAGATGTAACTTTTATCTATCAGTTATATGCCCTCCCTTGCTATGTTCTTCCACTTATTTGTAAAACAAATGTTTGTTGTAGTACCAATTCTTAGCATTTGCATAAGTTCTAATAACAATGTTACATTTTCTGCTGTTCAGTCTAACATACTAATGACTTTAATTCAGAATGTTTAAAACTTAAAACTTAAAGTATCACAATAACTGACCAGAGATAGAATAATTAATTTGTGGCATTACATTTTTTCTGTTATTCTGTTTTGCTGTTGCTTTGCAGCCCTGAACTCCCTTCATGGTCTCCTATCCAAAGATTAATTATACCTGATTCTCTTATTTATCTTCCAAGTCAAACAAGTTTGATCAAATCCAAAAAAAGATTATAGTGTCAGCACTACATACCTATCCCCTCTAGATATTTACTGAATAGAAGCCATGCTAAGAATTGCTAAGTTCTCATATTCCTCTTTTATTAATAACCTAAGAACAGTCATACACCAGACCAAGATCAAAGGAGCTGGGGATTGATTGATAGATGGTTATATTTGGTCAATGATATATTTTGTTTACCAAGAATACCATCCCATTTTATTTGCTATCAACTTCTGGCAATTAGAAACAGCTCATTAACATCCATTCTTCTATGTTTATTGAACGTAGATAGTTCTATTCTCTGTAGGGGTAGGTTCTTTTGCAAGCCATTAAAATGGTTAATACTAGCACTGATGATGTTACCTAGTTTGTGTAATGAAATGTCTGCAAGCTCAGAGAGCACCAAGGAACCCTCAGCCATTAAAATCAATAAATTATCATTGCATCTAGTGGTAGTGAATCCCTTAAGGCAATGGCAGCATTACATGAAGTCTATATTAATACAGCTCCTGGGGAAAATATTAACACTTACTGTAAATGTTTTGTTCTTTTTTAACTATTTGAGGGAGGAACAAGCTTTCAACAATGTAACAGTATAACAATAACGTAACTGGATGGGAAATCAGTTAATTGACCCTTAATTGATAATGCCCATGATCATCTCAAAGAACAAATCAAACTTTAGATTTTTTTTATTAAAGATATATCTTATAAACTTCATGTTAACATTCACATCATTCTTTAAAATAATTAAGAGATACAGTGTTATAAAAAAACCTACCACTTCTTTTTATGAGTCCTTATTTCGGAATAATAATTTTTAATGTTGATTTCCCATAGCATACTACAGCATAGTTGCTTCTTCTCAAACAATGTATCCTACTGTTTTCCAATTAGTGCTGGGCTATAACTCCCACTATTTTCAATTAATAGCTTATTGCCATGTTTGTCTCTTCAAGTTGGCATTTATCTGCCCATGTCCGAGTCTAAATTATTGGGTATGTATTGTCTTCTGAAAACCATCATTATGCACTTTCTACCTCCAGTTTGACCAACTTTGCGGTGAAGTTTATAGCAAAAATGCATGTCTCTGAGCTAGCTACTCTTTCCAAAATGATACTGTTCTAACCTGGCTTCTTCAAGATTAAAACTGAGATAGATAGTTAATGCAGACATTAGTGAAAGGGAACATGAACCCCTTATAAATAAGTAAAATGACAATAAAGATTATACTTATTAAAGAAAAGTGGTGCTTTGAAAGACTATTTAGGTGATCACTGATATTTGTATTCTACTTACTGTGAATCTACAGAAATAGAAAAGTGGGATTGAAAGAGATATTTGAAACACAGTTCACAATAGAAATGTGTATGTGTACATATAAACATGCAGGCATACTTGCATATTTACTAGGATAGTATCTAGATCTTTAATAAAATTATTTTTGTTAAATCTAATGAAACATATGGATTTGACAAGACATTGCAATACTATTCGACTTCCCCAAGAGTGTCTTTTCACAATTACAATTCTCTAATAATAGAACTACCATGTTTCCCTGAAAATAAGACCCAATCTTATTTAGTTTTGGCTCCTAAAATAAGCATTCAGACTTATTTTCAGGGAGATCTTATTTTTTTAAAGCGCTGGAGGCGGTGAGTGCAGGGGCTGATGGGTATGGGAGTGCTGCTACTGCCTGCCCCACCCTCTGTTCCATCTACTTGCCTGCAGCCGCAACAAGCCAAGCTCTCAGCACACCCCAGCCTCTGCCCTCCCTTCCTGCTGGCCCTGCTGTTGCTGGACACTGGAGCTCGGGTCTTGTCGCGCCAGTGGAGCCGATCACAGCAGAACACGGCGAGGCTCAGCACACAGGTGGAAACACTCTTGGAAGGATGCTGCGAGGCTCATCAGAATGGTTGAGCCACTCTTGGAAGGATGCCGCGAGGCTAGTTGCACTGGTGGAGCTGCTTGCGTCAGGACCTATGTGGTGTGTTGTGAGCATGAGTAGCATGAGCAGTTCCACTAGCGCAATGAGTCATGTATTGAGCTCATTCACTACTTTCTTTCCATTTTGATTCTTTTCCTTACCAGAAAGCAAACAAAATGATTGTTGAGGAAAAATGAGAACAATTCCACAATCATCTCTGATTTGAGGTTCCAGGAGGTTACTCCTCTAGACATTTCCTCAATTCCAGTAAGTCAAGTTGGGGCAAAGTAGTAAAGAGATAAATTGTGTTTATTTTCAAGAAAATGTGAAAAAGGTCTTATTAATATTATTATTAGCAAATGGATAATCACCAGAAAATATATCACTTCTAATTTTTGTGAAACATGATGATCACATTATGGAATGGGTTCAAATGTAATCATATAGATTTCTTCTTCATCATCTTGTTCCTGGGCGGGACTTACTGATGGAAGCAGCTAAACATAGCTGCTCCCGAATTACCAGTCGTGTTATCTGTTTAGATGATCATCTATCAGACATCTGACAGACACCTTACTCTTCGGGCAAGAAGGGAAGGAGAGAAGTTTTGTTGAGCAAATGCCTTTCTGATCTTTGCAGCTTCTGTGTCTGCGAAGAGAGAGGGGGGCCAGCTGAAGGCAGAACTGTTCCATGCTGGAAATCTCCAGCTGCTTTGCAGCACAAAGTAAGCGTCCCTCCCACTCAGACCAAAGATTGAATTACTTGATTTCAAAACGAGCAGAATTCGTATGCGAGAGCATTAATTGTTTATTTAAATCCTAGCTTCCAAGATCCTCATCCGTTTTATCTATTTAAAGAGGCACTTAAAATGGCGACGAGCCAGTTGAATTGCTGAGTAACAATGTTTATCTAGTTATACGGAGTTTCAAAACTTCAAAGGAAGGGAGTGATTTATTTTGCCTCACAGCCGGCCAACAGATCTTTACTAATTAGTTTCACTTTTAAAAGACTCTTTGCTAATATAGAGACATTCAAAACGGTGGTGAATATGCTGAACTGTTTCATTACAATGCTTATTTTTTGAAACCTTCTGCAAAGTCCTACGAAGTTTTTTTTTTTTTTAAAAAAAACACCTCAAAATAAAGGGGTGATTTAGTACCTCTTTCCACAACTGTATAGCGGGCCAGTAGAGTTTTCCTAATTGCTTGAAGATAAAACTTGGAATGGCCTCAAAACCAAATCCTAATCTGAAACCCCTTTCTTCAGCCCCCAGAAGCACATCGCCAATACTTGGTACAACGTCACAGCCACCACCCTCTATGCCCCCTACTGGAGAGTTACTAACGACAGAACTCTTCCTGAGAGAACTGAGTGAAGCTCATAACATGCTGACAATTAAAGTGGAAAACAAACTGAAAGATTTTAAAGAGGAGATAAAAGGGGAGATAAAAGAGGAGATAAAAGAACTTAAGGATGACTTGTATGATAAAATTGATGCCAGGGTTGCTATAATTAAAGATGATATGCTGGGGCTTGTAACTGTACTGACAGAACATGTTTCAGGAGTTGAAGATAGTTTAGAGGATCTTAATCAAGCTAATACTAATTTGACATCGAAAACAGGTGGTGCAACAAAAAGTTGAAAATCTGAAAAAGAAATTATTATGATACAGTACAGACGAATGGAACTCGCATTAAGAGTAAGGGGGTTGCGTGAAGAAAAACAGGAAAACCTGAAACAGATTCTTTCAGAAGCCTTTGATAATCTGGTGGGAAGACAGGGGTTGACTGGCAAATGGATAAAATTTATTGTGTTAACTCTTGGGCGGCAAAGCAGAAGCAGCTTCCTCGAGACATTGTTATATATTTCACTACAAGAGAGCTAAGAAACACGATATTACAAGAGTCTTATAAAACTAAGTTCCAGATTGGGGGTCAAGATCTGACTGTTTTGAAAGAGATACCACCTCAAATGCTAAGAGCCAGGAGAGATTATGCCTTTTTAGTTGAAGAATTTAGAAATCGTCAGATACAGTACAGATGGGATGCGCCATTTGGCATCATACTCACACTGGACAGGCAAAGATATCGTCTCAACTCTGTATGGAAAGCCCGAGATTTCTACCATAATATTTTGAAGGTTGGACATCCTGCACCTTCTGGATCCAGAGAAAGATCACAAGAAAGACAAGACAGAAAGCAAATCACACAACTACCAGATAAGATGGATCATCTCTCTCCTCTAGAAGCGCAAGGTGTTAAGGAACAGAGAGCAACAAGTTAAAATGCAACAACCGCAACAACTATCGGCTATCGATCAAGGAGCCACAGCAACAACCTCAGAAGCCATGGCCAAAGGTTAAACAGGCCATGCAGGAGGCTCTAAAAAAGCTTCAGCTAACCAAAGATGACAACTAAGATTTTAACATGGAATGTCAACGGATTGAATTCTCCACAGAAGAGAAGAAAATATTTCACTATCTTAAACAGTTCAAGAATGATATAATTTGTTTACAAGAAACTCATATCAAATCAACCGATCAAAAATATTTGAGTAATCCAAGATTCGGTCAACATTTTGTAGCTTCTGCTATGGAAAAGAAAAATGGTATAGTTGTATACTTAAGAAAAGATATGAAAGCTGAATTAATTGAAGCAGATCCCTATGGAAGGTACATTGCATTAGATCTAATCCTAGAAGGGAAAAAGACATTGTTTTTAGGAAATTATGCTCCTAATCAACAGCAAGATGGTTTCTATAGAAATCTTCACAATAAATTAGTATAGTGGGATTATAGGTCTTGTATATTAGTGGGTGACTGGAATGGTGTTATAGATACCAAAAGAGATAAGAAGATTTCTCGCCCAAACACTAAGATACGAGCAAAACTACCTAAATCCTTTTTTGACATGATGGATGACTTTGAACTGAGAGATATCTGGCGAGAAAGAAATTCAGAGGAATACGATTTTACCTTTTTTTCTAATAGGCATCAATCCTTTTCCAGGATTGATTTCATATTAATCATTAATGATTTGCTTTCTAGGGTGAAGAAGACAAAGATTGCGGCTAGAGTCCTTTCAGATCATAACCCAGTTTGGATGGAATTGGGAGGGGTGGTACAGGCAAGAAGGTCTTGGAGATTGAATGAAAATTTATTTAGATATGAAAAGTATATCAATGATTGTAAAAAATTGCTAACTGAATACTTTGTTTTTAACATGAATAAGGATACACCTATGGAATTTGTATGGGATGCAAGCAAAGCGTATATGAGTATTGATAAATATAAATAAATCACATAGACATAAACAAGGAGTAAAACGAACAGTTAGAGGAATTAAGAGGAAAGAGCTGGAGTTAACAACATAATATAAGGTCAAGGAAGCAATCACCATATTAAAATCCCAATTTGATATGTTGATCTCTGACCAGGTAGCCACCAGTTTGTTATACGCAAAACACAATACTTTTTGCAATGCAAATAAACCTGGCAGGTGGTTAGCTTATCAGATTAGGAAAAAAAAGAAAATTCGAAATATATTTAAATTGACCTACAAAGGGAAGGAGGTATTTCAACAGGATGAGATTCAAAAGGCATTTCGGGAATTTTTCACAGAGTTGTATAAGGGGGATAAAATTAATGGTTTAGATATAGACAGATACTTAGATAAATATTTCTTCTTCTGTTCAATTGCATCATATTTTCATAGACTGCCCAGACAAATCCCTATCTTGGCAAAGTTTTTCAGAAGTGGTTTGTCATTGCCTCCTTCCTAGGGCTGAGAGAAAATGACTTCTTAAAGACGACATAGCTGACTTTATGCCTAAGGCAAAACTAGAATTCAATGTCTCTTTGTTTTCAGTCTGACACCTTAAATGCTACACCAAACTGGCTCTAAGGACATGTAGAGGCAATGAAATAAAGACTCCTAGTAAATAGATTAAGGAGGTAATCAATGTTAGGATCCAATTCTATATACTGTATTGCTTGAGTTAGAATTGAAGGACTGCTATAATTTCTTGCAAAAAAAGCTGTCATCTAAAGGAACATCTAAAGGAAACCAAATTCTGCAGACAGAAGACTTCAGACTGCTTAATAATGCTACCTACGTTCACAATCGTGAAGATGTAACCAAACTGACGAATCGACTATATTTCTTGCTTAGGGCATCGACACCGTTGCCACAAAGTCCTGCAAAGGAGCACCATCGGCGATCTGCAGCCATTAAGATCTAGCTGGGAAAACCAAAAGACCCTCATTATTTTCCCCGTGCAGAAGCATAGAGCTCCTTGGGTAAAGATCGAAGCTCTTTTGGTAGAACGGTGGCGGTAGCTCCCTCTGCAGTTCCTGTCCAATCGTGGTGTGACGAGCAGCAGCAGGCGTTTCCCTTCGCAGCCTTCCAGATTCACGCTGCTGCTATTGACTATCGGGGCACGCCGTCGGAAGAAAGAGATCCGCTCACGAGCGGATTCTACCCGAGTCTGCAGCATTAAACGCGCGGAGCAGAAGAGAACGTGGGCTAAGGCATGGGCCCCAAAACCGTCGGTGTCAGCTGCAGGTTTTTCGCGTTGCTGATCATGAGCATTTTCTTAAGCTTGACCTGGGCAGCAAGGGCCCAACCGGTCGTCCCCTGCAAGGCCCCGCTGCAATGGGAGGGCCGCATGGTGGAGTACGACCACAGCAACGGCAGGAATATCCGTGCCATGGTGTCTTACGATAGTCCCAACCAACGCCTCCGTGTTCTAGAAGAAAAAAAGAGGTTCATCCCTTGCAGAAAGTAAGTTTCCCCTTCTATATCTCTGGTGGAGTTTGAGAAACCAGTACGACGGCCATACCTAGTCACATTCGCGGAGAGACTGTTTTAGTTTTTCTCCAGCTTCGTCTTTCACGAGGCGGGGAATAAATTCTCTACCCAATCCTACACGCCGGTTGATTGTACCCGATCGGGGAAACCTACAAAACTTGCACACGCGTATATTGAATCATCCGCTAATAGAGGAGGGAGTTACATGCAGGCCGGTAACAAATCCAGCTTGTTTTTCCGGCGCGGTTGTGGTTTACTGCAGCTCCGAATACGGCCAACCTTGAAATGTTCATTTATGAGTTCGTATAGGATGCTGCTAGGCTCCATTCTCAATAAACGGAATGAATACCTAACAGGTGAATCCCAGCGATGCGATTCAAGTGAGCCCCACGCAGTAGTGCCCCAAATAATGTTTTGAAACAAAAAAACCGCAAGAAGCAGCGGACAACCATAGAACGAAGGAAGGTGCACCCCATCACGCTGCTGACCACTCCACCACGCCCCAATTTTATTCCATATGTTTGGGTTAGTATAATTACACAAAAATAATAGATTTGCACTTTTAATTGGGTCATGATTTTGCTGTGTAGAATTTCAACCTCTTTAAAGATATCTTTAAAGTCCCCTCAGGGAAAAGGGCGGCCTATAAATCCAAATAAACTAAACTAAACTAATTCTCTTCTCCAAGTCTTTATTTGGGCCCTTATTGCTCCACCTAGTATTTGACTTTCTTGTACAGTACATGTTCCTGTTGTAATTTTGGCTTCATAACGTTCCATTCCAAGCTTTCAGAAAATAAAGAAAGAGGACAGGCATATCAAAGTTGCCTGTTCTTTTCATAGATATGTAGAAGAGCATACTATAGTAGACAAAGCTGTTGTGATAAATTGAATCTTTCTTCTGCAGAATTCACATCCTACTTTTTATATCTGGTTGCAAAACACTAGATTCTTATCTGAATTTGTAGCTGAGGAGATTAAGAAAGTAAAAATTAGCATTAAAAACAGGAATCTTTTGTAACATAGATGTCATTCAGTTTTTCTTTAAATAGAAAGTCTTAAACGTATATAAGGTAGCTTCTCTGTTTGCAGATGAATACAATACAATACAATACAATAGGTCTTCTAGTCCAACCCCCTGCCTAGGAAGGAAACCTTATACTGTTCCAGACAAATGGCTATCCAACATCTTCTTAAAGACTTCCAGTGTTGGGGCATTCACAACTTCTGGAGGCAAGCTGTTCCACTGATTAATTGTTTTAACTGTCAGGAAATCTCTCCTCAGTTCTAAGTTGCTTCTCTCCTTGATTAGTTTCCACCCATTGCTTCTTGTTCTACTCTCAGGTGCCTTGGAGAATAGTTTGACTCCCTCTTCTTTGTGGCAACCCCTGAGATATTGGAATACTGCTATCATGTCTCCCCTAGTCCTTCCTTTTCATTAAACTAGACATACCTAGTACATACCATTCTTCATATGTTTTAGTCTCCAGTCCCCTAATCATTTTTGTTGCTTTTCTCTGCAGTCTTTCTAGAGTCTCCACATCTTTTCTACATCGTGGCGACCAAAACTGAATGCAGTATTCCAAGTGTGGCCTTACCAAGGCATTATAAAGTGGTATTAACACTTCACAAGATCTTGATTCTATCCCTCTGTTTATGTAGCCTAGAACTGTGTTGGCTTTTTTGGCAAGTGCTGCACACTGCTGGCTCATATTTAAATGGTTGTCCACTAGGACTCCAAGATCCCTCTCACAGTTACTACTATTGAGCAAGGTACCACCTATACTGTACCTGTGCGTTTCGTTTTTCTTGCCTAAATATAGAACCTTACTCTTTTCACCATTGAATTTCATTTTATTAGATAGTGCCCAATGTTCAAGTTTGTCAAGATCCTTCTGTATCTTAAGCCTATCTTCTGGAGTGTTGACTATTCCTGCCAGCTTGGTATCATCTGCAAATTTGATGAATTCCCCATTTATCCCCTCATCCAAATCATTGAAGATGTTGAAGAGTACTGGGCCTAAAACAGAGCCTTGGGGTACTCCACTGCATACTCTCCTCCATATAGATGCAGTTCAGTTGAGGACTACATGTTGAGTGCGGTTGGTCAGCCAGTTACAAATCCATCTGGGGGTGATGCTGTCCAACCCACATTCTTCTTCTTTATCTAGTAGTAGGTTATGGTCTACCTTATCAAATGCCTTACTGAAGTCCAAGTAAACTATATCGACAGCATTTCTCTGGTCCACTTATTTTGTCACTTTGTCAAAGAATGCAATAAGATTAGTCTGGCATGATCTGTTTTTGACAAATCCATGTTGGCTTTTGGCTATTACTTAGTTTACTTCTAGGTGTTTGCTAATTCGTTGCTTGATTATCTTTTCCAGAATCTTTCCTGGTATTGAGGTCAGGCTGATAGGTCTATAGTTTACTGGATCTATTTTTTTTCTTTTTTTTGAAGATGGGAACCACATCAGCTCTTTTCCAGTCCGCTGGCAGTTCCCTGGTTCTCCAGGATCTCTGAAAGATATAGTTCAGTGGTTCTGAGATCTCATCTGCCAGTTCCTTCAGAACCCTGGGGGTAATCCATCTGGTCCTGGTGATTTGAAGGTGCTCACTTACCATTTTCTTGCCTATTTCAATTTGTGTTCCTAATCTGATTTTTGTGGTACTGTTTTTGATAGGTTGGACTGTTTTATCCCTTTGTGTAAAGACAGATGCAAAACGTGAGTTAAATAGTTCTGCTTTCTCCCTGTTGCTTGTCACCTTCTTGTCACTTTCTCCCAGCAATGGACCAATTGTTTCCTTAACTTTTTACTTGTTTTTAACATGTTGGAAGAAGCTTTTTTTGTTATTTTTTACTTTTGTGGCAAGCCTTTCTTCATTGTGAGCCTTAGCTTTCCTCGCTTCATCTTTACATGCTTGGGCTATTTGCTGATATTCTGCCTTAGTTATGTCCCCACCCTTTCCACTTTTTATACTTATCTTTTTTCTCTTTCAATTTGTCAGAGAGTTATTTATGCAATTATGCTGGTTTCTTTTGGGAGCTGTTACTTTTCTTCTTCATTGGTATTGTGCTAGACTTCCTCCCATATTTGGGCATACCAGGGGTTGTGACTTTAAATATATACCTTTCTTCCTGGCTCAGCTGATAAGGAGAGGAACTCTGTGGCTTAATGGTTAACACATCTGCCTAAGATGCAATACAGCACAGGTTCCAATCTCAGTAAGGGTATGGCTAGCTGATGAGAGCTAAATAGCTTGAAATAGATTTATACTAGTCTCCCTTTATTTATTTATCAGCACAAATACAACACAAATGTAACAAAGGCAACAGTAAAAATATTGGATTTCTGTCTGGATGGTCTCTTATGACGAGCCGATGGACAGAGAATGGAAGCAGTGAATTTCCTCCCATATTTGGGCATACCAGGGGTTGTGACTTTAAAAATATATACCTTTCTTCCTGGCTCAGCTGATGATGAGAGGAACTCTGTGGCTTAATGGTTAACACATCTGCCTAAGATGCAATACAGCACAGGTTCCAATCTCAGTAAGGGTATGGCTAGCTGATGAGAGCTAAATAGCTTGAAATAGATGTATACTAGTCTCCCTTTATTTATTTATCAGCACAAATACAACACAAATGTAACAAAGGCAACAGTAAAAATATTGGGTTTCTGTCTGGATGGTCTCTTATGACGAGCCGATGGACAGAGAATGGAAGCAGTGAATTTCCTCCCATATTTGGGCATACTAGGGGTTGTGACTTTAAAAATATATACCTTTCTTCCTGGCTCAGCTGATAAGGAGAGGAACTCTGTGGCTTAATGGTTAACACATCTGCCTAAGATGCAATACAGCACAGGTTCCAATCTCAGTAAGGGTATGGCTAGCTGATGAGAGCTAAATAGCTTGAAATAGATGTATACTAGTCTCCCTTTATTTATTTATCAGCACAAATACAACACAAATGTAACAAAGGCAACAGTAAAAATATTGGGTTTCTGTCTGGATGGTCTCTTATGACGAGCCGATGGACAGAGAATGGAAGCAGTGAATTTCCTCCCATATTTGGGCATACCAGGGGTTGTGACTTTAAAAATATATACCTTTCTTCCTGACTCAGCTGATAAGGAGAGGAACTCTGTGGCTTAATGGTTAACACATCTGCCTAAGATGCAATACAGCAAAGGTTCCAATCCCAGTAAGGGTATGGCTAGCTGATGAGAGCTAAATAGCTTGAAATAGATGTATACTAGTCTCCCTTTATTTATTTATCAGCACAAATACAACACACACACACACACATACATATATACACATACATACATACACATACATACATACATACATACATTCTATTTCCATTTCATTTCCATTATATATATGCAAAATATTACTCACGCAGCATCACGAAATCTCCAGATGTAAGGATTGTCTCTCCTAGCTTAAGAAAGTGAAGACTTTTGAAATGGAGTATTTCAAAAGGGAGCTTTTATTTATTTATCAGCACAAATACAACACACACACACACACACACACACACACACACACATACATACATATATACACATACATACACATACATACATACATACATACATATATACATACATACATTCTATTTCCATTTCATTTCCATTATATATATGCAAAATATCCTTACATCTGGAGATTTCGTGATGCATCACGAAATCTCCAGATGTAAGGATTGTCTCTCCTAGCTTAAGAAAGTGAAGACTTTTGAAATGGAGTATTTCAAAAGGGAGCTTTTATTTATTTATCAGCACAAATACAACACACACACACACACACACACATACATATATACACATACATACACATACATACATACATACATATATACATACATACATTCTATTTCCATTTCATTTCCATTATATATATGCAAAATATTACTCACGCAGCATCACGAAATCTCCAGATGTAAGGATTGTCTCTCCTAGCTTAAGAAAGTGAAGACTTTTGAAATGGAGTATTTCAAAAGGGAGCTTTTATTAAGTAGAAGGTAAACTATTAAGTTCAAAGCAACATCTGAATCTCCTTAGTCAATGTGAGTAGAATTAAAGCAGTAGAGACTCCTTCCATTAATTAGAATGCAGCTTTTAGCCAAAACACAAGTGTGAAGATGGTTCTTTTACCAACTGTCCTGAGAACCAAATAAACATACATTCCCATGGCTATCTTCTGTTAGACATTAAAGTGAACCATCCCACATGGCCATCATAAACATTCTCCAAAAGGTGAAGGGATCTCAAGGTGCTTCGGTGTCAGGAAACCAGTTGTAAAATATCAGTTGTCATGGGTACTGCTAATAAATCGACTCCCAGGCCCCCCTCCTCCCAATTGAATGGCAGTATCACTTTTAGGGATCTGACACCAGAACTGTAAAGCCCAGAAACTTGAAATTTGGCACGTATGTTCCTCTTGGCTTTTAGGTGCTTGCTAAGAAAGGATTTTTCAAAATGACCACCAGATCATTAGTATTTCTTATATTACTATTAACACACACTGATGCTAAAGAGTTAGACATTCTATTCCCCCTCCCTACCTGAAAAGAACTCTGTTCCAACTGCCACTTGGGTTGTTAGGGTTAGAGTTAGGGTTAGAAAAATGCTCTGATGCTAAGGAGTTAGACTGAGGGAGAGAAGGGGATAAGATAGGAGTGCCCTCTGTGGGGCAAGCCTGAGGGACAGACGAGGATAGGAGAGGATCAACAGGGCCAGCCTGAGGGAGAGGAGAGGCTTCTGTGGGGAAAGTCTGAGGGAGAGAAGGGGGAGAGGAGAAGATTCTGTGGGGAAAGCCTGAGGGAGAGAAGAGGAGGGAGAGAGGCTTCTGTTAGGCCATCCCGAGGGAGAGAAGGAGATAAGATAGGAGATGCCTCTATGGGGCAAGCCTGAGGGAGATAAGGGGATAAGAGAGGATCAATGGGGCCAGCCTGAGGGAGAGAAGGGAATAAAATAGGAGAGGCCTCTGTGGGGCAAGGAGAGGAAAGGCTTCTGTGGGCAAGCCTGACAGAGAGAAGGGGAGAAGAGAGGCTGATCATAACTACACATTAATTTTCAAGCTGTAAGTGTAGATTTATCAAGCCCAATCACGTAGTTTCGTAGTGGAGCATAGATACCCAGCTAGTGATTTATATTATTCAATATAACCTGTTGACAAATAGAGATGAATTAAAATAAAAATGCATGGTGGAGAACTGGCATAATAATATAGTATGCACACATACCTACATTCATCCTCATCAACACCACAAATGTTTTCATTTAATGTTCAGAACAATAAAAGAGTTGGACAATAAAATTGCATGATAGCAATATAGCATAATTAAAACTGATTGGTATTAATAATCTGAAAGATTTGTTTTTATTCTAAAGATGAGCTAGTCAAAGAGGCAAGTTTTTTGTGTTCTAGTAGATGTCAGAACCCTGAAATTATTTTGTCGGAATCAGAGATGTCAGTTCATCTGAGGAGAAAGGATACAATGCATTTAATACAAATTTAGATACACAATTTTTTTATTGTGGATATCATATAGATATTTGTGCATTAATTTTAGTTAATTTGGAGACTAGCAGCTCATAAATTGGAGATTAATTAACTGAAACATTAATGCCAGTTTACAATGGAAAATTATTAGCACAAAAGGCATTCATGTTTATAAACAATAGGGAATAATTAGCTGTAACAATCCTTAATGTTCAAAAAAATTGCATATGTATTTTACTCATGTAAATAAACATTTAAAGCATGGAAAAGTAATAATTCACTTACAAAAGATAAAAATGTTTAATAATAACTAATATATTAATATAATTTTCATTGTGTAAATTAGAGTTTTTGGCAGTAGCCCCGCAAGATGTGAGGTAATGATACACATTTTCAAAAGTAATTTCTGCATTCAGATAATGACATTCAGGTCCAAGTTTAATTATATTTCTAGAGCATTTTGTCTCATAATTGCTATACGCAGAATTAAAGAGGAAGTGTCAATGGTGATTAGAGAACTCTTTTCTTTTTCTACATAGAGAGAATGACATACTTGCATTTTTTTTCTTCTGAACTGATAAGAAGCAAACACTATGTTTAAAGTAGTTAAGCTTTTTTAATAGTTTTAAATTTTATTTACAAACATGTAAAATACACACACACAAAACTTAGACATACTACATTTACACAATACAATACGAACAGGAGCTTCTTGTTCTTTCTAATAGCAATTGCCAATTGATATCACTCATCTTATATTGTTTCCCCTTCTATTATATTTCATTTGTATTTCACCATTCTTAACCCTCTTATCTTACTCCTTTGTCTGCTATATTGACTGATTACTTCTAGTAAGTTTAAACCACTTGGATACATATCAGCGATGGGTTTAAAAATTTTTGGAACCAACTCTGTGGGTGTGGCCTGCTTTGTGGGAATGGCTTGCCGGCCATGTGACCAGGTGGGAGTGGCTTGCCAGCTATGTGACCTGGTGGGAGTGGCTTGCCAGCCATGTGACCAGGTGGGAGTGGCCAAGACGATGTCACTGAATTCTTTGCCCCAATGGATGAACTACAATAAGATTAAAATAAGTACAAAAACAATAAAGGAGCTACTTACAGAAGGAAGATGACTGTTCTTGCCAGTCTTCAGAATCACTGACTCCAATGAATGGGCTGCACAAAGAAGAGACACAGAAACAAACTCTTTCATTGCATACACTGCATTGGGATGAAACCAGCACACAAAATAATAGAAAAGGAAAATTACTGTCCTTTTTTGCGTCTTCTGCACCACCACCTTACCACCTTGCTCCAATAACCTGCACAAAGGAGAGACACAGAAAGCAAGACTTTAATTGCTTGCACTTTACTATCTCAAGGATGAACACAACACAGAGCACACCCAGCAATAAAGACAGCTACTTACAGAGGAACGATCTCATTGTCTTGACAGTCTTCTGCACACCACCTTATCACTTTGCTCCAAGAACCTGCACAAAGGACAGACAGAAAGCAAGATTTTAGTTGCTTGCACTTCACTATCTCAAGAAAGAACACAGTACAGAGCACACCCAGCAATAAAGACAGCTACTTACAGAGGAAGGATCTCACTGGCTTGATGGTCTTCTGCACACCACCATGTCACTTTGCTCCAACAACCTGCACAAAGGACAGACAGAAAGCAAGACTTTAATTGCATGCACTGCATTAGGATGAAACAAGCACACAAAATAATAGAAAAGGAAAATTACTGTCCTTTTTTGCATCTTCTGCACCACCACCTCACCACCTTGCTCCAACAACCTGCACAAAGGACAGACAGAAAGCAAGACTTTAGTTGCTTGCACTTCACTATCTCAAGAAAGAACACAGCACAGAGCACACCCAGCAATAAAGAAAGCTACTTACAGAGGAAGGATCTCACTGGCTTGACGGTCTTCTGCACACCACCTTATCAATTTGCTCCAACAACCTGCACAAAGGAGAGACACAGAAAGCAAGACATTAATTGCTTGCACTTCACTATCTCAAGGATGAACACAGCACAGAGCATACCCATCAATAAAGACAGCTACTTACAGAGGAAGGATCACTGGCTTGCCGGTCTTCTGCACACCACCTTATCACTTTGTTCAAACAACCTGCACAAAGGAGAGACACAGAAAGCAAGACTTTAATTGCTTGCACTTACACCTTACATAAGAATAACACAATGAAAGAGATACACTCAAGTACTTACTTGTGTTATTGCTTTCCTGATTGTTGATACTTCCATACTGTTCTTAGGCTTCCAGATTCCTCTGTTGCAGCTTTCCTGGTCTTTACTCGTGGATCATCAGCCGTGTGGTGGTGCGCTCTGCCAAACTTTCATTGCAGGAATTGGGTCCCATCTCTCAACAGGTATGCCAACAACACTTATCACCATCAGATTACTTATGTTTGGAACAATTAGGCGTGTTCTTTGCTCTGAACATATGAGGTTCATTTTTGAGTTCCCCCTTTGCTGAACTAACAACAATTGTCCTGACAATATCTCTAGCTTTTCTGATGCTGTCAGGAATTTATACTTGTCTGGATTTTTCAGCACATTTTCCGAAAAATCTCTCTAGTCGTTCAAATTAATTTCATAATTAAAAAATACTGCCAAATGCAACCAATGCTTCCTCTACCTCAGCCCATGGAACGACTACATCTTCAATGTTCCAGTAATCTGGCTCCAAATATGTGATAAAGTGTAACTTGTTTGTGGCTGGCAATAGGCTACCTGTTGTAGATGGTCACAATCCATCAGCCTTTTCTTCAAATTGGTGATGATGTTTGACAGAAGCTTGTCATGAGGAAGGGCAACAAATTGTTGATTTGGAGCTAAATTGATGTTTTTGAAGGCTTGTGTTTTAGCACTTCCACAAGTTCTGTTTCATATCTGCCCTTTCTCTGTCTAAGCACTTCAAAAGCATTGATTGTTCATAATACTAACTTTTCAGCCTTGATGATATTTGTCTCTCTCCCCTGTAGGGCATTTGACAGAAGAGAAATCTCATTTAGGATATCGATCATGAGGGCCAAATCCTTCAAAAAATCTAGATTTTCAAAATGGGAAGCCATGCCTGGGAATCTTTCATTGCCCTGAAAAAACTGATGGAGCACTGGATAAGCATGCCACACAGCTATGGTTGCCCTCAAACTACAGGCAGCTCATCTTGGTCCCAAAACTCTGTCAAGCTTCACAATTTCTATGCCCAATTGTTCGGAGATTTGAAAGAGGTCATTCTGGCTCTTGCAGGATTTATGGTGGTGTGTATTTTATCAAGGAAGATCTTGAAGTGGTTGATCTGCTTCACTTCTCTTATTGCATCATTCAGCACAAGTTGCAGGCGGTGGTTCAAGCAGTGCCAGATGACGATGTTTGGGAAGTCTTGAGCTATTCTGGTGCTGACTCCAGATTTTCTTCCAAGCATAACATTGGCACCATCGGAGCAGAAAGCGATTAAATTCTTCCGTAGCTATTTAGTGGTAAATCCAAATATCTGATGGCACAACCTGGAAATGTTTCCATTCTCTAGAAACATGAATACCTTTCTCTAACGAGAACATGGGTTTTGCATAGTACTTACAACCCACCTTCTTGTCGGATACTGCCGGTCTATAATACTTGTCCTTGAAGTGTCTGTATTGCTGCAAATTTCAGCAATCAGGAAGTTGTGGAACTTCAGTGGAGTCGATGGACTTGCTGCTTTCTCTGACCTCAAGTAGTGGTAGTGGTCATGCTGGTGGCAATTGTGGTGCTTGTGGTGCTTGTTCAGCTGGTGCTGGTGCTGGTGACTGTTGTGGATCAGTTGATCCCTCAACTCTTGGTTTTTTGGAGAAGAAAGCAGTCATACTCTGTGGCCTCTTCTTCATTATGCTAAGTAATACTAATTGGTTGCCAAAGAAATAAAACAATATTGGACTCAATTGTGGTTGTAAGCTAAGGACTACAGGTAACAGAAGGGACCTCTGCTTTCAACCAACAATGTACAGTCTTCAGGAAGGATAAGAAACAGGAAAGATAAATAAAACAGGAAAGATAGTCTTTCATCCAAGAAGATACTTCAAGAATGAATGTCATATTCCCAGAGCAATACAGATTTCCTTTTTCTGAAATGTAGTTCTCAGTTCCAAAAAACAGGAATATATGAATTAGGTTCAGTACTTGTGTCGGTCCAAGTAGCTATTCAGAAGTTAGTGATTAGAAGCAATGGTAAAGCAAGAAATTAAATTTCTGGAATTAAAACCAGAAATATTTTGTTGGCTATTTGAAAGGGAGTACAATATATATTTAATTTTACACATGTTAGCAGCTGCTGGAATTGTGTTTACACAATAGTGGAAAAACAGATATGAAAATGAATAAATATTACAATGTGCAGAAATAAATAAATTGACAATTAAAATCAAGAAGGCTTTGAATACTTTTTCATGTGGGATTTGTTTTAGCAATTGCTAACTAACGGAAACAGAAATTAGAAATCCAAAAGTATGAAAGAAAACACCAATTATGTAAGGAAAGGTCCCTCAAATGTATAAGGAAATATTACTATATCATTATTAATGTGTAGATAATAGCGGGACATAACATACCCACACCCACACAAACTATGACAGTGCCAGGAAAACACCAAAAAATAAGAATCCCCCCCCAAAAGACTGCAAATGAAACCAGTTTTTTCCCTAACCCTAAGGACAGGAAAGTCAAAGCCACTGGAATAAAAACCATCAAGGCATTGCGGGAAATTATAAAGGACAGTGCCAGGAAGCTCACAGAACCATCAACCACCTCAGAATTACCTAAACAACGAGGGTGAAACGCACTAAATCTGGCAAAGCTGCCTTGCACCAACCTGGCCTGCCCATAGAAAAGCAGCCACTTTGAGACACATAAACCAGGTCTGAACACTTAAAAGCAACATATTGCATCACAAAGAAAACATTTGCAAAAATGAATAACTTTTCTTGTAGTAAATATATTTTATAAACAATTAAAAAAAATTCCCTAAAAATAATTTTTAAAAAAGATATTCTATAAATAAAAAAAATCCTTAAAAAGCATTGTTAAGTATTCCACCAGCAATAATTTATACTGTAACCATTTTAAGGTATTGTACCAGCCATGTATACTGTAACCATTATTCCGCCAGCAATAATTTATACTGCAACCATTTTAAGGTATTGTACCAGCCATAGTATACTGTAACCATTATTCCACCAGCAATAATTTATACTGTAACCATTTTAAGGTATTGTACCAGCAATAGCATACTGTAACCATTATTCCATCAGCAATAATTTATACTGTAACCATTTTAAAATATTGTACCAGCAATAGTATACTGTAACCATTATTCTATCAGCAATAATTTATACTGTAACCATTTCAAACTATTGCATACACAATAATTTAAAATGAAACCATTTTAAAATATTCCATACACAATAAATTACAATAAAACAATTTTAAACAATTCTATGCACAATACATTTTAAAGTATTGAGTATAGAATTTTTAAAAATGGTTTATTTTAATTTATTTTGGATAGAATCTTTTTTTAAATAGTCTAAGACAATTTAAAAAAAGAATCCACACACAATAAATTGAAGTAAACCATTTAAAAATATTCTATACTCAAGGTGTCACTTACCAGCGGGCAGAATCAGCAGTTCTCCGATGTGATTGATGGATGGATGCAACAGGGAGCAGGCAGGCAGCGAGGCAGCAGGACAGGTAAGACAGGACTGCAGGGACAAGGGTTGTCGTGAGGCTGGAGAGCGGGGGCGGGGGGCTTTCGGCCGTGTGGTGTATGCGAGCCTGTGGCTTTGGTGAAAGCTACGCCGCTGCACCGCCCACCTGCTTTCGGCTGCATGGTGTACGCCAGCCCGTGGCTTTCGCTAGGGAAGGCCTGAAGGCCTTCCCTCGTGAAAGCTAGGCCACCACTGCCGCCTCCGCCCACCCACTTTCGGCCATGTGGCATACGCCAGCCTGTAGCTTTCTCTAGGGAAGGCCTTTAGGCCTTCCCTTGCGAAAGCTAGGCTGCCATCGCCACCGCCCAACCGCTTTCGGCCATGCGGCGTATGCCAGCTCGCGGCTTTCACGAGGTGGCATAAGCTAGCCTCCCGAGTCCCGCCACCCCCCCTCGTGCTTAGTTGCTTACCTGAGGGAAGCAGCAACCTTCTGGAAGGTGAAGGGAGTTGAAATGGAGGATTCAGTCAGCAAGCGCGATGCGACAGCTGCTCAGGAACCAAAGACTCTTTTCAAAAGAGAAGTCTCCAAAAGAGAAAGATTCTTTTCAAAAGAGGAATGTTGGTCGCTGGTGCCACGCTTTTAAACTTAAATTTTGTTTTGTTTTGTTTTTCTTTTTGCTTTCATAGTCCATTTTTTATCCACTATTGAATTCTAATTCCCAATTAAGCAAATATTTTCATATTCTAATTCGTTTATTTTGTTATACAATTTCCTATAGAATTCCTCTTGTTTCTGATTTGGTGCATATATGATTATTAATAATATCGGTTTTTCTTTTGTCTCTAATTCAATCATTAGCATCCTGCCTTCTTCATCAGAATAGACTGCTTTGGAGTTTATTTTTTTCCTTTATATAGATTGCTATCCCTCTTTTTTTTAATCTGCCAGTGCTGTATATAATTTCCTTAGCTTTTTCTTTTCCAGTAAATTCCTATGTTCCCTTTTAATATGCACTTCTTGTATACAGGTTATATCTACCTTCTGTTTCTTAAGTTTATTAAACATCTGCACTCTTTTTTTGGTGTGTTCAGTCCATTCAAGTTTATCTAAATAATTGTTATTTCCTGGTCCATCTTTAGATGGGGTGTTTTTTTTGTTGCTTCTGGTTTGTATCTGACTTTTCCCTCTCGCGCCTTCCTTTTCTGCTCTCTCTCTTGCCTCTATTCTTCTTTCCTGTTTCTTTCCTTGTCTTCTGATGTTTCTTCCTCTTGACTTTTACTTTCTAAGTCCTCTTTACTTCCTTGTTCTTTTTCCCATGTGCAGTATTCCCATGTGCACTTCTTCTGTATTCTCTATCATATCTTTTTCCTTGCCAAGATACCAGTACCACTTCTGGTACCAACCATCGGTACATTATTCTGTTTTTATTTAACTGATTTGTTAAAAATTGGTATAGTACCTTGTTCACGAATTCTCCGTGGAATCTGTTTAAGCGTGATCAACTCTTTTCCCTGGAATGTAATCATCCCTGTCTGGGTTTTTTTTGTACACTTCATCTCTAGTTGTTTTTTTGGCAAATCTTATGTGCACTTCTCTCGGGAGCCTATGTCTTCTGGCATAATTAGTATGCACACCGTAAGTTTCACCGATGTCCCCTCTCAACTCTTGTTCTTTTCTCTCTAGAATTTCGGTGAAGATTTTGATCATTTTTTCTTTCAGGTCTTCTCCTTCTCTTCCGGTATGTTTTGGAATCTTAGATAAAATGAAGCTCTTTCATTTTCAAGTCGGATTATTGATAACTCTAATTCTTTATTAACTTGTCTATATTTCAGCTCCATTTTTTCCATCTTCTGATCTGTTTGTTTTCCAGTGGAAGAGAGGGAGAGGTCACGTGTGGGTATTCTCAAAGCCTGATTGGTCCAAAGACTTAGAGAAAAGCTGTTAAATGCTCCTTCCTTTTCCTTATTTCCCAGTTTCCTCTCAGTCTTTTGGTCTAAGAGAATTTAGGTAGGAATTGAATTGTTTAATTGAATATTAATTGGATAAGTGTAATTCGAACTATTGGAGATTCTAAAAGGTTTTAAATTTCCAAATTTACTGCTGCGGCCCAAGGGACAGTCCTTTTGCCCCGTGCGGTTGGGGAGAGCCCCGTGGGCACTGCCACTCTCTCTCCGTGGGCCTGGAGCTCTTTTCCATATCCCCGGGCCAGCGGAGTTGACGAGCTCCGAAGCGCAGCTTTGTGAGCTTCTTCGGAAAGTGAACGCGGAATTGAGCAGTTTTTTTGCCTTGCCACCGCTCGCAAGGAGCGCGAAGAGCCCGCAGAGGTGCCAATTTAACTTGGATGGCTGCCGTCTTCCGCTTTGCTCTTAGAACTGACAACTAAGGCAGACAGATTTTGGCACCGGGGTTCCTGAGCCAAGAGAGCCTGTTCTTAGTAGCGAGGAGCCCAGCTTCGCCTTTTTGAAGCGGCCGCCATTAGTCCGCAACAAACGCCCAGAGTTCCATCGGCCATTTTGGGCACCATGTGCAGAGGGCCGATAAAGGCTACGTGGGCACTAGGAGAGCCTCGGACTGGAGAGGCCGGTTTCTTCACAGCTCGCAGAAGCTGCTGAGGGTCCAGGCTCCGGCAGGGCCTACAGAGGCCTTATTGAATATGTGAGTGGGGCAATGGAGGCGAAACCAGAAGTTTCCCCAGGCCCTGTAGAGGCCTCTATGGCAGCTGGGGAGGATCAAGGCCTAGGTTCTAAGACAAGGGCGGTTGCAGCCAAGCACATGGCGTCTCAGCGTCCCTCTAGAACCATAACCAGGGAAGAGGCTAGGAGGCAGAAGGCCCTGGAGAAGACTTTTGCCCGGGCCAAGAAACAGGCCCAAACCTCTAGGCCCAGATCGAGCAGCAGGTCCAGGTCCCCAGGCAGGCCCTCTTCTATTCCCCCAGGGGCTTCAGCCAATCCTATTCTTTGGTCTCACCTCCCAGATCTCATGTAGTCAAAAATCAGTGGGCTCGCCCCTCCAATTTTTCTAACCCGGGGAGCAATGACTGGTGCTTCTACAATGTAGAGCAGGCCTTCGCCCAGACCCTCCAATTACCATCTATTGACGCTCCCATTGCAGCCTTGGTTTCCTCATCGCCGGTGATCTCTGGGGACACTGCAGATAAGATGAAACTGGAGGACAAGCGGGCGGAACTTACCTTGTATAAGAATTTCAATGCTTCTGCCTGGACCATTAAGTCCGCGGCGGCGGCCTCATATTTCAACCGCACCACAGTGATGTGGCTCCGCCAGCTCCAGGATCACATTCCAATCCAGGATGAGCGACTCCATCAGGATATTACTAAAATAATGGCTGCGGCCCAATTTTCCGCAGATGCAACCCTGGATGCGGTCAAATTCGCCTCCAGCACCTTGGCCACCTTGGTCACATCCCGCCATCTGTTGTGGTTGCGTAACTGGCAGATGGACAACAAGGCGAAATGGAATCTGGCTGCTGCCCCTTTCACCAGTTCCAAGCTTTTTGGGGAGGCCCTCGACCCCATCTTGGTCGAGAACAAAGACTAAAAGAAGGTTCTCCTGTCTAATGCCAAAAAGACCGAGGCCCGCACTCAACCTTATTGCAGGCCTTCATATAGGGCCCCAGATTATGACCACCAACAACGGTACCAGCCGTTCACACAGGCAGTACCCATGGCAGGCTTATCAGGACCGTAACAGGTTCCAACAAAAGTCTAGGCAGCCCTTTCGAGGAGGAGGCGGTCGCCCTTTCCGCAGAGTGAAGTGACTTGAACTCAAGCCTTCCCATAGGCGGCCGTCTGTCCCACTATGCGGATCATTGGGATGAGATTACCTCGGACGCCTGGGTCAGATCCATGGTTTGTCACGGTCTGAGACTGGAGTTCCTCTCCACCCCCGCCCCCTGAATCTCTTCAGGTCGTTCCCACCATCGAGGTGCTCGGATCGCCGCCGCCTGATGGATCTAACCATACAACATCTTCTCGACATCCAGGCAGTGGAGTCGGTCCCTCCTATGGAACGAGATCAGGGCTACTACAACCTGTTTGTGTTCTGGGGGGCCATTCTGGATCTGAAACACCTGAACCACTACCTGGTCTACAGGCACTTCAAGATGTCCTCCCTCAAGCCCATTCTGCAGGGCATTTGGAGGGGGGACCTCTTGGCATCGGTAGACCTCACAGAGGCCTATCTTCACATTCCAATCCTGCCGGCCCATCGCAGGTACCTGAGGTTTTCACAAGGGGACCTTCATTATCAATACAGGGTCCTCCCCTTCAGCCTGCCGTTGGCCCCTTGCACATTCACAAACGTCCTGATGGCATTGGCGGCTCACCTAAGAACTATTCCGGTGAGACTCTAATGCTACCTGGACGATGTCCTAGTTCAGGCAGGATCCTTTCCACAGGCAGTGGCAGATCTTCAGCTCACCATTCAGTGCCTTCAGGCCCTGGGGTTCTCAGTCAACTTCCCCAAAAGTCACCTTTCCTCGTCCATGAGCATCCTCCACTTGGGGACGGTCATAAATTCAGCGTCAGGGATGGTCCACCTGTCCCCGGACCGTCATACCAGTCTACGCCAACTTGCAAACAGGGTTCACAGAAGTCGGTCAGTTTCCATCCTGACCTTGTCCCAGTTACTTGGCAAGATGGTCTCTTGCATTGGGATAGTTCCATGAGCCAGGCTTCACCTTCGTCCCCTCCAGTGGGCGCTCATTCCCTTTCAGAGAAGAAGGATGAGCAACTCCCCCAGACCATCCGCCTTCCAGCGATGGTCCGGACGTCTCTCAGGCGGTGGCTCTCCCCAGCCTTATGAAGGGGCTGCTCAATTTGGGAAGTGGACAGAGTAACTGTTACCACAGATGCGAGTCTGTTCAGTTGAGGGACCTTGATGGACTCCAGACTCATGCAAGGCCGTTGAACTGCCTCAGACCTCGGCACAACATAAATTGGTTGAAGCTGAAGACAGCTCGGATGGCCCTCTTACATTTCAGAGACTTTGTGAAGGGCCACCATGTGCTCCTCCTGATGGACAATGTCACCACAAAGGTGCACATAAACCGTCAGAGCGGGACCCGTTCTCGGGCTCTCTGGCTAGAGGCCCTGAGGATCGGATCTTGGGTGGAGAGGCATCTGCTTTCCCTAGTGTTGGAACATATCTCTGGCGAGTTCAACCACCAGGCAGACTGGTTGAGTTGGGCGACTCTGGACAACAACGAGTGGCAGCTCCACCTGGGCCTCTTTCGGGAGGTCTGTCAGAGGTTCAGCACCCCATTGGTGGACCTTTTTACTACGCCGACAAATTCTCAACTGAGGTTCTCCCGTTTCCAGAGCCAGACCGCGGAGGGCACAGATGCTCTCAGAAGCAGTTGGCTTCCTGGCTCTATGCATTCCCTCCCATCCCGGGGACCCTCAGGAAGGTAATAGTGGAGAGGGCTTTGGTCATCATGATAGCCCCTTATTGGCCCAGGAGACCCTGGTTTGCAGACCTAGTTGAACTGTCAGTGTCCCGTCCATGGAGGATTCCTCGGGAGGAGATTGTCTTGCGCCAGGGGGTCTTGATCCACCCGGAGCCCCAGTGGCTCCATCTGACCACCTGGCTCTTGAATGGTGACTCCTGAGGAAGGCCAACCTATCCTCCAAGGTTATACGAACCATCGAGGCCTCCAGGCGCCCGTCGACAACGCGGATCTATAATTCCACCTGGGCTGCCATCATCAGATGGTGCTCCCCCTAGGCGTCAACCCAGCCAGGGCCACAATCCCCAATGTCCTGGACTTTCTGCAGAAAGGACTGGACGATAGCCTATCACAAAACACTCTACACTCTATGCCGACAGGTAGTGGCACTGTCTTCCATCCTGGGGGGAGTGCGTTCCTCTTCTCTCTCCCACGTTCCGCTGGTCAAATAGTTTCTAAAGGGGCTGGCTAATCTCAGGCCCCCTCCTATTCAACCTGGGATCTTCCCCTAGTCCTCAAGACTCTGACAGTGCCCCTGTTTGAACCGATTAGGACTATTCACCTGAGATTTCTGTTCCTCAAGGTAGCCTTTCTAGTGGCGGTTACTTCTGCCCGTTGTATCTCAGAGCTTGGCGTCCTATCCTCCAAGGATGACCTCTCTCAATTTCACCAGGATATGGTAGTTCTTCACCTTGATCCCACCTTTATCCCAAAGGTGAACACCCCCTTCCACAGGGCACAGGAAATTGTCTTGCCCAACTTTTGCCCGCCCCTTCCAGAGATAGGGCATCGTTTGGACATCCGCCATGCCTTGCATGTCTATCTCAGGTGGACGGCGGGGGTGCACAGGTCAGAGGCCCTCTTCGTCTCCTTTCAGCCGGGAACATTGGGAGCCAGGGTTTCCTCGGCCATCATTGGCCGATGGCTACGTCAGGCCATTGTAGGGGCCTACGAAGCGGTGGGTCAGCCTGTCCAGGCTGGGATAACGGCCCATTCCACTAGAAGTGCTGCGACCATGGCGGCATGGGCCACCAGGGCACCATTCGAAGACATATGTTGAGCGGCTGCTTAGGCATCCCAGACCCCCTTCATCTGGCACTATCACCTGGATGTGTTCACCTCGGCGGATGCCTCCTTCGGGCATAGGGTCCTGCAGAAGGTGACGGCTGACACTCCCCTTGGATCATAGTTCTCCCTCCCTGGGACTAAGCTTGGGTATGTCCCACATGTGACCCCTCGCTCTCTTCCACTGGAAAAAGAACGTTGGTCTTACCTGAATGTGTCTTTTCAGGGGAAGAGAGGTAGGGGTCATGACCAACCCTGGTTAGCATAAGGTAGGGCCAAGGGTTAGACAGGGAGGTCCCCGGGGGTCCTCTGTATTGGTTTCAGGTCCAGTGTGCGCCATCGAGGAAACTGGGAAATAAGGAGAAGGGAGAAGCATTTAAGAGCTTTTCTCTCAGTCTTTGGATCAATCAGGCTTTGAGAATACCCACATGTGACCCCTCCCTCTCTTCCCCTGAAAAGACATGTTCAGGTAAGACCAACGTTCTTTCTTTTTTAAAATATCTTAACTCGGATATTTATTATATTACCATCATCATACCTCCACTTTTATTGACTATGATTATTTAAACATTCTTCATCATAATATCCTATATCCTATATCATAACATTCCCCCTAATAATTAAAACTTAGCTGTGTCTATTCTCCTGTGTGCTGCTCCGGGAATCCAATCATGGGTTAACTTAGCCCTTTAGCCTTGAGACTGAGTATGTAAATTTCTAAACCATGCCTCCTCTGGCTGGACTTCCTTCCTTCCCCCAGTCTCTTTACTCAGTCCAAGCCTACGAGACCTATTTCAATTCTCTCTTGACAATTTCTCAGGATTATTGCTTCTATTAATGGATTTACTTTGGTTCTTTGCTGTGGATTCTTCTGTTTGGAGGTAAAGCGGCAGTTTCTGCCAGCCGATTCCTCTACTTTGCTGTTTCCCTTGTAAGGATATCGGGTTCCTGCAGCCGGAGTGTAAGACGATCTTGCCGTCTGCAAACGGCTTCTCTGTCCTCCCTTTGTTTTGGTGCGTAGGGATGCTGAGTCTCCCAGCGCCGCCCTTCCCATGCCGGATAGCACCTGCCTGCGGGCGTGGTCAGATCCGAGGCTGGGGCCTGACGGAGCTATTCTCCTCTCTCTGCCTTCCTCCCTCGTCCCCTCGCTGGAGCGGCTGCCGGAGAGTTGCATGGATCGGCTGTTGGGATTTCTCCCTGCCGTTTCCATTTGAATTTCGCGCCCTTGTTGCCGGTCGCCATATTTGGCAGCGATTTCACGCATGCGTGATAATGTCCGGGATGAGAAAGCAGATTTTCTTCGCGCGCTGAGTCTGCGCACTGCTACCACCCCTCCCTTTTCCCTCACTTGAGGCTGCTGACTCAGGGAGGAGGTCGTTCTCTCTTTGTCTCTGCTTTCACGTGGCGTTCTTGGCGAGAGGAGCACAATTGGATTCCTTTGTTTCAGTGACTGAGCTCTTTCAAATTCATACCATGGCCGATCAATCAGTAGGTAAAAGTACTGTGGAGCCAGTTTCCGAGCCCCGCTCCCCTGGCGAAGGGGGGGCTAGCCCTAGGCCCGGCAGGGCCGCAACCAGGGCCTCCAGCAGTAGGCCTTGAGCCTCATCTGCTCCCCGGGACAAGTCGCATAAGCGCAAAGACAAGGCCAAGGTTCCCCCAAAAGCATCTGGGGCCCCCATTTGTCCACCCCCGGTTCTGATTCAACAAAACGTCTCTCCGGTGCGTGTTACTGAGCAGGGTTGGTCTCCTGATATTCAGCTTCCCCAAGCTCCCCTTCCTGAGGCGGGGGTATTTGGGCCTTGTTCCCTCCCAATTATTTCAGAAGCTAGTGGGGGCTCTCTTCGTTCGCCTCCTTGTGCTGGGCCTTCTGCCACATTCACGCCCACAGCTGCAGGCCTCTGGAAGGCCAGGATTTGGGCCTTCCTCCTGATTTATATTTCATGATCTCCGAGGCTATTTCTAAAGGGGTGGATGCAGAGTTGATGCGTAGATCCCAGGTCCCCAGGCCCGTTGCGGCCCACTCAGGCCTGGCTCCCCAGGCATTACAAGGGGATTCCTCCATTCTGCAAACGGATCCTCCCTCCCCTTTCCCCTCTGTCTTCAGTGCAGAATCTGCCTTAGTGGAGGAAGGTGAAATTCCGGATAGGGAACTTTTCAGTGACGAAGGCCCCCCTAGAGATCAGCCTACTGCCCCTGGGCTATTCAGGCACGTGCTTTTCAAATCCCTACTGTATAAGGCCAAGACCACCACCCACATGGGGGAGGCGGCTTCTAAAGAAAGTGCTGCTGTAGGCCTGGATGCCACCGAGCGTCTCTTTGCTGAGCAGGTGGCTTTGCAGGATTTTATTCCATCTCCCAAGCTTTTTCTTGATTTGATCCAGAAGCAGTGGGATCAGCCGACTGCAGTGAATCCTCCTGGGTCAGGGGATAGGAAGTTATACACATCTTCCCCAGAGTTGGAAAGTCTCCTCCAATTTCCCACGGTGGACTCTCCCATTGCTGCTCTTGCTTCACCAGCGTTAATTCCTTCTGAGATTTCAGAGGGATTAAAGGCTGAGGACCGCAAGGCCGAGACGGTCATCCGCAAAACTCATCAGGCTGCAGCTTGAGCCTTACGCTCCACTACTGCAGCTTCCTTTTTTAATAGATCTTCCTTAGTCTGGCTTAGGCAACTGCAGGATAGACTGGACCCGGAGGAAATGCGCCTTCATCAGGATATCACCAAGCTGATGGCGGCTCTGGAATTTTCTGCAGATGCCACCCTTAGCGCGGCTAAATTTGCATCCCGGACCATAGTTTCCAATGTGGCCTCTCGACGCTTGCTCTGGCTTCGTCATTGGCAAGCTGATGTCAAATCCAAGTGGCGTCTAGCATCTACGCCCTTCAAGGGCGGAGCCTTGTTCGGTTCAGTGCTGGATCCCATTCTCATTGAGACTAGGGATAAACGCAAGGTCCTTCCCTCTGCCAGTGCTCGTGTCAATAGGAGGCAGCAGCCTTACAATAGGCGGCAGCCCTTTCGGTCCGGGGACTCGGGGTTTGCTCCCGCTCCCTATGTCCCCAACTACACCAGGGGTTTTTCCCAGACTCAGGACCATGGCCAGGACCGAGCTGGAGCCAGAGACAGGGGTCGCCAGCAGGGTCAGGCGCAGAATAGGAGGTCTTTCCGAGGATCGGGCAACCGGTCCTTTCGAAGGTACCGGTGACTCGCAGGAAGTAGGCCCCATAGGAGAGCGTCTTTTGGCCTTCGCTCATCAGTGGGCGAAGCTCACATCGGACGCATGGGCCCTTCAGGTGGTGAGCTTGGGTCTCACTCTGGAATTTCTCTCCATCCCCCCGAGAAGGTTCATCAGGTGCCCCGTGCCCAGATGCCCATCGAAGCGGCGCCTTATGGACGCCGAAATACACCATCTTCTCACCATCAGGGCCATAGAACAAGTACCCACAGGGCAGGAAGGCCTAGGGTTCTATTCCATCTTGTTCCTAGTACCAAAGAACTCCGGGGGATGGAGGGCAATCCTAGATTTGAAACGGCTCAATCATTATATCAAATACCAAAAATTCAAAATGCAGTCTCTAAAGAGCATATTGGCTTCCATCCGCCAAGGCGACATGATGACTTCAATAGACATCAAAGAAGCGTACCTCCATGTGCCCATTCATCCGGCGCATCGGAAGTTCCTGCGGTTTCACTTCAACGGCCACCATTATCAATACCGGGCCTTACCATTTGGCCTCTCCTCGGCCCCGCGCACGTTCACCAAGCTTTTGGCAGTCCTAGCAGCCTCCCTTCGCTCAATTCCAATACGCATCAATTGTTATTTAGACGACGTGTTGTTGCTGTCGCCCTCTCGGGACCAGGCTCTGCGAGACCTGCAGGTCACGATGGACTCATTGCGCAACCATGGGTTTGTCCTCAACTTGCCCAAGAGCCACTTGCGTCCGTCCACGTCCCTGCTCCATCTGGGGACCACCATCAACTCTGTGGCGTGCGAAGTTTTCCTGTCTCCAGAGAGGAGACAGAGCATATACCACTTGGCGCATCATGTGCTGTCTCAAAGGCAAGTACCGCTATTGTCACTGTCCAAGCTGCTGGGGAAGATGATCTCCTGCATCAGCGTGGTTCCCTGGGCCAGGTTCCATGCGTGCCCACTCCAGTGGTTTCTGCTGCCCTTCCAGAGAGCGCATACCAGTCATTCCCAAATCAAGGTACGGCTCCCGAGCAAAGCCCGACGGTCCCTGCATTGGTGGATGTCCTCCAGGCTCCTCCGAGGATGCCCGTTCAAGGAACCGGTCCGCATTCAGGTCACGACAGACGCCAGCTTGTTTGGATGGGGAGCCCACGCCCTGAACAGGGTGGCTCAAGGTCGCTGGTCGGATCAAGAGCTGACGAACAGCATAAACTGGCTAGAGCTGCGGGCCATCCGTCTAGCCCTCCTGGAGTTTCGGGACATTGTATACCGCAGCCATGTGTTGATCTTGACCGACAATGTGGCCTCCAAGGCCCACATCAACCGCCAGGGGGGCACACAGTCCAGGGCTCTGATGCTGGAAGTGGAAAAGTTATTCCATTGGGCGGAGCCCAGACTGTCATCGATTCGGGCGGAACACATCTTGGGCGAGGCCAACACACAGGCGGATTGGCTGAGCAGGGCAACTGTGGATCAAGGGGAATGGCAACTCCACCCCATTCTCTTCCAGGAACTCTCTCGCCGTTTCGGCCAACCCGAGGTGGATCTGTTTGCACAAGCGAGCAACGCGCAACTTCCCCGCTTTTACTCCAGATACCAAACCCCGGGAGCGGAGGGGGTAGACGCTTTACGCAGTCCGTGGCCGGCCGGCCTTCTTTATGCCTTTCCTCCTCTCCCGATCCTTCCGTCGGTCATTCAGAAGATCTTGACGGAGCAGGCGGAAGTACTGCTGGTCGCTCCAATGTGGCCCAGACGACCCTGGTACGCGGACCTCGTCCATCTGTCCGTTTCGCGTCCTTGGAGGATTCCGGACGAACTGATTCAGCTCATCCAGGGGGCTCTCATACACCCGAACCCCCAACTATTGCAATTAGCCGTGTGGCACATGAGCAGGCTATTCTAACGGCCCTTCACTACTCTGACGAAGTCATTTCCACCATTCAAGCGGCCCGTCGCCCGTCGACTACCTGCATTTACGAAGCTACCTGGCAGGCCTTCTGTTGTTGGTGCCGTCGCACCGGGATCGATCCCATCAAGGCCTCGGTGCCACAAGTTCTGGACTTTTTACAATCCGGCCTCAACAAGGGGCTGGCACCGAACACACTTTGCCGCCAGGTCACGGCCTTGTCAACGGTGATCGGGGGAGGTCAAGGCCGCTCCTTATCTCAGCACTCGCGGGTCCGAACCTTTTTGAAAGGCGCTTCCAACTTACGACCGCCAACCGTACACCGTTATCCCACGTGGGACTTGACCTTGGTTCTCAGGGCTCTCACAGCTGCTCCCTTTGAACCTATCCACTCCATCAGTCTCCGGTTGTTAACGCTCAAGACGGCCTTTCTAGTGCCCATCACATCGGCCAGGAGAGTGTCGGAGCTAGCAGCGCTCTCAGTTCACGCGGATCTTTGCATTTTCCATCCAAACAGGGTGGTGCTTCGTTTGGACCCCACCTTCCTTCCTAAGATAAATTCGCTGTTTCACAGGACACAGGAACTCGTCCTACCGGACTTTTGTCCTCACCCCTCTCATCCCCAGGAACGCCAGTGGCACCATCTGGATGTTCGCAGGGTTCTTCGCCGCTATGTGAAGCGCATGGCGTCGTTCAGGAGGTCGGAAGCACTGTTCGTCTCCTTCCAGCCTTCGTCAAGGGGCCAAAAGGTTTCTTCCCACACCATCGGCCGATGGTTGAAGGCGTGCATTGCTTTGGCGTATGACAGTCACTCACGACCGGTTCCCAGGCGGATCACCCCTCACTCAACCAGGAGTGCGGCCACCACAGCGGCCTGGGCTATGCAAGCGTCTGTAGAGGAAATTTGCAGGGCGGCCACCTAGGCGTCGCCCTCACCCTTTATTCGTCACTACAAGATTGATGTCTATGCCTTGGCGGAGGTGTCCTTTGGGCGGAGAGTGTTGCAAAGGGTCCTTCCTTCTGCGGAGGAGCCTGACCAGCCTAGCTCCCGCCCTGGGAATTAATTGCTTTGGCATATCCCATGATTGGATTCCCGGAGCAGTACACAGGAGAATGACCGTTGTCTTACCTGAACGGTCCTTCTATGGGTGCTGCGAAGGGAATCCAAACCCGCCCGCAGTTTCGGCTGGCCAGGGCTCCACCTTGATTGTGACTCGGTGATTTTCTTATCTCTGACTGGACGTGATGGCTTAGGGCCAGAATTGCCTGCAGCTTGATCGACATTGACATATTTGCTCTTCGGCAGACTTCGTGCGAGACTGGGGAAAGGAAGGAAGTCCAGCCAGAGGAGGTGTGGTTTAGAAATTTACATACTCAGTCTCAAGGCTAAAGGGCTAAGTTAACCCATGATTGGATTCCCTTCGCAGCACCCATAGAAGGACCGTTCAGGTAAGACAACGGTCAATTTTGTTCTTTTGTATTGTTATTGTTATTAATAACATTTATATATATAATCTTTATATAGAGAGAGCCGAGGTGGCGCAGTGGTTAAATGCAGCACTGCAGGCTACTTCAGTTGACTGCAGTTCTGCAGTTCGGCTGTTCAAATCTCACTGGCTCAGGGTTGACTCAGCCTTCCATCCTTCCGAGGTGGGTAAAATGAGGACCCGGATTGTTGTTGGGGGCAATATGCTGACTCTGTAAACTGCTTAGAGGGGGCTGAAAGCCCTATGAAGCGGTATATAAGTCTAACTGCTATTGCTATATTACTATATTCCAAAATTATTTCTAGCCTTCCCTTCACGGGTAACATTCAATATTCATATCCAATTATTACTTACCATAACATTAGACGTATACATTACTATCGTTATCCATTTTTATTTAACTATGTTGATGTTTAATGTTGTTTGATGTGTAATAAATTTATAGGCCGCCCAATCCTGAAGGACTCCGGGCGGCTTACAACATTTAAAATAGAAGTTAAAAACACAAAAACATAGTTTTAAAGACTACCCAGTCTAATCGGGGCTGGAACTCAATCGTGAGTTCCACAGCCCAGAGCCTGCCGGAATAGCCAGGTCTTAAGAGCCTTACAGAAGGCCATGAGAGTGGGTAGGGTCCGGATCTCTGGAGGCAGTTTATTCCAAAGGGTCGGAACGGCTACAGAGAAGGCCCTCCCCCGGGTAGTTGCCAACCGACATTGTCTGGCTGACGGCACCCGGAGAAGGCCCTCCCTGTGCGATCTTATCGGTCATTGGGAAGTATGTGGCAGAAGACGGTCCCACAGATATCCGGGTCCTAGGCCATGTAGGGCTTTAAAGGTGATAACCAGCACCTTGAATTGCGTCCGGAGACCAATGGGAAGCCAGTGTAGCTCGCGGAGGATAGGTGTGATGTGGGTATACCTTGGTACACCCAATATCGCTCATGGGGCTGCATTCTGGACTAAATGTAGTTTCCGAACACTTTTCAGGGGCAGCCCCATGTAGAGCGCGTTACAGTAGTCCAGCCTCGAGGTAACAAGGGCGTGAGTGACCATGTGAAGTGCCTCCCGATCCAGATAGGGCCGCAACTGGTGCACCAGGCGAACCTGGGCAAAGGCCCCCCTGGTCACAGCCGACAGGTGATGCTCTAATGTCAGCTGTGGGACCAGGAGGACTCCCAAGTTGCGAGCCCTCACTGAGCGGAGTAGATTTTCACCCCCCAGGCATAACTCTACCTATTGTCATTAAATTTAACTAAGTTTAGCTAGTTTTAAATTATACTTTTCCATCTATCAACATGTATCTTTCCAATAGCAAAACAATCTAATGTCTTCTGCCATTTGTGGATCCAGTCCCTCAAACATCCTCTTGATCAAATCTGTATGGACTCCTCTTAGCAACTCCTTGCTTGTAATATCTCTCATGTAGTCTTGATGCCCTCTTTCTGTTCCTTGTCTTTAATTACCAGCAGTGTTATCAAATATTTTGCAAATAGTATTTCATACTCCATAGATTCTTTAATGTTTTCTTCTTCTATGTCCTGTCCTTTGAAATAAATTTTCTCTCCATTTAATTCCTCTTTCAATATTCCATTCTTTCTTTTTTCAGAAATAAACCAATTGCCATGAATATCAACAGGTTTAATCTCTTTATATTCATCTTGCATTTCAGTTTTTTGAATTTCAATCTCCTTATTTTGCATTTGAAAAACATCCTCAGTTTTTTCATCATATTTTATTGTTAAATGCACCAAATATTCCAATTTTCTCTCATTTTTTCCTCTATTTAATAATTTTTGCAGTTCTAAAAGTATTCCTTGCAAATTCAAAAACTCTGCAGATGCCATATTCATACGCAGTAATTTTTTTCTTAGAAGGTCAGCAAGATTAAAACATACATTCACAAGCTCTCTGTAAGCGAAAACAAACTTCAAAGGGACAGCTGTGGAATCTTATCAGATCTTAAGCCAAACAGCCAAGCAGTAAAACCTTGCAATGTCGAAGTGAAAACAATCTGTAGCTTGCAGAAAGTCACAAAGAAATGTTAGAAGAAGAAAGCTTAATCCATCCATTTGAAAAAGGTTTGCTTATATCCAATCCATGTAAATAGCATTTAAAAAGTAAGATAAACAATGTCTAGAACCATTACAAAGATCAAATTCGCTGCTAAGTTCTTCTATTCTTTGATTTAAGTTAGTTTTTAGGTTTTATAGGCAGTCCGTTTTTTTAAAAAACAATAAAAGTTTCTCACCAGCTAGAAACACTTTCTCTTTCCACATCGTTCCGTTCTGAGGCTGCCCTGACTTTGTCAGTCTTGACAAAAGACTGGAATTTTTATTACTGGCTTGAAGACATTTTCTTGCTTATTTCAAAGATTTTGCGATATCCCCAAGATCAACAAGACATAATCTTCCTATTCACCATCTCTTCGGGATGATTTAGGTCCATTGGGACCCCCCAGTAATAAAAGTGTCGACTGTGATCTCAGAGCTTTGAGATCGCACGTCGTCTCTTCATGGCTTCAGCCCCGCCCTCAGACCAACGTTCTTTCTATTTTTGTTTCGATGTTCTAGATATTCTGTTCGTTGATTGCTAAGGCATTCTGTATCCTTTCGATTTTATCATCCACGTTTTTGATATTTCCTTTCAATTCTCCCATTTCATTTTTCATTTCTTCATGATTCTTCCTTGTCTCCTCATGTTTGTAGCTGTCACTTCTTGGTTTTTCGTCAACGTCTCTTGTATCATCTGGAGCATCAATTGCATACTCTGCATTGTTGGTGCTCATCCCATTGTTCATCATTCTGCCTTTCTTCAGCCCCAATGCTCTCTCAATTGATCTCTGATTTGAGGGGGAGGATGTTGCTGAAGCCGGATTGGATGTTGTTTTTTCCCACTAACTTTATTGAAGTTGCCATTTTTATCCCTGTATTTATCATTGCCCACAATTGCATATAGATTCTATTTTACTTCTACTTTATCAGCAATATCAGTGGTATCAATAATTATATATCTCAATACTTAACAATATTAACCTCCCTTAATATCACATTTCAATATCTAAATGTTCCTATGTATTATTCTATTCTGTTTTTGATCCTTAATTATTATATATCATAGAGTTATAGATCACACTGTTGTCTTACACAAATAGATGTCTCTCAATTGTATCAGTTATACAGTAATTAGTTTTTTCCTCCCTCCCTCCCCCCCCTCATACAGACACACACACACACACACACGTACTCCAGCTTATGTCACCATTGATTCTCCAATGTTGGCGGCGACAGCGGTTATGCATGGGTTAACTCTCAGTAATCAATAGAACTGAGTCTACCAAAGTGATGTCGTCGCCTCAGAAAATGGCCTCCTGCTTTTTCAGACTTAGTTCAATCCGAACTGGCTGTGCTAACTGCTTTCTCCTCAACTTTAATAATTATTTAAATTATATTTAATTGGCTATTATTCTAAATTTCATCTAAATTACAACAAATTGGAAGGAATCAGGGGATAGCTCCTTAGAGCTAAATCTCTCAAACTAGTCCCAGGGCTTTTCGGAGAGACTCACCAGGGCTTCTTCAGGGCTTCTGCCTCTGGAGCTTGCCGGTAAAAGGATGTGTCTGCAAGCAGGGCTTCTTAGCAATAGTTGTTGGAGGCTGTGCTCTGCCCTGCTACCTCTTCTGGGCTACGGATCTCTCCCTCACGCCGTAGCCACCCCGAGCACCGCCAAAGGCCGCCAGCAACCTCCAGCAGTCCAGAAAAGCCACCAGCAACCACTGGCGCCAGGAAGCATCGCTGCTGAACATTACCGCTGCTCCTCAGTGCTCCCGCCCCATCGGAATGCCACTGCGCCTCTCGGCCTCCGCAGCCTTTTTGCAGGGCCTTTGACGCCCTCACTTACCTTGCGGCCTTAGCTACCTCGTGGCATCTGGCCCATAGGCTCTGTAGCCTCAGTGGCCATTTTGTTTTGGCGCAAAGATCTCTGGTGGCCATTTTGAAAGTGTTCAACGAGTCGTGAGTACAGACCATGTTTGCGTCCAAAGCAATAGCATCCTCTATTTCCACCTGTTGTCTGCTTTGACTAAAGTGGAGGCTTGCCTCCTCTCCCTATTCTTCATCCCTTCTCTTTGGAGCCCATTGGACGCCCTATTGGTGGAATCCAAGGATAAGCCGAAGGTCTTGCAGCCGGCCACTAAGAAGCAAGAGGGCCGCAGTCAATCCTTTTATCGCAGACAGCCCTTTCGGGGTCAGGATGGGGGTTCCTCCAACTCCCATCCGCAACATCAGGCTCCTCCCAGACAGGAGCCATCCTTTACTAACAGATCGGGCAGAAACAGCCAGAGATTCCAGCCCAGAAAGTCATTCAGGGATAATACCATCCGATCCTACAAGAGGCAGAAATGATTGCCTGGAGGATCACCCCATAGGGGGACTTCTGTCAAGCTTTGCAGATTGTTGGGATGACATTACCAACGACATGTGGGTCAGATCCACGATCAGATTCGGTCTTCTCTTGGATTTGCGCTCCAGCCCTCCGAACCACTTTGTCCCATGCCCCATTTCCAGGGATCCTCAAAAGAGTTGAGCAGGCCATCCATCATCTGCTCCTCATATGGGCCATTCAACCTGTGCCTCATCGGGTACAGGAGGTTCAAAATGCACTCTCTCCCGTCAATTCTAGAGAGTGTACATGGACACGACCTCCTAACATCAGTGGACCTCACGGAGGTGTACCTTCATGTAACCATTCACAAACAACACAGACGGTTTCTCCAATTCGTCTATGCGGGCCATCACTTCTAGTATCGAGCCCTTCCCTTCAGCTATCATCCACCCCAAAGGTCTTCACCAAGATCCTGTCAGTTGTAGCAGCTCACCTTCGTGCCAGACCCATTTGGATCTTTTTTTACCTGGATGTCATTCTCCTGTTGTACAGGTCAAGCATCCAGGCCCTGCGGGATCTGCAAGACATCTTGCAGGTACTTCAGGAGGTGGGGTTCTCCGTCATCAGGTACCACCCAGTTGTCGACTCAGCCCCTCAACGGGAGGCTGTGATCATCCCAAATTCCTGTAAAAATTTTAAAAAAGGACTGAACTCACTGTGCTCTTGATTGCATTTGCTGCTTCCCTGCCTGAGTGAGTAACTGGCTCTTGGCTGATTCCTGGCCGGGGAGAGAGAGAGAGAGAGCATGCGCAGTAAGCCCTTCAGGGCAACACGCTGCCCAGGTCATAAAGAGAGACCTAGGGCACTAATCGAGACTGTGGGTGAGGTGACGCTTCCCTGGAAGCCCCAGGAAGTCAGTCACATCGGAGAGGCTCAGCCGGCGCTGGAGTGCTCCGCCACTCCCCCCCCCAGGGAGTTGAGCAGCGAACTGCGGCATTTTATAAACACAGCGGAGTGCCCGTGCCTGCCTGCGAATGCTGGAGAGAGATGGTGGCCCGCAGGAGCTTGCAAAGCTCGGAAGAGAGCAGAGGAAGCGAGAGAAGAGTTCTCCAGCGGCAGCCCCAAAGACACAAGTCGCTTCCATATGTTTCCAGGGAGCGGAACTTTCTGAATTTGGAGCCTGTGGCCATTTTGGAACCACGTGATCCAAGATGGTGGTGCCCAGCAGCACAGAGGATACCGGCAGGACTCAAGCCTCCAGCCCAGCAGCCCACCAGAGGAGCAGAGGAGCAGCTAAACAGGTCAGACATTGCTATAGAGGCTGCTAGGGGAAGAGGAGGAGGCAAGGCAAAGGCAAAGAGAAAGCAGGTCTCCTCCAAGGGGGTCAAAGAGGCAGGCTGCATCTCCAAGCCCCCAAAGCATCGAGCCTTGGAGCGCATTTGCCACAAGGCCAGCAGCAAGAGAGCTACCCCTGGCCAGGAACCTGGGGAAGGATTTCCAGGGATTCGTCCTCCTGGCAGGACTGCAGATGGGAAACCCCCCCCCCCCAGGTGAGGATTCCCTTTGATACTTCGGGCATCTGGGGGTCTGCACAAGGATGGCAATCTTCCCCACGCCCCACAGCAGCAGGACCCTCGCCACAGCCCTTCCCATCCACACCTGCTGGCACAGGGGCGGGAATACCACCTACATCAGGGATGCCCAACTTCCAGGAGATGGTGATGCGAGCCTTCCAGCAGTGCATGACAGCAACCTTTCAGCAACCACAGATGCAGCCCCAGGCAGCCCCCGTGCCTAGGGTCTCGGAAGGGCTAGAGACCCAGGAGGAAGATTTTCCAGAATCACCTGCCTCCTTCCAGGGGGACAGCGATTCGGATTCTGAAGAGGGCAAAATCAGAGAGAATAGACTTTCTGTGGACAAAGGCATGCCTCCTCCCAACCTACCTTCTCCGGATTGTTCTAGCCCTCTCTGTACATATCCCTTCTGTTCAAGGCCAAGACATCTGCCAAGCTTGGCAACAGGCCAACAGAAGCCTCGGTACAAACCCAGGGGTTTTCAATGGAAAACATTTTCGAGGAGCAGGCTATCAAGGCAGACACAGTGCCTACACCCAAGGCTTTCCTAGACATGATCAAGCGGCAGGCCCCATGCCCACTTCCACGGACAAGATCTTCTTCAACATGGATAGGGACATGGCCCAGGTGCTTTCGCAACCTACCATCAATGCGCCTGTCACGGTCCTGCATACAGCTGTTAACATGCCAGGGGAGCCAGAGGATGCCCTGAAGGCAGAAGACAAGAAAGCTGACCTCATCTTACAGAGGACGCATCAAGCAGCGGCCTGGGCAGCCACCACCGCCTTCTTCTTCAACCGGTCTTCTCTGCTGTGGCTGCAAGACCTGCAGCAGCGAATCCCCATTTTGGATGGCAGGGCCCACCAAGACATCAACAAGCTGGTGGCCGCCATTCAGTTCTCCTCAGATGCCACCCTAGCTGCAGCCAGGTTTGCCTCCAGGGCGATCACCTCATCTGTGGCATCTCGCACGCTGCTTTGGTTGAAGCAGTGGCAAGCGAAAGTACGCCACAAATGGCGCCTGGCATCACCCCCCTTCATGGGAGAATCTCTCTTTGGAGCAGCCCTCGACCCATTCCTGGTAGAGAACAAGGACAAGCAGAAGGTGCTCCCCACCGTTCACAAGAAGTCCAACTTGAGAGTGGTGCCATACCCTAAACGCCCCAACTCCCAGGTTCAGGATTCCTTCAGGGGATCGGAGTTTTGGAACTCGGGCCCCAGGCAATACAAGGAGGTTTTTCATCCAGGCAGATACCCAGATAGACAGCACAGGGGCAGGCAGCAGAAGAGGCCCTTTCGAGGGGGCGGAGGAGGTGGCAGCGGGCGCTCCTTCTGCAAGAACTAGACCTAGCTCACCTCCCATTGGGGGGCGCTTGGCGTACTTTGCTGAACGCTGGGACTTAACCTCCTCTGACAAGAACTGGGTCCAGAACACCATTTGGTATGGTCTCCCACTCAAGTTCCTCTCCAACACCCCGAGTTCCTTTTGGAGCTGGAAGGGATTAGGCAGGGAGATTTTCTCACCTCCATAGACTTCACAGAGGCCTACCTGCATATTCCCATAGCCCCGGAACACCGTAAACATCTTAGGTTCTGCTACCTAGGGCACCTCTTCCAGTATTGAGCCCTGCTTTTTGGGTTGTCGTCTGCCCCTCGAGTTTTCACGAAGGTAAGGCAGCATTGGCAGCTTACCTGAGGCAGGTTCCTGTTCAAATTCAATGTTATTTAGATGACTTGCTGTTGCAGTCATCCTCCTTCAAGGGTGCACTACGGGATCTAGACACTACTATGGCAGTCCTGAGAGACCATGGGTTTTCGGTAAACCTGGCCAAAAGCCACCTTCACCCCTCCACTAGTCTGGTCCATCTAGGATAGATACAGAGGCAGGCAGAGTTTCTCTGTCATCAGAAAGACAGCTGTCTCTTAGGCAGCTAGCCGCTCAGGTAGCCAGGGGGAGTAGGATGTCCTTAGCCACACTGTCCAAGCTGCTTGGCACTATGGTATATGCCATTGGCATTGTTCCTTGTGCTCGGTTCCACACCAGAGATCTCTAATGGTTCCTATTGCCTTTCCAGCAAAGGTGCATGAGCTGCTCCCAGACCAAGATTCTTCTGCCCACAGAAGTATCCTGCTCACTGACTTGGTGGATATCCCCGGCAATCTCCAAGGGCGAGATCTTCAGAACGCCTGACAGGGTGACGGTAACAACGGACGCAAGCCTGTTCGGAGGGGGCGCCCATCTGCGGGCTCAGATGGTGCAATGACAATGGAGCCAGGCGGAACTGACTCACAACATAAACTGGTTGGAGCTCAGGGTGGTCTGCCGGGCCCTCCGGCAATTTCGTCACCTTGTCAAGGGCAGCCACATCTTAGTCCTCACAGATAACATCACCATCAAGGCTCATATAAACAAACGGGGATCAGATCGAAGGTCCTAATGAAGGAGGCCAAACAACTAGGGCAGTGGCCAAAAGGAACCTTCTGTCATTGACTGCGGAACATATAGCAGGGGTGGACAACATCAGAGCCGACTGGTTCAGCCAGACTGAGGTGAACAATTCAGAGTGGAGGCTGCAGCCGGCAATATTTGAGGAAGTGGCAAGGCACTTCAGACGCCCAGAGGTCGACCTATTCGCCACCCCTCTCAACGCCCAGCTCCCAAGGTTTTGTTCCAGGTCCCAAGGTCATACTGAAAATCCTGTGGGAGGGGGCGGAGGTGGTGGTGATCGCCCCTCACTGGCCTCGGAGGCCTTGGCTTGCTGATCTCCAATCTTTCTCTGTGGACAGGACTTGGAGGATCCCCCAGGAGAGGATCTCCCTCAACCAGGGATCGCTGGAGCACCTCAGTGGCTTTAGTTGACCACTTGGCGCTTGAGCTGAGCATCGTGAGGGAAGGCCACTTTTCTCCCAGGGTGATACAGACTATTCAGGCGGCATGCAGACCTTCCACGGAGTGCATTTACAGCGCTACGTGGCATGCCTTTTCAACATGGTGCAGCTCCAGGGGCCACAATCCGGTTCGAGCCACGATCCCGCAGGTTCTGGACTTCCTTCAGGCGGGCCTGGACAGAGGGTTAGCTCCTAACACGATTAGGAGACAGATCTCGGCCATCTCATCAGTACTTCTGTGTGGTAGGTCTCAGACCTTGACTTACCACCCCATGGTCAGGCGATTCCTCAAGGGGGCATCCAATCTTAAGCCACCCACAGTACACAGGTACCCCTCCTGGGACTTGCATAAGGTGTTGGACGCTCTGACAGGCCCTCCTTTCGAACCCTTGTGAACTGTATCTCTTAAGTATTTGACTCTTAAAGTGGCCTTTCTGGTGGCCATCACCTCAGTCAGGCGGATATCCTAACTACAGGCTCTGTCGGCCAGGGAGGATCTCTGTGTTCCACCAGGCAGGGTGGTACTAAGATTGGACCCCTCCTTCATCCCTAAGGTGTGCTTCTGCTTCCATCGCTCACAGGAATTGATATTGCCCAATTTCTGCCCGGACCCCTCTCATCCGTTAGAGAGGAAGTGGCACACCTTAGACGTAAGGAGGGCTCTAAGGATTTACCTCAGAAGAACCCAGCCAAACAGGAAGTCTGATTTGTCTCTTTTCAGCCAGGATCCCTGGGGAACAAGGTGACATCCACCACCATAGGCAGGTGGTTACGAACCTGTATTGTTAACCGCCTACCAAGCACAGGGGCTGCAAACACCGAGCTCTATTACAGTGCATTCCACACAAAGCGCGGCCACTCAGTGGCCTGGGCAACCCAGGCCTCATTGACTGAGATCTGTAGGGCTGCTACGTGGTCTTCCCCCTCACCATTTGTGAGGAACTACAAAATGGACTCCTTTACCTCTCCAGAGGCTTCATTCGGGCGTAGAGTGTTGCAGGCTGTGCACAGGGTGGAGGTGACGCCTCACCAGGCATAGGGTTTGTGCGAGCTCTTAACATGGGTAACCCTCCCTAGGGATGTGTAAGCTTTGGTACGTCCCATCTTGGATACTCCTCCTCTCACTATGGAGAAAGGGCATTGGTACTTACCTGATACGCCTCTTCTCATAGTGGGGGAGGATTATTCAGCCCCTCCCTGATATGGTTATGTAACATGAGCATTATGTTTGATGGTTGAGCTGTTCTGTTGAAGAAATAAATAAAGGTTGAAACTAAGATAAAGTCTGGCGTGGATGACATAGCGAATCAGATAAGGTTCTTTGCCGATAACTGGGTGGTACCTGGTGACCAGGGCATGGCCCAAAGAGCTTATCTGACTCAGCCCAATCAATGAGAGGACAAGGTCAACCTATCCTGGATACTCCTCCCCCACTATGAGAAGTGGCATATCAGGTAAGTACCAACACCCTTTTTGGAGGATTAATTTTAATATTGAACAACTACAATTCTCTTGGTCAATCCCAAATGTTAATAAACCTCAAAACTGAATATTTAAGAAAGTAAAAGTGAGGTTTTGGCTTTCTTGGAAGAATATGTGTTATTGGGCAACTATTAGTGTGCAGAATTATTATGCAACTAAATGAAAAAGAAAGTTTGTCCATCTCACTTGTATATTTGCATCTGTTAAAGTGAGAATAATAAACAAACAACTCAAAATGTAGAAATAAACATTTCTGACATTTGAAGAAGTAGAAAACTTGTACCAATATAGCCAACTTTCTTTTCAATAACAACCATAAGCTTTCTATTAATGGAGTCTGTCAGTTTCTTAATCTGTTGACAATCAACTGTTTGTGCAGTAGCAACCACAGCCATCTCAGATACTGTTCAGAGAGAGGTACTGTTTTTCTTCATCATGAGGGCCCACAAGTTCTTAATAGGGTTTAGGTTAGGTGAGGAAGGGAGCCATGTCGTCATTCTTTCATCTTTAAGACCTTTACTGGCTAGTCATGCAGTGGTGTACTTCGATGTATGCAATGGAGCATTGTCCTGCATAAACATCATGGTCGTCTTGAAAGATGCAGACTTTTTCCTGTACCTCTGTTTGAAGAAAGTGTCTTCTAAAAACTGGCAGTAGGTTTTGGAGTTGATTTTGAATCCCATCTTCAATCCAAAAAGGTCCAACTAGCTCATCTTTAACAATACCAGCCCATACCAGTACCTCACCTCCACCTTGCTGGCATCTGAGTTGAAGTGGAGCTCTGTGTCCATTACTGATCCAGCCATGGGCCCATCCATCTGATCCATCAAAAGTCACTCTCATCTCATCAGTCCATAAAATCCTTTAAAAATCTGTCTTCAGATATTTCTTGGCCCAGTTTTCCATTTCAACTTTGTGTCTTGTTCAGTGGTGGTCAGGTTTCAGCCTTCCTCACCTTGACCATGTCTCTGAGTACTGAATACCTTGTACTTCTAGGCACTGCAAGTAGGTTGCACTTCTGGAATAAGACAGCGGATAATGGTTCCTGGTAGCTTCACTTCTGATCCTTCTCAAATCTTTGGCAGTTAATGTGTGTCTTTTTTTCTCAACACTTTTCTTGTGACCCTGTTGATTATTTGCAACAAAATGTTTGCTGGTTCTGTCCCAATAGTTTAGCAATTTCAAGAGTGCTGCATCCCTCTGAAAGACTTTTTATAAATGTTGACTTTTCAGTCAGTGAAATTTCATTTTTGGCCCATTTTGCCTCAGGAAAAGAAGCTACTTAATAATAATTATTGATATAGGGTGTTGATCTCCTTAGGCTACACCCTCCCTCATTACACAAATGCACATCACCATATATGCTTATGTCAAATAAGCATTCATGTTTATACAGCTTAGAGGTGCCAAATGTGCATAAAAGATGGTCAAAATACTCACTTGTCTAATAATTGTGCATACAGTATATGCTTTTAACCATATCTGTACCAATTGTACATTCTTTGAGCAATTTCCATCTTGGGACTGACTCTGAATTACAAATTCCATCAATAAACATATATGGGAAAGACATGCAGGCAATTACAATTACTTTATTATAATTTTTTCAGGATATTTGCTTTTATTCATTTTGAATGGTTTCACATTCATCATATTTACAATAGGAGCATTGTTCCCCCCCCCTACATCTATGTCCTATAATTAATAGAATGGCATCTGCCAGTTGAGTCATTACAGTTGGGAGAAGAGTAGTCATGTTCTGTATGCAGAAGTTCACTTGTATAACAGATGTCCATTTGTAGGATAAACTTTGATAATGTACAGGGACTCAGGTCTGAAGTATGACTACGTCTGGCACTTCTTATAATTCTGTCTATTTGAAAAAGCTATTTTGATTTATCTCTTTGGGTTCCTTAACATTATTTGACCTTAAGTTGATTCAGAGAGAACAAGAACTTGTCCAGCCAAGATTCACAGTATGTTGCCTTCGGATAGTATCCAAAGAAAGCAGCATTGATTTTCATTAAGGACATTTGCAATGAATTTCAACTATTAACCTTTATTGAATAACTTCATTTATTGATTTAGTCACCGTCTTCCCTGTATCAGTGTGACCGTCATCCCTCACTGCTTTCCAGAAATAATGTGATATATCTTTTGTCTGTCTGTCTAATTTCAACTGTCCAAGGATGAAGAATCCTCATCTTGCTGTGGGTTTTTTAAAAAACTTTTTCAATTTGTATCAGCCACAAGTTCACTACTGGGGTAGAAAATTAATACTATGTTTTAGTACATTTTATTGGAATTATAATCAAAGAAAATACAATGAAATTAATAAAATGTAGCAAAAAGAAAAATCATGAGTAAGAGGGTACTGTATTTTTCAGAGTATAAGACACACCTATTTCCCTCAAAAAAAGGGTGAAAATTTGAGTGTGTCTTATACACTGAATGCAGCCTCCCCCCCCCCCCCCCGGGCCAAAAATGTGAGGCATGGAGGCAGCAATGGTCTGTGGCAATCTCTGCAGCCTGGAACAACTGATTGGGGTTATTCTGGCAGTCCAATCCACCCGCCAATCAGCTGTGCTGAATCAGGCTGCAATAAGTTCTGACACAGACCTGGCTGGTCAGAGTTTGCAGCAGCAGTCACATTCAGAAAGCACACACAAGTAAGCAGAATTCAAATTAATAATAATATACAATACAATACCAAAAGCAGATTTTCCAAGTAAATACAAGCAATATAACTAAATAATTACATAAAACTAGTAAGAATTGACTCGTAAAGATTTTAAAAGCATAAATGAATGCCAGCATCCTTACCAACAAGAAGTTAAGAAAACAGTGTTTGGCCACTGATAAAAACATTTTGAGTTCTAAAAGATGTCCTCTCCAAAAATATTGCAACATAGCAGCAGCCATGAGGTGATCACGCTTGCCGCCTCCTGCACCTCAAAAATAATAAGACCTCCCAGGAAAATAACACAATTTTGTTGTATTTAAGTACAGTGCCAATAAAGATTATATTTATAAAGATTGCCTTTCATGCTATTGGCACAGAATGTTTCATGCTATTGGTATAGAATGCTTCCCATTAAAAAAAAACTAAAGAAAAATATAGCACATAAAGAAGAAATAATTTGTGTTAACTGAATTATAATTATAGTCTTGGAAAAGCAAGATGGACCAATATCTCATGAATGAGAGTAAAATCGCCGTAATTAATTTCTATAAGTAGACCTTATTTATCTTTATTAATGAGATTTCTCATTCAGGATCAGTATCAACATAAAATTGCTCAACAAATGTATAGTTGGTACTGATATGGTTAGTTACATACAGATTGTCCTCAAATTATGACACTAATGACCTCTGGTTTGACATCACAGCAAGATCGGATGCAAGGAGCTGGGCTCTGTGATCATGCCAAATGCTCCTCATTGGAGGGCCCCCCTAAGGAGCTAAAGCCACCCTATAGGTGTGACAAAGAGCAGGTTCCAGAGAACGATGGCTCTCCAGCCATTGCTCTCTGTAACCAAGGATTCCCTTCTATTCAACAATGAAAAGGAGAGACAGCCATTATGGCTGGTGTGAAGCTGGCGCAGCCAAAGAAACAATGTGCTGGTGTGGTGTAGATGAACAGTGATTGGAACTGTGTGAGGTGATTCTCTTTTTACCTAGAATCTAAACCCAAAGAAAATAAACCCTGGAAAAGACAGTCTTTGAAATGCTTGTTTAAGTGGCAAATAATTACAGAGAGAAAAATTACAGACCTGAAAGAAAAGCAATTAAAATGAGAGCACAAAATCTTTAAAATATAGAGTGGCATTTCAAACTTTATTGGCAATATTTTGGTAAGGCATTTTAAAACGCTGGAATTGTCTGAATATTATTTGCAAAAACTGAAATAAATATTTGGTAGATTTTGTGCAACATTAAAATTTAAGCTGAAGGTGCCATCTACTGTTTTTTAATGGAATATATACTAAACTTACAACCTTGAAAAGTACTGCTAAAACAAAAGAAACAAAATGGAATTAAATAACATCTGGAGGACTGTTGTGCTATCTATTGTTCTATATCTGTCAACTTCATGGTTATTGGAGGTTTAACTCTGAGATTATGGAAGACATCTAAAGAAAGCAACTTTTAAATACCAGGATCTATGACTGAATTTATAGGGTGGACTTAAGGAGACATTTGGAAATCTTCCTGGATTACCTAAATTGAACTAATTGACTGACTAGCATGCAATGCTAAGATTGAGCAAACGGTTTCTAAATTGGCTTTCTGGGGTTATAGACAATTGAGACTTTGGGATGGTAACAGACTACTGATAGGCTATTGATCAATATATGGACCAATCAAAATAAGACAAGATGTTGCATTGGGAGAGATGAGTGGATTTTAAAAAAAAAAGAAAGTTTATGCTTCAAAGTACTTATGATACGTTGATAAATAACCACAGGCAGATAAAAGACAATGCATAACATTGTGGGGAAATCAGAAAACATTCAACAAGGGACAATGAATAAAAATAATAAAACACAGGAAATAGAGGAGATAATAGAAAGACCAGAAAAAAAGACAGAACAGATAAATAACGAATAAAACGAGAAGAGAAGGAGAAGATAATAAAGACTTATGAATAAATAAGGGACCGTATAGATTAAGAGATCAAAAATGGATTGAATAAAAATATAGTTTTGAAGAGAAGATAGGGGCTTGGACAGAACCTCCAGAGGTACAACAAAAGAGATGGAAGAAATATTTGTCTAAATAGGAAAGATGTAGACAGAGATCCAAAGGCAAGTCAAAACGAATAAGTGAAATACTAAAGCAGGCAAGAGATGATGGTTAGAAAGGGAATGCTGTTTAATATAAGATTGGCTTTATAAGATTGAGAGCTAGAATAGAGGAAGAAACAAGATCAAGAATATTATTATACATATTCTATATAATATACTAAAAGTAATAGCTAGATGTAAAAATTAGATGTTGAAAGATGGTATCACTATGTTTAAATAATATTGTGATTATTAGAATTGTGCACAAAAATACTGAACAACTAAACAATGAAGGAACACACACTAATACAAATACGTATAATACCACCACAATCACATAAGTATGATTAATGTAACAAATATTATTACTATTATTATTTGTATTTAAATGAATGATACCCAAACCACTCACTGTTCGTATAAGGATATTGATGTATATTCCCCCTCCCCCAAATATACCTGCAATGAAATCTGCCAATCAACAGAGCCTTCCCTTTTCCACAGCATCATTAAAATGAGCATAATTAAAATGAGCATCATGAGGCCATGGCAAAATATAAACATTTTATTTATTTCATTTTCATTTTCATTTTATACAATCACTTATATACTGTGCGTAACAAAAAACACACACAAAAAAGGAGAAAATCCACCATAAAAAAAAAAAACCCAACATGACACTTCAATCCCCCATACACCCTTTCTTCTCCCCCTCCAACTTTCATTTCTCCCCTCCAGCATTCCCCTCTTCTACTTCCCTTCCCCCTCAGACATCTCCCCCCCCCTCCATCTCACCCTCCTTACATTCCCCTCTCGCTCCCTCTTTACTTCTCCCTCTTCTTTCCCTCTTCTCCTCACTTTGGTGTATCCCTACAATTAATCTATTCAGTTTATTTTTTAGAAAATAAAAGAGAAAAAGAAAAAAAAGAAAACGAGCCGCAGTATACAAGTGAATTCTTATTGTTCTAAGAATTGAAACTGTAATTCCACCCTCCCCCCTCCCCCCTATAATCCCCCCTCCCTAACCCCCTTACGGCTTCCCAGGTCCCATACCCGGCATAGTTCTTTAACAAGCACTTGAGTATAATAAAGCCAGCTAACTTTAAAGTTAAAAAAAGAAAAGAAAAACAAAACAAAAAAAAAGGAATAGTAAAAAATAGAAAAGAAAAAAACACACACAGAAAAAAAAAAGAAAAACAAGAAAGATCAATAAACCCACTACATTAACACAGCTTCTCATCATCTGTAAATCTTAAACAATGTAGCTCATTCCAAATTTCAGTTATTTTACTACTTGCAGGGTTTCAAACTGTGTTAGAGCCAGGTAAGTTAATCAATTAGGATTCCCCAACTAAAAGTCTCCTTGCTTTATCTATCTATTCAGACCTTTAATTTATCTCTTTTTTATCCGAATATCCAAACCTTTCTATAAAACCATTAAACTCAAGTACTTCTTTCATTTTTCATTTCCAACACCTCCCATTCTATCCTTACCCAGATCCACATGTAAATTTTTTTTACCTTCCACCCTGCCTTTATCCATATCCACATATATATTTTATCCGCGTCCATTGCTCCTCACATATTTACTCCACCTTCCTGGAGACTCTCTGACTAATCTTTCTTAACCTTATATTGAAATAGCAACTGATACAAACATCAGCTTGCATTCTAGCCCCAAGTAGTCTAGTTAAGCTTTCGCTACCCTTCCCTCTCCCACGCGCCTCCCAACTCCGTTCGTCCCAGACCACAACTCAAAAAGATCGCGATCTCCGCTCTCCTCGCCTAGGAAAATAATTCATGCGCAATTTGAGTTAGAGTTCAAACAAATCTTATATACAATATGTGTCCACAATCAGCAACGCTTCTTTCAGTCTCCATGTCTCATCGTCGATATACAACTTTTCCATTTTATCCCAGGCAGAAATCATAAAGTTTTAAGAACATCGCTAAGTCTTTATTCTTTACTCTTCTGCCCTTCCTGAAGAGGAAAGCAACACCCTCTGCCTTGTAGCCACGTTTCTCGCTGCTTGTCTTCTCCTTCTCCTTGTCTCTCTCCAGGTCCGGATGACTCAGGAAGTCCCGCCTTCAGGGTCTTGTAATAAAATTCTCGGGCTTCACAGACAGAATTAATGCGGTGTTTTTGATTGCCAAATGTAACTGTAATGCCAGCTGGGACTTCCCATTTGTATGGAATCTGAGAATTTCTGAGTTCTTCAGTTAAGAAAATGTAATCTCTCCTTGCTCTTAATATTTGAGATGGTATCTCTTTAAAAACAATCAAGTCCTGTCCATCAATTCTCAACCTCTTGTTGTAAAGCTTCTGTATTATCACATTTCTGGATTCCCTTGTGGTAAAGTATATAATTATGTCCCTCGGAAGCTGTCGCTGTTTTGCTACCCACGAGTTCTGGCGGTAAATTTTTTGAATCTGCCAATCAAAGTTAAGTCCCGGACTTCCCACCGAGCGGCTAAGAGCCTCAAAGAAGATCTGTTTCAAATTCTCCTGTTCGTTTTCACGCAGTCCTCTAACTCTTATTGCGAAGGCAGTCTTATTATAATTTATCATGACAAGTTGTTTTTGAGCGTTTTCAATTTCCTGTTGTAACGTTTGAATTTTGGATGTCAAATTAAAGTTAGTTTCTTCCAAAAGTTCCAATTTATCCTCCGTTTCAGCAATATAATCTGTCATGACTGTCATTACTCCGATCATATCCTCCTTTGCTTGAGCAATTTTAGCATCAAATTGATCATATAAATCCAATATCAGTTGATTAATTTCCTGTCTGAAGTTATTAAGCGTTTTGAGAAGAAATTCTTGTGTTAACAAATCTCCAGTGGAGGACGTAGGAGGCAAGGGTAGCGGCTTCATAGCAGTTTTTTGAGATATGTTATTAAGGAAGCGCTTCTGCTTAGATTTGGGAGCCATTCCAGAATAAAAATAAAAGACAAGCAATCAGGCTAGCCAAGAATCAAAGTCTCTGCTCCCCTCAGTTAATCTTTTAACAGTTAATACGGAGAAGCCTTCAGGAGAGTAGGGCTGACTAAGTACGTCACATCAAACACAAAAGCTATAAGATCGCCATCTTGTGACGCAGCTAGAAAAGGGAGCCTTTTGCAAAGTTGAAGCTGGTATTTTAGATAGTAATAAAAAAAAATTCCTCAGGAATGGTCCCCGCCCGGATTAATTTTTAAATAGCTTAGCTTTGTCCTGGGGGGGGGGCAATCTGCCTAGGGCTGCAAAAAAGGCAGCTGCGGAGAACTGGCTGGAGTAAAAGCTCAGCTAATGTTGAACCTCTTCTCCATTCACAGCAAAAAAAAAGCTATGAATTACAAAGAGATCCTAACGACTGACCTTCTCCCTGCCCCTTTCTGCCAGAAAGGGGAGATATCTATAGATCTTATAAGATATACAGACCAGAACCCTGAGAGGAGCTCCGTTGAGCTCCCGACGGCGGCAGGCTCCACCCCCCGAAGCCTCCATGGCAAAATAAAATAACCATTCACTGCAGAATGTATTGAACAAGATAGGTTTTTCAAATAATTTAAATTTAAATTGCCAAGTTCCACAAAATAACTACACTTCCTAGAAATATACTAAATTCTACAAGTAGTCCTCGACTTAGAACAGTTCATTTACTGTCTGTTCAAAATTACAACAGGATTTTAAAAAGTGATTTATGACAGTTTTTCACATTTTTGACCATTACAGCATCTATATTATTATTATTATTATTATACAATTGTATCACAGCGGCCAGTTGTTTCGCCGGATTTGGCATTGGTTACTAGTCGGGCCCCACCCAGGAGCCTAGGACGTCGTAACGTATTTTCGTAATATGCGTGCAGATCCAAGCAGTGCGGCTTTTTGCATTTGACTGATGGTGATTTTGTCAATTTTTAACTGTTTTAAATGTAATTCCAGTGCTTTTGGAATAGCACCCAGTGTGCCAATTACCACTGGAATTACCACTGCTGGTTTGTGCCATAGTCGTTGAATTTCGATTTTTAAGTCCTGGTATCTTGCGATTTTTTCATGTTCCTTCTCGGCGACCCTGCTATCACCTGGTATTGCGATGTCTATGATTGTGACCTTATTTTTCTCAACCAGTGTGATGTCTGGTGTATTATGCGCCAGTATTTTGTGGGTTTGTATACGGAAATCCCACAAGATCTTGACCATCTGATTTTCGGTGACTTTTTCAGGCTGATGTTCCCACCAGTTTGTTGCTGTTTTAATATTATAATTTTTGCACAAATTCCAATGGATCATTTGTGCTACTGAATTGTGCCGCAATTTATAATCAGTCTGCGCGATTTTTTTACAGCAGCTGAGTATGTGATCAACAGTTTCATCAGCTTCTTTGCAAAGTCTGCATTTGGCATCATCAGAGGATTTTTCGATTTTGGCCTTAATGGCATTTGTGCGGATAGCTTGTTCTTGCGCAGCCAGGATTAGTGACTCTGTTTCTTTCTTTAATGTACCTGTTTTTAACCATAACCAAGTTTGTTCACTGTCCACTTTATCTTTTATTTTTTCCAGAAATTGACCATGCAGTGCTTTGTTCTGCCAACTCTCCATTCTTGATTTTATCACATCTTTTCTGTATTCTTGTTTTGTCTGTTGGGCCTTCAGTAGATTTTTGTTCTTTACTTCGATTAATAGATGTTCTTGACTTTCTTTTAAATAATCAGCCAGTGCATGTTTTTCTTCTTCAACTGTTTGCTTCACTTGTAATAATCCTCTGCCACCTGATTTTCGGGGCAGATATAGTCTATCAGTATCACCACGTGGATGTAAACTGTAGTGCATTGTCATTAGTTTCCTGGTTTTTCGGTCCAAAAGGTCCAAATCAGCTTGTGTCCAGTTAACTATGCCAGCTGTGTATCTTATAACTGGTATTGCCCAGGTATTTATGGCCTTGATTGTATTTCCACCATTCAATTTAGATTTCAAAATTTTCCTAACTCTGTTGGTGTACTCTCGCCTGACAAGAGTTTTTACTTCTCCATGCTTGATGTTATCCAACTGCAGAATGCCTAAGTATTTGTAGGCTTCATTTTCTTTGCATTTAATTAGTTGGCCATTGGGCATTTCAATTCCCTCAGATGTAGTGATTTTGCCCCTTTTTATGGATACAGTGGCGCATTTTTCCATGCCAAACTGCATTGAAATATCGGTGCTGAATACTCGGACTGTATTTGTCAATGATTGGATTTCTATTTCTGACTTTCCATAGAGTTTCAAATCATCCATATATAGTAAATGCAAAATTTTTTCAGCTTTTTTGGCTGTTTGGTAGCCTAATTTCATTTTTTTTAAGATTACTGATAGTGGGATCATTGCGATGATGAAGAGAAGAGGTGAAAGTGAATCACCCTGGAAAATTCCTCGCTTGATATTAACCATTCCGTAGCTCTCATTCCCTACTGCCAACTCAGTTCTCCATTGTTTCATTGTCTTTTCAGTAAAGGATGTAATATTTTTGCTAATGCCAGTTGTTTCTAAGCATTTTATGATCCAACTATGTGGCAGTGAGTCAAATGCCTTTTTGTAATCAATCCAGACCATATTCAAGTTCGTTTTTCTGTTCTTACAATTTTCTAATATCATTTTATCAATTAGAAGCTGATCTTTTGTGCCCCTGCTCCTTCTTTTGTTGCCTTTTTGCTCTACTGGCAAGATGTTGTTTGTTTCCAAATAATCCATCATGTTATCTGCAATAATGCCTGTGAGTAATTTGAAGGTTGTTGGCAAGCATGTTATTGGTCTATAGTTTTCAGGTGTTGTTCCTTTAGTTGCATCTTTCTGAATCAAGTATGTTTTTCCAGTTGTCAACCATTCATCAATTTGGCCCTTTTGTAAAATTTCATTCAGTTGCCTGGCCAATATTGCATGTAAACTGGTCAGATATTTGAGCCAGAAACCATGTAATTGGTCCTTTCCAGGTGATGTCCAATTCTTTACCTTTTTAACTCGATTTTTGATCATCTCAGTTGTTATTTCTAATACTTGCATTTGTTTGTTGCCAATGGTTTTCTCAAAGTCATGTATCCACTTTGCTTCCTTGTTGTAGTCCTTTGCATTTTCCCACAATTCTTTCCAGAATTCAACTGTGGCCTGCTTTTCTGGTTTTTCACTTTTGGTGTCACCATTCACATTAAGACTTTGATAAAAACACCGTTGGTCTGATCGAAATTGCTGATTTTGTTTATATTGGATGATTCGTGCCTCATATCTTTCAATTTTTCTAGCTGTTGCTGTTATCTGCTGTTTTACAATCTCTACAGCTTCATTGATGTTTCTTGTATCCAATCTATATCTTCTGATTAGCCGATCTATGATTTTGTTGTTTTTAAGCCGTTGCTCATGCATGTTCTTTAAGTTACTAGCATCTGCCCTTAATTTTTTTATTTTTTGTTCTAAACGGATTTTCCACTTTGGCTTTGATGCTTTTTCTGTTGTGTGACTAGGTACTTTAATTTTAATGCCTAGTTCATTAGTGACTATTACAGCTGCGCTGTACATTAACTGGTTTGTTTCCAAGATGGATCCCGGTTCAATTGTTGAAAACACTGCATTAACCATTTTCATGATAGGGGCCAAAATTTTCTTAGGCACAGTTTTTAGTGATGGTAAACGTTGCCTTTCCTCATTAAGCAGAAAATGCTCCATGATCTTATCCTTCAATTCTTTTTGTTTTTGAGTTAGTTCATCAGTTGGTTCAATGATAACTGGTTCTAGTGGTGGTGATGTTATTTCCTCCCCGAGAGCTTCTTCTGGGAGTTCTACTATAGTGTCTTTAGTTGTGTCTTGAATATCAGTTATTTCCGCTTGTGATATTGTTTTTTGGGTTTTGCAATTTGCCTGAATTTCCTCATGTTCAACTTCACTAAACACTTTATTCCGTATAATAAATCGCCTTTGATCTGCTAGTCGTTGTTCACTAACATTTGAATCTGGATATTGTTGTTTCCATAATTCATACATTCGCTTTAAATATCCTCTTTTTTCTGGCTCTGAGTTGTAGTAACAGGCCATTATGGCACGGTTTTCATCTGCACTATATTTTTGTCGTTTTGTTGGCTGGTCCACTTGTAGCCCACTTGTCGACGGATGTCCAGGGACCCCAACATCCGCCGCGGCCCTTGTTAACCCGCGCGACGACCGATGCGGTATGGAATTCTTATTCGTTTTTTTCACCATATTGTATGGGTTGGCGGGGTTTTTTTTTACGGGACCAGATGCCAACCTGATCCCAACCTTCCTCCTTTCTCATCCGGGCTTGGGACCGGCAATGGCGGAGGTTTTTTTTTTAATTATTATTATTATTATTATTATTATTATTATTATTATTATACAATTGTATTTTTAACACTTTTAAATGTAATTCCAGTGCTTTTGGAATAGCACCCAGTGTGCCAAGTATCACTGGAATTACCACTGCTGGTTTGTGCCATAATTGTTGAATTTTGATTTTTAAGTCCTGGTATTTCGCGGATTTTTTATATTCCTTCTTGCTGATCCTACTATCACCTGGTATTGCGATGTCTATGATTGTGACCTTATTTTTCTCAACCAGTGTGATGTCTGGTGTATTATGCGCCAGTATTTTGTCCGTTTGTATGCAAAAATCCCACAAGATTTTGACCATCTGATTTTTGGTGACTTTTTCAGGCTTATGTTCCCACCAGTTGGTTGCTGTTTTAATATTATAATTTTTGCACAAATTCCAATGGATCATTTGCGCTACTGAATTGTGCCGCAATTTATAATCAGTCTGCACAATTTTTTTACAGCAGCTGAGTATGTGATCAACAGTTTCATCAGCTTCTTTGCACAGTCTGCATTTGCCATCATCAGAGGATTTTTCAATTTTGGCCTTAATGGCATTTGTGCAGATAGCTTGTTCTTGCGCAGCCAGGATTAGTGACTCTGTTTCTTTCTTTAATGTACCTGCTGTTAACCATAAACAAGTTTTTTCACTGTCCACTTTATCTTTTATTTTTTCCAGAAATTGGTCATGCAATGCTTTCTTCTGCCAACTCTCCATTCTTGATTTTATCACATCTTTTCTGTTTTCTTGTTTCGTCTGTTGGACCGTCAATAGATTTTTGTTCTTTACTTCGATTAATAGATGTTCTTGACTTTCTTTTAAATAATCAGCCAGTGCATGTTTTTCTTCTTTAACTATTTGCTTCACTTGTAATAATCCTCTGATTTTCGGGGCAGATATAGTCTATCAGTATCACCACGTGGATGTAAACTATAGTGCATTGTCATTAGTTTCCTGGTTTTTCGGTCCAAAAGGTCCAAATCAGCTTGTGTCCAGTTAACTATACCAGCTGTGTATTTTATAACTGGTTTTGCTCAGGTATTTATGGCCTTGATTGTATTTCCACCATTCAATTTAGATTTCAAAATTTTCCTAACTCTGTTGGTGTATTCTCCCCTGACAATAGTTTTTACTTTTCCATGCTTGATGTTATCCAACTGCAGAATAAATATTTGTAGGCTTCATTTTCATTGCATTTAATTAGTTGGCCATTGAGCATTTCAGTTCCCTCACATGTAGTGATTTTGTCCCTTTTTATGGATACAGTGGCACATTTTTCCATGCCAAACTGCATTGAAATATTGGTGCTAAATACTCGGACTGTGTCAGTGATTGGATTTCTATTTCTGACTTTCCATAGAGTTTCAAATCATCCATATATAATATATGTGAAACTTTTTCAGCTTCTTTGGCTGTTTGGTAGCCTAATTTCATTTTTTTAAAAGATTACTGATAGTGGGATCATCGCGATGATGAAGAGAAGAGGTGAAAGTGAATCATCCTGGAAAATTCCTTGCTTGATATTAATCATTCCGTAGTTCTCATTCCCTACTGCCAACTCAGTTCTCCACTATTTCATTGCTTTTTCAGTAAAGGATGTAATATTTTTGCTAGTGGCAGTTGTTTCTAAGCGTTTTATGATCCAACTATATGGCAATGAGTCGAATCTCTTTTTGTAATCAATCCAGACCATATTCAAGTTTGTTTTTCTGTTCTTACAATTTTCTAATATCATTTTATCAATTAAGAGCTGATCTTTTGTGCCCCTGCTCCTTTTGTTGCCTTTTTGCTCTACTGGCAAGATGTTATTTGTTTCCAAATAATTCATCATGTTACCTGCAATAATGCCTGTTTGTAATTTGAAGGTTGTTGGCAAGCATGTTATTGGTCTGTAATTTTCAGGTATTGTTCCTTTAGTTGCATCCTTCTGAATCAAGTATGTTTTTCCAGTTGTCAACTATTCATCAATTTGGCCCTTTTGTAAAATTTCATTCAGTTGCCTGGCCAATATTGCATGTAAACTAGTCAGATATTTGAGCCAGAAACCATGCAATCGGTCATTTCCAGGTGATGTCCAATTCTTTACTTTTTTTACTTGATTTTTGACCATCTCAGTTGTTACTACGTGCATTGCTTGTTGCCAATGCTTTTCTCAAAGTCATGTATCCACTTTGCTTCCTTATTATAGTCCTTTGCATTTTCCCACAGTTCTTTCCAGAATTCAACTGTGGCCTGCTTTTCTGGTTTTTCACTTTTGGAGTCACCATTCACATTAAGACTTTGATAAAAACGCCATTGGTCTGATCGAAATTGCTGATTTTGTTTGTATTGGATGATTCGTGCCTCATATCTTTCAATTTTTCTAGCTGTTGTTGTTATCTGCTATTTTACAATCTCTACAGCTTCATTGATGTTTCTTGTATAAGAGCCGAGGTGGCGCAGTGGTTAGAGTGCTGTACTGCAGCCACTTCAGCTGACTGTTAAATGCAGTTCGGCTGTTCAAATCTCACAGGCTCAGGGTTGACTCAGCCTTCCATCCTTCTGAGGTGGGTAAAATGAGGACCCAGACTGGGGGGGGCGATATGCTGACTCTGTAAACCGCTTAGAGAGGGCTGAAAGCCCTATGAAACAGTATATAAGTCTAATTGCTAATGCTATTGTATCCAATCTATATCTTCTGATTAGTTGATCTATGATTTTGCTGTTTTTAAGCCATTGCTCATGCATGTTCTTTAAGTTGCTAGCATCTGCTCTTAGTATTTTGACTTTTTGTTCTAATTGGATTTTCCACTTTGGCTTTGATATTTTTTCCATTGTGTGACTAGGTGCTTTGATTTTAATGCCCAGTGACTATTACAGCTGCACTGTACATTAACGGATTCGTTTCCAAGATGGATCCCGGTTTGATTGTTGAAAGTACTTCATTAACCATTTTCATAATAGGGGCCAAAATTTTCTTAGGCACAGTTTTTAATGATGGTAAACGTTGCCTTTTCTCATTAGACAGAAAATGCTCCATGATCTTTCCTTCAATTCTTTTTGTTTTTGAGTTAGTTATTGAGTTGTTATTGTTGTTGTTGTTGTTATTATTATTATTATTATTTATAGTCTTAAAGCCTGCTAATACCCAAAATTATTTTAATTTACCCATTAACATACCAAGTACCATTAAAGGATCTTCCAAAACCAATACCAAGTCATCTGGAAAAACTCTTAAGTTCTATGTCTCCCTTAAATTTTTAATTCCATAATCCTTTCATCTTATGTATCTATTCAGTTTTTCAAGAATCATAGTAAACAGAAGAGGGATAATAGCTGCCCTGTCCTGTTCTTTTTTTATACAGGTGGTCATCAACTTACAACAGTTCATTTACTTGTTCATTTCAAAGTTATAACAGCAGTGAAAAAAGTGACTCATGACAGTTTTTCATACTTTTGACCATTGCAGCATTTTTCGCCCTTCCCGAACTTCTGATTTGCCCATAGGGCCGTTTTTCACCCTCCAGAACCTCCCACAACATGAAATTTACCAATTGAAGATTGAAAAAAATTGAGGTGAAGAGGTAGTTGTCTGTAATTTAGGCAAAAGTATGTTTTAAACCTTCAGTGATTGGTACAAAGCCAAAGTGAACTAAAATGTAAATTATATAAAACTATACATTATTTTTATGCCAATAAGATATCATGAATTTACTCTGGAATCCTAAGACTTATAGTTTAATGGTAAAGTTAATACGTTTTCTTTGAAATCTCTAACGTACCTTACAAACCCATAGATCTGTCTGCTGCCTTTTAATCAATAACTAAATATTGATTAAATCTGCCAAAAAAGCCAACACAGTTCTAGGCTACATAAACAAAGGGATAGAATCAAGATCACGTGAAGTGTTAATACCACTTTATAATGCCTTGGTAAGGCCACACGTGGAATACTGCATTCAGTTTTGGTCACCACGATGTAGAAAAGATGTGGAGACTCTAGAAAGACTGCAGAGAAGAGTAACAAAGATGATTAAGGGACTGGAGACTAAAACATATGAAGAACGGTTGCAGGAACTGGGTATGTCTAGTTTAATAGAAAGAAGGGCTAGGGGAGACATGATAGCAGTGTTCCAATATCTCAAGGGTTGCCACAAAGAAGAGGGAGTCAAACTATTTTCCAAGCACCTGAGGGTAGAACAAGAAGCAATGGGTGGAAACTAATCAAGGAGAGAAGCAACTTAGAACTGAGGAGAAATTTCCTGACAGAACAATTAATCAGTGGCACAGCTTGCCTCCAGAAGTTGTGAATACCCCAACACTGAGATTCTTTGAGAAGATGTTGGATAACCATTTGTCTGGAACGGTATAGGGTTTCCTTCCTAGGCAGGGGGTTGGACTAGAAGACCTCCAAGGTCCCTTCCAACTCTGCTATTGTATAATAATTAATATGTAGTTATTGATTAAAAGATGTAATTGATGTAACTAAATATGTCCTCTAAGTTGTATTACATTATATGAACAAGAATCTTACCCCAATTTTCCTGTTTCAGATTTTTTGAATACATATATCTTTATAAAGATGCAGTGATGTATCAGATTGAACAACTGACAAAGCTGTGTTCAAAGATTTCTTTGAGTGAGCCTTGGGATCCTTATGACATTCCTGACAACTCAACTTATGAAGATCAGTACTACATCGGAGGACCAAGTGATCAAATTATGGTCCAGGAATGGTCTGACAGGAAGCCAGCTAGGAAACGTAAGCATTATATTATTTCTGATCATAAATGAGGTTCTAACAGACTAGAAACGGAATAAACTCCTATCTTTTGAGGCTTGTTATTCTAAATGTAATTGTCAGCTCGCAAAGCATCCAAAGCTTGGTTTGAAGCTTATAATTTAATTAGGCCATTGGTCGGAATCCTGACAGTGATCTCATATCTCAAATGTTAAGCAAATTATCATTCATATTTATTTGTTTTAGTTGCTAGCATCCTCTGGCAGAAGCTTTTTCTGTTTTTTCAATATATTTCTAAAAGCATATTAAATATGAAATTTGTTAATTTTAGAGAGCAGGAGAAAACTGCATTCATGTAGCAGATCAGGTGTTATAAGATGGCACCCAAAGGTACTTTTTCAAGAGCTAACTGGACTTATTTGTTTTTCTTTGAAGACATTTTGTTTCTCATCCAAAAGGTTTCTTCAGCTCTGGCTGATTGGTAGGGAATGGAAGGATTTATGCTCCTTGCAGACAGTTGGTGATTTGCATTCTTTTAGAGAGTCATCGAGGCCACTTGGAGGTTTATCTGTGTCCTCAGGGTCATCTGAATATTGCAGAATCTGATGGCACAAGGTCAGTGGTCGTTAGAAGAAAGCCAAAACAACATAAATTGGTTAGAACTGTGCTTCACCCTGATACACTTCCAAAAGATGGTTCAGGACAATCTTATCCTCGTCCTGACCGACAACACCACCACCAAGGCACACATCAACATGCAGGGGGGAACTCGGTCCTGACCACTGATGCAGGAAGCCAATCTATTGTGCCATTGGGCGGAATCTTATCTAGCATCCCTCAGGGCAGAGCACATTTTGGGGGGTAGGGTCTCCAACATCCAGGCGGACTGGCTGAGTCGAGCCAAAATAGATCAAGCAGAGTGGAGCATTCACCCGGACCTCTTCCATCTACTCGCGCTACGGTTCGGCCTGCCAGTCCTAGACCTGTTTGTGACAGCAGACAACAACCAGGTACTATTCGAGGTTTGTGGAACCCTATGCAGAAGGGGTAGACGTTCTCAGGTGCCAGTGGCCTATATGCATTTTCACCACTCCCTCTCATCGAGAGGGTAGTACAGGAGGCAGAACTCTTACTCCTGGCACCCCACTGATCGCGCTGATTTTATTTTGCCAACCTCGTGACACTGTCGATCTCCCCTCCATGGCTCATTCCACAGTCACTAATTTCTCTTTATCGGGGGTCAATCCTATATCCCAACCCCTAGTGGCTTCAATTAACTGCGTGGCGATTGAGCAGCAAGCCTTAAAAGCTGATAACATCTCCCTCAAAGTCATTGCTACTATTCAGGCATCTTGTAGAATTTCAACGAACCATATTTATGATGCCATGTGGCAAGCGTTTGCTCTCTGGTGTTCTAATCTCACTATTGATTCACTAAGGGCTTCCATTCCTCAAGTGCTGGACTTCTTACAGAGAGGGCTAGATCAGGGTCTCACCCCAAACACATTACGTCGATAGGTGGCCGCTTTGTCTTCCGTCCTAGATAGCTCATCCCCAGAACATCTTTCTACTCACCCTCTGGTCCAGAGAGTTCTCCAGGGTGCCTTGAACCTCCGACCTCCTGTCATCTATATATATCTGACTTGGGATTTAACACTGGTCCTGGAGGCTCTCACTTCTCCATTTGAACCATTAAGGTCCATGTCATTAAAATTGTTGTCTCTCAAGACTTTGTTTCTAGTGGCTATAACTTCTGCTAGATGTGTTTCAGACTTGGCAGCCCTGTCTGTGAGGCACGATATGTGCATATTCCACCCAGACCGAGTTGTATTGCATCTTGATCCTACCTTCTTGCCAAAAGTCAACAGTCTGTTTCACGGGGGCCAAGAATTGTCATTACCTGATTTTTGTCCAGTTCCTCGCCACGAACGGGAGCGCAAATGGCACACCCTTGATGTACGCCGAGTCCTTAAAATCTATCTCGATTGCACGGCTTCGCTGCACCATTCAGAATCTCTCTGTCTCCTTTCGCCAAGCGTCCAACACTTCACAGTCAAGTTTGGGGCGGTGGATCAGAGCCTGTATTACGGTAACATATGAACTTCAGTCTTTGAAGATTCCACAGAACATTATAGCCCATTCTACCTGGAGCGCGGCAACTTCGGCAACATGGTCTACTCAGGCTTCTTTGGAGGAAGTTTGCCAGGCAGCCACATGGACGTCTCCCACGGCCTTCATATGCCACTACAAATTAGACAAGTATGCTTTGGCTGAGGCAGCTTTTGGCCGCAGAGTGCTGCAACAAGTACATATGCTTTAACAAATTTTACTCTATTGTTCCCGTCCTAGTGGACAGGTTTTTCTTTGGTACGTCCCAGTCTGGTTGCTGTCTCCACGATCATAGGAGAATGGGTGTTGGTCCTTACCTGATATGCTCATTCTCTGTGACGTGGAGATAGCAGCCAGCCCCACCCTAGTGTAAATCATTCTGAACGGAATGTTTGTGCGGAGGAGAGAGTATGCATTTGGCAATTATTTTTTGTTTGTTTTACAATTCTCACTTGACTCTACAGTCTACTTTGTCTAAACTGGGAGGAGTCACCAGGGCTCGATGACATCACAAGTGTAGACTCAGTCCAGTTGGTTACTGGACAGAGCAACCCAGTCTGGCTGCTATCTCCAAGTCACAGAGAATGAGCATATCAGGTAAGGACCAACAACCATTCTTACATATATTCTTTCAAGCATATATGTCACATATGAAAACATTAGCCAATAGATTTTGAACAGATCTGGATATAAAATACTTAGGTTTTCAAGGGGAGAGTTTGGTGTAGTTTTAGTGTACTGGATTACAAACCAGCAGATGATGATTTCTAGACCCACTTTAGGCTTAAAGCTAACTGGGTGACCTTGGGCCCGTCATTCTCTCAGCAATGGCAAATTGCTTCCAAAATTGCCAAGGAAACTACAGGGATTTTTCCAGGCATTACCAGGAATCAACACTGACTTGAAAGCATTAAAAAGTGTTTGAAAAAGAAGACGTGTCTGACGTCGCTATGACACGACATGCAATCTTGGAGCTCCAGGATTGCTGTCGATATATCTGCTCCTGGACAATCCTTTTTGGACCTAAACCGTCCTGTAGAGACGGTGATAGAGAAGGAATTTAGAATTTTTAGAATTTATTGGTTATTTATAGGGCATGTTCTGCTGATCTCAAGGGCATCGCAAAGTCCCTGATTGATCCAGGAGATGCTCTTTTTTTCCGGCTACAAGAGAAGCAGCCATTGAAACAGCAGAAGGTTGGGACAGACCCCTGAAACGGAAGCAGAGCAGGAGAGAGAGTGTGTCGAAATGGTGAGAAAGTTTTTACTATTAGAGAAGAGAATACTCAAAAAGACTTAGAGTTAAATTAAAATTGAAGACGGAAGAAAGTAAGCGGCGAATCAAGTCTAGATTAAAACTTGTGTTATATTTTTCTCTTCAATTTCGTTTCTTTTTATGGATGAAACTTTTACAAATGCCTCTTACTTTTAAATTGGACTGGTCTTTTTTCCCCTTCTTCTTCTATTTTTTCCCCATTTTTTTGTATTTGTGGATTCAAAATTCCCTCTCAAGGCTCGTCTGGATTGTAACTTTTAAGCATTTTTTTCTCTTCCTGAGTAAGGAGCTTAAAGAGAGAGGTAAAAGCAGAGGAAAAGAAGTAACACTGCCACCTAGAGGTTGAAAGCTTGGTAACATCTGATATTTCAAGGCTATTGGCTTTGTTTACTGAAAGGGACAGTGGGAAAGCACATTTTGTTACTACAGGTGCTCTTTTGGAGTAAAGAGAAAGCCTTGACTTGAAAGATTATACTGAATCTGTCTGAACCTAGCAAAAAGCCTTGGATGTCTTAGTGGCAATGTTTACAATCTGAAAAAATGGCGCACCATGAAGAAGAAAAGGAATTAACATTGAATTTATTGAATTTATTGCACTTACATGCTGCCCTTTTCCCCGGAGGGGAAAATAATTGCAAATAATTATGCTAGAAATTCAAAAAGTACTAATAAGCACAGAGAGAATTGAAAAGAGACTTGAGATTATAGAACAAAATACGGAAAGAAGGGAAGAAAGGGAGGAGAATACTTACAAAATAACGGTGAAATTTGAGGAGAGTTCAAAAAATTACAGAAAAATTTGAACAAGGTGATAAGAAAATTGTTGACACTGACTGCAAACCGAGAGTGGAGGGAAATGATATGTGTGAAATACTGAAAGAAGAGGTCGACGAAGTGGAACTCTATCTCAGATTTCAAAACATAGATGAAGAAAGGGGAGAAAATTTGGCAGAAACAATGAGAGTAATTTTGATGAAAGTACTAGTGATAACTAAAGGCAAGCTGATGGAAGGAACAGATGGAGGGTTTTGAGTCTTTACAAGATATGCAGTGAACAAGAAGTTGCCAAGAGAAGTCCACATAAGACTTATCAAGAAAACACTTAGAATACAGATTCTACAAATGGCAAGAGATATTGGACTGCACTACTACTGGAAGAATACAGGATGATAAAATGAAATGTCACAACAAAATTAAGTTAAACTTAGTTAAACTTTGAGTATTATGTATAAGACAAAGTAATAATAATTATAGTCAAATAAATGATTAACAATGATAATAATGCATTTATATATGCTAGATTGATAATATAAAATTTTATATAAACTGCAAGTCAGCAATATGGAGATGATGTTGGAAAGTTTTTTTTTATAAAAGATAAACAATTCTATACAGAATAGAATATAAAGATGTAATACCATTGGATGATTTCAGGATGATGTCAGGAAACGCCATAATATAAATTTACTTTAAATTTAGTATGCTTCACATAAAAAGGATGTAATAATAGCTATACTCAATGAATGTTTAATAATTATAATAACGTATACATACAATATATATTAGATTGATGATACGAATAATGGAATGGAATGTGCTGAAACGAGTAAGTTGACATGAGAAATTAGAGACCAAGAAGATAAACAATTTTATAGGATATGGGATTTATTTTACCAGTGGTTAAATAAAAAGAACAACAGCATGGAATTGAAAATTATTAGAGAATGTTACCAATACTAAAATAATAGAATGATTTAGAATAGGATATAAAATATTTTATTATTGGATATATTGAAGATGATATAATTAATTATTATAATATAAATGAACCCATATTTAGAATACTTCTCTTAAAATGAAGAAACAATAGAGGTAGTCAAACAAATGAAGTACCCAATATATTTGATTGACAATATGTGACTTTATATAAAGTTTAAATGATAACTGTTGTGGCCCAACAGGAGCCGTTGGAGCTGCAAACAGACTCCAACAGCGAGGGACCCTATGAGCCGGCTCTGGAAGATGTGGAGGACGTTAGACAGGGTTCTGACTCCGAGCAGGGATCAGAGAGACTGGTTGGCCACCAGGAGACGCCTGAGGAATGGAGCAGCGATGAAAGCCAAAGGGAGTGTGCTCCTGACATCAGGCCTTGGAGCAGTGGGGAGGAGACAAGGGAGTTGATACTGGACGCCCGGCAACGGTGGGCAGATAGATGTAGAGAACAACTACGCAGGTACAGAAGATAATTGGACCCAGGTGATTGTAATTAGGTTCCTCTCAAGACAGTATATAAGGAGGGACTTTGTGAGGAGTTGGTTGCAGGATTCAACTTAATTATCAACGCTGGAGAAGCTGTTATCTGTATCTGTCGGAGTCTGGGTTGCTGCCAAAGTTCTTTATCTATTCATTCGTGTTTGGGTTTCAGCCACCAAGATTTATGTTTCCTGCTAATAAAGTGTTGTGGCATTCCAGCTAAGTTTATCTCGGTATTTGTTACTGGATGGAGGAGGGGGTCAGAACAGATTGAATCCTGCCCCAAACGAAGCTCTATTAAGCTACAATGGAGCAACTTCGTGCTGAGAATGCCCAGTTGGCACAACAGATTGCTTTGCTGGCTGGTCAAGTAGCTCAGTTCCAGGGGCCTGCTATTCCCCCCACCCCCCAGCCATGGAGGAAATGTCTGGTGGCTGTGCCGGACAAGTTTGCTGGCAACCAAGCTATGTCTCCAGCTTTCTTGGGACAATGCCAGCTGTTTGTCAGCTTAAGAGAGGAGGATTTTCCCATTGACCGGGCTAAGGTGGGATTTATTATTAGCTTGCTTTCAGCTCGCGGGGCTACTCCGTTGCTATCTCAGGCTAGCCCTCTGCTGGATGATTTCAGGGGTTTTTGTGAACACCTCCGGTTGATGTATGATGACCCCATTGAGGAGGAAACAGCCACCAGACTACTCAAGACACTGCAGCAGAGCAGTGGCTCCTTGCAGGATTAACTCAGCGAATTCCAGCTGCTTAGTCATGACTCAACCTGGAATGAGCCAGCCCTTATGGACACTTTTCAGGACAGCCTGTTGGATGACCTGCAGGATGAGCTGCTGCAGGTGGACAGGCCACCCACATTCAACGTATTGGTCCTTTTGTACCTCTGGATAGACGCCCAGTTTCAGAGGCGGAGGTCTCACCTCACATCCCAGGAGACTAGTGGAGTGCCAATTCCGCAGGAGACCACAGTTGCACGGGAGGAGCCCATGGAGTTGGGAGCCGCCAAATCCCGCTTGTTGCGAACGGAGATGGGCAGACGGCATGCAGGGGGGGGTTGTGTTTTTATCGTGGGGCTCTTGGACACCTAACCACAGCTTGCCCTAAAAAGAGTGGGGGGGGGCTGTGAGGTCTGAGACCTACCCCTCAGCTCCAGAACAATGTGTTGGGACACTGGCGGAGCCCGATCTGAGGGAAACGTTAGGCTGGGTGCATGCCAAAACAGAAGTGGATGAGCCTCCATGGCATACGATTGTAGCAGCACATATCCTCTTGTCGGGTAGTCCGCAGGGAATTCCGGCCCATACCTTGGTCGATTCCGGGGCAACCACGAACTTTATGGATGTGGCGTTTGCTACAAAGTACGATGTCCCTCTATGTCTGGTGGACCTACTGATGTGGGTTGAGACCATTGATGGCTGGGTGCTTCTTTCTGGCCTTTCAAGGCCGCCATGTAGCCTTTGCGCCTGGTCCTCAGGGAGCATGAGGAGGCCATTCAATTTTATGTTGTTTCGGGACTGCATTTCCCTGTGGTCTTGGGCTTTGCTTGGCTGCGGGCCCTCAGATTTATTGGTCGCAGAATCTGATCACGTTCCCGTCCCTGCAATGTGTCGACTACACCCGTCACGTCTGTGCAGGCCAGGTGCTCAGCTCGCCCAGAGTGGCTGTGCCGTTGGGTTTAGTGGCGTTCGCAGACGTAATTAGTGAGCAGGAGGCGGATCAACTGCTGCTGCACCAGCCTTATGACTGTCCCATAGACCTGGTACCTGATGCGAAGCTCCTGATGGGTCGCCTGTATTCCATGTCTGAGCCGGAGTTGGCCGCATTGCAGGACTTTCTAGACAAGAACCTCGCCCGGGGTTTTATCCGGCCCTCATCTTTGCCACTGTCTGCCCCGGTTTTGTTTGTTAAAAAGAAGACCGGGTATCTGAGGCGATGGTGTTCACGAAACTGGACTTCCATGAGGCTTATAACGTGGTCCGAGTCAGGGTGGGGGACGAATGGAAGACGGCCTTTGGCACCTGGTACGGACATTTCAAGTACATGGTCATGCCATTTGGGTTGACCAATGCCCCGGAAGTCTTCCAACATTTCATGAATGATATCTTCCGGGACCTGTTGGATCAGTTTGTCATCATTTACCTGGATGGCATCTTGATCTACTCGACGTCCCAGAAGGATCATCAACAACATTTGCACTTGGTCTTGCAACAAGTCCGAGAGCATCGTTTGTTCGCAAAGCTGGAGAAGTGTCAGTTCTGGCAGACTACCATTGAGTCCCTGGGACACCATATCTCACCTGAGGGAATTGCGATGGAGCCGGGCAAGGTGGAGGCATTGCGCAGTTGGCAACCTCCTTTGCTTATGAAGGATGTTCAGAGACTCCTCAGGTTTGCCAATTGTTACTGGACCTTCATCCCCAGTTTTGTTTTCTTGATCATGCCCCTCACTCGGCTCCTGCAAAAGAAGGTGCCATTTCACTGGGGGCCCACGGAGCAACAGGCGTTCATGGCCCTGAAGCACACCTTCACGAAGGAGCTGATCCTGAAGCACCCTGATCCCAACCTCCATTTGTGGTGGAGGCGGATCCGTCTGACATCGCGGTGGGTGCGGTGTTACTGCAGGCTCACGCCCCTGATGGTACTCTTTTCCCTTGCACTTATTATTCATGGAAACTCAATCCTTCCGAGCGCAATTATACCATATGGGAGAAGGAGTTGTTGGATATCAAAGTGGCGTTTGAAGCCTGGAGGCATCACCTGGAGGGGGCCAGGCATCAAGTCGAGATCCAGATGTACCATAGGAATCTAGAGTTTCTGACAACAGCCTGCCAGATCCGGTGGTCTCTGTTCTTTGCCTGGTTCAATTTCAAAGTGACTTACATTCCTAGTGTGCAGGACCAAAGGGCGGATGCCCTGTCCAGGAAATCGGAGTACTCTGACCCTGCAGACTCGCTTCCACCCCGGACCGTTCTACCCATCGAATCCTTCGCTACAGCTCACGAGTCCGTGGACTTACGGTCTCTGATACGAGATGCGCAGCGGGGCAACGAGTGGGTGGAGCAACGGAGGGCAAAGGTAGGGCCAGCTTCTCCATGGACCTTTGACAATGACCTTTTGAGGTACCGGGACCGGCTCTATGTGCCCGAGGGCCCCTCTGTGGACTTATTCTGTCCTAGTGTCGTGACAATCCAGCAGTGGGACATTTTGGCCTTTTCAAGACTCTGAACCTGATCTCCCGTTCTTTCTGGTAGCCTTGCTTACGACACGATGTGCAGATGTACGTCATGTCGTGTGTACAGTGTTGATAGGCCAACTCAGAGACAGGAGCTCCTCCAGGCTTGTTGCAGCCATTGCCGACCCCGGACAGACCCTGGGGAGCCGTGTCCATGGACTTCCTGACAGAGCTGTCTCTGTCTTCAGAGTTTACTACGGTCCTTATGGTGGTGGACATGCTCACCAAGATGGCGCATTTCATCCCCTGTCGGAGATTGCTGACAGCCCGTGCGCACTGCCCGCATGTTCATCCAGCATGTTTTCCAGCTGCACGGCCTACCTGACGGGGTCATATCGGACCGTGGGACGGCCAGTTTTGGAAAGGGCTGATGGTGGCTCTAGATGTCCAGTTTTGTTTGTCCTCGGTGCACCATTCCGAAACCGATGGGGGTACGGAGAAAGTGATTGGGATCCTGGAACAGTACCTGCGCTGCTTCGTGAATCAGCAGCAGAACAACTGGGCGGAGTACCTGGCCGTGGCGGAGTTTGCGTTTAACAACTCGCAGCATACATCCACACGGACAACGCCATTCATGGCAAACGTCAAGTATCACCCTCGCTTTTTCCCTCTTACCCCAGTGGACTCCCCGGTCCCCACAGCGCAGGACTCCCTCTCTGAGCTCCAGGCAGTCCACCAAGTGGTGTGCCGTTATCTGAATCAGGCTAAGGAGGACTGCAAAAGGGTGGCAGATAGGTCTCGGCATGTGGTGCTGGAGTTGGCTGTGGGAGATCACGTGTGACTGTCCACATAGCATCTTCCGTCCCACCAGCCGGCTAAGAATTTGGACCAATGGTGTCTTGGGCCATTCCCTCTAGAGGCCATCATCAATCCAGTGGCCTATCACCTGTCCCTTTCACGTTCGATGTGAGTGCACCTGGTGTTCCATCACTTGCTCCTGATCCCTGAGCGGTCGGCTTGTCCTCTCCGCCAACCCTCTTCCCCCAGCCATCATCGCATGATGTGGAAACACGGCTACTGCAATAAGTGGCCCGGATCAGAGACTCGAGATGGCTAAAGGGACGTTTTCAGTGCTTGGTAGACTGGAAGGACTAGGGGTCAGACAGGGGGGCCTGGACCGATGTGACAGATGTGCATGCCCCTGCTTTGGTGCGAGCCTATCATGCGCAATATCCCTCGAGGCTGCATCCTGAGTGTCAGACCCAGGGGAAAGGCCCTGCAGTGAGGTATAGTATTGTGGCCCAACAGGAGCCATTGGAGCTGCCAACAGACTCCGACAGTGAGGAGCTCTATGAGTTGGCTCTGGAAGATGTGGAGGACCCTGGAGAGGGTTTCGACTCCAAGCAGGGATCAGAGAGGCTGGTTGGCCACCAGGAGATGCCTGAGGCATGGAGCAGCGGTGAAAGCCAAAGGTAATGTGCTCCTGATATCAGGCCTTGGAGCAGTGGGGAGGAGACAAGGGAGTTGGTCCTGGACCCCCGGAAGTGGCCAGCAGATAGACATAGAGAACAACTGCGCAGATATAGAAGATAATTGGACCCAGGTGGTTGTAATTAGGCTCCTCTCAAGACAGTATATAAGGAGGGACTTTGTGAGGAGCTGGTTGCAGAATTCAACTTAATTATCAATGCTGAAGCTGTTATCTGTATCTGTCGAAGTCTGGGTTGCTGCCAAGGTTCTTTATCTCTTCAATGTGTTTGGGCTTTCAGCCACCAAGATTTATGTTTCTTGATAATAAAGTGTTGTGGCATTCCAGCTAAGCTTATCTCGGCATTCGTTACTGGACAGAGGAGGGGGTTGGAACAGATGACTATGGAAAGAATGCACAAAAAACTTGAAACCAATTGACACACTGTACGTAACTGAAGATGTTTTTATGTTACGTCTTGTTTGTCTATGTTTAAAAATAAAAATTTAAACATTAAAAATGTGTTTGAAAGAGACTAGTATTTGGGGCTTTTTATCGTGGTGTTCTTACCAATTTCTCACTCTTATGTTAACTATGAAATCACTCACTGCAGAGTAATTACATTGAAACCAATGTAACCAATACCTAGAGTTAGTATTTTTAAGGATGATTGCATTAATCCTTCATTTGTGGTCAGGAAAATGGAACTTACTTTTTTATTGTCTTATAATTGACTTTGAAAACTCAAAATCATGCTTTTCTATAAAACCAGTAAGAATTTGTGCTTCTTTCATTACAGTTGAAAATTGGGTGGGAGTTTACACAATCAAGGACTGTTACCCAGTTCAGGAAACCTACACCAAGAACTACAGTGTGACAACCTCCTCGCGTTTCTTTGACCTCAAGCTTGGAATAAGTGACCCATCTGTTTTCATCCCTCCCAGCACTTGCCAGACAGCTCAGTCAGAAAAGATGACTTATGTATGCTGATGGTTGATCTTGGTTTCTACATTGCATATGTAAGCTCAATATGTATTATTAATAACTAGCTGCTAATGTCTGATATGACTTGCTCTTTTCAGGTTCTAACAGACTAGAAACTGAATAAACTCCTATCTTTTGAGGCTTGTTATTCTAAATGTAATTGTCAACTCGCAAAGCATCCAAAGCTTGGTTTGAGGCTCATAATTTAATTAGGGCATTGGTCGGAATCCTGACAGTGATCTCATATCTCAAATGTTAAGCAAATTATCATTCATATTTATTTGTTTTAGTTGCTAACATCCTCTGGCAGAAGCTTTTTCTGTTTTTTCAATATATTTCTAAAAACATATTAAGTATGAAATTCGTTAATTTTAGAGAACTGGGGAAAACTGCATTCATGTAGCAGATCAGGTGTTATAAGATGGCACCCAAAGGTGCTTTTTCAAGAGCTAACTGGACTTTCTTGGGTTTTTTGAAGACATTTTGCTTCTCATCCAAAAAGCTTCTTCAGCTCTGACTAATTGGTAGGGAGTGGAAGGATTTATTCTCCTTGCAGACAGTTGGTCATTTGCATTCTTTGAAGCCACTTGGAGGTTTATCTGTGTCCTCAGGGTCATCTGAGTATTGCAAATGGCTGTGGAATCATCTTTGAATTACTGTTGAGAGAGGGCTCTTCAATTTTGACATATATATCTTTGACCCGTCTTTCAAACTAGCGGCCTTCTCTGTTCAAAATGTGGACTCAAAGAACAACAAGAAAATCCAGTTGCCTCTATGAGACAACTATGACCTAGATGACTGAGAATCTTCATAGCCATAAGATGGCACATTGTAGCAAAATTATTTTATGAAAGCTGCTATAGTGAATGAATAATCTCTTATTTATATATTAAATAGATTTATATGGCAGCCCAACTCAGACCTGATGACTCCAAGTACCATGCATAATTAAAAAAACAACATAAAAACCCCGGGAGACTACTCCCACATGATCGTAACAACTGCAAACATGTGGAGCCATTGACCATCTCTGGATCAGTCTGGGATCCCCAGGCCTGCTGACAGAACCATATCTTCAGGGCTTTCTGGAAAAATAGCAAAGAAGGGGCCAACTTATTTCCAAGGAAATGATATTTCAGAAGAAGGGAGCCACTATAGAGAAAGCCCTTTTTCTAGGTCCTGTTTGATGAATCTTCTTAATAGATGGGACTCACAATATAGCCTGCTGTCCCACTTTGGTGAACAGGATAGATGAAAAAGGTTTCTCTCAAGAGTCATTTAAAATTCAGGTGAATTTTTGTGATAATGAGAAACTATATATAAATCTTATTTTCCTGTATGAAAAGATCTATCTGATGCTCTTCTTGTCTTCATAGTCACTATTAAAATATGTACAATGTCTTCTCAGGAAATTTTAAAACATTCTTAAGAAATATGCAACATATCGTTATTATTATTCTGATAGTCTAGAAGAGAAGTAACTTTAGTGAAGATTATTGTTATATCAGCAAGACTAAGGAAAATCACCAGAATCACTATTGTTAGTTTTGGAAACGGAAACAAATACAAGAAGAAAAAAGTTTTAATGGGTCATACAAAAGACTGTTCTTTATATAATCAAAATTAAATTACAGATAGTCCTCCAGTTACAACAATTCACTTAGCAATGGTTCAAAGTTATGACATTTTTGCTGAAAGTACTTATGACCCAGTCCCAAAGTCACATATGTTGTAGCACCACAGCAGTTGTTCACCCTTACAACTGAGATACAGAGATGCTGCAATATGTTCCCTGTCTGTTTTCCCCCACCATGGCCTGCCAGATCTCTGCAGGAATTGAGTTTACTTTGGTAGCTCATTGCATTCCACATGCTCCTCCCTACCTGTTATTGACCTCTCATTTGCCTTTGGAAGATGTCCAGAGCTCAAAACATCAATGCGAAGCTGTTTTCCTTAGACCTTGTGTTCTTATACATACTTCCATCCTCTTTGGAAAAACTTCTGCAATTTGCGAGCACTAGGTTTGCCTCTCCCATTCCCCACTGAGCCCCAGCCTATCTCACAAGTGGGCGTGGCTCTGCCATTTACTGGAATGCTGAACCTGCCTAGTTGTTGCCAATTGCGCACAAAGGGAGGCCTTGGGTGTCTTGTCCCTGCACTAGACTTTCAAAGACCCTCTCCACTCCTGAGGTACCTGATATGTTCTTAACAACTTGCTCATTTGATTAATGAATGCATTAGAAAGAGGGGTGGATGGCCTCGTTCCTTTAATGTAATCCAGTTAACAAATCCTCAAGTTAGACTGTAACTGGCAGGCTCCATTACATTCATAATTCGAGGATTACCTGTAGAAATAATTCCAAGACTGAATTTTGGGCTTGTTATCATCAACAGTACATTTAGAGCAAAAGCCCGTTTGAATTTACTGCTTAAACTAAAGAACCATAGTTACCCAGTCTCCCTAGCCCCATTAATTAAGGTTTATAAATTCACAATTCGCAATTTAATGAGTTTATATGCCGCCCAATCCCGGAGGACTCCGGGCGGCTTACAAATACGAAATAAAATAAAATAACACATTGGGGAAAGAAACAAAACAGTTTAAAAAAAACACAACATACATTTGGCTTAGCTGGGGGTTGGACCTGATTTAAAAATCAGCAACCCCATGCCTGTCGGAACAGCCAGGTTTTGGTGGCTTTTTGGAAGGCCACGAGAGTGGGAAGGGTCCAGATCTCTGCTGGTAGCTCGTTCCACAGGGCCGGAGCAGCTACAGAAAAGGCTCTCCCCCGAGTAGTCGCCAGCCAGCATTGTCCGGTCGACGGCACCCGGAGGACGCCTAGCCTGTGGGTTCTTATCGGACGTTGGGAGGTGTGTAGCAGGAGACGGTCTCTCAGATATTCAGGTCCAATGCCATGTAGGGCTTTAAAGGTAATCACCAGCACTTTGTAGCGCGTCCGGAGACCAATAGGGAGCCAGTGTAGCTTGCGGAGGATAGGTGTAACATGATATCGCTCACACAGCTGCATTCTGGACCAACTGTAGTCTCTGAACACTCTTCAAGGGCAGCCCCATGTAGAATGCAGCTAAGATTACCCTTAGCTAAGGTTACCCCTATGCTCCTGTATGGAGCAGAGGTTTGTATTCTATCCTCGACCACAGTCCTAGAACAAACACAGTCTCAGCCCTTGAGATGTATTTTGGGTGTACAGATCCAAGAGCATCTGCTGCAGCTGTTAGAGCTGAATTTATACAATTCATGCACTATCCAGAATTAGAACATATAACTACTGGTGCAAAGTCAATTGAAATGGAGACTGATAGACTCCCCAAGTTATGTCTACTAGAGCAAATAAAATTACAATCACAAATCTCTTGGATCACCTAACAATTTTTTTAAGATGCTGTGGCCTTCCTGTCTCTTACGTAATAGGAGAACAGTTCAAAAAAAGAGTTGCCCAAAGAATTAATGATATAGAAGCACAAAATGGCATAGCTATCCTTAGTAATGTGGGTAACTTGAAATGGCTGAGTAAATACAAAAGTACTTTTCAAGTAGAAAGCTATTAATATCCATTCCCAAGGCCTTTAAATCCCACTTGCAGATATTCTTGTATCGCAGCTGTTGTCTCCCTCTGGGGCACTTTCCCTGTACTAATTCTCCTTACAGGAGATCTTTCAGGATCCGACCATCAGCCAGTCTCGCAACATGCCCAAGCCAGCGTAGACGTTGCTGTTTCAATAGTATATACATTCTAGAAATTCCAGCACGTTCCAAGACTGCACTATTTGGAACTTTGTCATGCCAGGTGATGCCAAGAATATGTTGGAGACATCACATATGAAAGGTGTTTGACTTTCTCTCCTGCTGTGCATAAAGGGTCCAGGACTCACTGCAGTACAGGAATGTGCTCAGGACGCAGGCTCTGTAGACCTGGATCTTTGTATGTTCCGTCAGCATCTTATTAAGCCATACTCTCTTGGTTATGTCTGGAGAATGTGGTGGCCATTTTACCAATATGTTTATTCAGCTCAGTATCTAAAGAGAGAGTGTTGGTGATAGTTGAGTCGAGATACACAAAGTCATGGACGACCTCCAGTTCTTGTGCAGAGATTGTAATACAGAGAGGTGAATCCACGTCCTGGCCTGTGACTTGTGTTTTTTTCAAGCTGATTGTTAGTCCAAAGTCTTGTCAGGCCGTGCTAAAATAGTCCATAGGTTGTTGAAGGTCTTTGCAGACTGAGCAGTAACGGTAGCATCGCGGGCGAAGAGGAAATCCCGTAAGCATTTCAGCTGGACTTTTCTTTCAATCTAGAGAGATTAAAGAGTTTTCCATCTGATCTGGTGTGGAGATAGATTCCCTCTGTTGCAATTCCAAAAGCATGTTTCAGCATGACAGCAAAAATGTTCCGAATAGAGTTAGTGCGAGGACGCAGCCCTGCTTCACTCCACTTCGAATATCAAAAGAATCTGGTTAAGATATCAAAAAAAGTGCCCTTCATTTCCTCATGAAAGGACCTGATGATATTGAGCAGCTGAGGTGGACATTTAATCTTGGGGAGAATTTTGTAAAGGCCATCCCTACTAACCAAATCAAAAGTCTTCATAAGATTGATGAAGACTACGAAAAGTTGCTGGCTTTGTTCCCTGCATTTCTCTTGTATCCCTCTAAGGGAAAATACCAAGTCAAGTAGTGGACCTGTTGGCTCGGAATCCACACTGTGATTCTGGATAGACACTCTGCAAGCACCTGGAGTCTCTTCAGTATGACATGGTCAAGCAGCTTCCCTACAACACTAAAAAGAGATGCCGTGATAGTTGTTACAGTCACCCCTGTCGCCTTTGTTCTTATACCGTGTGACAATATTTGCATCCTTCATGTTCTGTGATACTCCACCTTTCCTCCAACAAAGATAAAAAATTTCATGCAATTCAGTGGGGTTGTTCTCTTTGCAGCACTTCAGAACTTTGGCAGGGATATCTTTCTCAGGTGTCTTGCTGGAGGCAAGAGAATCCAGGCCCGCATTTAGTTCTTCTAAGGTTGGTTCACTGTCAAGCTCCTCCAAGATAGACAGGCATTCGATGTTATTTAATGTTTCTTCAGTTACCACATTTTCTCTGGAATATAATTCAGAGTAGTGCTGCACTCGGTCAGAGGGGCACATTTCTTTGGTGTTGGATCTAAGGCCTGCTTAATGCCATCATACATCCCCTGGATATCTATCTATCTACATACACACACACACACACACACACACACACACACACACACACAAACACAACACACACAAACACACAATATCATAATCTATAGATTGTGCTCACTGGAATAGGCTTTATATGCAATTAGCATTCTCCTTTTTTCATCGTCAGCTCCTCCCAATGGGCTTCAAACCAGTCTGCTGTCTTTCTGTTCTCCTTACCAAATACTGACAAGGGAGTATTATAAACAGCATTCTTGAAATATTCCCATCTTTCAGATGCGTTTGCTTCAACTGGGCCTGGGAAAGTTTCCTCAAGGGCTGTGCAAATTCCTCCACTTTGCCCTGATTGCGGGTCTCGCTGATGTCGATTTGTGGTCTTCCTTTCTTCTTTGAGTGATGCAGCCTCTTTGTTTGCAGTTTTATTCTGCACACTAAGGAATGGTCTGTATCTCAGCACCCTGATAGCTGCATGTGATTGTAATACTGGGAAGGTTAGAGTGCCTGGTAAGAATCAGGTTGAGCTGGTGCCAGTGCTTTGATCTTGGATATCTCCAAGAGACTCTGCATTGAAGCTTTGTTTTAAAGAATGTATTGCTAATGCAAAGACTGTAGTAGCAACAAAACTCCAGCAGGCTTTGGCCATTTTCATTTATCTTCCCAACGCCAAGCTGGCCTAAACAAGTAGGCCAAGAACTATAATCAGCATTAAACTATAAATTATAATTATTAAATTATACTCTGGCATTAAAATCACCAAGGATAAACAGTGGTTCATTCTCTGGGTTTTTATTGATGGTAGCAACCAGATCATCGTAGAATTTGTCTTTAGATTCTACTGAAGATGATAATGTCGCTGCATATGTGCTAATAAGAGTAACCAGCCCTGCTGATGAGAAGAGCTGCAAGGACAGAATACTTTCACTTCCTGCAGTAGGTGGAGTAATGAATCCTAATGAGGTGTTTCTGACCACAAAGCCAACCCGCATTACCTAATCTCATGAATGAAAAGTTTCTCTCCTTAATAGATCCCGAGTCTGATAGCATTGTCTCTTGAAGGGCAACGATGTCCATCTGCAGTCTGCTCAGCTCCATGTCGATGACAGCTGTCTTATGTATGTCATCTATTTCGTGCAAATCATCAGAAAAGCCGGGGGTCATTGTCTGAACATTCCAAGTGCCCAACTTTAGGGTTAAAGTTTTCTTATGGTTGTTGCATGTTGGAAAGTTATCGATCTGCTTGTCAGCTTTTGACCCTAAACCCCACGTATCCTGTGAGGATAGCAGACCGTGGGGGGCAGCACCTTATTGGCTGAGGGCTGCCCAGCGTAAGGTGGGCAATAGCTGCCCAATGAGGTATAATGACCTCTCCCACCATCGAAAGTGGCCCCTGGGATCACGCTCTACACCAATCGAGCAAAGACATAATTGGTAACTGCCCCTTTGTTGTTTCGATGCTGTATGCAAAGATGGAGTGTCATCTCCAGAGCACGAGGCTTGGGTAGATTGATATGGAGGATAGACTGTTACCCAAACAGCAGATCCCCCCTCTCCACAACGCTGAAATAGTCCAATGAAACGGCAGAGCTGATACGATTAGTTCCAGCTGCATCATAGGAGTTACCAGAATGTGGTTGTACACAGTCACGAACTGCTTCTGGGACTCTGGCTCTGGGTTTTGCCTCGAGATTACTCCTGAAGCCTTTTCCAGTAGTGATGGAGCCACAAGGCAATGAAGGTTTGTAATCAGAGTTTCCCTTCTCCTAGAAGATGGTTCCTCTGCTTTATTTGTCGTTAGAGTGCAGAGCCTTCTTCCGCCTTTAAAACAGTTGACTGTCTTCTCTTGTAACCCTGGAAAGGGGCCCTTATGAGGTGCTACCAGCTGGGCCAAGGTCTTTTAGGAAGGTGTTATTCTTCCAGCACACCTCCTCACTCCAGGACTCCTGCAGGCTGGAGTTGCAGTCTCTGATGCAGGAGTGCACAGAATAATCCTCGGCCTGCAGTTATTTCTCCAGCAAAAGCTCGAACTCCTCATAGTTTTCCTGAGCGTGTTGGTCCAGCCTTTGATAAACCTCCAGGCAGCTGCTGCAGGCCTTCCCGCTCTGGGCTATCACAGCAGCAGACAGAAAATCCATCAGCAGGTTAGACAAGTTGCAGTCCAAACTCTCTAGGCCGGCCATTCCGAGCCGCAGTCCCAGGCCATATAAGTGTCACAAAGGTCAAAAGTGTCCCTTCAGGAAGTCCAGCTAGGGAGAGGAGGCAGTTGCAGCGAGGTACTTAAATAAAACAGCACAGTACTTAACAAAATGGTTCGGTTGAGATCAGCATATGTGGGATTGAATGGGATAGATTGCAGGGGTGACACCAAAATATAATTTTATCATATTTTATCTATATTTTATACGTATCTTAAATTATTGCATTATTCCAATTTCATTTTAGACTATTTTATTCCAATTCCATTTTAAATCATATTCTATTCCAATTTCATTTTAAATTGTATTTTATCAAGTTCCATTTTAAATTGCTTTTATCAAATTTTAGTAATAATTTGTTTCTGGAACTTTGCACAATGCACAATAAAGACAGTGTCAAAATTTGTAGAAATAAAGTACACATGTTTAAAATGTGTGTTTTTACTCTGGTTATGTTAGATGAGTTATGAACCAGGGACTCTCTGTATGCAACTTGAAAAGCTAGTTCAAAAAAACTGTTATCTTTTAATTTTAGTTGTTGTAAGAGTGGATAATGTATTGATTCCTTCTGAAAATTTGTGAAGTGGTAAACAACATAGAAAATCTGCTTATTAATTTTGAAATGTCAAGAATGATATATTTTTATGCATGATTCACTAAGGTCTTTTAAATATGTATTTATTCCCATATCAGAAGATGAAAGTATCTCCTATTGTTATCCACCTCTCTTAACAAAGAATAATTCAGTCTCAAGTAATGATTTGAAATTTAATTTTAATTTCCCCATAACTATTTATTCAATAAGTGGCCAGTATTCTAGGCCCTCTGATGTATTTCTACTTATTATTTCATTGTTGGAACAATTAATTTTATTGTGAGTCTTTTGTTTACATGCTATTTTATTTTTAGTATAAATATTAAATATATGTGGGAAAATCTTGTATTTGCAGAAAACCTTGATGAAATGAAAAGGGGGTTAACAAATAAATATCTTTACAAATAATTGGAGCTCTGTACAGAATTTGTAATTATAGAGAAAAGCCTTTCATTTTCATTCAACTTGTACAGTTTGGAGATAGGTTGATCAGGTGCTCATATTCATTGTAATTCTATGAAGGTATCATTCACAGGTGGAATGTATAGAAGGGGAAAATTACCACCTTTCTTCTAGGGCAGAGGTTGGCAACACGTTGCTCATAGTAGGGACTACAAAAGGAGTTGCCATGGAATGTGAAAAGAAATATGTCAGCCCCGTTTCGCTCCAGTGGCTCGGGGCTGCCATTTTGCAGAGAAAGCAGCAGAATGTGACAGGCACATTCAAAACCTTCTGGGCTCCTCTGTCTCTTCCTTCCGATGGCGTGACAGGCGCTGGACAGCTGGGAGGCGGCCCGAAGGCCAAAAGCATTGCTGACACAACTATACCCAGAAACAAGAGCAGCTGGGAAGCGAAGGATACGCGAGGGACTGATTTCAGATTCCCAGTGCATGGAGGGAAAGTGATGCATGTGATGGATAGCTGGCGGGAGGGAGTAATGGTTCCTCCTTCTAGATTATGGAACGTTGTGGGGCATTGCTGTTGGAGAATCACGAAGGTGTAATTAGAATAAAGGATTATAAGATGGTGGGGAGCACAGAGCAATAGCTCTAACAATTTTCTTTCATTTGTATATTCAACATGATGGTCAGTTTGTGCCAGATTGGATAAACAAGGTTCTACTTCTCATTGCTGGTCAGAATCTTTACTATCTGTCCTGACCTTGACTATGACTATATATTTCTGTGAGTGAAATAAGCTATGATGCCTCGGAAGGTCAGATATTGTTTAAATTGAAAAACTATAAAAGCATAGATTTCTTAAGTGATATAATCAAAATACACAGGATGCTGTACATAAAATTGTGGTACTATATGTAGTCCTTGAGTTGTGACACTAATGGAGCCTACCAATTTGTATTAAAACTCATAAAATAAGTGAGTCATTTTTTATTGTGCTTGTTAAGTGAATCATCTGGGCTGTTAAGTGAACTAAAAACAAGCTTGTCATTTGCTTCTGTTCATTAAGAATCTCAATGATCATTAAGTAAATCAAGAGGCTCGAGAATTTGCAGGGCTTTTTGACATGGCGCCCTGAAGGGAACCACTGCTGCTGTTCATTAGCTGTTCTGGCAAGATGAGGCAGCCCTTCATCTCTGAACTACAGCGCTTCCAGACAGGTGTCTGGCACCCCTCCAGCTCCAATGTGAAAGAACTGCCTTGCACAGGCACCTACCTTGCATGGCTCACGAGTTCCCTGCATCACAAGATAAGAATGGCCACTGCTTTGCCCTGCACTGCCGGTGCCCTAAGCTCTTCACCAGGTGATGTATGGTGCCCAAGCTGCTCCTGATCCTCGCTGCGTTTTGCCTTTTTTTTTTGAGACTTGACTTCGTGATCAAACTGCATATCAGGACATTTCAGAGGCTCAACTGGAAGAAATCCATAGGAGACCGATGCTACTATTCTGCAACAGAAAAGTTTGTGCTCCAGTACTGAAACGGTTTATAAATATGATTAGCTTTCTCTAATGGAAAACTATTTGTCATTCTGAGATGGCTGTGGAGAAAAGGGTGGTGGGAAATTAAGACTTCCTTGTTTTGTTTAACTTGTTTTTGTTTTTGATTAGACTGCTTATTTTAGATTACCATTGTTTTTGTTCAGTTGTATTATAATTATATTGTTCTTTGAATAAATTTTCTTTTCATTTGTGAAGACTTTTTGAAAGTGAGATTCCTATTCTGCTTTACCTTAACCATGTTTCCCCTAAAATAAGACAGGGTTTCATTTATTTGTTTTAAAGCTTTTATTTTTAGACAAACATAAGCAAACAAAACAAAAAAACATAGAGCCATCTTCAATTACAAATAGTGCCTCGGTTGGTTACAAGGTTTTTGTGCATTCCTTTCATAGTCATCACTTACATTTCATATATAATCACATATTATCATATACATTATTATTATACCTCGTTTATTTGACTGTCACTATTCTTCATTTTCCACAAGATATATTAAGTATTGGGATTATTTACACCACAGCAATTCAATATGTCATCTCAGATAATTCCAGTAGTAAAATATTTTATGTTATATTCTATATCATTCAATTGTTCTTATATTTACTACATTCTCTAGTAGCTTTCATTTCCATATTTTTTCATCTAAACACGAATAAAATAAATCCCATAACCTATAAAATTGTTTATCTTCTTGTTCTCTAATTTCAAATGTCAATTTACTCATTTCAGCACATTCCATTATTTTATGAATAACTTCCTCCTGTATTGGTATTTTCTCATTTCTCCAATTTTTAGCAAATATAATTCTAGTTGCTGTTAGCACATTTACAATCAAATATTTCAGTTTTCTGTTATATGTTTCCGGTATGATTCCCAATAAAAAGATCTCTGGTTTAAAGTCTATGTGTTTGTGTATCATTTTCTCCAACCAAGTGTGGATTTTAGTCCAATATCATTTAGCTTCTATGCAAAGTCCACCACATATGATAATATGAACCTGGTATCTGATGACATTTCCAGCACTTTTCCGATTTGTTCTTGAACATACTTGCTATTCTCGTTGGGGGTAGATGCAACCTGTAAAACATCTTATACCAATTTTCTTTGTATACTGTTGACATTGTCATTTTATAATTTTGAGACCACAATCTCTGCCACTTATTTAGGTCAATCCCATGTCCAAAGTTTTTCCCGCAAGCTATCATAGGTTCTTTAACTTGTTCTTCTTCTAGCTTAACCTCTAATAAGTATCCATATAATTTTTTTAATTACCTTTTCATCAGTACCTGTCAAATTTTATCTAACTCGGTCATTTTATTATGGAAACCTTCCTTTTTAAGATCTTCTACATTTCTAGACTTTATTTGCACATATGAAAACCAATTCATCTTTATTCCTTCCTGTTCTAGTTCTTGCCTAGATTTAAGTTCACCCTCTGCATTCAACATTTCACCATATCTAACTGTTCCTTTTTGTACATTACTGGATATGAAAATGCTTCAATAGTTGATATCTAGACTGGAAATTTTAAGAAATGTTGCCTTTTAATCTTCTCCCAATTTAATAGCAAAGCCTCCCATACCCCTGTGTTTTAGTTCCCTTGAACCATAAGAAAGCATGCCATCCCAATAACAAATCATATCCTTCTACAGTGAGTAATCTACAATTTCTTAATGTTATCCACTCCTTGACCCACATTAAGCTTTTTGCCTGATAGTATATCTGTAATTCCCAGTTAGGCAGACCAAATCCTCCTCTTATTCTAGCATCTTGTAACAATTTTAATTTTATTATTGTTTTCTTTCCCTGCCAAATATATTTCAACACTATTTTATTTAAGTCATCAAAATAATATTTCCCAAGTCTAATTGGAATTGTTTGAAACAAATATAAAATTCTGGGCAATATATTTATTTTGATTGTAGAAATTCTCCCTATCATTGATAGTTGGAAATTTCCCCATTTTATCAAATCTGTTGCAATCTGCTTTTTAAGCTTATAGTAATTATTCTCTTTAAGTGTACCACATCTTGTTGTCAAGTATATTCCCAAATATTTGACCTTGTTCGTGACTTCGATCCTCAAAGCTTCAAAGCCAATTCTTCCTTTTGTCTTGATGCTATATTCTTTGTCAAAATCTTCATTTTATCTTTGTTTATTTTCAAACCTGCTACTTTTCCGTATTCCTCTATTTTATCTATCAATTTAGGTGCAGTTTCTAATGGATCTTCTAGGATGACCAGGTCATCTGCAAATGCTTGCAATTTGTAGTCTTCCATTTAAATTTTCATTCCTTTTATGTCTTTTTCTTCTCTAATATTTCTGTTTAAAACAAAGGGGACAGTGGGCAGCCTTGTCTTGTCTCTTTCCTTATTTCAATAGAATCTGTGAATTCTCCGTTTATCATTATTTTTGCTGTTTGTTTATGGTATATAGTTTGTATGGAATGAGTAAATTTCTTATCAAAGCCCATCTGTTCCAGCTGTAATGATATAAATCGCCAATTCACATTATCAAAGGCTTTCTGTGCATGTAAAAACATCAAAGCCATTTGTTTTTCAGGGTGCCCCATAATATTCCAAAGTGTCCAGAATTATTCTCATATTATCTTTAATTTGTCTCTTTGGTAGAAACCCATTTTCCGATAGGCTCAAGGGAGGGGCGACTCCTGGGATATTCTCACAGCCTAATTGGTCCAAAGACTGAGGGAATCTCTTTTAACTTACTCCTTTCCCTGTTGGCTCCCAGTTCCTCAGTCTTTTGGTCCAAGCACTGGTTTTTTTGGTTCCTAGAGAGAGAGTAAAATCTTTTAAAACAATTGAAAATTGATTTGATCCATTGGCTACTTTAAAATTCAACCTTTCTGAGCTGCTACTTGCAGGGATAGGGTCCTCTGTCTTGCAGCAAGCGGGGAAGGCTAATTCACACCTTTTTCTCTGAGTCTTTTGGAGTTCTGACCGATCCCTCGTATGGTGGGGGTGTCAGGCTCCACATCTGCAGCTCTGCAGGAAGGGCTGCCAGTGGAGATGCCATTTGGGCGGCGGGGCGGCTTCATTAGCTTCAGGAAGCTGCGCCTGGGGGAAACAAGCTGCAGCAAGCATTTTTGAGTTTTGGCTGAAGAAAATAAAAAGCAGTTGAAAATGCGTGAACACCTCCGAGGCCATTTTGAAAGTTTGCAAGTGGATGTGGCCATTTTAGAAGCACGCACATGGTGGCAGGCATTTTGTAGCTCCAATTTCACTTAAACTGCATCACGGCCAGAATCAGGCTGGCAAGCTCCAACCGAGGCAGCCCGATATTGACTCCCGCAAGGCCCTTGCTGGTGGCTTGGGGCACTGAACCTTCTAAGGCACGTGAGTGGCACCAATGGCAGAGAGCAGGCAGACCACTCCACAGGCCCAGGGGAAGGAGTGGGGAGATGGTTGGGACCAGAACAAGGGCTGCAACAGCTAAACCTTCAGCAGCCCAACGCCCCTCCAGGGAAACCCAGAAAGATGAGAGCTGGTGTCAGAAGGCCCTGGAGAAGAGGATTGCTAGGGCTGAACAACAGGCCAACAAGCCCTCTTCTACCATGTCCAGATCATCCCTTAGGCCTGAATACCATCATTCAGCCTCCACCCCTAGGGGATTCAGTCCTTCCTCTCCCTCTGTCTCCTCCACTGGGGCATGCAGGCAATCCAGCATAGAAGTTTCTCCTTCCCCTCCTGTTTCACCCCATGGGCCCAGGGATGTGGTCGGGGATCCTTTGGAGGGTTCATCCCAGGATTTTCTCTCCCCCCCTACTCCTTGGCTCCACAAGGGCCTGCCCCAGTTCATTCAGAGGATGTTTGAGGATCTTGAATTGCTCCCTGAGAGCATCAAGAGACTGATTTCCTCAGCCATTTCAAAAGGTATTGTTTCTGCAGTTTCTTTGAGGGAACGTCAGTCACCTAGGGCTCCTAGGTCCCAGGTTCCCTACCAGGCCAGGAGTTCAAACTAGGCCTCCTTCCCCCTCAATAGTCAGTGAGGGATCAGTGTTAGGGGATGACCCCTGTCAGGATATGGGGATGAAGAGACTGTCCACCCGGACCCTCCGGCTTTTCCTAACCTCTTTGCTCCTCTAATGTTTAAGCCGTTGTTACACAAAGCCAGAAAGATCACTAAGGTCAGGACGGGATCCTGCCATTCCTCCTCCTAGAGATCCTAATTTGGTCATGTTCTCCAATACAGCGACCAACAAGGAGGTTCCAGCTCCTCTCCTTTTTCTAGAGGTAGTCAAAAATCAGTGGGCTCGCCCTTCTACCTTTCCCAACCTGGGCAGCAACGACCGGCGTTTTTACAACATGGAGCAGACCTCTCAGGCGCTCCAATTGCCCAATGTAGACACACCAATAGCCACCCTAGCCAATGCCTCATCCGTTGTTTCAAGGGATGTGGCTCATAAGTTGAAACCAGAGGACAAGTGGGTGGAACTTACGTTACGTAAAAATTTCAATGCTTCTGCATGGGCTGTAAAGTCTGCTGCAGCTGCCTCTTATTTCAACTGATCAGCGGTCATGTGACTCAGTCAGTTACAGATCACATCCCTGTTCAGGACAAGTGGCTTCACCAAGATATCACTAAGATAATTGCAGCCACGTAGTTCTCAGCTGATGCCACCCTTGATGCTGTAAAGTCCCGAGCTTTACCCATCTCAGTAACCTCCAGGCGGTTGCTATGGTTACATAACTGGCAAATGGACAAGTCCAAGTGGGGCCTGGCAGCTGCCCCATATACTGGGATTAACCTATTTGGTGACTGCTTAGACCCTATTCTCATAGAGAAGAAGGAGAAGAAGACGGTCCTGCCTATCAACACCAAGAAGACGGACAAACGTCCGGCCTCTTACTGTAGGCAATCCTTCAGAGCTCCTGAACAGGAGTATCATCAACAGAGATATGTCCCTTACAGATAGGCAGTTCCAGAGGCCTTACTAACAGGACAGGGGAAGGTACCATGGTCAATCCAGGTGGGGGGGGTGCCCCTTCCACAAAGGAAAATGACTCCAACCTGGGGTTTCCCATAGGCGGTCGCCTGGAACTCTTCATGGATCAGTGGGACCACATGACATCAGATGCCTAGGTAAGGACCACAATCAGAAATGGACTCCGGCTGGTGTTCCTCTCCATGCCCCCAACCTTCTTCAGGACCTTTCCACCATCCCAGGACCTGGAATGCCGCCGTCTGATATCATTAGCCATACAACATCTGCTGGATATCAGGGCGGTAGAACCGATTCCAGAGATGGAATGTGGGTTGGGTCACTATTCCAACCTGTTCGTTGTTCCGAAGAGCTCGGAGGGCTGGGGGCGATTCTGGACCCCAAGTGCCTCAATTGGTACCTAGTGTACAGGCGCTTCAAAATGTCATCCCTCAGGTGCATTCTGCAGGGCATTAGGTGGGGGGGGAGTACCTAGCGTCAGTGGATCTGACAGAAGCTTGCCTCCACATCCCCATCCTTCCCGCCCATCACAGGTTCCTTCATTTTTCCCACAACGGGCTTCACTTCCAATACAGGCCCCTTCCCTTCAGGTTAGCTTCAGCCCCGGCACATTCACGAAAGTCCTGGTGGCATTGGCAGCTCACCTCTGCTTAGTCCCGATGATAATACAATGCTACCTGTTTGACATGATTATGCAAGCCCAATCCCAGTTCCGGGCTGCTCATGACCCCAAACTCACAATTCGGACCCTTCAGGCCTTGGGGTTTTCCATCAACTTCCCCAAAAGTCATCTCTCACCCTCAACAAAGAACCTTCACCTGGGGGTGATGATAGACTCCTTGGAAGGCAAGGTTCAACTTTCCTCAGAGTGCCTCATCAATCTGCAGGTTCTGGCAAGGCAGGTACGCGCAAGGCACTCAGTTTGCATCCTGACCTTGTCTTGCATACTGGGTAAGATGGTGTCGTTCCGCCTGGCACTTGAGCGGAGCCTCCTAAGGAGCGCCAACTTGTCAGCCCAAGTTAGAACCATTATTGAGGCTTCCAGATGTCCCTCCACCACGCAGATATATAATTCCACGTGGGCACCATTTTTCAAATGGTGCAAACCACTTTGGATTTGTCCCACCTTCGGTGGCACAAATTCTGGATTTCCTCCAGAAGGGTCTGGACAGGGGTCTCTCCCATAACACTTTGTGGCGTCAAGTGGCTGCTCTGGCCTCGGTGCTCCCAAGGGAGAACCATTCGTCCCTCGCCCAACATTCCCGGATCAAGAGATTTTTAAGGGGAGCCGCTAATTTACTGCCCCCTCCAGTTCATGGGCTCCCAACTTGGGACCTCCCCCTAGTTCTTAGGGCCTTGATGGGGGGGTCGCTTTGAGCCTTTGCGCACTGTCCACCTTAGATTTCTATCTCTTAAGGTGGCGTTCCTTGTTGCCATAACGTCGGCCAGGCGCGTTTCCGAGCTGGGGGCCTTGTCCTCCAAGGATGACCTCTGCCAATTTCACCAGGATAGGATGGTCCTACATCTGGATCCTACCTTCCTTCCTAAGGTCAATTCGCTCTTCCACCAGGTGCAGGAGATCATCCTTCCCAATTTCTGCCCGGCTCCATCCCATGAGAGGGAGCGACTATGGCACCGGCTAGATGTTCGTCACACCTTGCACATTTATCTATGGCGCATGTCTGCATTCCATAGGTCTGAGGTCCTATTCATTTCATTTCATCCTGGCTCTCTGGGGGCCAGGATTTCCTTTGCTTCCATTAGCTTATGATTCCGTGGGCTGCCCCCCCTTTGGGGATTAAATGAAACAAAATAAAAAGAAAAAATCCATCCCAACCAGTATTGTAGAAATAAAGAAAAAGATCTAATCCATAGGTAAAAAAAAAAGAAGAAAAACTGATACTTTCACTTTAAAAAGTAGAAAATGTTTACAAAACTTCCATCCATAGGAAAAAAATAAAAGGATAACACACTGTCCAATAATGCTTAATATTGCTGCTTTTTTTCTTTTCTTTACCAGAAAAGTTTAGCTTCAATCTTTTTTGGGCAGTCTTTTATAAAAATAAGATTTCCTCACCAGATGAACACACTTTCTCTTTCTGTTTTCCTCCCATTGCGTGGCTGTCCCGATTTCAGCAGCTTGGGGCTGTGCTTATGTCGCCGGCAAGAAGAGATTCTCTTTGCGGTGCTCCTGTGATCAGCAAGACGTACTCTTCCCTGTCTCTTTGGGATAGTTTAGGTCCAGATGGACCATCCAGTGGCAAAAGTATCGACTGCAATCTCAGAACTTCGAGATTGCATGTCGCGGTGTCAGCTCTCTTCCTCCTCTCTTTTTTCAATTTATATGCCAACCATCTACCTGGTTTATTTGTATTTTCAAAGTAGTTCTGTTTAGCATCTCTATTTTTTTGCGCTAATTCCTCCTTTTCCATTAGCCCTATTTTATATTTAAATGTGTCCATTTTTATTTTAATGTCAATTTTTGTGGAGATTTCTTTAAGTCTTTTTCAAGTCTCTTGTCATCATCTAGTACTTTGAAGGCTTGTCTTTTCTTTATATCTCTCTTCCTTGTATAGTCTATTATCAAGCCTCAGGTGTAGGCCTTCATTGTGTCCCAGAGGTTCTGCGTTGATGTATCTTCTTTTCTGTTTTCTTTAAAAAAGAAAGCCAATTCTTTCTCTATTTTCTGTACAAAGTCCTTCTCTTTTAGTATAGTATTATTTAACATCCATCTAGATCTTTTTCCTTGTCCTTTCCTTTTAATTGTCAATGGATTATGGTCCATCCAAGTACTTGTTTCAGTTTCGATTTCTTGCATAGTACAGATCAATTCCATTGTAGCCCATATCATGTCTATTCTGGAGCATGATAAATGTCTATTTGAATAAAAGGTATATTGTTTTTTTTTGTGGGATTTCTTTCTCTCCAAACATCTTTTAGGTCTATTTCATCAGTCATTTTAAAGAAGGATTTTGAAAGAGACTTTCTGTTTAATCTTGTTGTTTTCTTGGGTTTTATAGTCCATATTCTGATCTACAATTCCATTAAAGTCTCTCATCATACAGATGTTAGCATAGTCCAAATCAATTATTTTCCTCTGTAGTTTTCTATAGAATTCATTTTGGTTATCATTAGGAGCGTAGATTGCTATCAAAAGTATTTTCTTATTATTGTCCATAATTTCCACCATCAAAATTCTTCTATTGTCATCTATATAAATTTGTCCACTGGAATTGTATCTTTAATGTAAAAAACCACTCCTCTTTTCTTACATCTTGCCAATGTAGTAAATATTTTCCCCAACTTTGGCTGCACCAATATTTGTTCATGTTGCTTTTGAATATGTACTTCTTGAAGGCAGATTATGTCCAATTTTAATTTCAAATTAATTTATGAAATATTTTCCTTCTTTTAATTGCTGAATTAAGTCCATTTATGTTCATTGTAATCAATTTTTTCTCTTCCATATTTGTATTTTATAAGTAGGATTCATTGCTCTAGTAGATCTCAGTTCTCGTTGTTCTATAATGTCAATGCCGCCTACTGGTCCTTCTTCTTTCTCAGTCTCAACTGTAGACACCTCTTGAAATTCTATCAGTGATTCTTCTTTTCCTGCCTCTTCAGCCTTCCCTCTCAGATGCTGCTGAGAGGGAGCATGATTCTTCTTTGTCAATAGTATCTATTCTATATCTTTGTCCTTGCCATACAAACATAAGGCCTTCTGGTATCAACCATCTGTAATTAACACCTTTTTAAAGTAGAATTTTAGTCAAAATTGGTATTCTCTTTTCATCTCTCTCACTCTTCTTGGTATTTGTTTCAAAGCTGCAATCTCCTTGCCTTTTTGTCTCTTGCCTTCTGAAGTATTAGTGTCTTAGTTGCTTTCTTAGTAACATGAGCTTACAGGAGCTTCTCTTGGAAGACCATTTCTCACTGGTGAAGAAGAGGAGATTGTTGTTGCAAAGCCAGTGGTCATTATTTTTTTGCTCATCTTCAATTTCTTCTATGTTTGGGCTTCCTGGGCGGAGCTTACTGATGGTGGCAGCTTAAAATAGCTGCCCCCGAATTCCTGGTCACGTATCTGTTTAGATGATTATCTTTCTGACGTCTAACAGGTTTCTTATCCTTCAGGCAAGTAGGGAAGAAGATATAGTTTTGCTGGCAAATGCCCTTCGATTTTTGCAGCTTTTGTGTCTGCAGAGAGAGGGGGGCCAGCCCAAGGCAGAACGGCGTCCGTGCTGGGAACTTCAAACTGCCTTGTGCAGTACAAAGTAAGATTTCTCCCAATCAGTTCACAGCTTTGATTTATTTGATTTTAATGCGAGCTGAATCCGTTTACGAAGACATTAATTGTTTACCAAGATCCTAGCTTCTTTTTTTTTTACAAGATCTTCTTCTGAAAATCTATTTACTTAGAAGCTTTTAAAATGGCGCCGAGCCGGCTGGATTCTTCTGTAACAATGATTATTTTCTTAATCTCCTTGTTAAACGCTACAGAATTTTAAAACTTCAAAGGAGTGATTTATCACCCTGCCTCACAATCGGCCAACAGAAACTTTTTAATTAGTTTCATTTTTACAAGACTTCCTTTCTCTCATTAATCTTGCTTATCTGGAATTTAAATGGTGATGAATCTGCTGAACTGTCTTGATACAATGCTTATTTTCTGAAATCCTTGGTAAAGCTTTACCAAACCTCAAATTTCAAAACAAAGGGAGAAATTCAGCATCTCTTCCTATAGCTGCACAGTCAGCCAGTAGAGTTTTATTAACTGCTTGAAGATAAAATTTGGAATGGCCTCAAAACCAAATCCTAATCTGAAACCGTCGCCCTCTATTCCCAGGGGCACATCCCCAGTGCCTGGCACAAGGTTGCAGCCTCCGCTCCCTACACCCCCTGCTGGAGATTTGTTAACGAAAGAATTCTTCTTGAGTGAATTAAGTGTGGCTCTCAACACTCAGACAATTAAAATGGAAGATAAACTTAGAGATCTTAAAGAGGAGATAAAACAGGAGATAAAACAGGAGGGAAAAGAAGAAATAAAAGAAATAAAAGGGGAAATAAAAGAACTTAAACAGGAGTTGTATGATAAAATCGATGCCAGGTTGTTAAAATTAAAGATGAAATGCTGGGACTTGTAACTGTATTGACAGAACATGTTTCCGGAATTGAAGATAGTCTAGAGGATATTAATGAGGCTAATACCAACTTGACATTGAAAACAGAGGTGGTGCAACAAAAAGTTGAAAATGCTGAAAAAGAAATTATTATGATACAGTATAGACAAATGGAACTGGCATTAAGAGTAAGGGGGGGCTGCGTGAGGAGAAACAGGAAAACCTGAAAGAGATCCTATCAGAAGCCTTTGATCGTCTGGTGGGAAGACCAGGGACTAAGCTCGACTGGCAGATCGACAAAGTTTATCGCGTTAACTCCTGGGTGGCAAAGCAGAAACAGCTTCCTCGAGACATCGTTATATACTTCACTACAAGAGAGCTCAGAAACATGATACTACAAGAGTCTTACAACACTAAGCTCCAAATTGGCGGTCAAGACCTGATTGTTTTGAAAGAGATACCACCTCAAATGTTAAGAGCCAGGAGAGACTATGCTTTTTTAGTCGAAGAACTCAGAAACTGTCAGATACAGTATAGATGGGATGCACCATTTGGTATTATACTTACATTTGATAGGCAAAGATATCGTCAACATTTTGTAGCTTCTGCTATGGAAAAGAAAAATGGTATAGTTGTATACTTAAGAAAAGACATGAAAGCTGAATTATTGAAGCAGATCCCTTCGGAAGATATATCGCGTTAGATCTAATCCTAGAAGGGAAAAAGACATTACTTTTGGGAATTTATGCTCCTAATCAACAGCAAGACGGATTCTATAGAAATCTTCATGCCAAATTAGTACAGTGGGACTATAGGTCCTATATACTATTGGGTGATTGGAATGGTGTGATAGACACTAAGAAGACTTCTCGCCCAAATACTAAGATGCGAGCAAAGCTACCCAAACCTTTTTTTTACATAATGGATGACTTTGAATTGAGAGATATTTGGCGAGAAAGAAACGCAGAGGAATATGATTTCATTTTCTTCTCTGATAGACATCAATCCCTTTCAAGGATTGATTTTATACTAATCACTAATGATTTGCTTTCTAGGGTCAAGAAGACAAAGATTGCGGCTAGGGTCCTTTCGGATCATAACGCAGTTTGGATGGAATTGGGAAGGGTAGTGCAGGCAAGAAGGTCTTGGATATTGAATGAAAACTTATTTAGATATGAAAAGTATATTAATGATTGTAAAAAATTGTTATCTGAATATTTCGTTTTGAATATGAATAAGGGTACATCTATGGAATTCGTATGGGATGCAAGCAAAGCTTATATGAGAGAAGTGCTGATGAATATAAATAAAACACACAGATATAAACAAGGGCTAAAACGAACAGACTTGGAAGAGGAAATTGAGAGAAAAGAGTTGGAGTTAACAATGAATCCAGGCGATACAAAGGTTAAGGAAGCTATCACCATATTAAAATCTCAATTTGACATGTTGATCTCTGATCAGGTAGCCACTAATTTATTATATGCAAAACACAATACCTTTTGTAACGCAAACAAACCTGGCAGATGGTTAGCTTATCAGACTAGGAAAAAAAGGAAAACTCGAAATATATCTAAACTGATTTATAGAGGGAAGGAGGTGTTTCAACAGGAAGAGATTCAAAACGCATTTCAGGAATTTTTTACAGAATTGTATAAAGGGGATAAAATTAATGGTCTAGATATAGACAAATATTTAGATAAAGAGAAAATACCCTCAGTTAGAGAAGAGCACAGGCAAAAATTGAATCAACCAATAACCTCGGGGGAAATTTTGCAGGTAATTAAGCAATTAAAGTTAGGGAAAGCACCAGGTACAGACGGTTTGACAGCGGTTTACTATAAAAATTTACAGTTAGAAATGGTAGAACCTCTAAGAGAATATTTAATAAGATTCAAACGGAAGGTAAGGTTCCTCCATCTTGGAAGACAGTGTTTATATGTTTGATACCCAAAGAAGATCAAGATACTACCCAACCAAAAAATTATAGACCTATCTCATTACTTAATGTAGATTATAAAATTTTTACTAAAATACTAGCAAATAGGTTAATGCTGGTTATTCAACAATTGATACACACAGACCAAACAGGTTTTATACAGGGGAGACAGATGAAAAGTAATGTCAGATTAATTATTAATGCATTAGAATATTTGGGAAAGAACAACCAGATCCCTGCTGCGTTTATATTTTTGGATGCTGAGAAGGCCTTTGATCGAGTTAACTGGCAATTTCTGTTGAAGATATTGCAAAAAATGCAGATAGGAGATAATTTTTTACAGTCAATTAAAGCAATATACCAACAGCAAACAGCACAAATCATAGTCAATGAAAGTTTAACAGACTCTTTTCAAATTGGAAAAGGTACAAGACAGGGCTGTCGTTTGTCCCCGCTATTGTTTATTATAACTTTGGAAGTATTGTTGAATAAAATACGGGGCTTGGATGGTCTAAAAGGGATCAAGTTTAGGCAGCAAGAATACAGAGTGTGCGCTTTTGCGGATGATTTGGTCATAATATTGGAACAACCGCAGGAATCCAGTATGGTTTTAATGAATACGATTAATCAATATGGTCAAGTGTCTGGTTTTAAAATAAATTTAGGAAAAACCAAAATATTAGCTATAAATATGAATACTAAACAAAAGGATGAACTAGGGGGGATGCTAGGATGTGAGGTAGTCAAAAAAGTCAAATATCTTGGAGTCAATATTTTAACCTCAAACGGGAAATTATATAAGCATAATTATGAATCACTTTGGCATAGTATACAGATAGAGATGAAAAAATGGGAGAAATTGCACTTATCTTTGCTGGGTAGGATAGCGGCAGTGAAAATGAACATCTTACCAAAATTTTTATTTCTCTTCCAAATGTTACCTATACTTAAAAAAGATGCGAATCTTTTAGAATGGCAGAAGGGTATCAACAAATTTGTATGGGCAGGAAAGAAGCCGAGGGTAAAGATGAAAATAATGCAAGATGTACGTGAGAGAGGAGGCTTGAAATTACCTAACCTAAAACTATATTATGATGCAGTGGCGCTATCTGTAATTAGTGATTGGACTCATTTAACTAATGATAGAATACTGAATATCGAGGGACACGATCTGGTATATGGTTGGCATGCTTACCTGTTATTCAACAAAAAATTGGATAAGAAGTTTAAAAGTCATATTTTAAGAAATGCTTTACTGCGGGTCTGGAAAAAATACCAATATAAATTAAATGACAAGATACCCATGTGGGCAATTCCTAGACATGCAATTGAAAATATGAACATAGCACAAAAACAGGATAGAACTACCTATAGACAGCTTCTCATTTTGGAAAGGAGGGTACTACAACTAAAATCTTTAGAGGTATTAAAAGAGGAGAAGGTAGTTCAAACATGGTTCCAGTATGGGCAATTACAGGCCAGGTGGAAAATAGATCCAAAAATTGGTTTTATCCAAGTTGAAGATAATTTGTTTAAACAAATAAGAGATCAAAGCTTAATGCATATAAAGAAGATATATAATGTATTAATACAAATGGATTCGGAAACAGAATTAGTTAAAGATTGTATGATAAAGTGGGCTCAAAATATTGAAGAACCAATAATGTTGGATACATGGGAAAGAATCTGGGTAAGAAATGTGAAATTTACACAAGCTCAAAACCTGAGAGAAAATTTTTATAAGATGTTCTATAGATGGCATTTAGATCCTAAAAAGCTGGCTTCTATGTATCCGAATGTACAGCCTAAATGTTGGAGATGTGGTTCTCTTGATGCTACATATTTTCATATATGGTGGACCTGCCAAAAGGTTAAGGTATTTTGGATAAAAATATGGTGGATTATGCAAAATATCTTTAAAAGAAGGATAAAGTTTACTCCTCAGTTATTCTTACTAGGTATATGTACTGACTTTACAGTGGTAGAGACTAACTTGATTCTGCACCTAAAAATGGCAGTAAGACTGTTGGTGGCGCAATACTGGAAGAAGGAAGACTTGCCTACAATTCAAGAATGGACATTGAAAGTTACAAACGTAGCCGAGATGGCTAAAATATCGGCATATCTTAAAGATCACTGAAATGAGAGATATAAACGAGACTGGGGAAAAAATGGATTGACTATATACAAAATAAATACGGGACCAAGAAATTCCAGTTAGCCTATGCTTAAGATCAGAAATTATTTAAATTGTTTAAAGTTAATTCAGCAAGAAGAAGCTAAGATCAATGTAGAGATGTCATTAATTTCTTTATTTCTTTTTTCTCAATAGATTTTAGACTGTGTTTGTTAAAAATCCATAACATGTACGGGTCCTGGGAAGTCGGGGGGGAGGAGGAGGGGGGCTGGGGGGGGAGGGTGGAGGGAGGGAGGGGTATACATTAGGCTAGACAAGAATTTGGTGGTAAACTAGAACTATTTTGACACACAAAAAATTGTACTCCGATGTCTTACTGATTGAGGAATGATGAAATGTTTGTTTTAAAAGAAAATAAAACTTTTGAACCAAAAAAAAAAATTCTTCTATGCTTTAATCTGCTTATTATGGAGGACAATTGTAATCCCAAATAATCATTGAATAGTCAATGGAAGAAAGTATGAAAAGAAGAAGAAAACAAAAAAGGATTTTTGTAAAACAATCACAAGAAGTAAAGAAATATAAAAATAAAAAATGTGTGTATGTGTGTATATGTATGTGTGTGTGTATATACACACACACAAACACACACACACACACACACACACATATATATATATATATATATATATATATATATATATATATATATATATATAATATATTCACATACATACATATACATACATACATATATATATCCACATACATACATACATACATACATATTCTCCCTTAATCCAATTCAATAAAGCAAAATACAAATGTATCCAAAAGAAGAGGGGGAAGAAAAACAGACGCATCACCGTGACCCGTCAAAACCACACTCGACTAAGCCACGCCCGATTAAACCGCATCGCTGACGTCATCAACAGTGCGACAACAGCCAGCGCGGAGAAAGAAGGGCGCTTTAAATAGCGCTTTGAAAGCAAGCCGATTCAACTTAAGGTAAGGGTTAGGTTTAGGATTAGCTTTAGGGTTAGGTTTAGGGTTAGGTTAAGGGTTAGGTTTAGGGTTAGGTTTAGATTTAGGGTTAGGTTAAGGGTTAGGGTTAGGTTAAGGGTTAGGTTTAGGGTTAGGTTAAGGGTTAGGTTTAGGGTTAGGATTAGGTTTAGGGAGGTTAGGTTTAGGTTTAGGGGTTAATTTTAGGTTTAGGGTTTACTGCGTGCTTCTGTCTCTGCACTGTTTTCACCCTGTTGATGATGTCAGCGACGCGGTTTAGTCGGGCGCGGTTCAGTCGAGCGCAGTTTTGTGGTGGAACCACGCAGCACAGCTTCTTTTTCTTTAAAAAAAGGAAAAAGCCAAACTTCTTCTACAAAGGGCCTCAGATCAGCTGGAAATTGCTAAATTGAGAGGAAAGCAGGGGAGCGAAAGGGAAAAATAAAATAAAAAGAAAAGCAATGGAAGAAGGTAAACACTGCCACCAAAAAAGTCCAAAGCTTTTATAACAAATCCAAGCTTTTATAAAATGAAAACCTTTTCAAGGTCACACTAGGCTTTTTTCTTTGAATTTCTATGTATTCTTTCAAAGCAAGACTTCACACATTAATAATATCACAGAAGAGCACCTGTATAAACAACCTCCATGCTCATCACACTATCCTTCCTTAGCCAAACATTGTGTCCTTGAACGGAACAGCTTTTCTCCAAACACAAGAGAAAAGGTACAATAAAACCTTTTTAAAAATAGGAGAAAAAAAGTCTTAAACACTAAAACTTAATTATGTCAGTATATCTAAAAATAAAAGGAAGAAAAGAAATCAGTTCGGTTTAAAAAGCAAAGTGCATTTGTAAAAGTCCAGTTAAATTCCAATAATAAAAGGGGGGGGGGAACCCTCAGTTTGACTTTGGCTTAAATTCACCGCTTATTCTCTTCAGTCTTCACTTTTACTTTAAATTTTCCTCATTTAGGGTGTTCTCTCAAATAAAAAAAAGAAATTATCACCAAGACGACACACTCTCTCCTGCTCTTGCGTTCCAGAGCTGTCAACAGTTTCAGCAGTCTTTAATGGCTGCCTCACATTCGCCGGTAAAAGGGGCTTTTCCTGAATCACCAGTGACGTTGTGATGTCTCTGGGATCAACAGGATGCGCCCCTTCCTGTCATTGTCTCTACGGGATGGTTTAGGTCCGGATGGACCGTCCAACAACCTGGATATCGGTGGGGATCTTGGAGCTCCAAGATTGTCCGACCATTTCACTGCGACGTCAGCTCCGCCTCCAGGGTTTTACTTCCTCTTGACTTCCGGAATAAGGGCTTGGCCTTATTTTCGGAGAGGTCTTGTTATTTTTCAGGTGCAGGAGGCAGCAAGCCCACCGGCCCCACCCTCTCTGCCCACCACCTGCTTGCCTGCAGCCACAATAACCCAGGTTCTCCTTGCACCCTGCCCTTCACCTGCTCTGCTTGCTGGCCTTGCTGCTGGCTGGCTGCTGAACAGCTGACTGTGTTGCTCTAGCCTCGCGAGAGCTCTTTGACCTCATGGCAGAACTGCTTCTCTATGTGTCTCTCAGGAGACACAGTGTGCAAACAAAACAAAGCACTGCGAGTCCAGGCATCCTTTCCGTTTGCTCCCCATTCCTCTCTCGCCCCTTCTCCCTCCCTGGAAACTCTGCGGGGAATTCTGCCAGAGTCCAGAATTTTATAGCAGAAAAGAGGGGGGGGGGATTTCAAAGGCCCTGGAGAAAAAGAGCAAAGCTTTTATGTTTGCTGTCCGAAGCGGGTGCCGAGGCCAACCTTGCAGGAAACGATCTGCTCCTCCATGCAAAACCTCACAGTGGAAGGAAGAAAGGGAGAGTGTGTGAAAGATCAAACCTTTGTGTGTGAGAGAGAGACAAAGAGAGTATACCACTGCCAGCCCTGGTATATGGTAATTCTCCGAGATTAGATCCGAGATCTCCCTCCCTCCCTCCCTCCCTCTCTCTCTCTCTCTCTCTCTCTCCCTCCCTCCCTCCCTCCCCCCTCCCTCCCTCCCCCCCTCCCTCCCTCCCTCCCTCCCTCTCTCCTTTTCTTGCCCTGCACATGGCTGTGGAGAATGGGGCAGGGAAGCAGGTTAGTGGAGGGGTGTGGCTGCCATGGGAGGGGGGGTTTGGGATATCACACACACACACCATCCTTTCTTTGGGAGCTCTGCAAGTGGCACAGATTGAAAAGCTAAAGGCTTCGTATAGAGCATTTGGGGGATGTGTGTCTACACTGAGATCCCAAGGAAAGAGAGATCACTAAGAAGAGGGAGGAGGAGATTTTGCCTCTTATCTTGTTCTGAGTCTGTGCTGAGCTTCAGAACAGGGTAAGAGGAAGGAAAATCCCCCCTCCCCATTTTCAAGCCATTTGCAAAAATGCCCCATTCCGAGCCTTCAATGCTGCAATCCTGGAATATGCTGAAAGCTTGGAATGGAGCGTTTTTGCAAATGGATTGAAAATGGGTAGGGGGGATTTTCAAGCCATTTGCAAAAACGCCCCATTTTGAACCTTGAATGTGAATATGCAGGTGAGAAGTGACCTCCTGTAGGCATGGAAATCCATACACCTGGGACATCGGAAGAAGCCCTGTGAGGAGATGCTGCTGCTGAAGTGCAGGAAATCTCCCCTCCCCCGGCAGATCGTCCTTTCAAAGAGGAGTTTCAGCAGGATGAAGAGGTGACTGAAGGTGGAGTTTGTGTATGTGTGTGTAGATTTCCTGCACATTGGCAGTGGCATCTCCTCGTAGGGCTTCTTCCACACCGCAGGTGTATTGATTTCCACGCCTTCCTTTCCTGTTCCTTGGACAGAATTGCCTGCTGTGACTGTCACCATTAGGCAAGGAGGGTGTGAGGCATGTGAGTGGTGGTGCTTGACCTCTGGCTTCTTTTGCAGCCGCAGTTGGATGCAAAAGCGACTGTGCTTGCTGGAGACAGAGGCCTGAGTGGCACCCATAAATCAGCTGTTTTGTGAATGGAGTGGCTCAGCTGATCCAATTAAGGGGCCAAGAAGCTCTGAGGGGAAGGGAAGGGCTGCCTCCTGTTCTGGCCATACCCACCCCTTCACTAGGGCTTATTTTCGGGAGTGTGCTTATATTTTTGCTCACCTCGAAAATCTGGCATGGCCTTATTTGCAGGGCATGTCATATTTTTGGGGAAACACAGTAATATCCTGTTTTCTTTCTTTCCTAATGCTTTTTTTCCTTTGTGTATCTTAAAATAGCTTAATAAATCTATGCAAATACAAAAATAGATATTTAGCCATTTATTTTTCAAATGGATTTGAACTTATGAAATAGCCGTTGAAAAGATCAACACACAAATATTTCTAGATCTTTGTGACAGGTTTATTCTGAATTCCTCTTCCAACGAGAATTATTTCCAATTTTATAGTTGGACTTGAATTCTCTAAATATTTGTCACTGTCATAGAGGCTGGGGTTAATGGTAAAGGTAAAGATTCCCTTTGCACATATGTGCTAGTCGTTCCCAACTCTAGGGGGCAGTGCTCATCTCCATTTCAAATCTGAACAGCCAGCAATGTCCAAAGATGTCTCTGTGGTCATGTGGCTGGCATGACTAAACAGTGAAGGTGGTTCCTATTTTTCTACTTATATTTTTACGTGTTTTCAAACTGCTAGTTTAGCAGAAGCTGGGACAAGTAACAGGAGCTCACTCTGTTACGTGACACTAGGTATTCGCACCGCCGAACTGCCGATCTTTCTGATTGACAAGCTCAGCATCTTAGCCCTGAGCTACCGTGTCACCCGGGTTAATGGTAGTTGACATATAAATCAAATGGAAACTCCTTGATCATCTTACTTGGTTTAATTAGATCTGTGTACTAGTTAGTTTGCACATACATGGAGCCCTAATGGAGCCTGTCAAAATGTCATTAAATGAATCAGATTCAATGTTATGACATTTTAACTTCAAATTCATTAATTGAATAAAACGGATCGTTAAATGAACAAAGATTTGACTTACTATTTTTTCCCATTTGTTAATTGATCACTGCAATCATTAAGTAAAAGGAGAGCTTTACACAATGCTGCCGGCCGCCCATTAGCTGTTTCCAGTGCAGCCTTCCACTCAGGAACTAAATTGCCTCCAAGCATGCTCCCAGATCTCTTCACTTGCAGTTGCTTTAAAAAAAAATCACTTGCTGCTAGCCATCTCAAGCCAATTCAGGCAGGCAGCCAAAATGGGGTGGGGAATTTACACAACTCTTGGCTTGAGTCATTTAAAAAAACCAAACACTTGCCATTAATCAGCTCAAGCATCTCCAGGCAGGAACCCAGAGGGAGGTGGGGGAAGGATTTGTAGAGTTCTCGACGTGCAGTAGAGTTGGTAAACACCAACTTCTATTTAAAGTCATCTAGTCCACTGCTCTCACAGGACAACTATACTATTTCTGATAAAATGGCTATCCAATCTCTTCTTAAAAGCCTCCATTAATGGGGTGACCACAACTTCTGGAGGCAATTTAAATTTAAAACCTATTTAAAAAATCACTGCCCCGATCAGCTCAAGCTGCTCCAAGCAAGCATCCAAAGTATGCTACAGTTAAAATACTCAAAAAAAATTTCAGCCCTAATGAGGTGCTAATGAGTCTGAAGCTTCCATGCTTTGCTGCTCCCTCCCACAATCAGCTGTGCTTTAGAAGCTTTTTCAGCCCTAATGAGGTGCTAATGTCAGAGGGAGAAGCAATGAGAAAAGCAGGCAAAGCATGGGAAATCGTTTTACTCGTTAGCACTTCATTAGGGCTGAAAAAAGCTTAGAAAAAGCTACATTCGGAGTATAAGATGCACCCAAATTTTCAGCCTCATGGGGGGTGGGGGAGGAAATGTGCAGCTTATACTCCAAAAATATGGTAAATAAGAACAATAAAATTGGTGCACAAAGCTAGATTTTTTTAGAAGAAAGAGTTTTAAAATATAAATGAAAAACTATTAGATAATACCTGACAAAAACAATAAAAGTTTTATGTAAGGTATTTCTAAATTGCTCTCTGATTGGCATCCTCACTTGCACTTTTCTTCATTTTTACTGGACCCTCATAGGCTGTATGATTTACTCTTAACCATTTTTTGACAGTAGGAATAGGATCCCATTCCTTTAGAGGTAGGCCAGTTAGAGTAATAGTCATTATGTTTGTTATATTAGAAACAGGTGACTTCTGTTCTCTGAACATATTATGTTCATCTTTGAAAAAACCCTTTCTGCTTCTGCTGAACTTACAGTAATTGTTGTGAAAATATTTTTTAGCTTTTTGAATACTGTTAGGAATTGCATATATCTTGGAATTTTTAAAAACATTTCCTGCATAATCTCAATCATTAATATCAATTTGGTAATTTAAAATGTCATTAAATACGAGCAATTGTTCTTCAGCTGTTTTACATGAAATTACTACTACTTCAATATTCCAATAATCTGGCTCCAAAAAAATGAGAAATTATAATTTATTCTTGTCTTGAAATTGTCTACAACCTGTTTTTAAATGTTCACAATCTATTAGTCTTTTATTTAAATTCATTATGATGCTTTCTAAAAGTTTTTCCTGACAAAGCCCAACAAATGGATGATTTTCTACAAATTTTATATTTTCAAAGGTTTCTGAAGTAATTAATTCATCACTTTTTTTTGTATGCATCCTTTTCCTTTCCAAGCATTTCAAATGCATTAATGGATCTTATCACAAGTTTTTGAGCCTTTATTATGTCTACATTCTTGCTTGTAGTGCATTTGAAAGAAGAGAAATCTCATTTGGAATATCGATCATCAATGTCAAATCAGGATTTTCAAGATGGGCAGCCATACCTAAGTATTTTTCATTTAAATGAAAATAGTGATGTAGCACTGGATAAGTGGGCCACAGAGCTAGGGTGGCAGCCCATCTTGGTCCCAAAAATTTATCAATCTTTATAATTTCAATTCCAAGTTGTTTGGATATTTTGGTAAGTTCAATTTGGTTCTTACTGAATTGATGAAAAATAATATATATCTTATCAATAAATATTTTAAAATGATTTACTTGCTTTATTTCCTTTATTGAATCATCTCGAACAAGTTGGAGGTGATGGTTTAAGCAGTGCCATGTTACTATGTTTGGAAACTTTTTTGCTATCCTAGTGCTTATTCCAGATCCCAAGCATAAGCTTGACACCATCAGAGCAAAATACTTTTTAAAAAATGTTCTAGGTAGTTCTTAGTAAGCCCAACATTATTTAAACTTTCCATAACTGACTAATGTATTGTTTCTGCATCTTGTTTTTCCAATTCAACTAACTCAACGAAAATTGTTGGTGAGGTAACTGAATCCTCAGCTTTTAAGAAAAGTATAACAACTGGTTTGCAAGATATCATTGAGTTGTCATCAATAATCAAACATTTTCAGATTATTTTCAAAAATTTTAGTAAATAGGTTTTTTAAAAATTTTTTTGCAATGAAGTCAACTATTTTCCCTGCAGTTTTATGTGAACGTAATCTTATTCCCATATCTAATCCATTTTTAATTTTGCAATTCTATCCAATTTTCTATGTCTGAAAATGGTTTACATCTTTGTGCCAGGCTGTAAACTGTATTAAATACTCTACAATAGTACCTACATATTTTTCAGTCATCTTATCTATTCCTTTTGTTATTGAATCCTGCTCACGTTGTTTTACATTCTCTTTCATTTTTCCTCTAGAGAAGCTTCTTGTACCTCTATTTTTCCCTGATGCGTCAATCTGAAAATATTCCATTGTTTTGATACATGAACATTATTCTCTTTTGTGAAGTCATATTTTGCACAATACTTGCAACCTAACTTTTTCTTAGAAATTACCAGTTCTTCATATTTTTCTTTAAAGTTGTTATATTGTTGCAATGTCCAATAGTCAGGAAGATTATTTTCAATTTTGGAGTTATTGGTTATTTCAGTAATTGATGTGCTGCTTTCTCCAGGTTAGGGTGATTGTGCTTGTGACTGTTTTGGATCATCCAAGGCCAATTCTGATGCAACTTATTCCAATCTTGGTTTCATAATGAAAGAATCTATCAAACTCTGTTGCCTTTTCAACCTGTTAAGGGCTACTACAAAATATTTTTTATCACCTAGTCCAAACCCTCACGCAAGCACGAGACCCTACACCATTTCTGACAGATGGCAGTTCAGTCTCTTCTTGAAAGCTTCCAGTGATGAAGCTCCCAGAACTTCCAAAGGCAAGCTGTTCCATTGGTTGATTTTTCTCAGGAAATTTGAAAGGCTCCATCAATTCAGTTTTGTCATATGCCCCATGAATGCTCGCTAGATTTCAATCTGGATTTATTCAACCTTGGAGCAGATTTGTCAGCCTCTGCTTTGCTGTTGCTTCGACTGCCATGAAACGGGGAGGGAGGGCATGGTATTTGGGAGGGGTTACTCATTGTGCTGGAGGAAGGTTCTGGAGTTCAGCTGCCTGTCGGACTACACATGCGTAGGAGATTCCTGCCAGGACTAACGGCACCGACATTCCATCTTCGTGATGCCTTTTGAAGTTATCTCACACCTGACACTTGGGAGAATTATGATTGGACTGTAGCTGTGATGCCAAGGGGTGGGGAATGGGCTATTCTATATATCAATCGCTTTCGCGCCTAAATAATCAGACTTCGCTTCGCTATGCCTTTAATCATTTATAATTAGTAAAAGTACACTTGATTTCTACTCATGGAGTCTCGTGGTCTTCTTTCCTAATTATCTAATGGAGAGGATCTGACAGTAAGCGAAGTCTCACTCACACCCCACCAGGAGATTTCAACCTTCCGTGGGGGGTGTACTTACAAGAAGAAACGAGGGAGATGTCTTTGCGAGCAAGCAATGAAGAGTTTGAAAGGGAAACCGCTGACCCATCATTATCTGGAAGAATGGCTGGACTAGGAATAGCGGACCCTGCGATTCCCCCTCGATGGTCCTTGAATGTGGGGCAAAAAGAGGACAGCGAAAGTTGGGATGCTGGAGTTACCAGGAGAAAACAAAGGGCGAAGCCAGTCGAATTGGAAGAAATCTTGTCCGAACGAAAACCCCGAGAAGGAGACCAAACGGAAGACTTTGAACAAAGGTACTCTATGCAAAAATTTAGGGAGGGTGAAGAGGCCGAGGGAGGATGGGAGCAAACTAACCCAGAAACAGCTTCTCCGCAGAATGGCAAAAGTCCCTTAACTGTAAAATATGACGGGAATCCCCAAAAACTGGGTCTCTTCGTTATACAAATTTATAACTATATGGAAATTTATGGACCCGATTTAGAATCGGATGAAATGAAAGCGCGAATGGTGTTACTTGCTTTGGAGGAAGAGGCGGCCGAATGGATGATCAGCCTGCACCAAAGCAATTCCCCCCTCCTGAGGAATTTTGACGCTTTTATGACTGCGTTTAAGAGAAGATTTGATGACCCCCTAATTGAAAAACGGGGAAAGTTGAAATTTATGACCCTCAGGCAGGGAGATAGACCGGTGACTCAGTATATTCAGGAGTTTCAACAACTTTCTTGTTATATGAGAGGCTGGTCTCAGGATGCCCTTTTGGACCAATTTGCATTAGGATTAAATGAGGACATTTATCAACAATGTGTTAACAGACACCTTCCCAAGCGCGTTATAGCTTGGTATGAAAATGCAGCAGACATTGAGCTCGATTTGATTAGACTTCAACGTGCGAGGGAAGAGAAAGCAAGAAAATCACCCCCCCAACTCAGAAGCCCCCTTTCCGAATCAGGAGTGAAGGAAAGGGAAGCTCCACCGGCAAAGGCAAGCCGCTCACATGCTTCCGTTGCGGGAAGGGAGGCCACTGCGCCCCAGATTGCCACGCTAAATTTCCCACAACCACCCCACCCCCTGCCAAGAGGTAAGAGAAGACAAGCAGAGCCCCAGAGAAGAAGAAGAAAGAGGCTGCTTTCGCTGCTGATAACACCCCCCCCCCCCGGTGCTTCAGGCAGGATGTGGAGGAAGAAGCTGACGCCACCGCCAGCTCCTCTGATGACTCTGATGACGACACCTCGCCTCGCTGGGTGAGTTCAAATAAAGGCCCCATGTTGATCCCAATAGAATTAAGGGTACCGCCCGATGGGGTGTCAGAACAGCTTCCTGCCCTCCTTGACTCGGGCTGTTCCAGATGTATGATCAACCCTGCAATGGTGGAAAAACTAGGCCTCAAATTAAGGACTTTGAAAACCCCTATTGTGTTTTGCCAAATAGATGGGTCCATTGCAGGGGGTGGCCTGGCCCATTTCTATACTGAACCTCTAGAGATGAAAATGGGCACCCACATAGAATTGATCTCTTTTATTGTGGCTCCTGGAATGGACAGGCCCCTGATTTTAGGCCTCCCCTGGCTTCGTAAATGGAACCCTCGCATTAATTGGAGGGAGGGATGGCTGCGCATTCGCACGAGCACAACTCCAGATGGGGAGGGCGTTTCCCCAGAGCCTGCTGGCTGCAGCCCCGCTTTGGCTGCCAGGGGCCAGGAGAGAATTGAGGGGGAAGAAAAGATTCTGAAAGTGTATTGGGACCTGAGAGGAGTTTTTAGTGAAAAATCTTCAGATAAACTTCCACCCCACAGACCTACTGATTGCTCCATCGATATTTTGCCCGGAGTTAAGCTGCCAAAGCCCCAAATATATTCCATGTCCCCTAGAGAGATAGAGGAAATGAGAAAGTTCACTGATAAAAACTTGGAAAGAGGTTTCATCGAGCTAGCATGGCCCAAGGTAGCTGCACCCGTATTATTCAGAGAGAAGAAAGATGGCTCCCTGAGATTATGTGTTAATTTCAAAAACCTGAACTGTATCTCTGCTCAAAGCCTGTACCCGTTACCGCTGATGAAGGACATGTTAGCCCAATTGGGAAAGGGCCACATTTTCACTAAATTGGACCTCAGAGAAGCGTACTATAGAGTCCGCATAAAGGAGGGGGATGAGTGGAAGACTGCTTTCAACTGCCCCCTCGGTTGCTTCCAGTTCCAAGTGATGCCCTTTGGCCTGCAGGGGGTGCCTGCAGTTTTCATGCAATTAATTAATGAGATCTTGCATGACCATCTTTACAAAGGCATTATCATATATTTGGACGATATCCTTATTTACACTCAGACTTATGACGAACACGTCACGTTGGTCCGCACTGTCTTGAAAAAGCTCCGGGCCGCTGAACTATATGCCAAGTTGTCCAAGTGTGAATTTCACCAGGAGAAGATTGACTACCTGGGGTATCGTATCTCCCCCGCTGGTATTGACCCCAGTAAGGTGAAGGCAGTCACTGAGTGGGAGGCGCCCAGTACACGCAGGCAATTGCAGAAATTTTTGGGTTTTGCCAATTTCTATCGTCAGTTCATCCCTTCTTTTGCCAAAATTGCACTTCCCATCACTAACTTGTTGAAGTCCAAAGGTGGGCCTAAACCTAAGCCTAGCAAGCCACTGGATTGGACCATGGAGTGTCAGGCTGCTTTCGAGAAGTTGAAACGCCTCTTTGCGGCGGAACCAGTTCTGAAGCATCCAGACATGGACAAGCCTTTCGTCGTCCAAGCTGATGCCAGTGACGTGGCTGTTGGGGCCGTCTTGCTTCAAGCCAACGACCAAGGTAATTTGCAACCATGTGCTTACACCTCCCGCAAGCTCACGGACACTGAAAGATGTTGGGCAATTTGGGAGAAAGGGGCATTTGCAGTACGCTGGGCCTTGGCCATGTGGCGCCACTTTCTAGAGGGCGCTAAGTACCCGTTTGAGGTGTGGACTGACCATAAAAACTTAGAGGCTTTGAGGACTCCACGCTGCCTCTCCCCTAAGCAGATGCGCTGGGCTCAGCATTTCAATCACTTCAATTTCACACTCAAGTACATCCCGGGAGGGAAGAATTTCATGGCTGATGCTTTGTCGAGACTCCCTCAATACAACTGCTCTAAGCTGAGTATTGTTCAGCCTGTCGTTCCCGCATCCAGCCTTGCTGCTCCGGTTGTCACTTGGCAGCAGGCGCGCTCGAAAGTAGAGGTGCCTCAAGATTTCCTTTCTGACCTCAAATGGGCCCTTCCCCAGGATGACTGGTTCCAGCAGCATCAGGGTGAGTGCACAATGAGGGATGATTTACTGTGGATTGGGGCTAAGCTTTACGTCCCCGCCTCTCTTCGTCTCGTCGTTCTCCAACGGGCTCACGATTCCAAGTTGGCGGGTCACTTTGGATTTGTAAAGACATTGCATTTGGTGAAGAGGCAGTTTTGGTAGCCCTCTTTGAAAAAGGACATTGAACTTTATGTTGCCAGTTGTCCAGTCTGTGCAGCCGCTAAACGGCCACCAGGGAAACCGCAAGGCCTACTCCAATCTGTAGCCCACCCTGTCGCCCCTTGGAAGGAAATTTCTATGGACTTCATTGTCGAACTTCCCGAGAGCCAAGGGCACACCGCCATTTGGGTGGTTACTGACTTATTTTCAAAACAGGTTCATTTTATTCCGTGCCACAAGATTCCTTCTGCGAAGGCACTGGCTAAACTCTTCATTTCTCACATTTACCGTTTGCATGGGGTGCCTGATCGCATCATTTCCGATAGAGGTGTCCAGTTCACTTCTGTTTTCTGGAAGGAATTTCTTAAACGCATTGGCTCCGCCCAGGGACTAAGCTCCACCCACCTTCCCCCCTGTTGATTGATGGTGAACGACATTTTGAAGTTCGTGAGATATTGGACTCTCGACGGCAGCAGAATCGGATACAGTACCTAGTGGCTTGGAAGCATTTTCCTCCATCTCATACCGAGTGGATGGACAAGTCCCATATCCATGCTCCCCGACTGCTTCGACAGTTTTATTCTGCTTATCCTGACAAGCCTTGATTCCCCCCTTTTTTTCTCTCTTCTGTTCTTTGTTGTTCGTCTGTTTGTTTGTGTTTTGTCGTTTTCCAGGCCTGAACGCCTTTTTCCGGAGGGCAGCCGGATGTCAGCCTCTGCTTTGCTGTTGCTTCAACTGCCATGAAACGGGGAGGGAGGGCATGGTATTTGGGAGGGGTTACTCATTGTGCTGGAGGAAGGTTCTGGAGTTCAGCTGCCTGTCGGACTACACATGCGTAGGAGATTCCCGCCAGGACTAACGGCACCGACATTCCATCTTCGTGATGCCTTTTGAAGTTATCTCACACCTGACACTTGGGAGAATTATGATTGGACTGTAGCTGTGATGCCAAGGGGTGGGGAATGGGCTATTCTATATATCAATCACTTTCGCGCCTAAATAATCAGACTTTGCTTCGCTATGCCTTTAATCATTTATAATTAGTAAAAGTACACTTGATTTCTACTCATGGAGTCTCGTGGTCTTCTTTCCTAATTATCTAATGGAGAGGATCTGACAAGATTTTCCTGTGGACAAGGCAATGGGGTGGGAAGAGGGGGTTTACACAGTTCCTAGACAGAGTAATAATTAGGTGGCGAATACACTGAATACATTTTTGGCCTACCAAAATCCCACGCCCTTTGCAAAAATTGACATGCAGAGGGTTTGGGAGGCTTGCAAAGTGCTCCTGAGATCTGGGGAGGACAAAAATGAACAAAAAGCTGGGCATTTTTGCTCATTTTTGCCCTCCCCCCCCCCCAGCCACCAGGAGCACTCTACAAGCCTTCCAAATCCTCTGCATGCCATTTTTTGTGCAAAAATGGGCCATTTTTGCAAAAAAAAATGGGCCGGTTTTTGTTTGGTTTTGCCCAGCCCACAGGAGCACTCTACAAGCCACCCAAAGCTCTGCATGCCCCTTGTTTTTGCAAAAAACGAAGTGTGCAGAGGGTTTGGGAGGCCTGCCAAGTGCAAAAACTTAAAAAAATTTACCTATTCAAAATCATGATGTGTCTTATACTTCAGTGTGTCTTATAGTCGTCTTATAGTACAAAGGGAGTTGGGTTATTTTGGGCCAGTATTGGCACAAAAATATTTCCTAGTTAAGGCTACTTTACATTAGCCCAGGTCTTATCTGGACCAACAGTTCCTAATGGAATGCTCTCTCTATCGCAGAGAGAGAGAAGCCAGGAGAAGCCACGTTTAATCCTAAATTTTTTAGGCTTTTCATCCTAAAAATGTACTGAAGCTTTTTACAGCCTTGCATTCCTGTCAGGCAGCACTGTTCATTTTATTTCAGCAGCTGCTTGTTTTCCTAGGATTCACATTATTTTATCTTTATGAATGCATGCTTTGGTGGTTGCTTTGCAACTAGAATGACCTCACTAATGTGGTAATTTTTTAAGAGTGAGGGGGGTTGGGGTCCAACAAAATGGGGACAAACAAAAAAGATATAATCCAAAATCATCTAAGAAGTTAGATCAAGAAGAAAGAAATGCATAGGTACATTCACAGAGCAATACTGAATTCTTTTTCTGAAATTTATTCCTCAGTTTAAAAAACAATATATGAATAAGGTTCTGCTTGTACTCAAGCCAAGTAACATATTCAAGCGTTAGTTGTGTCCAGTTTCAATTCTGAAAAACAAGTAACAATTCCATAGGATGGCTTTATTCATTCCTTTTCTTTTCAGGTGCAGGGACAGATTGTGCAGAGAAAATGGCAGTTGGACTTACCTGAACTGCATGTTTCGACGAGAAGTGTGGGAGGAGTAACCATTGGGTATTAACCTAATCTTGATTGCCTATTGGAGATTGAGGAAATCTTTGGAAGCCACACCTCCTGTTGGTCCGGTGGCTAGCCACTTTAACCGAACGTCTGAACGGTATCTGAAAGGAAGCAAAAAAAACAGCCAATACCAATTCTTCCTAGCCGTTGCTTGAACCTGGACGTGCTCAGGCCCTGCTTCACAGCGAAGGTCGCCATAATGGGCGGGAAGTGACTCCTCCCACACTTCTCGTCGAAACATGCAGTTCAGGTAAGTCCAACTGCCAGTTTCCGAAGAGAAGGTGTGGGAGGAGTAACCATTGGGACATACCAAAGTTAGTTGTCCTGGGAGGGAATGGACGGGCCTGAGCTCCCTTGCGTGTCTAGGACGCCCTGAAGGACCCTCCTGCCGAAGGCGGCGTCCGCCGAGGCGTAGGCATCCAATCTATAGTGTCTAATGAAGGGAGACGGGGAGGCCCAGGCGGCCGCTCGACAAATCTCTTCTAGGGGAGCCTGGGAAGACCAGGCGGCTGAGGTGGCAGCACTTCTAGTGGAGTGTGCTGTGATACCCTGTGGGACCTGGAGACCCCGAGCCTGATAGGCCTGAGAGATGGCCGCTCTGATCCATCTGCTGATGGTGGCCGAGGAGACCTTAGCCCCACGGGTGGAAGGTTGGAAGGACACGAAGAGGGCCTCTGATCGTCGAAAGGGAGCCGTGCGTTTCAGGTAGATGCGTAGGGCTCTTCTAACATCTAACTTATGCCAGGATTTCTCCCTCTCCCCAGAGGGATGGGGGCAGAAATCCGGAAGGATGATCTCTAACCCTCTGTGGAAGGGGGAGTTGATCTTGGGCATGAAAGAAGGGTCGAGTCTGAGGACGACCCTGTTCTCTAGGAAGGTGCAGAGGTCTGCTCTGCTGGAAAGGGCATTGATCTCTGAGACCCTTCTAGCTGAAGTGATGGCTACCAGAAAAACGACCTTAAGGGTCAGGAGCTGGAGGGAAACCTCCTTCAGAGGCTCAAACGGAGCCTCCGTTAGAGCCTGGAGGACTGTGGGAAGATCCCAGGAGGGGAATCGATGGACCGCTGAGGGTTTCAAATTCGCCGCCCCTTTTAGAAAACGCCTGAGAACTGGGTGTTGAGATAAGGGGGGAGCGTTCACCCCCCCTAGGACTGTGGAAAGAGCGGAAACCTGACGCCTAAGGGTGCTGGTGGCGAGGCCCTTCTGGTGACCCTCCTGGAGGAAGTCCAGAACCTGAGGAACCGAGGCAGTCGTAGGACAGATGTCTTTACCCCGGCACCAGTCTGAGAAGGCCACCCACGAGGCATTGTAGATGCGGGTGGTGGATTGTCTCCGGGATGCCTCTACCACCTTGATGACCTCCTCGGAGAACTGAGCCTGTCTCAGTTGTTCCCGCTCAAGCGCCAGACGGTCAGATGGAGCCACTCCGGGTCTGGGTGCTCTAGGGATCCCTGGTGAAGCATCACCTCCCCTGCTGGTATCCTCCAGGGAGGAGCTGTGGACAGGTCCACGAGATCTGCCAGCCAGGGGCGGCGCGGCCAAAAGGGAGCCACCATTATCAGATCTGCCCTCTCCGCTACCACCCTCCTCAGAACCCCGGGGATTAGGGGAAGGGAGGGAAAGGCATAGAGAAGACCTGGTGGCCAGCTGCAGCGTAGGGCGTCCGTGTCCGTGGCTCCCGGGGTCGGGAACCTCGAGACGAACTTCGGTAGCTGGGCGTTGTGCGGTGTCGCAAACAGGTCTACCGTCGGATGGCCGAACCTCTCGCAGATCCTGTGGAAGATCGAGGGATGGAGTTGCCACTCTCCGTTGTCAATCGTCTCTCTGCTTAGCCAATCTGCCTGATGGTTCTCTGTTCCGGAGATGTGCTCCGCCTTGATGGACGCCAGGTGTTTCTCCGCCCAGTGACCCAGGCGCAGCGCCTCGTCGCGGAGAGCCTTGGAGTGGGTGCCTCCCTGTCTGTTCACGTGTGCCTTGGCCGCTACGTTGTCTGTCAGGACTAGGATGTGTTGACCTCTGACCATGTCCTTGAAGTGTCGGAGGGCCAGGTGGATGGCCCTGAGCTCCAACCAGTTGATGTTGTGCTTTAGATCTGTTGGAGTCCACCGACCTTGGGCGATCTGGTTCTCCAGGTGGGCCCCCCAGTCGAAGAAGCTTGCGTCAGTGGTAAGCGTCATCCTTGGTGGATCTCTGAAGAGGCAGCCTCTGTTCAGAGCTGGGGACAGCCACCAGCGGAAAGATAGCAGCACCTGGGGTGATACTCGGATCTTGAAGGTCGCGTCGCTTGTCCCGGCCTTCTGATGTGGTAACAGGAACCACTGGAGCTCCCTGGCATGCAGTCGGGCCCAGGGGATGATCCCTATGCACGAGATGAACTTTCCCAGGAGCCTGGAAAGAAGAACTACAGGGACAGAGCGTGAGTTGCGAACCTCATGAATCATCTTAACGATGCTGTCCTTCCGATCCTGAGAGAGGAACACCTCCCCCGCTACAGAGTCGATAATGGACCCTGGTGGAGGGCATGAGGTGGCTCTTCTCCAGGTTAATGGAGAACCCCAGGGACCTGAGAGTGTCGATGGTAGTATTCAGATCCCTTGCAGCTGAGGCAGAGGACCTGGCCAGGATGAGTATGTCGTCAAGGTAACAAAATAAACGGACAGGGAGGGAACGTAGGTGACCAGCAGCTGCAGCTAGCACCTTGGTGAAAGTCCTGGGGGCTGAGGCCAACCCAAAGGGCAGGGCTCTGTATTGGAAATGGTCCCCCTCATGGGAGAACCTCAGAAACTTACGGTGTTCCGGGGCGATCCTGATATGCAGGTATGCCTCTGTAAGGTCGATGGAGGCAAGGAAGTCGCCCGGCCGGATGCCCTCCAGGATGGATCTTAGAGAAGCCATTTTGAATTTACGGTATACCACCCTGGAGTTGAGTAACTTAAGGTCCAGGATGGCTCTCCAACCCCCCGAGCTTTTGGGCACTAGGAAGAGGTTTGAATAAAAACCTGACCCTTTTTCCCCTTCTGGGACCCTCTCAATGGCCCTGATGTCGAGGAGATGTTTAATGGCCTTGGCCTTAAGGGCCCTCTTGTTTGCGTCTGAGGAGGAAGAGAAGGTGCGGAACCTACTGGGAGGAAGGGAGCGGAACTCCAGGTGAAGCCCGAGCCTTACCGTCTGGAGAATCCACTCATCCGATGTGATACGCTCCCAGGCATCCGCAAACATGGAGAGGCGACCGCCGATGGGGTGATCCGGGGGCGGATCACTTGAATCTGCGGAAGGGACGACCGCCTCCTCCACGAAAGGGCCGCTTCCCCTGGTGTTGGCCCCTGAATCTGTTCTGGAATTGTCTATCCCCCTGCCTCTGAAATCTGGGGTTTTGGTACCTCTGGCCTTGGCTGTCTCCTTCAGGTGGTCTGTAGGAGGTCCTCCTAGGGTACGGTGGATGGCGGAAATCCGACCGCTTGTTCGTTGACGGGAGGATCTTCCGCTTGTTTTTATCCTCCACAAGGAGAGGATCCAGTGCCGTCCCGAATAACTTGTCCCCGGTGTAATCCGCGCCGGTTAGGTGCCACTTCATTCGGGATTCCGCCTGCCAGTGACGTAGCCAGAGTAGTCGCCTAGAAGCAACTGAAGAAGACATAGCACGTGGCGCATACTTTACCGCGTCCAAGGTGGCGTCCGCCGAGAACTGCGTTGCCGCAAGTATCTTGGAGATGTCCTGCAGGAGTCGCACTTCAGAGGCTGGGGTCCTATCCCTCAGTTGTTCCAGCCACAGGACCGTGGACCTATTAAAAAAGGAGGCAGAGGCGGCTGCTCTGATAGCCCAGGTGATGGCCTGGAACGTCTTGCGCAGAACAATGTCTGCTCTCTTATCCTCAGGCTTGAGGCAATTAGCGGTGTCTCCTACTACGACCGTTGAGGAAGATGCCAAGGTTGCCACCGGGTTATCCACTTCAGGAACCTGCAAGGCTTGGGCAAAGGCTTGGTTAAGATTATAAAACCTTCTTTCATTCCCCCCTGGGGTTGGAAAAGACCCTGGCTTTACCCACTGAGATTTGAGCACCTCCATAAACATATCTGGGGTGGGGATTTCTTCCTTAGCTATGGGGGGCCTATGGAAGGGCCCCTTCTTCTTCTTGCTTTTGCCCTTGCCCGAGGACTCAGCTGCGGGTTGGGGATCAGAGGGTGGATCCAGATCAGCTGTGGCTACTGCCTTGCGTAAAAGGGAGCTGAACAAGGAGGGGGGGAAAAGGCCCGCTACGGTGGAATCCTCCTCCCCCTGGGGGACCTCATCCTCTGAAAACCCCACATCCTTTAGTTCCCCTTCCTCGAGGTTGGATGCCTCACTAGCTGTGGATGGGGAGGGAGACCTGGCTTCCCTTGCAGCCGAGGTGCTAGGGCAATCGCTCAGCCCTCTGGGGGAATCCTGGGGGGCCCTGCTCCTGGGAGCCTGTGGCTGCTGAGTTAAGCTAGAAGCCATAACCTGGGCCAAAGCTCTGGCAAACATGTCTTGAAAGCTGCTGGTTAGATCAGGCAGCTGAGGCTGAAGCTCTGGTGGTTGGGAATATTCCCTGGGTTCAGGGGATAGAGGTGCTAGGCGAGGCCGGGCTGGGCTGGCTGCTCTGCGGCCAAAGGGATCCACTCTCGAATCCAGTAGGGGAGCAGGGGAGAGAGGAGGAGAAAGAGAGCTGTGCCTTCTCAGAGATCCCCCTGGAGAGGCTGGGGATGGAGATCTGTGTGCAGCCCGGGCAGAGGCCCTGCATGGGGAGCGAGATCTGGGGGGGGAAGGGCTGATGGTTGCCCTGTAGTCCCTGGCCGAGGCCCTGGTTGCTCTGGTTTCCCTCCTGGGAGATGGATTCCTGGGAGCCCTGGCTTTGTCCCTCCTAGATGGGGATCTGCCTCTGGGAGCAGGGGAAATCGCTCTAGAGGACCCTTCCTCTGGATCCGCACCCCCCGGGGCTCTGGGCCTAGAGTTTTTGCTCCTAGTCACCTCTGCCATTACTCACGGTTTGTTGCTCACCCACGTGCTCCTTCTGCAGCTGGCTGAAATAAATTCCCTTCCTAGGGATAGGCTCCGCCTCTCTCTGATTGCTTGCAGGCTCTGCTGCTGCCGGCAGGCAAGGCCCTGAATTTCCCCCCGGATCACCGGCGGGGCAGAGCAGAAAGGAAGCCTCTTCCGGCTTCCTACGGCCTTGTGAGTGTTTTCAGTGTCGGAACACTGTTTACACACTCCCACGTGCTCCTAAAATGGCGACAATCCAAAATGGATGCAGCTGGTGCCGTCTGGAGTCTCCTTCCTTCCTCCGGTGGAAGCCACTTTGCAATCCTGGAAGGGTTCTGGGTTCTCCGGCTTCCCTGGGCTCCTCCAATCTTTGTCTGTAAGTTTTTCTGTGATTCTGGCCCTTCCTGGGGCCTCCACCCCCTCTGGGAAAAACGGGTGGCCCTGCAGGCCTCTAATCGCGCGCTCTGGCAAGCCGAGGCTTGATGAGCAGCTGGAGCACAGCAGAAGGCAGGTGAGGTCAATTTAAATTGAAATCCCTTGCTGAGGCTTTTCTTGAGAGTAAAAAAACTCCTGAATCTCGGATGGAAAGGAGAGCAGGAAAATCGCTCCAATTAGGCCGAGATTGAGGTTAAAGTGGGTAGCCACCGGACCAGCAGGAGGTGTGGCTTCCAAAGATTTCCTCAATCTCCAATAGGCAATCAAGATTAGGTTAATACCCAATGGTTACTCCTCCCACACCTTCTCTTCGGAAACGAACCCCAATCAACTGAGACCATCACAAGGCCAATTTTTATAAGGGTTGAATACAAAATTATACCATTTTTTAAAAACAGTGATGGATATCAACAAAAGAAGGTTAAGCAAACTAAAAAAAAAGTTAATTTATAAAAGGTACTAATGCAAGTAATCCTGGAAATAAGATTATAGAGCAATTTATCAAAAATTAGGCGAACAGCTAAGGCTAGTGAGCGATGAGGAAAGCAGGGGAGGGAGCCAGAGAGCAGCTGGGTGAGTCTAGGAGATCGGTGGAGAGCTGGGTGGAGATCAGCAAAAGCAAGCAGGTAAGGCAGAGAGCTGGGGCGCATGGGAGGCAGCTGGGTGAGGAGCGGACATCGGCAAAGGCAGGCTTGTCAGGCAGAGAGCTGGGCTGTGAGAGGTAGCTGGGCGAGAAGTGGAGATCGGTGAAGGCAGGCAGATCAGGCAGAGAGCTGGGTGCTGCATGGTAGGCAGTGGCAAAGACAGGCAGCAGGCTGGGGTCCGGGCGCTGCATGGTTGAGGCAAGCGAGTGAGGGACAGAGAGATAAGCAGCAGCTGTGCTGTGGGCATGACTAGGCATCGGCCAAGGTGGGTGAGGCGAGATAAGGAGGGGTGGGGTGAGGTGGGGCAGGGCCAGCCAGTGATGGAATCAGCTGGTTCTCCAAACTGCACAAAAAGTTAACCAGTTCACCCGAACCAGTGCTGACCAATTGGGTACCACCTCTGGCTTGATCCATTAATTCCATGGCTCTCCCCTCCCACCCTCCCCACGTGAGCTGAAGGTTACTGCCTAATTCTTATTATTCACCCACAATAAGTGAGGTAGGGCAAGTTGACAGGGCTGGTAAAAAATTTAATCTTCCAGGTGTGAATCATACCATCAGATTTGCAGACAGCACCAAGCTGGTGGGAATAGCTAATTCTCCAGAAGACAGGCTCAAGATCCAAAAAGATCTGAGGAGACTTGAACCCTGGGCCCTATCTAACAAAATGAAATTTAGTGATGAGAAAAGTAAGACTTTACATTTAGGTAAGAAAAACCTTCTCCCCTTTAGACCAAATTACTAGCTCCTTACACTTCTTCCCTTAATTTCTGATTCTCTTCAAATAAATGACAATTATTAACATTACTGTATAAAACTTTTAATAACAATAATCAGTGTATAAATACATACATGCTCTTCAATAATTTAAAAAGGGCAAAACATTGAAATACAGTATAAGTGAAAACAGTGCAGTGAAAAATCAAAATTAGTCCTCTTTGCTGAGTTTGAAAGAGTGGAACAGCTGATCGATAGCTGAGGATCAACCCAGTCTGTTGAGGAAGATGGAGATGGGAGTACTATAGTTTTCTGGAAGAACCCTACAAGAGTTGTTTGCACTGGTATTTTGTTTGTTTGTTTAGCTTCATATATTTCTCAATAACATTTCAAAATGTTATTCTCTTGGATTCTACCCTCCCGTTCTTTGTTGGGATTAATGTCATTCAAAAAAGATAACACAGAGTTCATTTTGGAGAAGAATCTCTGCCAATTCTTTTACTGTTAATGTTTTAGGTACACATACTCCTTCTCATCCTCCATCTTCTTGTTCCTCCTCTTCATCTTCTCCTGCCTTCTCAGCCCCTTGGCCTTCCAATTGATTTTGTAGTTGTATTAATTCTTCATTAGAAAGCTCAGTGTATGGAATCAAATCTTTCACATTCTGAGTGTCAATTTCTAAATTGAGGAATTTGGTCAGTATTACCAATGCCCTGACTGAAGCCTAGTAAATTTTCATTTTGCTCAAAATCTTCCCAGTTTTTTTTACAAATATAAGTCCTTCGGGATTGGGCGGCCTATAAATATTGCAAATATTGCAAATATTGTAAATAAATAAAATAAAATGTATTAAACATTTTATCCAAAAACCTTGCATACATTTTGTAGTGACATCCTACCAGGTTGCCGCAATGTTTTTGATGCAGTGGAGAATATTGTAAATTTTCCAAAAAGTCACGCAATGCTATTTTTCAATTGCAGCTACAGCTTTGGCAAATGTGTTACATAAGTAGTGTGCCTTAAAAGTTGCAACCTGATCCATAGGTTGTAGGAGAGGTTGTGTTTTTGAGGAGATATGTGAGGTCCAGAGGCATGATATAGAAATAGGAGAATTCTGAAAGGGTTGTTCTGTAAGTAGTAGATCCTTCCTTTTGGCAAAAAGCAGGTCATAAACCAATCCTCAAAGATTATTTGTGTCATCTCTGCCTTCTAAGTGGATCTTTAATACACTGGAAGAATGTGCTTACTTATGTTTTTGGAGGCATGAAGGCAGTGGTAGGATTCAAATAATTTAACAACCGGTTCTTTGCCCTAATGACCAGCTAGGTAGATGTGGCTGAGAGGTCATGTGACTGGGTAGGCATGGCCAACTCAACATCACTCACATTGAGCACCTCATCTCACCTGACTTCTCACCTTTTCCAGCTTTGCCACTCCCCTCCCGTAAATCCCTGTCACGCCCAACCGCTCACCTTGCTGGAGTAAGTAGTTTTCAAATAAAAAGAATGCTCTCCTTGTACAAATAATAAATGTAATATCTGGACTTCAGGTTTGATGTATTACTGCTCATTCTAGTCTCCTTTCCTACTAACACAGGGGTGTCAAACTCAAGATCTGCGGGCCGGATCTGATCCATGGAGTGAATCTGTTCCACAGAGCTGGCTTGGAAATAGCAAAGGACCAGCCCGCAGTGCCTCTGGCAGCCAAAATGAGGCATGGAGGGGCCAAATGTGCCCCCACACCCCATTTTTAGGCTAGATGTCCCCTTCCAGCACTGCCAGCCAAAATGGGGCACAGGGAGCTGTTTGAGACTCCTGTACCAAGGCCTCCTACAGCACTCTTCTGGCTACAATGAGGTGCAAGGGGGCTTCGTGCAGCCTCCCCACACCCTGTTTTGGCTAGCAAAGTGCTGCAAGAGGCTGTTCAGGCTGAACACAGGGCACAGGAGGGCTTTGTGCAGTCTCCCCATGCCCTATTTTGGCTGCTGGAGGCATCCATCCTGTCTTCACCACCACCCTGCCAGCCCGCGGAGTACTACAATGCTGATCCAGTTCTCGAAGAAATCCAGTTTGTCTACCCCTATACTAACAGGTCCATCTCAGATTATAATTTGCTACAACCTCTTTTGTCTTTTTGCATCATTCTATGGAAGATTATTCTGAAATGTTATCTGTGATATTTGCAGCTTTACAAGTTTGTTTCCTCCAAGCTTGTTTTCGCATGCAATTCTTACAAGTTATTTTGACATTCCTTTCTCCTTTTTAAACAAAGTAGTGATTAAGGCACTGGCCTAGAAACCAAGAGACTGAGTTCTAGTTCCATTTTAAGGTTGAAAAAAATGGCTGAGTGACCAGTCACTCTCTCCCAGCCCGAACCACTTCTTAGATTGTGGTTGTGGAGAAACTAAGACGAGGAAGGAATATTAGATAAGTTCTCCACTTTGAGTTCCTTATAAAGTAATAAAAATAAAGACAGGATAAACATCTAACAAAATAAATAAGTAATTAGTGAGAATGATGTCCTTCTAAAGAAGAAGGGTCCTGTCTTATGCCTTATACTACTGAATTTATTTCATTTTTATCCACTTTATTTTTCTCTACTTTTTAATTTATTCTTCAATGATGGCATAGCCTGTGAAATTCTTACCTGTCTCAAATGCCAGGGTTATGTGGGAAAATATCAGGTAAATACATCCATGTGATTGTCAGGCAATGGCAGCAGAAATCACTAAACAGCTATATTAAGACAGAAAGGTGGAGGTTCTAGGGTGAAAAAAGCAGAGGATCTCAGGGAGAAGAGAGCGGAGACATCCACCCTGCTCCAGCTTTACAATACTGGTGATCTTTTTAATGACCTTTCACTTTTTATCTAGAGAAATGCTGACAGGATTTAAAAAGCAAATTCAACCATGCCCTTTTTTTTTGCCAAACATCTCCCCAACTCACAATAAAATAGCACTCACAACTTACAATAAAATAGCACAATAAAAGTACTGTATTTGAGGGGCTCCTACAAAAGCACCAAAAGACATGACAAAAAACAATGGATGGAAACTAACCAAAGAGAGAAGCAACCTAGGTCTAAGGAGAAATTTTCTAAGGGTGAGACCATCAACCAATGGAAAAGCTTGCCTTCAGAAGTTGTGGGTGCTTCATCACTAGAAGCTTTCAATAAGAGATGGGACAGCTATTTGTCTGAAATGATATAGGGTCTCTTGCTCAATCAGGGAGTTGGACTTGAAGACTTCTGAGGTCCCTTCCAATTCTATGTTTTCTATGTTCTAAATTGGTGCCTCACAGCAGAAGCAATACAGCTGGCTGGACACACATGCATTAAATTCAGGGCCTGTGTGATCAAGCTGCATCATTGTCCCAACCTGTATCTTTTTCTCCTAGGAATAAATAAGAAGAAGCCAACACTGCAGCAGCTATAAAAGGTCTTGGGGAACTCCAAGGAATATAAACTGATCACAGAAGTGTTACTTAAATTAATACCCTTTCTAATGAACATGCTTGTAATGTTCCTGAAGAGAAGAGGTTAACCCTGTTCCTAGATGGGTGATTGATGTGTTTCCTGGGTGTTTCCCTGCACTAATCCTGTCAGTTTCTATTGTTTATTGACTTTATTCAAGACTATGCCAGCTGCCTTCTGATGGGAAAGACTTTGCATTTTATTTTCAGCTGGTTCTCTGAATTACAAAAGTAGTTAACTAATGGTTCGGGCGAATCGAGGCAAACCAGATGAATCCCACCACTGCATGAGGGTTCTCTGATCTACAAATCAGCAATGGCTTCAACTTGAACCAGAGACATTTTCGCCCAATAACAAAGTTATTCTGTCCTTAAATGATTTATATCCATTGTTTTGGACTCTGTGGATGTAAGTCAGCTCTGGCATTTTCTTGCAATGCAACCCAATTTCATCCATATTAAAGTTCTGCTGTAGTGAAATAGTTGCCCTCTAATAAAATTTCATCCAGTTTGTTTAGAAAGTGTTGGGCAACTTTAACGCTTGCAGCTTTATCTGTTACTCGTATGTTATAGTAACTAAATCATTTTTGAAATTGGAGCCACAACTGGCTCCAAATATCTCACTGTATTCTTTTATCTTTTCTTTATCCTTAAGGATAGTGCATATGATGGAATGGGCCAGTCCTTTTTCTCCCATAGTCTTTACCTTCTTCCCCTTCTCATTGCCATGGCCCTGTCAGAGCCTGAGTCCACAGAGGAGGAAAATTTTAGCCCATACTATCATTGTCTCTTTTACTGTTCATCTTCCATCTTAATGCTTAACAAATAGCTATATATTTTCTTTATTAATTTTTCATCTGTCCCTGTTAATATCTGATCTAATCCTGTTAATTCTTTATTTAAACCATACATTTTAACATCCTTCACACATTTAAATTGTATCTGCACATATGACCACCATGTTATCTTAATCCCTTGATCAATTCCTGTTTAGTTTTGCATTCTGCTTTTTAATTTAAAATAACTTTATATCTGGTAACATTCTCTATATCAATAACATTTGGATAAATCAGTCTCTCCATTTTGAAAGCCAGATCGGTATTTTCAAATAGTGCTGTTCTTTATTTTTCTCCCAAACTGATAACAGTGCATTCCTAACATACTGTCTTTGAATATAGCTACCATATTTTTCGAACTATAAGACACACCTGAGTATAAGACGCATCATGATTTTGAAGTAAATGTTTTTAAAAAGATTTTTGTACTCTGCAGGCCTGCCAAACCCTCTGTATGTCTTGTTTTTTGCAAAAAAAAAGGGGGGGCATGCAGAGCTTTGGGAGGCTTGTAGAGTGCTTCTGGGAGCTGGGAGGGAGGCAAAAAAAATGGGCCTTTTTTGCAAAAAAAGGGGGGGCATGCAAAGTTCTTGGGAGGCTTGTAGAGTAAGGTGACCAGACGTCCCGCTTTTGGCGGGACACCCCCGCCTTTTGATGCATATTCCCGCGTCCCGCCCGCTTTTTAAAAAGGCACGCTTTTTTTGGCGCGCGCAGCTCCCGCCCATCAGCTGCTGGGCTGGCTCATCGTTTCGTTCTATGCTACCTACAAATTTAAGCCAGCCCAGCCTGCCGCTCATTGATTTGATTGGCTGGACTCCAGCCAATCAGTGAGCTGGCCAACCAGCTCACTGATTGGCTGGACTCCTTAGCTGAGGGCGCATGCGCGAGTTTCCATTTTTATTTCGTCTTTCTTTCTTGTTGGGGTTGCAGCTGCTGCACTTACTCACTGGTGGTGAGTAAATAAATAAATAATGTATTATTTTATTCTGATAATTTTATTGTCTTATTGTCTCGGTCATGGACGGAGCTTTGTGGTGGCGCCTGTGCTGTGCGCTTGCCTTCCTGGCTTCCCAGCGACCACACCGCAGGTCTGCGAGGCGTGGTCGCGTCCCGCCGCCCTCCCCTGCGGCTCTCCTGCCGCAGAGTCCGTTTTTCAGCCTTGCTGCCCTTGCAGACAACTTTCACTCGCTTCCGCGGCTCTCTCGCCGCCCGGCAGAAGCCACGTGGAAGTTCTCTGGGCGAGGTGAAAAACAGCCGCCGCCCCGCCCGCCCTCCCCGGCTGGGCTGGCTTAAATTTGTAGGTAGCCTGGTAGCATAACGAAACGATAAGCCAGTCTGGGCGGGGGAGCCTCCCCCGCCCATCAGCTGCTAGCTAGCTCGCTGGGCTGGCTCATCGTTTCGTTCTATGCTACCTACAAATTTAAGCCAGCCCAGCCTCCCTCTCACTAATTTGATTGGCCTGGACTCCAGCCAATCAGTGAGCTGGCTGGGATGGAAAATTTTCAGCACGCCACGTGCTGAAAATTTTCCATCCCAACCAGCTCACTGATTGGCTGGACTCCTTAGCTGAGGGCGCATGCACGAGTTTCCATTTTATTTCGTCTTTCTTTCTTGTTGGGGTTGCAGCTGCTGCGCTTACTCACTGGTGGTGAGTAAATAAATAAATAATGTATTATTTTATTCTGATAATTTTATTGTAATTTTATTATAATTTAATTTTATTTAAGGAGAGAGGAGGAGGGGGGGAAAGCACCGGCGTTGCTGGTCGCCGCGTGCTCCCTCGCTCGGGGCGGAGAGAGGAGGAGGGGGGGGAAGCACCGGCGTTGCTGGTCGCCGCGTGCTCCCTCGCTCGGGGTGGAGAGAGGAGATGGGGGGGAAAACACCGGCGTTGCTGGTCGCCGCGTGCTCCCTCGCTCGGGGCGGAGAGAGGAGGAGGGGGGGAAAACACCGGCGTTGCTGGTCGCCCCGTGCTCCCTCGCTCGGGGCAGAGAGAGGAGGAGGGGGGGGAAAAACACCGGCGTTGCTGGTTGCCGCGTGCTCCCTCGCTCGGGGCGGAGAGAGGAGGAGGGGGGGGGAAAGCACCGGCGTTGCTGGTCGCCGCGTGCTCCCTCGCTCGGGGCGGAGAGAGGAGATGGGGGGGGAAAACACCGGCATTGCTGGTCGCCGCGTGCTCCCTCGCTCGGGGCGGAGAGAGGAGGAGGGGGGGAAAACACCGGCGTTGCTGGTCGCCGCGTGCTCCCTCGCTCGGGGCGGAGAGAGGAGGAGGGGGGGAAAGCACCGGCGTTGCTGGTCACCGCGCGCTCCCTCGCTTGCGGCCAGGCTTTGGTCCCGCCTTTCCCGCTCTGCGTGGGAGAATGTGTGTGTGTGTGAGAGAGAGAGAGAGATTGTGTGTGTGTGTGTGTGTGTGTGTGTGTGTGTGTGTGAGAGAGAGAGATTGTGTGAGAAAGCAAACGTGGGAAAGTCCTTTGCAGGCGGCTAGAACTGGCCGCCCGCAAAGGACTTCCCCAGACTGGGAGAGATATTTTAAAAAAACGGCGGTCCTTCTAGCTCGCTTTGTTGCTTGGTTTGCTGCAGCCCTGGGGAGCCATGGAGAGGGCGAGTCAGAGGCAGCCCAGCACCTGGTGTCCCCCCCCCTCGGCGGCACCGAGATGGCTCTCCTGGACGCCTGACCTGCCGGTATCTCCCCCCTCCCGTTTTCCGCCTTCCGGAAGCCCATCGCTTCGGGCGCTTCAGGCTCTTTCCTTTCCTCCCATCCCTTGCCCTGCTTTCTGCTCGAACGGAATATCTTCTGCTGCCTCCTCCTCCCCCAACAGCACTGCCGGATTTGCCGCCCAACACTGCGGCTGAGGTGAAGCCGCCAAAGCTCCCGCCAGCATCCCTGCTTAGGTGAGGTGTTCCGAGCGGAGCGGGAGGCAGGCACCGCCGCCGCTGCCATGGGCGGGGGCGCCTGCGGGAGCTTTGGCGGCTTCACCTCGGCTGCAGCGCTGGGCAGCAAATGTGGTGGTCCTCTTGGAGGAGGAGGGGGAGGCGGCAGGAGTTATTCTGGTGGGGGGGAGGCTCGTCGGCATCTTCAGCGGCAGCCCTGCCCCTGTGAAAAAACCCGAAGATGGAGCAGATGATGTCGCCGCCACATGACTGGAGGAGGAATTCTGGGAGTTGAAGTCCACAGTCTTAAGCTGTCAGGTTTGAAGATCCCTGTGTTTTTTTTCCCTAAAGGGTTAGGGGTGCAAGGATCTTGTAACTTGACAGCTTTAAGACTTGCATGCTTCACTGCCAGAGTTTCTGAGCCAATATGACTGGAGGAGGAATTCTGGGAGTTGAAGTCCACAGTCTTAAGCTGTCAGGTTTGAAGATCCCTGTGTTTTTTTTCCCTAAAGGGTTAGGGGTGCAAGGATCTTGTAACTTGACAGCTTTAAGACTTGCATGCTTCACTGCCAGAGTTTCTGAGCCAATATGACTGGAGGAGGAATTCTGGGAGTTGAAGTCCACAGTCTTAAGCTGTCAGGTTTGAAGATCCCTGTGTTTTTTTTCCCTAAAGGGTTAGGGGTGCAAGGGTCTTGTAACTTGACAGCTTTAAGACTTGCATGCTTCACGGCCAGAGTTTCTGAGCCAACATGACTGGAGGAAGAATTCTGGGAGTTGAAGTCCACAAGTCTTAAAGCTGTCAGGTTTGAAGACCCCAGAGGTTTTTTTTCTAAAGGGTTAGGGGTGCGAGGGTGTTGTAACAATAGCTTTAAGATTTGCGTGCTTCAAAAGCTAGACTTTCTGAGCCAACATTTTGGTTGCTAAGCAGGACCGTTGTTAAGTGATACTGATATTATATAACACTTTTAATTAAGCGGGTACCTTGAATAAACATAACTTTGAGTTTCAAATAATACTGATTTTGTTGTTGTCTTAGGTGACATCTGTTAAAAAAATTCAGGTGCTCAGGCATGAAAATGTACCGCTCAAACACTATACTTTTCCGCTCACACTGAAAAAAAATTAGAGGGAACATTGGAGAGAGAGTGTGGGTGTGTGTGTGAGAGAGAGTGTGGGTGTGTGAGAGTGTGAGAGGTCATAAAATGGGGCAAAACCAATGTGACCACTGTCTGTGATTCCTTTGTTCCATCCAACTATATACCAATTATCCCATATCCAATAAAATTCTGATTCTTCTTTTCCCTGTATTTCTTTTGTTAATATATCCATTTCGGCACAGTCCATAATTTTTCTTATTATTTCTTCTTCATTTAGGTTTAGTTTATTTTTCCACTTCTGGGCGAAAGCGATCCTTGCTGCTGTAAGTATGCGTAATATTAGATATTGTATTTCTTTTTTGTATTTCATCGGTATAATTCCTAATAGAAAGAGTTCAGGTTTCCAATCTAACTTAACCTTTGTTATTTCTTCCAACCAATTTTTGATCCTTTTCCAGAATTTTTTTGCCTCTTCACAAGTCCACCATAAATGATAATATGTGCCATGATGTATTGAATCACATTTCCAGAAATTTAGCGAGGTATTTGTTGAAATTTTGGCCAACCTTGACGGTGCCAGATGCCATCTATAATAAAGCATTTTGTACTGGTTTTCCTTGTATGGGATTGATAGTGTCATTCTTAAATTTATTCCCCAAAATTTTTCCCATTTGTCTAGTTCAATGTTATAGCCAAAGTTCTGTGCCCATTTTATCATTGGTTCTTTTACAATTTCCTCTTCCATTTGATACTTCAAGAGGAATTTGTATATTTTCCCTATCATCTTTCTGTCCAGACTTTGAATAATTTTATCCAATTCGTGTGGTTCTGTTTCAATACCATATATTTTAGTGTCTTTATTGTATTTAGTTTTAATTTGGAGGTAGGTTAGCCAATCACCTTTCATATTCTGATCTGCCAATTCTTCAATTGTTTTTAAATTTCCCTGTCTGTCAATTAGATCTCTGTATCTTAGAATTTTGTTCCAATCTGTAAAATTTGGGTGTGTCGTTCTTTCTGTTGGTGATAGCCAATTTGGGGTTTTCACATAGTGTTTTTTTTTTATTTTGAGCCATTGTTGCACTAAAGTTCCAATTAAATGATTTTGAAAGTATTTGTGTGTTTTATGTTTGTCATTCCATAAGAAATTATGCCAGCCTGTCTGCAGGTCATGGCCTTCTAAGATCAGAATTCTTTTATTCTTTAACTCAATCCAATCCTTCATCATTGTCATTGTTACTGCAGTTGCGTATATACTAGGCTCCCTGTGTGCTTCCATCCATCGCTACGAAGATCTGCTGACTCTGCCTGCCTGCTGGTAAGTGAGCCGGGTTTTTTCTTTTGTTTTTTTAATGTATTTTAAAATAATATTTTATTTATTGTGCATATGATTTTTTAAAATAGTGTTATTCTGTGTTGATTCTTTTTTTAAATTGTCTTAGACTATTTAAAAAAAGATTCTATCCAAAATAAATTGAAACAAGCCATTTTTAAAATTTCTATGCACAATACTTTGAAATGGACTCAGGAGTCATGATTGACACTGAGTGAATTTGCACTTTAATAATCAGGAAGATACAATGGCATTGAAAAAAGTGACTGATGACTATTTTTCACACTTAGCGACCGTTGCGACCATTTTTCACACTTAGCGACCGTTGCGACCATTTTTCACACTTAGCGACCGTTGCAACCATTTTTCACACTTAGCGACCGTTGCGACCATTTTTCACACTTAGCGACCGTTGCAGCATCCTCATGGTCACGTGATCAAAATTTTGTTTGGCAACAGATTCGTATTTATGCTGGTTTCAGTGTCCTGGGGTGACCTTTTGGCAAAAAAATTTTTTTTAACCCCCCCCCCCCCCCCCGGTGAAGGGCGTCCCTCTTTTCCAATCTGAAAATCTGGTCACCTTATTGTAGAGTGCTCCTGGAGGGGCAAAAATGGCCTGTCTTTTGCTCATTTTTGCCCTCCGCAGCCTCCAGGAGCAAGCCTCCCAAACCCTCTGCACGTCCATTTTTGCAAAGTGGGTAGCATTTCAGTAGGCCAAAAATGCTGTATTCAGTGTGTAAGATGCACCCAGATTTTCACCCTCTTTTTTGGGGGGGGGGAGGTGCTTCTTATACTCTGAAAAATATGTTATCTATTTTGTTTTTCCCATATCATAGGAAGGCCTGCCAGCCTAATTGAAGATCATGTCCCTCCAATGTCAATAATCTTTGATTCCTCAAATCAATTCATTCTTTCACACAAGTAAGTATCAAACCCTAATAATACAATTCCCAATCTGGTAGCCTAAAACCACCTCTATTTTAGAATCTTGCATCATTTTCATCCTTATCCTAGCTTTTTCCCCCATGCCAGATATATTTTAATATTGTTTTATTTAATTTTTCAAAATACTTTTTCCAGTTTTATTGGTATTATTTATAATAAGTATAATAATCTTGGCAAAATATTCATTTTTGTAGTGGCTACTCTTCCCATCAATGATAGTTGTAGGTTTTTCCACTTCTCTAAGTTCATTTTAATTTGTTGTGCCAATTTATTATAATTATTTTCTTTAATTGTTATACACCTTGCCATTAATTGAATTCCTAAATATTTAACTTTCTTAACTATCTGTATACCTATTTTCCTCGTTAGTTCTTTTTTCTGTATGTCTGTAACATTTTTAACTATTATTTTGGTGTTTTATTTATTTATTCTCAGTCCTGCAACTTCACCATATTCTTCTATTTTCCTAATTAGTTTAAGTCCATTTTCTTGTGGGTCTTACAATATAAAGACCAAAATGTCTGAAAATGCCTGTAATTTATATTATTCCTTTTTTATTTCCATACCTTTAATTTCTATACCTTGTCTAATATTTCTTTTTTTAATCAAAGCTTTTTATTATTTTTAATGCACATAACATATTTATGAACAAAGTATTGTCCAGGTTTTTCCCTTTTACATCTTCTTTTGTGCATAATATATTTTACATCATAATTCTATTTCCAACTTCAGCTCTATTATTCTCTTTTCATATTTTCCATCTTAAACTTATTTTCTTCTTATTACACAAACAATATCACTAATTGCCCCTTTAAAGTTATAACAATTTACCATTTCATGATTCCTCTTTTCATCTATTTTACCTTAACGAAACCATCTAGTTATTTTTTATATTTTTAGTTCCTTTTTCTTCTATTCTTGTTTTTCAACAAGAGTTCCTTAGGTCCACACAAGGACTCAGCTCAGCATTTCATCCCAGCATGAATGGTGTAGCGGAGAGAGCCAATGAGATTGTGGAACAATACATGTTACGTGTTACATGGACTATCATCAAGACAACTGGTCAGATTTGCTACCCTTTGCCGAAGTGGCGTACAACAATGTGATCCACAGCAGCACTGGATTAACACCTTTCCAGATTACCAGTGGCATGGAATTTGTTCCCATGCCTGAGTTGCCTAGAGAACCTCACTCCTCCATGTCTCTGAATGGATGGATGGACACACTAAAGGAAGGATGGGAAAATATGAAGAAAGGTCTAGCAGATGCAGCAGAAGCCTACAAGAAGCAAGCTGATAAACACCGCTCACTCCAACCCCCCTTTCGTGTGGGGGACAAAGTTTTTGTATTTACCAAATGCATAAGTTTAAGAATACCTAGTAAGAAATTGGGCCCAAAATTTATGTCCATTCCCAATAGAGAAGATAATTAACCCAGTTATAATTAGACTCAGTCTACCCAGAATACCAGGGAAAATTTACCCAGTATTTCATTGTAGCTTATTGAAACCAGTAATTGGGTCCAGCATGAGACTGTTCATCTAAGCTCCCTCTCCTCCTGTAGTGGTAGAAGGGAAAACACATTATGAGATGAAAAAAATCTTAAATTCCAACCTATATAGGGGTCGCTTACAGTATTTAGTGCATTGGAAGGGTACCCTTTGTCCGAAGCTACTTGGGTGAAAAGTTGGGACCCAAGGCAGATAAGTTAGTAAAACAATTCCATGAGAAGTTTCCTGATAAGCCAAAAGGTCCCTGGGGGGGGGGGTTAATTGTGTTATGTTAACTTTTATGTTGTTCTCTTTTCAGGAATCGTTTTTCTTCTGAGGAGAGGCCGCCTGTCAGGCCTGCAGTCATATTCCTTTTAGGATCTTTGGCCTGCCGTACTCTCTCTTTCTTTAATATGCTGTTTCATTAGTGGGGAATTGGGAGGGGGTAAGAGTAGAATGTGTTTGTTTTCAAAATAAAAAATTCCTTTCTAGATATCAAGGTCATTCTTTGTCTCTGCACCTCTGCATCTGACCAGAACTAGATGGGTGGAAATGCCAGCATGGCAGAGGAAGAGTGGACCATATGATGAACCTGTGGGTGTGGGGACAAGTTCATGAACTTTCAACTGGGTGGAAACCCAGGAAGCCTTCAGATTTGCGTTTCCACAGATGTACCAACATGTCTGTCTTATTAAATTGGAACTTTAATGAAAGTTATGTCTTGAACTCTGAATTAATTCGGGATGATATTTGGAACGGTGACACCTATTTTGCTATAAACAACATACATCCTCAATTTCAGTTTTTACGTAGAAAACATTTAGCTTAATAATTCTATTATTCTTTCCCTCTATTTTCATTTTCAACTTATTTTCTTCTTAATATATAAACAATATCACCAATTTCCCTTCCAAGATTGAACCCAATTATTCTTTCTTCTTCATCTGTTAATCTATTTTACTATAAGCAACATAAATCCTCAATTTCAGTTTATTACACAAACATTTAACTTAACAGTTACTAAAATTATAATTCCCTTATATCTTAGTTACCTACATATCATTAGCAATATTGATACAATTTTCTTTAAGCTACCAATATAGCCCTTTTTTCCCTTCCTCCTCTTCTAACTATTTTCTCTGGATCTCTTACATATTCTATTTCTTTTTTTTTCTTTGCTCCCATTCTCCTAACTCCTTCTTTTTCTTATTTTTGTAGTTCTTATTTCTTTTCTTCCAAATCCTTTCTCTCCTTGGTGCTTTTATTGTTCTAGTAATTTTCCCCGGGGTTTTGCCAATGTCCTGACCTGAGTACATTTCTGAATTTTTTAGTGTTTCACATACATTTTTTAATATCTTAAATAGTTCATCATACATCCAGAGCTCCATAATGTCAGTTTAACTAATTTAACATTTTTTAAAAAAATAAATTGTATCACATTTAATTAAAATTTAAAGTCCATGGAGTCCTTTTTCCCCCTTTTATTTCCAATTTCTAGAATCCAATTTTAATGTTAGTTTAGACCAGTCCGAATTGAGGATTTATTTCTTTCCATAACCTAAACCAGTGGTTCTCAACCTGTGGGTCAGGACCCCTTGGGGGGGGGTCGAACGACCCTTTCACAGGGGTCACCTAAGACCATTGGAAAACACATAAACCGAGACACCAATTTTATGGTTGGGGTTTACCACAACATGAGGATCTGTATTAAAGGGTCGCAGCATTGGGAAGGTTGAGAACCACTGACCGAAACAGTCAAAACCAAACACTGTTGCGAAAACAAACACTCCTTAAAAGTTCTCACCACTTCAAAGTATCTTTCTCTGTAGCCAAGGTCAAATTGTCCAGCTGCACTTACTCTTTCATCCATCTCTAAGTAATGTAATGATTTCTTCTCACCAGCTGATGGCCTCTCTCCGCTGTGCACTCCAAAGCATTAATTGCCGATAACTGTCAAAAGCCACTTTTATTCTAAAAAAGAAAAAAAGGAACCCTTGGATTCTTCCTTTTTATCAATTTTAGTATTTTTCAATCCAGATAAAATATAGATCTTCTGAGGCTTTAAGTGGTTTAGCCTCTGCTTCAACTTTCTTCCTCCATAAAATTTCCCAAGTGCCAAATCGCTGCTAATTCCACACTGGGATCCTTTTAAAGTCCAAATTTAAAAAATTCTTTCACCTATGAGTTAGCCAATAACTCACCCGGTTCCAATACTTTGTTCCAATACTTCTCCAGCTCAAAAATCTTAGTCCAATTGCCCCAGCTTAGAATCGGTCATTTGAGTATGGCCACACACACCCCCACTGTTGATCCGAAGAGTTTTCCTCTGACCCACTAAGGAACTTGCTGATTCCTCTTGGTCGTCCAAGATGCCTCTCCTTCTTCCCTGTCCCTTCAAGATGGTTCCGGTCCGCAGATCCCCCGACAGCAGTTTGTCTGGTTGGATTTCACGATGCCCCCTTGGAACTCGCTAATTTCCAACTGGTGTCGCTGCGATACTTCTGGTTTCTCCTTATCTAATATTTCTATTTAACACTTCCAATGTCAATATAAATAGTAAGGGAGATAGTGGACATCCTTATCTTATGCCTTTTAAAAAAAAATTCTCTCATATGTCCATTACTATCACCTTTGACATTCATTTATGGTATATTGCCTTTATTATGTTAATAAAACTCTCACCAAAGTCCATAGATTTTAGTTGTAACAACATAAATTGCCAATTTACATTATCAAGTGCTTTCTGCATATCTAAGAAGATCAACACCATTTGTTTTACAAGATCTGCCTCATAATAATACAATGTATTTACAAGGAGAACCAGTATAAAATGTTTTATAGATGGCACCTACCCCCTGCAAGATTAGCAAAAATATCGCCAACAATATTGCCAAAACGTTGGAAATGTGAAAAATCTCACGGAACGTAGTATCATACATGGTGGACATGCGAGGCATTCAAAAAATATTGGAAAAAGATTTAAAATTGGTTGGAGTTGATAACAGGAGACCAAATTGATTGGAAACCAGAGGCATTTCTATCAGGAATAATGATGACTAAATATAAAAAAGAGACTTTATATTTAATTTTACACATAATCACTGTGGCTAGGATTGTTTTCACTCAGAAATGGAAAAACAAATCGACACCAAATAAAGACAAAATAATAAGAAAGATTCTGGATTGTGACAAGATGGACAAGTTAACAAAAGAAATTCAGGGAAAGGAAGAGACAATATCTGATATGGGGGAAATGGTATAGGTGATTGGAGGAAAGAAACAAAGATTAATAAGAACTTAAGAAAGATAAAAATTGCAAGCTAAGGATAAATGTCATACACACACACACACACACACACACAGAGAGAGAGAGAGAGAGAGAACAAAACTTGCCAGAGGTAAACAGCCAAAATGCTAGATAGATAAGTAAAGATAATGAAAAAAGAGGGTTAAAAATTGTGAAATTTAAGTGAAACATATTAGGAGGGAAAACATTGTAAAGAAGAATGTACCAATTTAAAACTGCTACAAGAAGGAACATGAAGTTCCAGTGTGTTGTATAAATGTAGTCTATGTCTATGTCTTTGTATTTGCATGTCTAAACATTTTTAAAAATTAAAAAATCCAATGTATTTAAAATCATTCTTGTTTTTAATCTGTCTCTTAGGTAAGAAGTCATTTTCGTCTGGATGTTCACATTCATTTAGAAACTTTTTAAATCTCTCTGCCATTATTAAAGCATATATTTTGTAGTTCATTTCCCATCGACTAGCCTATGTATCAATTTCTTCTCTTTCTCTATTTTTAATTTATATGCCAACCATCTTCCTAGTTTATTTGTGTTTTCAAAAAAGTTTTGTTTAGCATTTTAATTTTTTGAACCAATTCTTTCTCTAGTAAATTTATTTTCTGCTTTACTAGTTTCATTTGATTTTTTAAAAAAATCTTCATTGGTTCTTTCTATAATTTTAGTTACAGTCTCTAATGTTCTTCTATTAACTTCTTTTGATCTTGTTTCTTTTTTATTTTTCCCCCCTGGGTATGTTTTTTTCCCCAATATACTTTTTTATTTTCCATTTTCATAACATACAATCACATGTATACTATTACATAGCCAGTATCCTATTGTATTAAGTAGTAATTACATCAGTTCCTCTTGTCATCAACGCCCAGAAAGATAAAAACCCATTATTAGCTCTTCTGCACTCCATACACCTCTTTCTTCTACCTCTCTCCCACCTCCTTCCTTCCTCTATCATCTTTTCCTACTCTACTTCCCCTTCCTTCTCCTCCTCTCTCTACATTCCACTCCTCCTTATCCTCCTCATCTTCCCCCCTTACCCTCTCTCCTATCCCTCTCTTCCCATCTTTCTTCTCTCTTCTGTTTCCCACTCTTCCTCTCATTGGTGTATTTCCACTTCTGAGCAAACTCCAATCTATGTTGATGGTATTTATGCTTCCATATCCATAGAAAGTTTTTATTTTCCATTTTCATAACATATAATCAGATGTATACTATTACGTAGTCAATATCATGTTATATTAAGTACTTACATGAATTCATCTTACCATCAACTACCAAAGGGAAAAAAAAGAAAAACCCAGTTATTGGCTCTTCTGTTCTCCATACACCATATTTATACCTTATCCGAGACTTTCCTCCCCCGGTCTCCTCCCCCTTTCTACATCCTGTCTTCCCTCCATCATTTTCTACTCTACTTCCCTTCCTTTCTCCTTCTCCTCTCTCCCCTTACCACTCCTCCTTATAGACCTCATCTTTCCCCTTCCCCCTCTCTCCTATCCCTCTCTTCCTATCTTTCTTCCTCCTCTGCTTCCCACTCTTCCTCTAATTCACTTGGTGTGTTTCAGCTTCTGAGCAAACTCCCTTTTGTGTTGATGGTATTTATAATTCTATTTCAATATACATAAAAAAGAAAAAATAGCAGTATACATGTACAATCATCCAATATCCCTCCTCCAACTTAGTAAACTCCACTCCCTCCCACCCTCCCCCCACCTTCCCCCACCCTGACTTCCCAGAACCAATACAAGGTATAAATCTTTAACAAAAACAGTTAAAGGTATACTTAAAGAAAAGTAGAAAGTTAATAACATCTTGAATTGAGCTTAACTCCTCCTTGCTAGGCTAACTATAAACAATTTGTATCATTTCTGATCTTAATCATAAGCTATCTGAAATTTCCTAGACCCATATTTATTTTGAATATAGTCAATCCATTTTTCCCAGACTCGTTTATATCTCTCGTTTGAATTATCCTAGAGATATGCAAATATTTTAGCCATCTCTGCTAAGTTTGTGATTTCAATGTCCATTCCTGGATAGTAGACAATCTTCCTTCTTCCAGTATTATGCCACCAACAATCTAGCTGCAGTTATCAAATGCAAAGTCAAGTTAATCTCTACTGCTGTACAGTCAGTAATTATACATAACAAAGAATAGGTGGGGGGTAAACTATCTTTTTTTTTTAGAAACATTTTGCATAACCCAACATATTTTTGTCCAGAATACCTTAACCTTTTTATAAGTCTACCATGTCATTTAATTTATATTGATGGTTTTTCCCACCCGTAGCAAGGCATTCCCCAGAAGATGACCTTTAAAATTCTCATCCACCTCTTTAATACAGCAAACAAGCAGCCATATACCAAATCATACCCTTCAATACTGAACACTCCATCCCCTGCTAAATTGATCCAATCGCTTAACATTCCATATTAGAGACTTAGTTACCATCATTAGCCCCCTGAAACTTTTTAATAGCCATCTGAACATCTTGGAATTTAACCTTTGGCCTAGCTCCTCCCACTGTTTCTGATGTAACACCTGTATGCTCCTGAACGGTGGCTTGTGTACATTGCTTTCTTAATTCCTGTTCCATTCGTTCTAGTAACCACGCGGTCTGTCTTTGTTCTTTAGCTTCTTGTACCTCTGAGAGAACAAGTTGACCCCCCTTTGTTAATACTTGAGTGGTTTGCTTTCCATCATATCCTTCTGGTTCTCTTGTCTAGATCTAGAGGGAGAGGGTTGTCCACCCTTCAGTATGTTGGTGTAGAAATCTTGTGCCTTCCATACTGTATTGAGGCTATGTCTTTTTCCAAGGTAGCTAAATGCAATGCCAGCTGGTGGTGTCCCATCTAAACTGTATCTGGCGATTTTTAAGCTGTTCAACTAAAAAGGCATAGTCTTTCCTAGATCTCAGCATTTTAGGTGGTATCTCCTTCAAGACAGTCACCTCCCGACCCCCAATTTGAAGCTTATTTTTGTAGGATTCCTATAATATCGTATTTCTCACATCTCCAGTGGCGAAGTAGGTCACTATATCTCTTGGTAATTGTTTATGTTTTGCCAGCAAGGAATTAATGCGGTAAACCTTTTCAATTTGCCAATCAAGATCCCCTCCTGACCTTCCCGCCATCAGGTCAAAGGCTTCAGAGAGAGTCTGTTTCAGGTTCTCTTGTGTATTTTCAGGGAGGCCCCTTATCCATAATGCAAATTCCATTTGCCTGAACTGTAGCATTATGATTTCATTTTTCTGCAACGCTAACCTTTGCTGGACCGCCTCCATCTTCATTACCAAGTTCATATTAGAGTCACTAAGATCTTCTAACTTTTCTTCAAGGCCATATGCATAACCCCCTAGCAAATTCAGGGCCATCAGAAAGTCCCCTCTAATCCTTTGGTTACATGTCATAAGTTCTTCAGACATCTGTTTGTTAGAAGCAGCTATCTCTTCCTTAAGTTTTGCTTCCATCATAACAGCATGATTTTTTAACGCATCAATTAATTCCTTCTGCAGAATTTCCCTTGTCAGGGGGTCCCCTGCAGAAGTAGAAGGGAGTAATGATTGTATTTTAGCAGAAGGTGCTAGTGAATTTCTGGCACTTTTCGATGCGGGTGGAGGAGGGGGGAATTTTGGCTTAGAAGCAGTCCAATTATACAGCAATTGCTATTTGTTTTGATAATAAATCACTTCTTCGTAATAAATCACTTTTAGGCTTCGCAAAAGTTCTATCCGAGACACGCCCCTCCTACACAGCTCAGCGCCATTTTTATAGAACTTTCAACAAGTAATCAGCAGAAGGAATTCTTTGCAAATGGAGCTAAGGATTTATACATACAATTAAGAAGTTCACAGATATTGGTTCAGCTCGGCTTGAAGTCCATAATAAATCATTGTGCTGAGGATGAGCGGAAACCTTTGTTCTGCAACAAAGGCAGAATGAATCCCGGCTCGGAGCTGCCATGCTGCAGCCGGTGCTTTCCCCCTTCCTCCCAGTGTTTAGGCTGAAAGGGCTAGTTGGAAAGCTTCTGATGCATAGCTTCTCATCTCTCTCTTCTAAGCCCGAAGAGAGGATAAATAAACTGCCAAACAGCTTGATAGATTGCTATTTAGACAGATTAACGACACCAAGATTCCAGAGCTGTTAAAGATAACAACCCTCTGTCAGGCTCCGCCCACCGGAAGTCCCCCCCTCTCCCAGGTATGTTATAGCTAGTCTCTGAATGTATGCCTTGGCAGTGTCCCATATATTTTGTAGTGAAGTTTCTTCTTTTCTATTCTCTTTTTTTAAAGTCCATTTCTTTTTCCATACTTTGTATGAATTCCTTGTCTTTTAGTATTGATTGTTTCAATGTACATCTCCATTTTCCTCCTTTGTCCTTTCCACTTAACCCCAATTGGATTATGATCTACCAGATGTTTTCTTTCTATTTCTTTAACTCCAGTGACATCCATATCATATCTACTCTTGACAAAGACATATATCTGTCTGAATAAAATTAATATTGATTTCTTGTAGGATTTATTCTCTCCATAATCTTGAATATCTATTCCTTCCGCCATTTAAAAAAAATGTTTTGGAAGTGTTTTTCTAGGTTTTTTTTCTTACTTTTATAGTCTGCATCTATAATTCTGCATCTACAATCACGTTGAAATCTATCATGCAAATATTTTCATATTCCAATTCAGTATTTCTTATGCAACTTTCTTTAAAAATTGTTTATGATTTGGTACATATATTGCTACCAAAAATATTTGTTTATAATTCATTGTTACATCCACCATCAATATCCTCTCCTCTCATCTGCAAATGTGTCTTGCTTTTGTTGTTTCTTTAATATATAAAACCACATCTCTTTTCTTTTAGTGTACTAATGAGAATATACTTTTCCAATGTTAAGGTATTCCAATAATTTATTGTGTTTTTTTTTTGATGTAAACCCCTTGAAGACAAATAAAATCTAATTTTAACTTTCCTAATTTGTTAAAAGTTCTTTTCTTTTCCTAGGAGAATTCAGTCCATTTATATTAATTGACAATAGTTTTATTTCATTTTCTATAGTTTTACTTGTAGATAGGTATTATTGTTCTGGTCAGTCTGGTTCTCTCTGTTCTTTTATCTTTGCACCCTCTCATTCTGCGCTCTCCTTTGATTCTGCTTTATCTTCTGGTGTTTGTACATTTCCTCCTCCTGATACTTCTTTTTGTTCTTGTCATCTATCTCTTCTTTCTTTCTTTTTTCCTCATATGATCCAAATTGCTCATTATAAAATTGCTCTGCTTTCTCTGTGATATCCAATCTATGCCCTTAATCCCTCCAGGTCATCCACCATCTGAAGTTTACTTCATGCTTAATTATTGTCTTGTCAGAATATGATATTGTTTTCTTGTATCTCTTACTCTTCTAGAAACTTGTTTCAGAACTATAATTTCTCTTCCTTTATAGTTCAATGGGTTATCTCTTGCTCTTTGAAATATCTCTGTTCTTAGTTCCTTCTTGGTAAATCTCACATGTACCTCTCTAGGTAATTTATTTCTTGATGCATATATTATGTATACTAATTTCATCCATTCCAACAGACACCTTTTGCTTGTCCCCCTTCATGGCATCTACCAACAATTCTGTCATTATCTCTGCAAGCTTTCCCCCATATTTCTTCCTCAATGTTACGGAATCTCAGGAAATACTCAGTTTTATCCATCTCCAACATTATTACTGTATTCTCAAGATTTTTATCTGCCCATGTAAATCTATCATCCTTTCTCTTCCATTTTCTTCTCTGTTTGTTCTGATTTCTCTTCTATTTCTGTATACTTTGTTTATTTTTGTTATTGTCTTTTGAATGTCTCCATTTTGTCATCCATATTTTCTATTCTTTTCTTCATGTCTTCAAAATGTTTTGTTGTGGCTTCTTAAAATATTTGGAGCATTAATTTCAGTACTGCCTGCATCGTGTTCATCATATTCATTTCTTCCTGCTGCAACATGCTATCCAAAGATCCTTGGTTTGCTGGACTGGATACTTGGGGAGACAGGGCGCTGTTGTGGCGTTATGACATATCTCCAAGGGGCTCCATGGAATCACACTGAATTTGATCTGCCAGGGGTTTCTGAGGGACCTAAATCGCCCTGGAGGGGAGATGAAGACAGAGAGGACACTCTGCTGATCACAAAGAGATCAAATTCCTTGTTTGATGCAAGAAGAAGTCTCCAATCTGGTGGGAGAAAAGATGGCCATTAAGTGCTTGACCAGAGCTGTGACAGCCTACCAATGCAGCAAGTATAGAAGTTGGGGAACAGTGTGATCAATCTGGGTGAGATTTTTCCAACTCCTATTGTGGAATTTACCCCCTAAAAATGCCTGGGAGAAAGTGGGACTCAAGAAGAGGCAGAATTATCTATTTTCCACCCCCAAGAAAAGCTGCAAGCAAACTTGTGAGCTATTTATAAATCTGGAAGTAGAGAAAAGACAACTTAAAAAAGGGGAGAAGAAATTGAAAAGCTAGAAAGTCGGACTGGGGATTTAAAAGTAAAATAGACTAAGTTGAAACTCTGTGAAAATTTAAATTTTGACCCCTGGGACTTTTAAAAATCTTTGAAGCAGATGAACAACTTAAGATAACAAAAGAGAAAGGAGAGAAATAGAGCAACAGTGAAACCTATTGGAAAAACTGCAGAGAAGTGAAAGTAATGAAAATACTTTGAAATCTGATCTTGGCTATTGAAGATAAGCTTGTTAGCCACAATAACACCTGTTTTAGCAAATTGTTTACATCAGACAGCAGAGACAGAGGGAAACACTAACATTCTCCAGTGCACTGCTAGGAGAGTCCAAGCATGGGTTAACACAGCCTATCTGCCCTTGGACGAGTGATGTTTTTCATTTTACCATGCTTCCCTTTGCCTCTGCATGCTCAGTTTGAAAACTCAGTCCGCCCGTTGGGACTGTTTTGGGAGTGCTCCAGTCTAAGGTCAGATAGGCTGGAAAGTTTCCCACATTGGACCACGTTTGACTTCTTACCTAGAGAATGTCTATCTATTACAAGAACTGTCAGATTTGATTCCTGGAGGTTTGTGTCATTTTAAGAGGGCACCCGGGCTTCCTCTGCAGCTGCTGGTCGCAAGCGCTCCAGGGGACTGTGCAACCCTCACCCAGCGGCTGCTGGCGAGCAGTAGGGCGGTGGGAGACCATCCCCACCTGAACCCAGGGGTTAAACACCCCAGCCGATGTTCTGGGAACCTGCAGGCTTCTTAGCTGCTGGCCAACGCGGTTCTCAACTCTGCCTGGCAACAGCGGCGACGGTTGAGTCCTTCGTGCGCTTTTCGGGCTCTGAGGCGAAAAAGAGCAGGAGGTGGCTGTGCGCTGTACCCACCACCATTTTGGATCGCTTCGGAGCGAAGCCGAGAAAAGGAGGATGCGCGGCTTGTGAGGAGAGTGGAGATCTTTGAAACCTCGCTTGTGGAAGCAGCAGGAAGAGTGGAGGCCTCAAGCAGCCCTGCGGAGATACAGCCACGCATCAGTGACTGCAGAACGCGCAGGGAGGCTGGGACTAGTCTGGGGAGCCAGCTAGTCTTCCCCTCCAGGGAAGAAGCTAAGTCTCGGGGATCCGAGGGTGGTGGGGAGAAGGAATCCGACCAACAGGCAGCCCTTCCCTCCTGAAGAGTCTGCAAGTGTCATTTGAGCCATCTTTGGCCAGCGCGTGCCCATTCCAGCTCCAGCTAGCTTCCAGGCCCCATGGGTGCTCTGAGCATGGCAGAGGAATGCAGGGAGGCCTTAGGTGAGCAGGCAGGGCCCTCCAGCAAGCGCAGCAAGCTGGACCTCTCAGCTAAGAAAGGCAAAGGGCACAAGGGCTCCAGTGAAAGGTCTTCACCAAGAGCCACAGTGGATCCCAGGGAGGTCTCTAGGCCCCACCAGTCAGAACCTAGCCCAAACCATCACAGCAGGGAGTTAGCTTCCCCTGATCGTGAGGCCCAATCCCTTGGGTGGAGTGGAATTCCTGTCTGGGGATGATTATAGATCAAGGGATCGCTCTCCAGAGGCTTCTTGGGTGTACCCTGACTCCCCTAGCTCCTCCATGGTGAGGAACGTGATTCCGTCCAGGATTCCCTGGGTGAACAAGGTGAATCCAGCTCAGGTAGGGCTGGCCACCGCAGGCCCAGCAAACAGAAACGGAAGAAGGGTAATGGGCCCTGCTCTCTCAGATGAAATGAGGGAGGTGATTCTTTGGCCATTTCCCAAGAAATAGCTGAGGGTATTAAACGCAGGGGCTCTCGCAAAGCCAAGGCCCCAAAGAAAAAACGCCAACCGAAGGCCTCCACCTCTAAGGGGCCTGTCTCTTCTTCTGGCTCCTCCAGCCTTTCTCATTCTGAGCTTTCCAATTCTGAGCAGGAGGAGGGAGAAATTTTTCGTTCTTTCTGAGGACAAAAACCTTACCCCTGACAAACCAGCCTTCACTGGCCTATTCAAGCCATCCTATTTAAATCCATCTTGCACAAAGCCATGACGGCTACGGAGCTAGGGCCCTCTTCCAAGCCTGAGGCTGCTCAGGCTTCTACATCCAAGGATCACAAGCACGGCCTGTTCAAAGAGACAGTAGCAGCACCTGAGGTCATCCATGTACCTGACCTCTTTATGGATGCGGTTGCAGTGCCAGTGGCTACAGCCAGGCATGCTGACCAACCCCAGTGGGGGGTCACAGGGCACTCTATGCCCTGGAGGGGAAGATGGAAGACATCCTGAAATTTCCTGAGGTAGATGCTCCGGTTGTGTCCCTAACTTCCAACTCAAACCTGCCAGCTGAGCTCCTAGAGGGACTAAAGGCAGAAGATAAGAGGTCGGAAAAGGCCGTGCCAGAAAACACACATGGCGTCCGCCTGGGCCATTAAGGCATCCACCTCTGGTTCCTTCTTTATCAGAGCCACCTTATTTTGGCTGCGCCAACTCAGATCTCGGCCGCCCCCCAGGAAATCTAGATGGCGCCATGAGCTGACAAAAATTATTACTGCTGTCGAGTATTCGGCGGATGCCACCTTGACAGCTGCTAAATTTTTGTCCCAGACCCTCAACCTCCAATATTACTTCCCACCGTCTCCTATGGCTTAGGCATTGGCAAGCCGAAATGAAAGCCAAATGGAAGCTGGCATTGGCCCCATTTAAGGGAGGTCTTTTGTTCGGAGATGCTCTGGACAAGTTTCTCACCGAAACTAAAGACAAACGTAAAATCCTTCCTGCAACTCTTAAGAGGGGTGACCATAAGGGGGCGGAGTCCTTTCGTAAGAGACCTTACAGAAATCAGGAAGCAGGCAATCTTCTCACCCTTCATCCTACCAGAGACCCTTTCAGGCAGTGGGGATAGACACCAGGACAGATCCTCCTTCGGGTCTCGTGCCAACCAATCCCAGTCTTCCTTTCGGAGAACATTCCGAGGAGGCAGAAACAACAGTGGTGGTTCCCGGCCCTTTCATAAGGGGAAGTGATGGTCGCAGGGATCCTCCCATCGGAGGTCGGCTGCGGCTGTATGCCGACAGGTGGGAGGAGATAACATCGGACAAGTGGGTCCTCAACACCATTCGGAGGGGACTTGTCCTGGATTTTTTAACCTTCCCTCAGAGGAAGTTTCTTCGTTGCCCCACTCCCAGGAACCCAGAGAAGAGGGGATCGCATGAGAGCAGAATTTGCCACCTCCTAGAGATAGAGGCGATAGAACCAGTCCCCAAGGGTCAGGAGGGGAGGGGATTCTACTCCATCCTCTTTCTTGTGCCCAAGAGCTCAGGGGTGGAGGGCCATCTTGGACCTCAAAAGCCCTGAATCAGCATCTGGCTTACAAGAGGTTCAAGATGCAATCACTCCACTCCATCCTGGACTGTGTGAGGGAGGGGACCTATTGACCTCAATAGATCTCAAAGAGGCCTACCTGCATGTCCCCATCCATGCGGCCCACAGGCGGTTCCTGAGGTTCTGTTTGGAAGGGAAGCATTATCAATACAGGGGCGCTTCCCTTTGGGCTATCATCTGCGCCCAGAACATTTACCAAAATACTGGCAGTGCTAGCGGCTCACCTCCGCCACCATCTGGCTCCTCTGGAATGTTATTTGGACGATATAATTATTCATTGTCTCACCACCAAGCAGGCACACCGCGATGTCACTCTAACTGTGCAGACCCTGCAGCAGCATGGCTTCTCTGTCAACATGGAGAAGAGCCAGTTCCGGCCATCCACCTGTATACAGCACCTGGGTGCAGTCATCAACTCCACCTCCTGCCAGGTATTTATTTCTCCAGACCGGCTGTCCAACCTGAGACGCAGAGTGAAACAATGCAGCCTTGCCAGGTCTGTACCAATCATCCAGCTGTCCCAGCTCCTGGGGATAATGATATCGTGCCTGAAGGTGGTTCCCTGGGCTCGTCTCCACGCCAGGGAGCTGCAGGTGGTTTCTGCTGCCAATGCAGAGGGAAAAGATCAGCAACTCCCACAGGCGTGTTCGGCTCCCGCGGAAGGTGATCCGATCTCTGGCATGGCGGAGATCCAAGGCAGTCAAGAAGGGCTGCTTGTTCAAGGAGCCAGAAAGACTAGTAGTCACCACGGACGCCAGTCTCCTGGGGTGGGGCGCTCATGTCAGGGTCACCTTGCCCAAGGCCAGTGGACTCAGAGGGAGGCTGCCCCACAGCATCAATTGGCTGGAACTGAGGGCAGCCCGCCTCGCACTGCGAAGGTTCGCCGCTCTCATAAAGAGGGCTCACGTACTGTTAATGACAGACAATGTGACGATCAAAACCCATATAAACCAGCAGGGGGGCACTCGATTGAATGCCCTCATGCTCGAGGCAGAAGCTCTGGGCAGGTGGGTGGAATGTCCATCTGGCTTCTCTCAGTGCAGATCACATCTCCGGCACCAACAACTGGGAAGCAGACTGGCTGAGCCGCCAATGCATCAACCACTGGGAGTGGCGCCTGCACCCGGACCTGTTCAAGCAGATGGTGAGGAGATTCGGCAACCGCAAGTAGACCTGTTTTCCACACCACACCAACACACATCTCCACGCTTCTTCAATCGCTACCACTCACCCTAGCAGAGGGGACAAATGCACTGAGGTCAGAGTGGCCTCAGGGACTATTGTATGCGTTCCCTCCTCTTCCGCTTATACCTCAGGTGGTGAACAAGCTCCTGGCCGAAAAGGCAGACCTCATCCTCGTGGCTCCCTTTTTGGCCCAGAAGGCCCTGGTACGCAGATCTGGTCAGTCTCTCAGTTCAGAGACCGTGGCGAATCCCTCAGGACCCAAATCTCCCTCATCCAGGGGGCTGTCAGCCATCTGGAACCCCAGTGGCTACAGCTAGCCATTTTGGCACTTGAGGGGGAACTCCTGAGGAAGCAGAAGTTCTCTGACCAGGTCATTCGAATGATACAAGCATCCAGGAGGCCTTCTACTACTAGAATCTACGATGCCACCTGGGCTGCATTCTCTCAGTGGTGCAAGGCTAGAGACATAGAGGCCTCATCAGCCTCGATCCCTCAGACCCCTAGACTTCTTGCAGGAGGGTCTAGATAAAGGACTTGCTGTTAGCACCCTTAGACGTCAGGTTGCAGCGCTGTCCACTATCCTGGCCAGGGGCTCCCTCTCATTCTCTGAGTCAGCATCCTCAGATCAAGAGCTTTCTTAAGGGAGCAGCGAACATCAGCCCCTCCAGCTGTTCACCGGTATCCGTTCATGGGACCTTCCATTTGTGCTTAAGGCGCTGATGAAAGCTCCATTTGAACCTTTGCGCAACGACCAGTCTATGCCACCTAAACATCAAAACTGCTTCCTGGTGGCTATTACGTCAGCACACAGGGTATACGAGCTGGCAGCTCTTTCTGTCAGGGAGGACCTGTGCATGATTCACCTGGACAGGTGAATTTTTTCTTATATGATGTGACTGTATTGACTGTAACTGATTACAGGACTGTCTCCTTCGTTTTCAAACTGAGCATGCAGAGGCAAAGGGAGTGTGGTCAACTGAAAAAATCACTCAGTCCAAAGGCAGATAGGTTGTGTTAACCCCGCTTGGACTCTCCTCACAGTGCCCCGAGAATGACCGTTCAGGTAAGCCAATGGTCTTTTAAACAATGTTGCTCTTTGAATTTAGAAGAAATTAGACAAATAAAGTAAATAGAAGCAGGGATACAGCAAAGAACTTTCTTTTTTCCTTCTTGTTTGAACATTTTTTTTTCTTTTTGGGGGTGATATATGAATTTCAATGGTTGAACTTTGAAATTTGATGGACCTAAGTGGAATACAAATTTATTAAACTTACTAAATCAATTAAGAAGAAAAGACTAGGGTTTCAAGAAATATTTCAGATGATTGGCCGAGCAGTGCAAGCAGATAGAGAAGATCCAAGAGAGGAATATGGGAGACAAGCTAAGAATGGAAAATTAAAGTTTTAAAGAATGAGAGTTGATGGATAAAAGAGGGGGAATATTTCTTAAAAAATAACAGCGAGATAAGTTAAAATAGGGCTGGAAGTTAGAGAAAGGAGGATTAATATATATTTTCTGGTGAATTAATAATAATAAGGAAATCTAGTCTTTTAATGATGATTATTTTGAATATGTCTAAATAAAAGGTTGATGGCTATAAAAACATAGAAATATTGAATAAGCAAAAAATTGAAGATTATAACTTAATATAAATATATCTATTAGCACTGTGTTTCCCCGAAAATAAGACAGTGCCTTATTTTCTTTTGATCCCCCAAAATAAGCACTTGGCCTTATTTTTGGGGAGTTCTTATTATTTTAGAGGTGCAGGAGGTGGTGAGTGTGGTCACCTCCAGGCTGCTGCTGTGTTGCAATTTTTTTTTGGAAGGGCTTATATTCAGGGGAGGGCTTATTTTAGCATATGCGCTCAAAACCCTGGTTTGGCTTATTATTCAGGAAGGTCTTATTTTTAGGAGAACAGGGTATAACTATATAAATTTGTTAAAATGTAACAAAAATGATTATCAACATTTTATGTGTATTAAAAGGAATGACATGTAGAATTTTATTGGCATGAAAACAACATCTTGAACAACATAATGAAAGATCATAATTCAACAAAACATGTATTATTACTATTATTATTAATATAACTTGTCAAATATAACTAAGATAAACATTGTTTTATTTGTTTTTAAATGTGATTAGAAAGGGGATTTTTTTGGAGACTTCCAGGGAGGGGCTTACTGATGGGAGCTGCTCATTACAGCTCCCAAATCTCTGGTCGCGTTATCTGTCAGATGTTCAATCCATCAGACGTCTGACAGTTTGTTTACCTTATTCTTCAGGCAAAGAAGATAAGGTGAACCGTTCTGCTGAGCAAAGTGCCATCCGACCCTCGCAGTTTGTGTCTGGGAGGGGGGGAAGGCCAGCTGAGGGCTGAATTGTCTCTGTGCCGGGAATTCCAGCTGCGATTTGCAGCGCGAAGCAAACTCTCTCTTCCTCAAAACAAAACTTGATTTATTGAGTCCAAGGCAAGCAGGACTGGTACACGTGAGCCCTTAATTGTTTGTTTAAATCTTAGCTTCATTTTACAAGAACTTCTTCCGATATCTTAACTATTAAAGAGACAGTTAAAATGGTGCCGAGCTCGCTGAGCTGCTTCATAACACTGTTTATGTTTTGAATTTCTATGGAGTTTTAAAACGTCAAAGGAAAGGAGTGATTTATCACTTCACTTCACAGCTGTATAATTGGCCAGCAGAGTTTTATTAATTGGTTGAAGAAGAAACTTGGAATGGCCTCTAAGCCAAATCTTACTCTAAAGATGCCCCACCTGGCTCCTAAAGGCTCTGGCACATTGCCTGCACCTGGCACAAAACTGCAGTCTCTGCCTCCTACTCCCCCTATACGTGAGCCACTAACGAAAGAATTCTTCCTGAAGGAGCTGGTTGAGGCTTTTAATACTCAGGCAATTACGGTGGAAACAAAATTCAAAGAACTCAAAGAAGGGCTCAAGAAGAGATATCCGTGATGCATAAAGATCTGTCTGATAAACTTGATACCCGGGTTCAAAATGCTGAAAAAGAAATTATTATGATACAGTATAGACAAATGGAACTGGCACTAAGAGTAAGGGATTTGCGTGAAAACAAGCAGGAAAACTTGAAACAGATTCTTTCAGAAGCATTTGATAGCCTGATGGGAAGACCAGGGGTAACTTTGATTGGCAAATTGATAAAATTTACTGTGCTAATTCTTGGCTGGCGAAGCAGAAGCAGTTTCCACGGGACATTGTGATATATTTTACTACAAGAGACATGAGGAATATGATATTACAAGAGTCTTATAAAACCAAGCTTCAAATTGGGGGCCAGGAATTGAACCGTTCTGAAAGAGATACCCCCTCAAATGCTAAGATCCAGGAAAGACTATGCTTTTTTTGGTTGAAGAGCTTAGAAATTGCCAGCTACAGTTCAGAGGGGACACACCATTTGGCCTAGCATCACATTCGAGGGGCAACTATATCGTCTTACTCTGTATGGAAAGCTCGAGATTTTACCATATATTTTGAAGGCAGGACATCCCGCACCATCTGGACCTAGAGGAGAGAACACGAAGGACAAGACAGACAGCAAACTACACAATACCAAATAAGATGGATCATCTTTCTCTCTTAGAAGCACAAGGAGCCATGGAACAAAGACCAAACGTATGATTACCAGACGAATGGATCAACAATCAAAATTACAACAATCCAACAATCACCTGCCATCGGTCAAGAAGCTACAGTAATCAGTTTCGAATCAGTGGGAGGAGCCAGGCCAAAGGTTTAACTTCAGGATATTCAGGAGGCTCTAAAAAAAGCTTCAGAAAACCAAAGATGACAACTAAGCTTTTAACATGGAACGTCAACGGATTGAACTCTCCACAGAAGAGAAAGAAAATATTCCACAAGAATGATATAATTTGCTTGCAAGAAACTCATATCAGATCAACTAATCAAAAATTTTGATCAATACAAGATTTGGTCAACACTTTATAGCTTCTGCTAGGGAGAAGAAAAATGGTATAGTTATATACTTAAGAAAAGACATGAAAGCTGAATTAATCGAAGCAGATCCCCACGGAAGATATATGCAATAGATCTGCTGTTAGAAGGGAAAAGGACATTGATATTAGGAATATATGCTCCCAACCAACAACAAGATGGATTTTATAGAAAACTTCATGCCAAATTAGTACAGTGGGATTATAGTCTTGCATACTACTGGGTGACTGAACGGTGTTGTGGACACTAAGAAAGATAAGAAGGTTTCTCGTCTAAGTACTCAAATGCGAGCAAAATTACCTAAGTCCTTTTTCGATATGATGGATGACTTGAATTGAGAGATATTTGACGAGAAAGAAATGCAGAAGAACATGACTTTACCTTTTTCTCTGATAGACATCAATCCTTTTCTAGGATCGATTTTATATTAATTACTAACGATTTGCTTTCCAGGGTGAAGAAGACAAAGATCTCAGCTAGAGTTTTATCAGATCACAATCCAGTTTGGATGGAGTTGGGAGGGGTGACACAAGCAAGAAGGTCTTGGAGATTGAATGAAAATTTATTCAGATATGAAAAGTACATTAATGAATGTAAAAAATTGCTAACAGATACTTTGTTTTTAATATGAATAAGGGCACACCTATGGAATTGTATGGGATGCAAGTAAAGCGTATATGAGAGGAGTTTTGATAAATATAAATAGATTACATAGACATAAACAAGGGGTAAAACGAACAGAATTGGAAGATGAAATCAGGAAGACAGAGCAAGAGTTAATTTTAAAACCAGGAGATACAAAGATTAAAGAAGCCAATTACCATATTAAAGGCCCAATTTAACATGTTGCTCTCAGACCAGGTAGCCACTAGTCTGTTATACGCAAACACATAATACCTTTTGTAATGCAATAAATCTGGCAGATGGTTAGCATATCAGATTAGGAAAAAACAAAATTCTCGAAACATAACTAAATTGCTCTATAGAGGGAAGGAAAGTGTTCCAACAGGATGAAATTCAAAAGGCTTTCCGGGAATTTTTACAGAGCTGTCTAAGGGTGATAAAATTAACTGCCTAGATATAGAGAGATACCTTGGACAAAGAAAAAATACCCATAGTTAAAGAAGAGCAGAGGCAAAATTGAATCAACCAATAACTTCGGGGAAAATTCTGCAGGTAATTAAGCAGTTTAAAAGCAGGGAAGGCACCTGGCACAGATGGCTTGACAGCGGCTTACTATAAAATCTACAATTAGAAATGGTAGAACCTCTTAAGGAATTATTTAATAAGATTCAAATGGAAGGTAAGGTACCCCCATCTTTGAAGACAGCTTTTATATCCCTGATACCTAAAGAAGACCAAGAATATACTCAACCAAAAACCTATAGACCTATCCTCATTACTTAATGTAGATTCTAAAATCTTTACTAAAATACTAGCGAACAGGTTAATGTTGGTTATTCAACAATTGATTCAGAGTGATCAAACAGGTTTTATTGAAGGGAGACAAATGAGAAGTAACGTAAGATTAATTATTAATGCACTAGAATACTGGGAAAGAACAATCAAGTTCCTGCCGCGTTCATATTTCTGGATGCTGAGAAAGCCTTTGATCGAGTTAATTGGCAATTCCTGTTGAAAACACTGCAAAAATGCAAATAGGGGAAAATTTCTTACAATCAATCAAAGCAATATATCAACAGCAAACGGCTCAAATTATAGTCAATGGAAGTTTAACAGACTCTTTTCAAATTGGAAAGGGTACAAGACAGGGTTGTCCCTTGTCTCCACTACTGTTTATTATAACTTTGGAAATACTGCTGAACAAAATACGGGGCTTGAGGGGTCTAAAGGGAATTAAGATTAGGCAGCAAGAATATAGAGTGCGTGCTTTTGCGGATGAGTTGGTATAATATTAGATCACCGCAGAATCTAGTATGATCTTAATGACTACGATAACCAATATGGTCAAGTGTCTGGCTTTAAAATAATCTAGGGAAAACAAAATACTAGCTATAAATATGAATACTAAACAAAAGGAAGAACTAGGAGGAATGATAGGATGTGAACAGTTAAAAAGGTCAAATACTTGCGAGTTAATATTTCAACCTTAAATGGGAAATTATATAAGTACAATTATGAACCACTTTGGCATAGTATACAGACAGAGATGAAAAAATGGGCCAAGTTGCAGTTATCTTTGCTGGGAAGAATAGCAGCAGTGAAAATGAATATTTTACCTAATTTTTATTTTTTTTCCAATGCTACCTATACTTTAAAAAGATGCGAACCTGCTAGAATGGCAGAAGGGTATTAATAAATTTGTATGGGCAGGAAAGAAGCCGAGAGTAAAGCTAAAAATAATGCAAGATGTGCGTGAGAGGGGAAGTTTTGAAATTACCCAACCTAAAACTATATTATGATGCAGTATATTATCGGTAATTAGTGATTGGATTGACTTAACTAATGATAGGATACTTAATATCGAGGGACAGGATTTGGTATATGGCTGGCATGCTTACCTGTTATACAACAAAAAAGTGGACAAAAACTTTAAAAGTCATATTTAAGGAATGCTTTACTGCAGGTTTGGAAAAAATATCAATACAAATTAAATGACAAGATACCCATGTGGGCAATTCCTAGACACGTAATAGAGAATATGAACATAGCACAAAAACAGGATATAATTACTTACAGGACAGCTTCATACCCTAGAAAGGGGTGTATTACAATTAAAATCCTTAGATGTATTAAAAGAGGAAAAGGTAATTCAAACATGGTTCCGTATGGACAGCTACAGGCCAGGTGGAAAACAGATCAAAAATTGGTTTCATGCAAGTCGAGGTTAATTTATTTAAACAAATAAGAGATCAAAGTTTAATGCATATAAAGAGGATATACAATGTATTAGTACAGATGGATTCCGAAACAGAACTAGTTAAAGATTGTATGATAAAGTGGGCTCAAAATATTGAAGAACCAATAATGTTGGATACATGGGAAAGAATTTGGGTAAGAAATGTAAAATTTACACAAGCCCAAAATCTGAGAGAAAATTTTACAAGATGTTCTATAGATGGCATTTAGATGCTAAAAAGTTGGCTTCTTTGTATCCGAATTTACAACCCAAATGCTGGAGATGTGGTTCTCTCGATGCTACATATTCCACATATGGTGGACTTGCCAAAAGGTTAAGGCATTTGGATAAAAATATGGTGGATTATGCAAAAAGTTCTTAAAAAAGGATAAAGTTTATTCCTCAGTTATTTTTGTTAGGTATAATTACCGACTGTACAGCGGTAGAGATTAACTTGATTTTGCATTTAATACTGCAGCAAGATGTTGGTGGCGCAATACTGGAAGAAGGAAGACTTGCCTACAATTCAAGAATGGACATTGAAAGTCACAAATTTAGCCGAGATGGCTAAAATATCTGCATATCTTAAGGACCACTCAAATGAGAGATATAAACGAGACTGGAAAAAATGGATTGACTATATACAAATAAATACGGGACTAAGAAATTCCAGATAGCTTATGCTTAAGATCAGGAATGTTTTAAATTGTTTAAAGTTAGTTTAGCGAGGAGGAGCTAAGTTCAATCTAAAGATGTTATTAATTTCTTATTCTTTTTTCCAATATATTTTAGACTGTGTTTGTTAAAAATCTATACTGTGTACGGGTTCTGGGAAGTCGGGGGGGGGGTAGGTTGTGGGGGGCTGGGAGGGAGGGGGGAGGGATATATCAGGTTTGACGAGATGTATTAGATTTTAATGTTATTGACCCCATTCTCATTACTATTATTATTACTATTTTTTCTTTAAAACTAGGATATGTTAAGCATATGACATGTAGAGGAAATGCACCAAAGAGAGGAGGAGTGGGAATAGAAGGGAGAAGAATGGGAAGAGAAGGATAGGAGAGAGGGTAAGGGGGGAAGATGAGAAGGATAAGGAGGAGTGGATTGTAGAGAGAGGAGCAGTAGAAAGGGAGGGGAAGTAGAGCAGAAAAGGATGATGGAGGGAAGATAGAAAGTTGGAGGATGGTAGAAGAAAGAGGTGTATGGAGAGTAGAAGAGCTATAATGGGTTTCTATTTTCTGGGTATTGTTGACAAGAGGAACTGATGTAATTATTATTTATTACTATACGATACGGGCTATACATGTGAGTGTGTGAGTGTGTACTCACATGTGAGTATACATATGAGTGTGTGTTATGAAAATGAAATTGGAAATAAAAAATATTCATTAAAAAAAGAAAGGGGATATTTTTAAAATATAATAACTAAAAATTAGAAAGAAGAACAATGGAAGTTTATAATTCAATATAAACCTATGTATTAGTATTAGAATTATATAAGTTTGTTAAAGATAACAAATATGATTATTGGTATTCTATCTGTAGTAAAAGGAGTTATATCAAGAATATGGAGATTGACATGAAATAATATACTGAAATATTGAATAATTAAGGAAAGATTATAATTTAACAAAATATATGTATTACTACTAAAAGTCTATAAGATTGTTAATTGTGTTAAATATAAAGAGTATTGTTTTATTTTTACTAAAATGTAACTCTGGTTCCACACTGTTCACACAATGATACATTTGAGGAAAAATAAGAAACCTTTTTAAAAAACCCAAGGCGAAGGACGGCCCGTGGTGCCTTGGACCAGCCCAGAATGACAGGGCACTGATCTACAACCTGATTAGTGGCCATCTGGGCTGGAATGTGATCAGCCTTAGATCCGTGGGGCTGTGGGACAGAAGGCAGCAAGCATACATGGTGTTCTGTCCCACGCCTTTACAATATATACGGACACAGACTTGGCTGTCTGCCACAACTAAGGTAGGAGATAAGCAACCCCTTGGTTGAGAGCCCAGAAAGCTATCTCTGTGAAACAAGCTTGAATTCACGAAGTTTCTCAATCTTTCTCTATGGCTGGATCAGTAAATTGTTGTTTCCTGCAAAATTCCCCTCAGGTCGCCCCACCTATAAGCTCTCCGGAAGGGGCCAATCAGTAGTCACCTGTTCCTATTTCCTTCTGAGACCCTTTTTTCCAAAGCTGCTGCCTCCTCCTCACAGTCCTACACATACGTACGTCAGGGACAGCCTCCCTCTGTTCTTCCTCACTGCTTCCTGATTCAGATGCACCTGGTGGGCCAACAGGCCTCTCTAGTCCCTGCTCTGACTCCGAACACCCCCCAGAGTCTTCCTCAGCCTCCATAGTTTTCAGTCCATAGTTTTCATCACTGTCAGATTCCACCAACAGCTCAGCCGGCTGCTGTTGGGCCAAAACACTATCCCTCACTGCAGGGCCCTTCCCCCGGGTCTGACACTCAAGAGCGACGTTGAGCGGGCCAGACTGAGTTGGCCATCCCACCCAGTCACATGAACAGCCAGCCACACCTGGTCTTTTGAGGGCAACCATAATGTTGATTCGGTCCTCAATGAAATTGAATTTGACACCCCTGCCCTACATCAAATCTACTTGTAAATCTTTCTAGATGGTTGGATTGAAATAATTTTGCAATAATTTATTCATGAGAACAAATCTATGTGAGTTCTTACATTTTTACTGAGATGTTAGACATTTTAGAATATTTGCAACAACATAATGAAAAACAAGCTGAATTGATTTTCTTAAATGCAGACAAGCTTTTGACAATTTAATTTGTGCCTTATTTAAAGTTTTGGAAGATACTAATTTAGGAGGGAATTCCTAAGTAGTCTTCGAGATATGAATGGGCACTTAGTGACTTGATCAAAGTTACAACAGACCCTCCCTGCAAAATCCATATATGACCCCTTTCTAAATTATGGCTGCTGCAGCACTTCTATAGTCATTCCCCACCATGTCCCACCACAGGGACACTACAATGCATCTTTCTCCCCGATCCTATCCCACTGGAAACCTGCAGCAATTGGGCCTTCCCTTCACATGCCTGTCACACATTTATCTTTTGAAGATCGCTAGATCTTCTATTGCGGAAGAAGGGGAAGTCACTTGAACCTGCACCACACAGAAGCTTTGTGAAATATCATGGGAGCGGGAAGACTGCATAGTCATCGCTGTTGCATACTACTGTTTGGGAGTTGTTGCCTTGTTCCAGGCAGAGAACAGTCTTGTGCGCACTTGACACCATCCAACCCACAATCTTAATGCCTCCCTTGGGGTCTTCCCGAATCTTATCTGAGAAGTCTTTTCCTTACCTGCTGCCAAGAGATCTAAGATGTCTTCTTTATAAAGCTCTAAGTAGGAGACTTTCAAGGCAAACTGCCACTCCGCTTTCTGTTTCAGCTCTTGGAAAAGCAGCATGATGATCCATGGAATGGCTCTGACAATGGGGTCATTCTCTTGGTCAGAGCTATAAGCCCTGCCCATGGAATAGGTCTTCCCGGAGCACGCCTGCCCAAAGTATAGACCATGGTCTTGTGGACAGAGAAAATCCCTTTTACAAGAGGGCAATGCTCAGTTGATGGATCAAAGACATATATTGCTTAGAATCACCTGTGGCTCTTCAGAGACAATCTGGCAACCCTCCACAATTTCTTTGGGGAAGAGTGGGCGGTATCTCAATACTACCTTCACCAGGATTACACAATCTTCCTCTTAGGCATTTTATATTCTCGTACCTTTCCGGCTGACAGTTAAGGCATACTGAATGGCAGTCCTCCTTCACTTTCACCCACTGTTAAATGTGGCACCATGCTTTTAAGATGGAAAAAATACTTACTGCTGGGGAAGATTCTGTGGTTATGATGAATACAGGTAGTCCTCAATTTACAACCCCAGTTGAGGCCAGAGTTTATGTTGCTAAGTGAGAAATTTGTTCAGTAAGTTTTGCCCCATTTTTTTACTTTTCTGGCCACATTTGTTAAGTTAAATTAGTAACACAGTTGTTAATGAATCTGGCTTCCCCATTGACTTTGCTTATCATAAGTTCACAACAGGTGATTAGATTACCCTGGAACACTGCAACCATCATAAATATGAACACGTTTTCAAGCATCTGAATGTAAATCAGGTGATCATGGGAATGGGGCAATGGTCATAAGTGTGAAAAATGGTCATAAATCACTTTTCAGTGCTGTTGTAACTTTGAATGATCACTAAACAAACAGCTGTAAGTTGAGGATCATCTGTATTGTACCTTGAATATTATTTTTGTTTCAGAAATATGGAATGAGGAAGAGAGGCAACTAGGAGGATGCTACAACATACTTGTCAGTTCTAAAGGTGAATGACTGTATGTGTGTATTGTAGTAACTGTAATTTCAAAATGTGTCAAGAAGTTTGGGAGGGGGCCTGTCATAACTTTGAATGGCTATTAAATGACGGTCATATTTCAAGGACTTACATGTATTTTCTATTATGTTTTCCTTCTCATCTTTTATACAATCCTTTTAAAAACTGAGATTCTGGGAATGAACTAGGTTTTTTTGCTTACAAAATGCATCATCATAGTTTCTATTTTGGCTACTCTTTCCATCCTATCATTGTATAATCTTAAGCAAATCTTAGAGATATTGAAGAAGAAGCAGTGGATGCCCTATTACTTAGAAGCACCTATCAACCAATGCATTATTTCTTCCTAAGAAAATTAAATCTTTACTCACAATTAGGAAGAGTGGGAAATGGATGATACAGAAATGATATGTCTATTTCAAGTTTCTAAATCTATTTTAGTAGAGGACATTCAATTAGACCAGAGGTGGGCTGATGCCAGTTTGTACAGGTTCAGGCAAACCAATAGTTAAGATTTTGGATAGTTTGGTGAACCAGCAAATCCAACCACTGGCTGGCTCCGCCCCCATTTGTTTTTGGGCCCTTTTTCTGAGCCATATTTTGGCCATTTTGGGCTGTTTGTTGAAAAATGACCTGAAAATGGTCCAAAAAATGGACTTGAAAATTGCCTAAAACCAGCCTGTTTTGGGCTGTTTGAGGCTTTTTTTCAGGTTGTTTTTTTTTAAAACCATTTCAGGCAGTTTTGGGGTCAAAAAACAGGCTGAAAAATGGGCAGGGAGGGGCCAACCAGTGGTAGGATTAGCCCCAGCTGGCTGAATCCTACCTCTGCCTTTGAGGCATGTGGCCAGGAGGTGTGGCTGGGTGTGATGAGTGACATCACCCACCCAATCACATGATCAACAGGCAATGCCTATCCAGCCAAAAAACCAATTGTTAAGTTATTCAAGTCCCACCACTGAATTAGACTTAAAATACTATACCTTTTCAGCCCAGTTATTCCATCAGCAAGGACACAAGAAAACTCTGAATGCGATGTTACAGAAATATTAAAATTGATGTACACACCCTCCATTGGGAAGATGAACTTTCTGGAAAACCTTTTATTTTACTATTTTTTATCAGATCCACCATAGATTTAATGATTGTAGAAGGGAGCTGTAATAATTACAAGACCACCTCTGTACAGAAGGATTGTCTGAAATAGCTTCCCATTTTTGATATACGTTCCAGTACTTTCATGTTTACCAACCCTGGATCAAGCAAGAATTATAAAAATAAAACAAACAATTCATGTTTAGGTTTGAAAACATCTGAAACTGGCAAAAAATATTGTTGCTTTAAAACATAATTGCTGTATGTGTGAGAGAGAGAGGGAGAGGGAGAGAGTGGGAGAGAGAGGACTTGAGGAAAGATATCATAATTAATTTGATCTTCAAGCCAAAATGCCATTGTTTAATGGTGCTAAAAATCTAAATGCAAATATGTAACTTTAATGAACTAGTTTAGTCCTTCAGACTCCTTGCAATGTAGTTGACATATTTAGCCATATATTAATTTTATGCTCCCCTACATTCATTAATATTTTTACTCCCATTTGATTTCTTTTAGAATGTTATTTTATATATTTTAACTTTATTAAAACCATTGTTTCTATATTCTTCTTCTGCTGGTCTATGACTGTAATAAAGATTTGATATGGTTTGATTTGATTTTGACTGATTTGAATTAGCTGAAAATTGGCATTTTAGAACAACAAGAGGATGGTGTCAGCCTCCGCTTTGCTGCTGCTTCAGCTGCCATTGAAACAGGAAGGGGGGGCATGGTATTTGGGAGCACTGTTCCCTCTAAGGTGTGTGGCTGCGCGGCCATGCACATGGCAAGAAAACACCGCGCAGCCATTTCTAACTGCGCGCCGTGATTTCTGTCACAGGCTCCGGAAGCTGAGGGGAATATCTGCTGCCGCCTCCTCCTCCTCCAACAGCACTGCCGGATTTGCTGCCCATGGCAGTGGTGCCTCTCCCTCCACGCAGAGCACTTGAGCTGGCCCCCGCGTTATCCCTCCCCCTTCCTCCTCTGCCGTGCTTTTGAGGAGCCATTTGGCCGCGGGAGCTAGTAGGAAGGTGGCGGAGGGGGCAGGAGCAGGAAAAAAGTCCTCATGGCTTCTCAAAAGCACGGCGGAGGTGGAGGCAGCGGCAGGGGTAACCCAGAGCCCAGCTGAGGTGCTCCGAGCGAAGGGGGAGGCACTGCTGCCGCTGCCATGGGCGGGGGCGCCTGCAGGAGCTTTGGAGGCTTCACCTCGGCTGCAGCACTGGGCAGCAAATATGTTGGTGCTGTTGGAGGTGGCAGCAGCTATTCTAGTGGTGGCGGGGGCTCGTTGGCATCTTCAGCAGCAGCCCTGCCCCCTGTGAAAAAAACCGAAGATGGAGCAGATCCACGCAGATGACCTTGCTGCAACATGACTGAAGGAGGAATTCTGGGAGTTGAAGTCCACAAGGCTTAAAGCTGTCAGGTTTGAAGACCCCTGGGTTTTTTTTTCTAAAGGGTTAGGGGTGCAAGGGTCTTGTAACTTGACAGCTTTAAGACTTGCATGCTTCAATGCCAGAGTTTCTGAGCCAACATTTTGGTTGCTAAGCAGAACCGTTGTTAAGTGATACTGAATTATATAACACTTTTAATTAAGTGGGTACCTTGAATAAACATAACTTTGAGTTTCAAATATACGGATTTCGTTGTTGTCTTAGGTGACATCTGTGAAAAAAATTCAGGTGCTCAGGCATGAAAATATGCTGCTCAAACACTATACTTTTCTGCTCACACTGAAAAAAAATTAGAGGGAACATTGTTTGGAGGGGACTCATTGTTGTGCTGGAGGAAGATTCTAGATTTTGAACTGTCCACCTTACTGTGCATGTGGAGGAGGAGTGTTTCCCGCCAAGGCCAACGGACCAACATTCCATCCTGGTGATGCTTTCGAAGTTATTTCACACCTGACATTTGGGAGAATTATGATTGGACTGTGCATGGGATGCCAATAGGAGGGGAATGAATTATACAATATATTCTTCGCTTTTGCGCCTAAATATTCAGACTTAGCTTAGCTTAGCTTCTATTCATTTATAATTAGTAAAAGTACACTTGATTTCTACCAATGGAGTCCTGTGGTTTTCTTTCCTGGTTTTCAAATGAAGAAGGGCTGACAGATGGAATCCTGTGGCCTGGTGCAGAAACCCAGCATGATTGGGTTGGAACAAAAAGAGAACCACTTAAATGATGACCACTAGAGGCAGGCAGAATCTGTAGTCTATTGACAGTTAATTGACAGACTTGGCTGTTTTAATGGAATGGGAATGGAAGTTAATTGTCAATTGTCACACAGTGAAATCTCCTTTGTTCATGGGAATGTGATGGTAAATGTTAGCTTCTAGGGTTGGGTGAAAACTAATACTGAAATCAAAATAGCCAGTTTTTACTATTCTAGGAATTTTGCTAACTCACAAATCTTACTGGCAGAAAAGAAATAGCTTTGCTTCCCCACCTTTTTTTAGTTGCAGACATGGTGAATCACCCCTTCTATTTAATTTATTCTGAACAAAACCTTCCAACAGTTGCTACCATTAATGGAAATTTCCCCCCTGTTTTTTTAAACGATCATTTATTTATTTTTCTTTTAAGCTCTTTAAAATTAGATTTCAAATTAGATTTAAAACAGTTTTCAATGTGTACTATAGTTAAACTTTTCACTATCAATAGAGGAAAAATGACTTTTTACAATATAGTCTAATACAAAAGTATTATTTCTATAGAGCAAGCCCAAATCATATCTCCATTATTCCTATCAAATATATTAAATCGCTTGTATACAAATTAACATTTAATCTGTAATAGTAATCAGTTGAGATGTTCAGTTAATCTCACAGTATTTTGATGAATCTGCTTCAATTTAAGATCAAAAGAGACATATATCAAATTTGTTAATATACAACCAATCATTTGTTTTCTTGTAGATTAACAGTATCTATTTTACTAATATTCTTAAATTGTCTATATAAACATACTGTAAATTTAGACACTTCCAAAACACTTTTCAACATCACATGTAAAGTGGAGTTTCAGAAGCTGGGATTGTGTTACATCCAAACTTGGGGGGGGGGGGGAATTGAATGTACAGTATTGTCATTGAATAGTTGTAGCCACTTCCAATTTTTACTATCACGTTTAAATAGTAATACCAATTTATGCCCAAATATTGTCACTATTACGACTACTATCATTACAACAAGAATATACCTATTATTTTTTTTACATTTAGATTACCCAAAGTATGTTTTTCACTTGAGCAGGAAAACCCAACTCCTTCAAATACATTGTGCAGCCTTTAAAGAGGGGAAAATAATTGACTTGTAACTGAAAGAACCAAGCTCCTGCTAGATATCAGAGGTGCAGATAATATTTTCTATATGTGTCCAAATATTGTTTTGACACAAATTGTTGGATTCTACAAAAAACATGTCAAAATACAAACGTATGGTGAAGCTAAAAATCAGGACAGTAATCTGTCAGGATTAATTCTGTAAAAATCTTCAAAAGAAGACAACCATTTTTGACATTTGAATAGACAGGAAGTCTGAATAAGAAGTGTCTGCAAATTACAGAACTTTCTCCCCAGATCTTCTGATCTGTTCTGATGCTGCATCAAGTACCCAGGAGATAAAACAACAAGAAAGTAAGAGTTTGAACTGTTTGTTCACATAATTTTATATTCTACTTTCCATTTTAAGATGATAGTACCTCTACAGTTTTAAAACTAAAACAAACAATTAAGTCTAGAGAAAGGGATGGTAATGGTCATAGTGGTGGTGTAACAACTAACATTTTGAAGAAGTATATATGGGCATAATATGTGAGATCTAAGGAGAAGGGGAAAAAGTTTCATAAGGAGTAGTTAAGATATAGTTCTAGGATGGCAGAGATTGGATTCAAATGTTTTCTCCACACAGTGGAGTGCATTGTGCCTTAAACTTCTATGCAAATTTCACGAATTGATAAAAATGGAAAAGGCAGAAAAGTCAAAAATAAAAAGTGAAGTAATAACATTGTCTAGTTAGTTTCTCAAAATGAATTAAAGAATAACATTTTAGCAAAAGATAGAAAAGTAAATTGTCAATTGAATTAAATGAGAAGGCAGCAATTTTAATGCATTTGGATACTGGCATATACACTTTACCTGTCTTCAAGCCAGAAAAAAAATATCAGCAAAGGGAATAATTTCTATTCTTTGAACACAGTCCCTATTTAGAGTGAAATGTTTTAAAATGCAAATTTCAAAGTAAATGGGAGCTATTTTTTATAATGAAGTATGGATGCAATGTCATTTAGAAAGACTGCTCATGCAGTCATGCTGAATACTGCAAAAAAGATTATGAGTGTTGTCTAGAGTGTTCTCCAACAAAATTAAATCCTAACTTCTTGTTGGGGTTTGAAGTGGAACTGCAATATTATTAGGATAACTTTTATCCTCCTATCTATCCCATCACAGATTGAGTGACTCAATTACCATATAAAAACCATGCAGTAGACACGAATGTGGTAAGAAATGAAGAAAGAACTAAATGGAATGGGTGCTACAAATTAGGAATCAGAGCATGAAAGTCTGTCTACCCAAGGCCAGCCCATTTGAACAGTATAGGAATGTTTCAGACAGTTGGAAAAAATGCTTCACACTGGAACCTTCGACATTCTTCCAGTGATCACTCTGGCAAATGGTTAAGGAGATCACCCTCTGACAATTAGTGGGATGGAAAAACTTCCCAAAACCTTGCCAGTGTTTCTGGTAACTCTGCTTCTCATAACAGTAATGCTAACCAGAATAAATGTATAAAGACAGACTCATAACCCTTGGGAATTCTATCAAAGGATGCTGGGAAATACATTATTCTTCATTTTCTTTTTTACCATTGCAAAGGAAAGAGATTGTTGGCAGAGCTAATAATTTTCTATTTCCCTGGTTGCAAAAAGACATGGAATATGCGTTGAATCTCTTTTAAGTTTCCTCATATTACCAGACATCAAATAACAGAAAAGAGTGACCCACCCTTTAGTGACTAATCAAACAATGTCTGAAAGGGTTCTCTTTTTTAAAACCTTCAATTAAGGAAACCACATTGTCCAGAAACTGCAGCAGTTACATACCTTTTTCAAAAATGAAAACATCACTTTGCTTCCCACTAAAATATTTAGCAATATAAACCAAGACTTGAATCGCTGTGAGTCATCTAACTCCAGGCTATTTGATAACTGCAACATAGATAATATGATCCAGTCTAGTTGTGATTCTTAACCAGGCAATTTCAAAACATTAGGTTGTTGCTTTAAAAAGTGTAACCATTGAAGTTACATTTTAATTGGAAGTTAAGAGGAAGAAAAGGAAAAAGTGATATTTAATATTTTTCCTTCTTATTATTTACCACTTACCGTAAATTTTCCCTTCGTTTTTTTTTGAACTTTTTATTTTGTTTATCCTTGCAACACATTTCACTTTTTTTACATAACTGTTGTGTTTCTTTTATCTGTATATGTAATTCTTATATAAACAAACAAACACACACACACACACACACACACACACACACACATCATGGTGGGAGTGTATGGAGTGCCGGCTTTGTTTCAGTTAGTGGATTGATTGGCTGTGTGATTGTTTCATGATTGGTAGATTGGTGCTGATTGGTGCTGGCTATGTGTCCGTTGCTTTGTGTTGTAATGGCCTGGTTGGTGGGTGGGGCTCATTTGTTGACTAGGGCTGGTTTCCAGATGTCTAGTAGGCAGGAGGTATCATCACGCTTATTCATGTTGTGGGGGTGTTTCTCTATTTCGATAGCTTCCATAATTATTCTATTATTATTGTACAATTGTATCACAGCGGCCAGTTGTTTCGCCAGATGCTCCTTTCTCATCCGGGCTTGGGACCGGCAATGGCGGAGTTCTATTATTATTATTATTATTATTATTATTATTATTATTATTATTATTATTATTATTATTATTATTATACAATTGTATCACAGCGGCCAGTTGTTTCGCCAGATTTGGCATTGGTTACTAGTCGGGCCCCACCCAGGGGCTTAGGATGTTGTAATGTATTTTCGTAATATGCGTGCAGATCCAAGCAGTGAGGCTTTTTGCATTTGACTGATGGTGATTTTGTCAATTTTTAACCGTTTTAAATGTAATTCCAGTGCTTTTGGAATAGCACCCAGTGTGCCAATTACCACTGGAATTACCACTGCTGGTTTGTGCCATAGTCGTTGAATTTCAATTTTTAAGTCCTGGTATCTTGCGATTTTTTCATGTTCCTTCTCAGTGACCCTGCTATCACCTGGTATTGCGATGTCTATGATTGTGACCTTATTTTTCTCAACCAATGTGATGTCTGGTGTATTATGCGCCAGTATTTTGTCTGTTTGTATGCGAAAATCCCACAAGATCTTGACCATCTGATTTTCGGTGACTTTTTCAGGCTGATGTTCCCACCAGTTTGTTGCTGTTTTAATATTATAATTTTTGCACAAATTCCAATGGATCATTTGCGCTACTGAATTGTGCAGCAATTTATAACCAGTCTGCGTGATTTTTTTACAGCAGCTGAGTATGTGATCAACAGTTTCGTCAGCTTCTTTGCAAAGTCTGCATTTGGCATCATCAGAAGATTTTTCGATTTTGGCCTTAATGGCATTTGTGCTGATAGCTTGTTCTTGCGCAGCCAGGATTAGTGACTCTGTTTCTTTCTTTAATGTACCTGTTGTTAACCATAACCAAGTTTGTTCACTGTCCACTTTATCTTTTATTTTTTCCAGAAATTGGCCATGCAGTGCTTTGTTCTGCCAACTCTCCATTCTTGATTTTATCACATCTTTTCTGTATTCTTGTTTCGTCTGTTGGGCCTTCAGTAGATTTTTGTTCTTTACTTCGATTAATAGATGTTCTTGACTTTCTTTTAAATAATCAGCCAGTGCATGTTTTTCTTCTTCAACTGTTTGCTTCACTTGTAATAATCCTCTGCCACCTGATTTTCGTGGCAGGTATAGTCTATCAGTATCACCACATGGATGTAAACTGTAGTGCATTGTCATTAGTTTCCTGGTTTTTCGGTCCAAAAGGTCCAAATCAGCTTGTGTCCAGTTAACTATAAAAACTATAGTTTTTACTTCTCCATGCTTGATGTTATCCAACTGCAGAATGCCTAAGTATTTGTAGGCTTCATTTTCTTTGCATTTAATTAATTGGCCATTGGGCATTTCAATTCCCTCACATGCAGTGATTTTGCCCCTTTTTATGGATACAGTGGCGCATTTTTCCATGCCAAACTGCATTGAAATATCGGTGCTGAATACTCGGACTGTGTTTGTCAATGATTGGATTTCTATTTCTGACTTTCCATAGAGTTTCAAATCATCCATATATAGTAAATGCGAAATTTTTTCAGCTTCTTTGGCTGTTTGGTAGCCTAATTTCATTTTTTTTAAGATTACTGATAGTGGGATCATTGCGATGATGAAGAGAAGAGGTGAAAGTGAATCACCCTGGAAATTCCTCGCTTGATATTAACCATTCCGTAGATCTCATTCCCTACTGCCAACTCAGTTCTCCATTGTTTCATCGCCTTTTCTGTAAAGGATGTAATATTTTTGCTAATGCCAGTTTTTCTAAGCATTTTATGATCCAACTATGTGGCAGTGAGTCAAATGCCTTTTTGTAATCAATCCAGACCATATTCAAGTTCGTTTTTCTGTTCTTACAATTTTCTAATATCATTTTATCAATTAGAAGCTGATCTTTTGTGCCCCTGCTCCTTCTTTTGTTGCCTTTTTGCTCTACTGGCAAGATGTTGTTTGTTTCCAAATAATCCATCATGTTATCTGCAATAATGCCTGTGAGTAATTTGAAGGTGGTTGGCAAGCATGTTATTGGTCTGTAGTTTTCAGGTGTTGTTCCTTTAGTTGCATCTTTCTGAATCAAGTATGTTTTTCCAGTTGTCAACCATTCATCAATTTGGCCCTTTTGTAAAATTTCATTCAGTTGCCTGGCCAATATTGCATGTAAACTGGTCAGATATTTGAGCCAGAAACCATGTAATTGGTCCTTTCCAGGTGATGTCCAATTCTTTACCTTTTTAACTCGATTTTTGACCATCTCAGTTGTTATTTCTAATACTTGCATTTGTTTGTTGCCAATGCTTTTCTCAAAGTCATGTATCCACTTTGCTTCCTAATTGTAGTCCTTTGCATTTTCCCACAATTCTTTCCAGAATTCAACTGTGGCCTGCTTTTCTGGTTTTTTCACTTTTGGTGTCACCATTCACATTAAGACTTTGATAAAAACGCCGTTGGTCTGATAGAAATTGCTGACTTTGTTTATATTGGATGATTCGTGCCTCATATCTTTCAATTTTTCTAGCTGTTGCTGTTATCCGCTGTTTTACAATCTCTACAGCTTCATTGATGTTTCTTGTATCCAATCTATATCTTCTGATTAGCCGATCTATGATTTTGTTGTTTTTAAGCCGTTGCTCATGCATGTTCTTTAAGTTACTAGCATCTGCCCTTAATTTTTTGATTTTTTGTTCTAAACGGATTTTCCACTTTGGCTTTGATGCTTTTTCTGTTGTGTGACTAGGTACTTTAATTTTAATGCCTAGTTCATTAGTGACTATTACAGCTGCGCTGTACATTAACTGGTTTGTTTCCAAGATGGATCCCGGTTCAATTGTTGAAAACACTGCATTAACCATTTTCATGATAGGGGCCAAAATTTTCTTAGGCACAGTTTTTAGTGATGGTAAACGTTGCCTTTCCTCATTAAGCAGAAAATGCTCCATGATCTTATCCTTCAATTCTTTTTGTTTTTGAGTTAGTTCATCAGTTGGTTCAGTGATAACTGGTTCTATTGGTGGTGATGTTATTTCCTCCCCGAGAGCTTCTTCTGGGAGTTCTACTATAATGTCTTTAGTTGTGTCTTGAATATCAGTTATTTCCACTTGTGATATTGTTTTTTGGGTTTTGCAATTTGCCTGAATTTCCTCATGTTCAACTTCACTAAACACTTTATTCCGTATAATAAATCGCCTTTGATCTGCTAGTCGTTGTTCACTAACATTTGAATCTGGATATTGTTTTTTCCATAATTCATACATTCGCTTTAAATAACCTCTTTTTTCTGGCTCTGAGTTGTAGTAACAGGCCATTATGGCACGGTTTTCATCTGCACTATATTTTTGTCGTTTTGTTGGCTGGTCCACTTGTAGCCCACTTGTCAACGGATGTCCAGGGACCCCAACATCCACCGCGGCCCTTGTTAACCCGCACGATGACCGATGCGGCATGGAATTCTTATTTGTTTTTTTCACCATATTGTATGGGTTGGCGGGTTTGTTTTTACGGGACCAGATGCCAACCTGACCCCAACCCTCCTCCTTTCTCATCCGGGCTTGGGACCGGCAACGGCGGAGTTTGGGACCGGCAACGGTGGAGTTGTTGTTGTTGTTGTTGTTGTTGTTGTTATTATTATTATTATTATTATTATTATTATTATTATTATTTATTAGTTTTGTATGCTGCCCACTCTCAGAAGACTCCAGATGGCTTACAACAAAAAGGGAGGGGGAATATAAAAATAAATAAATAAAACAAAAGTTTAAAAGTACAACAACATTCACAACCTAGAAAGGGGCTGGACAATTCAACAGCCCCAGGCCTGCCGGAACAGCCAGGTCTTCATCGCTTTACAGAAGGCCGGAAGGGTAGTAAGGGTCCGGATCTCAACAGGGAGATTGTTCCAGAGGGCCAGAGCAGATACAGAGAAGGCCCTCCCCGGGGGGTCGCCAGCCTACATTGACCGGCCGATGGAATCTGGAGGAGGCCTAGTCTGTGCAATCTAATCAGTCTGTGGGAGGTAATTGGCAGGAGGCGGTCTCTCAGGTAGCCAGGTCCGATGCCATGTAGGGCTATAAAAGTAACGACTAGCACTTTGAAGCGTGTTTGGAGACCAATGGGAAGCCAGTGCAGCTTGCGGAGGATAGGTGTAACGTGGGTGTACCTAGGTGCAATTCTAAATTATATCCCTTTAATGTTAGCATTCTCCTATTTTTAAGGTTAATCTCACCTTATTCAGGTGAGAGCTGCTGCTTGATAGTAAAGCTCCCAATCTGGGAGTCCAAAACCTCCTTTTTCTCTACTGTCATATAGGAGTTTTAATTTAATTCATGGTTTTTTCCCTAACCAGATCAATCGTGCAGTTAATTTATTTAAAACCGGGGGAAAAAATTTCCCTGGGCTAATTGGTACCACTTGAAATTTTGGGTAGGACATTCATTATGATTATGGCAATTCTTCCCATTAATGATATTTGCAGTTTCCTCCAACTCTCCAAATCTTTTTTAATTTCCTGAAAAGACGACCTAGGGAACTGCCTATCAGAGTGGAAAGAAGAAAAACATTGGTTATAGCTGTAATCCGCAGCCCTATACCTTTGTCTACAGTAAGGGTGTGACTTAGTCTTGGGCTTCTTAGCATTAGAAAGAAAAACCTTCTTCTTGTCCTTATCTCTACTAGGATGGGGACGAGGGCCTCCCCGAAAAGATTAGGCCCCTTGAAGGGGGCGGCCGCCAAGTCCCACTTTGCCTTGTTATCCGTCTGCCAGTGACTCAGCCAAAGGAGCCCGCGAGAAGTGACAGAAGTGGCCAAGGCACTGGAAGCAAACTTGACCGAGTCCATGGTCGCATCAGCCGAGAACTGGCAGGCCGCCATGATCTTGAAGAGATCCTGGTGGAGCCACTCGTCCTGGATGGGAAGGCGCTCCTGGAGCTTCTTAAGCCACATGACAGTGGTGCAGTTAAAGTAGGAGGCTGAGGCCTCGGACTTGATAGCCCATGCCGTGGCATTAAAATTATTTCTCAAGGTAAGTTCCGCCCACTTATCCTCCGGCTTCAACTTATCCGCTGCATTGCCAGATATCACCGGAGAGAAGGAAACAAGGGCGGCCACCGGGGTGTCAATGGCTGGCAGCTGAATGGCTTGAGCAAAGGCTTGCTCTACTTTATAGTGCCGGCAGTCATTACTCCCAGGAGCTGAGAAATTGGAGGGGCAAGCCCACTGATTGGTCAAGACCTCTAGAAACAGGGGAGGAGCCGGAATCGCCTCCTTGTTTGTGGCCGTGGCGGAAAACGTAGCCATGTCAGGATCCCTAGGCGGGGGCACCAAATGATCTCCCGTCCCTACCTTGGTAGTCTGCCTTGCCTTGTCCAAGAGGATTTTGAAAATGGCTGGAACAAAGAGGCCCGCAGAAGAGGGCTCATCTGGAAGACCTGCATTCTCATCATCCGAGAAGCCCATGTCCTGGAGGTTCACCCCCCACAAGAACGAAGCTTTGCTAACCATGGAAGGAGAGGAAGCACGGCTCTGGGCCCTGCCTAGCCCCCCATGCCTGGAAAAAAGGGAACGCTTGTCCTGCTGGACAATGCCCCTTGAAATGGCTGCAGAAATAAGCTTTTTAAGACCTTCAGGGAGGTTATCCAAATCCTCAACATCACCAAAGGCAGAGCTAGGCCCTTGAGGAGCCAATCTGTGTGAGGAACAGGGCCCCCTAGACATACCCTCCAAAGGGTCCCTCGAAGGGGAAGGACAGGGGGACCTTCTCCTCCTGGAATAGGAATAGGGCCTATCTGGAGAGACCAAGGGAGAAGACGGGCTAAATCCCCCAGGAGAAGAGCGTGCTGAAAGAGGCCCCAGAGGAGACCTGGTCTATCCCAGGATAAGGGCCCAGAAGCCCTGGCCTGACGCTCAGCCCTTGCAAAGGTCTTCTCAATCGCCCTATGCCTCCTGGCTTCCTCCCTAGTGGAGGACCTAGAAGGGCGTTGAGCAGCCAAATAATCTGGGGGGGGGGAACTCCCTGCTTCACGCCCTGCCCCAGGCCTTCTCCACCTTGATTGGGCCCACCTCCTGGCCCTGGGGTATCTCAGCCCCCCCATCCATGACTACTCACGTATCCGATGCTGGAATGAGGGCTTCGAGACTCTATAGGCCCCACCGGAACCAAGGCCTTCTGTAGGCTGCGAAAATTGAGGCCTGAGCAGCTGCAGACTGAAGCGCGCTCCTCGCGCACTTGGCGGCAACCAGAATGGCCACCGGACATCTCCGAATAAGCTCAGTGGCCAAATCAAGCCTCCAGCGGCTCAGCCGGGTTCTCTGGCACCTGCACCACTTCCAGAGAGATCGGGGGAGGCCACACGGCACCCAGGCTCGCACCCCCTCCCCCAGAGGCCATTCGCAGCCAGGGATCAATGGAGAGAAGCGTGGAAGCCGATCCAACGAACGCTGGCTCCACGAATGGCTTGCAGGCGCCTCATGACGCCGCTGCTGCTTTCCGAGGCTTTTACAGCCAAAGCAGCTGCCATTGCAGCTGCTGATGAAGGAGCTGACACCCCTGCACTGCCGGGGAAAAGGCGGAGGCTCCAGGCCCGTGGGGGGAGGCAGAATGCCCCACAGGGCCCTCCCCAACCGCCTGAGGCAGAAACTTCCCTTGGGGCCGCAGCTGAAGAATTTAGAATTTAACAAAACTTTTAAAATGCCCAATTAAGCCAAATAGAAAGCCAAATTGCAACAATAATAAATCCTACCTATGGAATATTCTCAAACAGTACTTGGACCAAGAAAGACTGAGAGAACTGGGCCAGGGTTGGAAGGCATCAGTATTTAAGGCTTTTGCTCTCAGTCTTTGGACCAATCAGGCTTTGAGAATACCCACAGGTGACCACTCTCTCCCCTCCTCTGGAAAACTGTATAACTAACTATAACTTTGGAACTGGACATTATGGAAAGGTGGGAATTTGAAGAACTATGTGAAATTATAAAAAATATGCATAAATCATTAAAATCAAGTCTAAATAGAATTTTGAACTCAGAGAAGCAGGAACTGAAGGAAGAAGTGAAGGAAGAAGGGGGAGGGATAATGAAAGGGGAGAAACGGTGGAAAATAAAAAGCAGACAAAAAACTTCATTGGGTTTGATAGTGGTATAGGGAAAATTGAAAAGGGGGGATGTGTCCCAACAAAAGGAAATAAAAAGCAGACAAAATATTTTATTGAGGTTGACAGTGGCATATGGAAAACTGCAGAGAGGGGTTATGCCCCAACAAAGGGAAATACAAAAAATTTCACTGGGTTTGACAGTGGCTTGGGGAAAATTGACAAGGGTAGACATGTCAAAAGAAAGAAAAAAGAGAAGGCAGGTATAGAGAAGTGGGACAAAAGACTTACTAGGGAAAAAAATCAGATCATTAAAAACTGTTATATGGGGAAATATAAAGATGTGATGTTGTAGAAAAAACAGGACATGCAAGCCAGCTCTTCAGGGAAGGAATAGTTTATTTGCGCAGGTTGATAGCAAAGAATAAATGGCCTGAACAATGAGTGACAGGCAGGAAATCCCTTATATAGTTTATCGCTTTCAGATAAAGCCATCTGCTAGTTTTGGATACACCCCTCAAGATTTGCCCTTGAGTTACAGGAAGTTACAGGAAGTATACATGGGTCAGCTAGCTCGTATTTTGAGGAACTGACAATATATGTCTACCAAACAGATTTACAGTCAAGCCAGCAGATATATTAAAATAGGTACTTTGCTTCAGCAGATTTCATGTGCTTCTAAACCGTGTCTAACCGCACCATGTCCTAAAAGCAAACCTTTGCAATTTCTATATATGAACAGTTAAAGCTTAATATCATAAAACCCTAGTTTGGTTCAGGCTTGAGGCCTACTTTGGTTCAGCCTGCCACCTTAGTCCCCCCTTTGTGACTCATCTTCACCTGCAAGAAGAGTCACATAATTTGATTCAGGCTGAAAGGTAATATATTCAGATTCCTGATGAGCATACTCCCACATAGCCATTACCTGAGCAGTTGCCTTTCTTTCTGCTAGTAGTGATGGCTGTGATAATCTCTGTGAGATAGTTCTTATAATGATTGTCACAACACATGAGATAAGGACACATCCAGCTGCTATTAAACCAATTAATACTTCTATGGCCTGTAATCCTGGGAGTTTGGGAAACCAAGTGTTAAACATTTCCTTTAAATCAACCCCATTCCATACCTGGCCAGGATTGTGTGTGAGTTGTCGCATTTCTGTTGTCAATTGTTTGATTACCTTCCCAGTTTCATCTATTTGTAGACAACAGTTTGAGAGATTGAATTTTTCACAGACACCACCTTCTTTTGCCAACAGATAGTCCAGGGCTAGCCTATTCTGATATACAGCAGTTCTGATTTTGTCTATAGCTTCTGATAAAACATTAAGAGCCTTCTCTATTCTTTGTCCAGCCAAATCCAGAACTGCCTGTAATCGTATAATACGATTTAACATGTATATAGGGGTTCGGTATCCCCAGGATCCATCCTCAGCCCAGGTAGCCCTTCCATATGTGCACACAATTCTTTCAGAACTCCACACATCATTTCTTTCATATTCCGCTAATTCCTTACATGGGAAGGTTTCTGTCTCACATTTTTTCCTCTTTTGACCTATCTGCTCATACTATGGAATCCCTAATACCTGGCGAGCCTTCATAGGTAAAAGGAAAAATGATGGTTTTATCCATCCCAACACTCATGGCCCAGACCAGTTTTTAGGTAGAATTTCATATGCTAATTTACCACAAATCCAATACATGTTTTTCAGAGCCATCCACTCATCATCTATGGAGTGTAAATAAGATAGATATGTCATGTTGAATTTAATTGGCTCAGTAGCATTACTTGGAGAAGACCAGTTTGGTACTTCATATCCCAAAATCCCAAACAAATTAAATCCCCTACATTAACAGCTCCTGTTCTCACAAAACAGTTTCTTCCTACCAAATTAGTGGAAAGCGTCCATGCTATTCCAGTGAATTGAGTTCTAGTTGTTATATTACCTGCTTGAGAGAGGTTATTATAAACTGTGGGTTCTGCTTCCAAGGCTTCCCACGGCCATTGTTCTCCCATATTAGTTCCCCCACAAACAAAACAGTTTTTCACCTTTAATGTTTTCGCTATCTCTTCAGCCAGTTCAATGAATAGGTAATTCGCTTTTGTACTAATGGGTAAAGGCTTATCAAGCTTTTTCAGAGAATCATATACTGACCATCCTAGTGATTTCACCTCCCCATCAATTACTCTTTCCACTTTGATAGTGATATAATTAATTGGGTCTGACCCCTGTCCATCTATACCAAAACCATAGGTTACCATGGAGGGGAGAAATCGGGCAACTTCAAGGTGTACAATGTTACCACTCCATTTTTGGAAGGATGTTATATGTGGACACCCCTTATATCCTCCCCCTGTATAATTACAAACACAATCCCATCCTGAGCAGCCACTGGATCCTGCACAAGGCTTTCACTCATTTGGGTTACCGTAGGCCCATGAGAGGGTGGTCTCACACAGATATTTATGATTAGCCTTATATGCTTCAATCCACTTTCTATCCCCACATGGTCTACTCTTTCTTTTGTTTGTGGCTGTGCATGCATCAAATGTCAAAGTGAGTGGCTATTTGCCCTGTTGCAACTGCAACGTGTGATTTAGCCAATACAATTTACCTTCTCCTTCTGTGATATGGCGTATTCCCAACTGCGGTAGGCCAGTCCACAAGGTCACATTAAGACATACAGGTGTATTGGGATTGTAACAAGTTGATTTTCCTCCAATCACAAACAGACTATACATGGTCTTGTTATGTATACAGTTGGTATGTAAGCATTTGCTGTCTTTGGGCATTTGGGTGTGATAAACCAGTGTTTATGACTTGTACACCTATTCTAGCTGTGGTCAATACAAGGGGTACAGTCTTCCTTTGGAGCAAATGTAAGTTTCCTAGGCTCAATGGCTATGCTTCGAGTGTGGAATAACATGTGAAGCTTGCTTTGGTATTCCTCTAGTAGTTCGATACCTACCACCTTTGGTAGTCCTCTCCTTCACAGTGCCACTCACAGGGTTGGGCGGATGATGCATGTCCCTTCCCAGCCTGGTCTCAATTATTGTATATCAGTGACTGATATCCATCCCCAAAGTAAAGAGGCCCACAATCCAGCGTTAATCTTACCTTGATATTACCCCCCTTTTGTGTATTGTGATAGCACATGCTTTCCTAAGTATGTATCCTACATATTGACATGTTTGATGATTTGTATAACGTCTTGTACAGCAAGTATCTTTGACAATCCTGTCAAAGATTTGAGGACAAGGACAAGATTTGAGTGACAAGGATGGGGTAAAACACCTATTCAGCATTCAGGCCTAAAGGTGATTGGGGGTTGTCCTTCACACTCTCCAGAGCCCACTGCATAAGATTGAATAATGCGGGGCTTTTCACCAGGGGTGCTCCATTGTCCTAAATTACAAATACACATATCATTACTACTCATTACTATAATATATGCAATAAGCAAAAGGATCCTCTTCATCCCGTCCTCTCCCGTGTGTAGAAAACCAGCTTCCTGGATGTGGCTTAGCAGGAGTTTTCTTCACCACTGTGTGAGGGAGTCCTATTGCCGGTGGTTCCACCACAAAACCGCACTCGACTAAACCGCGCTCGACTAAACCGCGTAGCTGACGTCATCAACAGGGTGACAACAGCGCGGAGACAGAAGCACGCTGTAAACGCTAAATCTAAAATTAACCCCTATACCTATACCTAACCCCCCTAAACCTAATCCTAAACCTAACCCTAAACCTAACCCTTAACCTAACCCTAAACCTAACCCTAAACTTAACCCTTAACCTAACCCTAAACCTAATCCTAACCCTTAATCTAACCCTAACCCTAACCCTAACCCTAACCCTAACCCTAACCCTAACCCTAACCCTAACCCTAACCCTAACCCTAAACCTAAACCTAAACCTAACCCTAACCCTTACCTTAAGTTGAATCGGCTTGCTTTCAAAGCGCTATTTAAAGTGCCCTTCTTTCTCCGCGCTGGCTGTTGTCGCCCTGTTGATGACGTCAGCAACGCGGTTTAATCGGGCACGGCTTAGTGGAGCACGGTTTTGACGGGTCACGATTGCCGGTAAGGTCTCTACAGAGTGGCCTTGAGGTCCCAGACTGGTGCCCAGCAGGAAGGGGATTACACTGTTTCCAGATACAAATAATACACACTATGCAAGCAACTAGCAAAACACCTACAGCAAGGCAGAAAAGGATATAGTCTGAGGTCATTTTCGAGTGAACCTTAATTTCATTGGATGTTCACTTGGTCGCATAGCCCATTGCTCCTCAGCAGCTCTCGTAAAATGCGGGTCCAATGAATCCAAGACTTGGATTCAGCATTCTTGATGACAAGTGGAGATGACATGATTACAACATAAGGATCCTTCCATCTCCCCTCTAATTTCATTTATTTCATTTCATTTATTGAATTTCTAGGCCACCCAATCCCAGAGGACTCCTGGCAGCTTACAGAAATGAAAAATGTTAAAAAAGGATTAAAACAATAAGATACCACAAGGTTAAGAAGAAAACGCAACATGCACCCAATCAAAGGGGGGGCTGGACCTCAATCAAGAGGTCAACAGCCCCAGGCCTGCCGGAAAAGCCAGGTTTTAATAGCTTTACAGAAGGCCATGAGAGTGGGTAGGGACCGGATCTCTGGGGGTAGCTCATTCCATAGGACCGGAGCAGCAACAGAGAAGGCCCTGCTCCAAGGTATCACCAGCCAGCATTGTCCAGCTGAAGGCACCCAGAGAAGGCCCATCCTGTGCAATCTTACTGGTCTTAGGGAGGTATGCGGCAGGAGACGGTCTCGTAGGTACCCTGGTCCTAGGCCATGTAGGACTTTAAAGGTGATAACCAGCACCTTGAATCATGCTCGGAGACCAATGGGAAGCCAGTGCAGCTCGCGGAGGATAGGTGTAGTATGGGTGTACCTTGGTACACCCAATATCGCTCGCGCGGCTGCATTCTGGACTAATTATAGTCTCCAAACACTTTTCAGGGGCAGCCCCAAGTAGAGCACATTACAGTAATCCAGTCTTGAGGTGATGAGGGCGTGAGTGACTGTTTGAAGTGCCCCCAAGTCCAAATAGGGTCGCAACTGGTGCACCAGGCGAACCTGGGCAAAGGCCCCCCTGGTCATAGCCGACAGGTGATGTTCCAAAGTCAGCTACGGATCCAGGAGGACCCCCAAGTTGCGGACCCTCTCTGAGGGGAGCAAATTTTCTCCTCCCAGGTTTAAGGACAGACTAGCTGGACTGTCCTTGGGGGGCAACATCCACAGCCATTCAGTCTTGTCAGGATTGAGTGCGAGTTTGTTCACTCCCATACAGACCCTAACAGCTTCCAGGCACTGGAACATCACTTCCACCACTACACTGAGTTGGCACGGGGCAGACAAATACAACTGTGTGTCATCCGCGTACTGGTGGTATTTAATCCCATGCCGGCGAATGCTCTCACCCTGTGGCTTCATGTAGATATTAAATAGGAGGGGGGACAAGACTGACCCTTGTGGCACCCCATAATTGAGGGGCCTAGGAGTCAACTTCTGTCCTCTGACCAACACCGACTGCGACCTGTCGGAGAGGTAAGAGGAGAACCACTGTAAAATGGTGCCTCCCACTCCCATCTCTTCCAGCCGTTGCAGAATGATACCATGGTCGATGGTATCGAAGGCCGCTGAGAGGTCAAGAAGCACAAGGATAGAGAAATGCCCTCTATCCCTGGCCTGCCAGAGATCATTGGTCAGTGCGACCAAAGCGGTTTCGGTGCAGTAACCAGGCCTGAAACCAGACTGAAAAGGGTCTAGATAATCTGCTTCATCCAAGGACCATCGGAGTTGGAGGGCCACCACCTTCTCAACAGCCTTCCCTAAAAAAGGGAGATTGGAGGCTGGGCGATAGTTTTTAAAAATAGCTGGGTCCAGAGAAGGCTTCTTGAGGTGGGGTCTCACCACCGCCTCCTTCAGAGGTTGTGGAAAAGATCCCTCCTGCAAGGAGGCATTCGTAGTTCTCTGGAGCCAGCCTCGTGTTACCTCCCTGCTGGTCGAAACCAGCCAGGAGGGGCACGGATCCACTAAACAGGTGGAGGCACTCATCGTTCCCATGGCCTTGTCCACTTCATCAGGAATGACAAGCTGGAACTCATTCCAGAAAGTCTGAACAAGACCCTCCCTCGGCATCTCTGCTGGTTCTGTCCAAATGGAGTCCAAGTCTGTCCGAATCTGAGCGATTTTGTCTGACAGAAACTGAGCAAACTCCTCAGCTCGTCCCTGTAAGGCATCCTGCATTTCCCCCCCTTTCAGGTGGGAATGGGTTTTCCTAAACAGGGCAGCTGGGCGAGATTCTGTGGATGCACTAAGAGCGGAAAAATGCACACATTTTGCCGCCCGTATCGCCACTAAATAAGTCCTAATAAAGTGTCCTAAACACTTAGTAGTGTTCGATCAGATTCGGAGTTGCTAGCCCTCCAACGTCGCTCTAGGCATCTCTTTTGGCGCTTCATCTCCCGGAGTTCCTCAGTAAACCAAGGTGCCCTCCTAGATCCACTGCCGTGGAGAGGCCGCAAAAGCGCAATCTGATCTAGGGCATCAGTCGCCGCTGTATTCCAGGCGGCGACCAAGGACTCTGTCAGTTTGTGGGCAAGAGAGTCAGGTATCTCCCCAAGCTCCTTCTGAAATCCCAATGGGTTCATCAGGTGCCTGGGGCGGAACCACTTAATCGGTTCCACCTCCCTGCGGTGGGGAGTAGCTTCCAAAAATCAAGCCCCAACAGGAAGTGATCCGACCATAACAAGGGCGAGATGTCTACTCCTCTTAACTCAAGATCACATCTCCACTGCCCCGAGAGAAACACTAGGTCAAGTGTGTGTCCCGTTCTATGAGTCGGACCCTGAATTACCTGGGTCAAGTCCATGGCTGTCATGGAAGCCATGAACTCCTGGGCCCCATCAGAGTGTTCGCCTAGGGACGGCAGGTTGAAATCCCCCAGTACTGACAGTCTGGGGAACTCAACCGCCAGCCTGGCTACTGACTCCAGGAGCGCAGGGAGGGCTGTTGTGATGCAGCTAGGAGGTAGGTATGTCAGAAACAAGCCCACTTGAACCCCTAGGTCCAACTTCAAAAGAAGGGACTCACACCCCACAGTCTCCGGAGCAGGGCTCCTGCGAGGAGCTAATGATCCTCGGATAATAATTGCCACTCCCTCACCCCTTTCCTGGTGTCGTAGTTGGTGGAGCACCTGAAACCCTTCCGGGCACATTTCGGAGAGGGGGACTCCATGGCCCAACCAGGTTTCAGTAATACATGCCAGGTCTGCCCCTCGTCAAGTATTAAGTCCCATTCCTTTTTCCAGTGCTTTACCCACATTCTCTCTCCTGGCTTAAAATTATGACACTTGGTCACTAGCCTAGGTGGGGATTGTTCAAGACCATACGTTTTAAGCTTTTCAACTTGTTTATTTAACTCTTGCACCATTTCCACCCGCCCCCCTTTATGGCCCAAATCTGGACAGCCTGCTATGTTTCTTCTAAGCAAAGTGGGGGGGGGGGGGCGACCAAACATCAGCTCATATGGTGAGAGTTTATGCTGCTTTCTTGGTGCACTTCTATTGCATACAAAGCAAGTGGCAAAGCACCTAGCCCCTATCTAGGGTTAACCTTTGCACATGTTCCACACTGTGTTGTAACCTTCCTTGCAGTACCGGCCAACCCATTCACATAATATCCCCTCAGTTTTGCAAATCCCAATGCTGTCTTTCCCATATGAGTGGCATTATGGGATAACTGTACCAATTGCCAGGCCATAGAGGATGGTACATATACTCTTCCATCCGGAAGAATATACCACCCCTCCACTATTGCTCTTAAATCATTTACTGCTTTGTTACATTCAGACTGTGAGTATGATGGCTTAATGCTTTCTGGTATTACTCCCAAATCCATTGCTACGTTGACATAAAAGTTCAGGCAATGGTTCTATTCTTAAGGCTGCTACACAGGCTTCCACATCCGCAGATTGATTTCCATTTGCAACCCTATCACTACCACTGATGGCCATGACAATGCATCACAGCAATTCTAGCAGGCTTCTGAACTGCCTCTATCAACCTCTGAACCAAGTACCCATGTTGTATATATTTGCTTCTCGAAATCCCCTTTCTTTATAAACTGCTCCATGTGCATGCAACATCAGAAAAGCATAATTACTATCAGTCCACACCTTTAATTTCTTTCCTTCTGCTCTTTCTAATGCCCACAATTCGGCAACCTGTGCACTTTTGCCTCCTCCCAATGGTCCACCTTCCACCACTCCTTCATCATCTACAATAGCATATCCTGCTACCCTCTTCCCTTCCCAAATGTAACTAGAGCCGTCTGTGTACCAATTATAATCCACTTGTGGCATGGGTATATCTGATAAATCAGCCGGGTAGAATACACACTTTCTAACACCTGCACATAATTATGTTCCAGTTCAATCTCTATAGGCAAAAGAGTAGCAGGATTCAACCTGTTAGATACAACCAAATTAACATGCAGGTTTTCTATCATCATTGCTTGATATTTTACTATTCATTGACTGCTTATCCATAAATGACCCTTCTAGTCTAAAACAGAATGAATAACATGCGCTGTATGTACCTTAATGAGACATGGAAATGTGAGCTTGTTGCAATCTTGTAGCAACTAAGCAACATCTGCCAAAGCTTTCAAACAATGTGGCCATCCTTGTGCCACAGAATCCAACTGTTTAGACAAATAAGCTACCGGTTGTTGCCACTTTCCAAGTTGTTGTGTGAACACTCTCAAAGCTGTGTTCTTTCTTGTATCTACATACGAATTAAAAGGCTTACTTAAATTTGGTAAAGCTAAAGCTGGAGCCCTTGTCAAAGCCATCGTGATATCCACAAATGCCTGCTTTTGTTCCTGTGCAATGCCACAGCCAATAGCTCGATCTTCTTATGCATACAAGCAACCCTTTTCCCTTTTTCTCTACCTTGTCCTATTAATGGCTACTTCCAACAATTCCAACAATTCGGCAATATTATTTCCCCTAAAGCGCCCTCTAGTTTCTGCAATGTTTTCCGTATTTATTGACTGTGCAATAAATCTGCCATTCAACATCCTTACCTCCTCTGGAGCCCTCGGGTCAACCTGCATGTACAATCCATAAGCTTCAATCAACCATTGGAGGAAACTCTGGCTGCTTCCTGTGTTATTAAAGACAGCTTCGACAAATTCACTGGGGGTTTTCCCGCTCTCCTAAGAGCTTCCACTGTTAAATTCTGATATTCCTTCAATGCTGTCATCTGATCCTGGTTCCTAGGACACCACCCTGGATCCCATTCTAGAGCCCTAGCTACCAACTCTGGTCCTAAATCTTGCACATTCAGAAATCTAGCTCTCACACACATCCTTACAGCTGCCTTCCACTTCTCCCTTTCCTCTGGTGTCAACAACTGCTGTATGTCCTGCCAATTGGGATTATGTGTCTGCATTATGGTTTGAAACAAATCAACCATCTCAGTCGGCTTCGATGAGAGGGGTCCATAATGCTCTTTTCAGTTAAGTAAACTGGGGACATATTGGAAGCAAAGTCTATACTCTAGCACCCTGCACATTTACAGCCTGTGTAGCCATCTGGCTCAAAAAAAAAAAAAAAAAATCCTGCTGCGCAGCCGCCGCCTCCACTCTGGCCGCAGCCGCCCTGGTCACTACTCCAATCAGTATAACCCCCAACCGCCCCCTCAACCTCATCACTCTCAGCCTCCTCACCCAGAACAAATAGTTGTTTCTTTGTGGGCTTTTTCTCCTTATGTCACACATCCTGTTCTGACTTACCATATTCACCAGCTATGCCTTCCTCCCTTCCTCCTTCCACAACTGCAGCAGCCACTTCCACCACAGGCACGGGCGCATTAACGCCTGGCACTAATGGGAGCACGGGCACATATGGAGGAGGCCTTAGGTGGTCTTCCTCATCTTGCACTAAAACCTTTCTCTGCCCTTTACATTCCCTTTTTACATTCCCTGATCTCAGACACCTTCACTTCCTTAATTCTTTCAGATGCTGCCTTCAAGCTCTTTCCTTTTGGTCTGGCCACACTGAGGCACACCATTTTAGCTTGACATTGCAACAATTCATTAGACTGTTCTGCCACTGCATCTCCCCACTGATCTATATACTGAAACTGGTTTGAATATTATTCCTCATTAGCAGCTATAAAGGAAGTTAGGTCATTGATAGTTTAAAACTTAAATGTACCCTCCGGGGGCCAACTAATACCCATGTGGGGCCATTGCTGTTGACACAGGTATTGTAGTCTCTTCCTACCTTGGGATATAGCACCCTATATTCAGTATGATTAAAGTAATCAGCAAAACCTTTCAACATACATTCCAACAGCGTGCGGGGCACACTGCCATTACCACCCATCCTAACATATTACCAGCGACCTGAGGCCCCAGAAGCCGGAACTCAATGGCCACCTGCAGGAACTGCGCTGGTTTAACCACCCACACAACCTATACAGACTTCATTAGGAACGCCGTCCCGAGTCCAGGGAGGTGATCAGGCCCCCTCTTCTATCTTCAAATGAGATAGGTACAACACAAGTTACATATACTCACCTGAGACGTCTCCACAAAGCCCCGTCCTGACCAGGATACAGTTCAGACCTCCTTCCCTTCCCTTAAGGGATCTTGGACTAGCCTTCAGCACTGTTGGCCCCAACAAGGTACCACAGCCATCTCCTGGAGGCTCAATCCCCCGTGACACCTTGAGAATGTTCGGAGGTGGTTCCCTGCAGGCCCCACAAGGGGACAGGCTACCCTCAGTGAAACATCGCCTCACCTAGTATCCCGGCGGAGTCGCCAAAAACTGTAGTAGAAAAAACAGGACATGCAAGTCAGCTCTTCAGTGAAGGAATAGTTTATTTGTGCATGTTCATAGCAAAGAATAAATCGCCTGAACAATGAGTGACAGGCAGGAAATCTCTTATATAGTTTATCGCTTTCAGATAAAGCCATCTGCTAGTTTTGGATACACCCCTCAAGATTTGCCCTTGAGTTACAGGAAGTTACAGGAAGTATACATGGGTCAGCTAGCTCGTATTTTGAGGAACTGACAATATATGTCTACCAAACAGATTTTCAGTCAAGCCAGCAGATAGATTAAAATAGATACTCTGCCTCAGCAGAAATCATATGCTTCTAACCCGTATCTAACCGCACCATGTCCTAAAAGCAAACCTTTGCAATTTCTATATATGAACAGTTAAAGCTTAATATCATAAAACCCTAGTTTGGTTCAGGCTTGAGGCCTACTTTGGTTCAGCCTGCCACCTCAATGATATGTAGTTTACTCCTATACTTGATAATAAAATTGAGTTGCTAACTGATTGAATATGATAATGGAAAGATAATTAAATAAAGGTTAAAGTATATGGAATATGGACAAATATGAAACTGTTATGGGGAGAATGCAAAGCAGAGGTATGTGATCCACTTTTATACATGATTAAACTGAGTTGCTAATTGATTGAATATGACAATGGAAGGACAATTAAGTATGGGTTAAAATATATGAAACATGGATACATATAGAACTCCTAAGATAATGAACAAAGTGAGATGTATACCGCTTCTTATTCTATATAGTAGATTAAGGGCATTGTAATGAATATTGAACAGTACGGATTGTTATTTAAAGACAATTAAGGGTAACCAAAGAGAAGATATTGAAAAATGGAGAGGGAACATTAAATATACCTATAATGGGAAATTATTGAGATTACAAAGAGAGAATCACATATTTGGGGTGTGTAAGAATGCATTATTATATAAACATAATGATGAGAAAAGCTGGGAATTGTAACCAGGTCTACATCTTGCCCCAAAATAGGCTGTTTTTTAAAAATAAAAATACAATTACTATATATGTATACTTCTCTTTTTTCTCTTTTAAAAAAGAAAGAGGAAGATATGTGTTAAAATTAAATATGTATAATGAAAAGAAGTTATAAATACCATCAACATAAAATGGAGCTCACTCAGAGGCTGAAGTACACCAAGTAAATGAAATGAAGAGTGTGAAGTAGAGGAGGTAAGGGAAGAAGAGAGGGATAGGAAAAAGGGAAGGGGGGAAGAGGAAGAGAGAAAAAAGGAATGGAAAGGGGAGAGAAGAGAAGGAGGGAGGAAGGGGAAGTAGAGAAGAGAAGGATGACAGAGGGAAGAAAAGAGGTAGGGAGGAGGAGGAGAGAGGGAGAAGACAGTGATGGATAAGATATAAATATGGTGTATAGAGAGCAGAAGAGCCAATAATTTTTTTGGGGGGGGAGTTGATGGTAAGACAAGATCCAGCTAGAAAACCAAGGAGTCTATGAAATACCATGCAAAATCTGCCCTGCAACATACATAGGACAAACGAACAGGAGAATAAATGCACGCATTGCAGAACACAAGAACGCAGTAAGAAAAAAAGAAAAAACTTCCTCCCTTTTCCATCACTTTAAAGCTACAAGACATGAAATTAATTTTGAAGGAACCAAGTTAATCTCCAAAACAGAACACTTCAATGAGAATAATTATGGAAGCTATCGAAATAGAGAAACACTCCCCCACAACATGAATAAATGTGATGATGTAGCAGCAGATTGAAGTTTTGTTTAGCAATCTACTTACTAAAGACCAGGACTCGAGACCACGAAGGTGCGAGAGAAACAGCTTTAATGATGCATCGAGTTCAGCGTGTTCACACACCAAAAGCTGAACTGCTCTGCCCAGGATGCTACTTTTATGCCGTGTTCCACACTGTGCATTCTCAAGGCATTTCCATACACAAGACAAACATGACATTTCAAAAAGGAGAAGTTCATTTTGGAATGTTACAAACAGAGAAGTACATAGGAAAAATACAAAAAGAGAAGTTCTTATAATGTCTTAAGCTATCGGCCGTTTCACCTCTGTTCTATCTTACACCCACGCCTGGCGTCCTGTGCCCCTCCTTCACAGCATCTTGCCACACTGTTCCAGCAATATTTTTAAGAGGAGGAAGTTAGGAGTCAAAGTGGACTAGAGTGAAATGTCAAGCTAATATAAATTTATAAGGTCCATTCTATTAAGACCACCTAACCTGGCCAGCCACTGGTGGGTTCACTTGTGCACCCTCTCCTGCCTCAATGATACCTCCCGCCTATCAGACATCTGGAAGCCAGCCCTAGTCAACAAACGAGCCCCACCCACCACCCAGGCCATTACAACATGAAACACAACGGACACACAGCCAGCACCAATCTACCAATCATGCACAACCACACAACCAATCAATCCACTTACTGAAACAAAGCCAGCACTCCACACACCCCCACCAAGATTTATAGAATGGTTGATAAGAAGTCGAATGCTGTGGCTTAATGGCTAAGACGTCTGCCTAAGATGCAATACAGCACAGGTTCGATTCCCAGTAAGGGTATGGCTAGCTGATGAGAGCTAAATAGCTTGAAATAGATCTATACTAGTCTCCCTTTATTTATTTATCAGCACAAATACAACAAATGTAACAAAAAGGCAACAATAAAAATATTGGGTTTCTGTCTGGACGGTCTCTTGTGACGAGCCGAAGGACAGAGAATGGAAGTAGTGATCTTCCTCCCATATTTGGGCATACCGGGGGTTGTAACTCTAATAGATATATATACATATATATATACACATATATACACACACACATATATACATACATACATACATACATACATACATACATATATATATATATATGCTGGTTTTGTTGTATTCGGGTCTTTACCCGTGTAAGATAATATATATATTATATAAAATAATATTGTTCAATATTGTCTTGTAGTATGTTTTCTATGTTATATAATTTTTTCAAAGAAATTCTGTACTATATATTTTTTATCCTTTCAGATATTGCATATTTCCTTTTTCATCTTGTAGCTAGTGTATTATTTTTCTTTTTTCAGCTTATATACTAACCATCTCCCTCGTTTATTCATGTTTTCAAAGAAATTTTGTTTTGCAAATTTAACTTTTTGGGCCATCTCTTCTTGTGCCATCAAATTTAATTTATGTTTTACCAGTTCTTTCTTTTCCTTTATTTTTATTTCTTGTGGTCTTTTTGCAGATCTATTTCCAATTTTTTAAAGTTCTTTCTCTGGTATTTCAGAGAAATACAACAGAGAAATTCTTACTATTGTCAGGCCCCTAATAAAAGCTTTTGTAGTATGATTACAACCTATGATTATGTATGATTAGATTGCTCTGTATTTGAAGATAAAGTGATTTTTGTATAAACTAATATTTGAATATAAGGTTAAGAAAGGCTATCTGGAGAGTCTACAGGAAGATGGGGGTAAATATCAAAGAAGTAAGGGACGAGGACAAAATATAAATGGAATGATTTATATTGTTTAAATTTTAAGAATGATGAGAGGCTGAGCATAATGCAAAAGATTTTTAATTTTTTTTTTTTTTTTACTTTTTCGTTTCTTTTTTCTTTTTCGGAGTGTTCTTTTTTATTTTATTTTTATTATTATTTTTAATAAGATATTTTAGAAGGTGAATGGTATTGAACTGTGCCGGGTGTGGGACCTGGGAAGTCGGAGGGGATTAGGGAGGGGGGTTCATTGGGGGTGGGTGGGTGGGTGGAGATATAGTTTCAATACATAGAATAAGAAGAATACACTTGTATACTGTTGATTCTTATCTTTTCTTTTTATTTTTCTCTTTTTTTTCTTTTTATTTTTTTTTCTTCTTTTCTTTTTAGCGAAATTTTTAGTAACTGAATAGATTAAAGAAGAGAGAAATGCACCATAGTGAGAAGTAGAGGAAAGGAAGAGGGAGAAGTAAGGAGGGAGGAAGAGGGGAATGTAAGGAGGATGAGAGGGGAAGGAGGGTGAGGAAGGCGAGAAAAGATAGGAGGGGAAAGGGAAGTAAGAGGGGTGATCGTTGGAGGGAGAAAGGAAAGTTGGAGGGGGAGAAGAAGGGGTGTATGAAAGTGATAGGTTGGGTTTATGATGAGTTGTGTGTAGGTTGGGGTTTTTCTTTTCTTATTATTATATTATTATTATTGCAAATATTCAGTATATAAGTGAATGTACAAAATTGAAAATGAAAATGAATAAAACATTTAAACAGAAAAAAAAACATTTAAGGACACGCATGTCTTCTAAATAAAGATCATTTGTCATTAGGAAAAAAAAAAAAGCTTTTGTAGTGACCCATAGATTTTGTAGCAATATCGCTTCTTTCTTATTTACTTTGTAAAAAAAGTTTCAATTCTTTTTCTATCATTTTTGTGTATTCTTTATCTTTTAATATTCTTTGGTTCATTTTTCATCTTTTTTCTTTTTTTTGTCCTTTCCATATTATTTTTATTGGATTGTGGTCTGCCCAGGTGTTTGTCATTATTTTGATCTCTTCTGTATCTCTTCTCAACCCCTGGGTCATCCAAGCCATATCAATCCTTGACCATGATCTATGTGGATTGGAAAAGAATGTGTATTGTTTGTTTCCTATATTTCTTTCTCGTAAACTCAGTTCCTGCACCATTTCAAAAAAGGTAGTTGGTAGTGTTCTTTTTTTCTTATTTCTTATACTACATTGGTAGTTGTCCTTGATGTCTGTTATTGCATTGAAATAGCCAATTAAACATATATTCTCATGTTTGTTTCTACTAATTTTTCATGGACCTTTTTATAAAATTCTTTTTGGTTTTTATTTGGTGCATAAATCGCTGTGAGAAGAATTTTTCTTTGTGCTGTTTCTACTTCTATAATCAAAATTCTCCCCTCTTCATCTATGTACATTTTGCATTTATCCAATTTTTAATGTATATTGCAATTCCCCTCTTTTTTTTGTTGTGTTAGCATTGTCAACAGTTTCCCTAGTTTTGGATATTCTAATAGTTTATTATATTGACTTTTGATATGTACCTCTTGAAGGCACAAAATGTCCATATTTATTTTTAGTAGTCTAGTCAGGATTTGTCTTCTTTTTCTGGTGAATTTAGCCCATTATATTCAATGAAAATAATTTAATTTCTTGTTCTACTGTGTTATTTGTATACCGCCCTTAATGTCCTTGTATTCCTTGTCTCTGTTCCTGTTCTGATACTCTCTTGTTCTATTTGCTCTCTTTCCTGTTTCCTTCTTCTTCTCTTTCTCCTTCCTTACTTTCTGCTGGTTGTTTTTCTTGACTTCTGCTCTCTGGTTCTTCTCTACTCTCTTGTTCTTCCTCTGCTGTAAAGTGGTGCTTGAAGAACTTGTGTGCTTCCTCAATTGTATTTATTTTGTATCTTTTTTCCTGCCAGGTAATCATAACTCCTTCTGGTGTAAGCTATCTAAACATTATGTTGTATCTTATTAATTGTTGTGTAAGGAACTGGTAGTTTCTTCCTTGATCTCTGACTATTTTCAGTATCTGAAATAGTATATTAGTAAATCTAATAGTATATAGTATATTTGTATCTCTCTTCCTTTGTATGTTATTTATTCCTCTCTCACCTTCTTATATGCTTCATCCCTTATTGATTTTCTCGTGGCATATGTGCATTTCTTTGGGAAGCCTATGTCTCCTGGCATAATTGATATGAATCTAGTACATCTCATCTATGTCCCTTCTTGTTTCTTGTTTATTGTTTTGTAATATGTTCACTACAATCTCTGGAATTGTTTCCCCTAGGTCTTCCTCCTTCTCTTCTACTATATTTTGAGAACGGAGAAAGAAGGCAGCCTTTTCCATTTGTCTTTTTCTCCTAATTCTCTATTTAGCATAGTCAGTTTCTGGTCTACTGTTTCTGTTTTCTTCTCCGTTTTTTCTACATTTGTTTCTACTTTTTGGATTTTTTCTACATTTTTCGTTATCTCACTTTGTATTTTCTCAATTTATCATCCATTCTTCTAATCTCATCTTTCACTTCTCCCATATCTGTTCTTCATGATTTTTCCTGTTCTCTTCATTATATTTTTGTAATTATTTCTTGGTTAAATGCAGCACTGCAGGCTACTGCTAGATCAGCAGGTCAGCGGTTCAAATCTCACCGGCTCAGGGTTGACTCAGCCTTCCATCCTTCCGAGGTGGGTAAAATGAGGACCCAGATTGTTGGGGGCAATATGCTGACTCTCTGTAAACCGCTTAGAGAGGCCTGAAAGGCCTATGAAGCGGTATATAAGTCTACTGCTACTACTGCTCTTTCATGTAGACTTTCCCCCCCTCTGTCAGAACTCTGATATTTGCTGTTTCTATATCCGACTTTAAATCAAATAGTTCAGATATACTTCTCTCACTGTCTTCTTGTCACTGTTTCATCTGGCTCCAATTTCTATTTACTGTCCAAATCGCTCCAACGATCTTCTCTTCCACTCTTTTATTCTGTTCTCAAGCTGTTCCAAGCCGTTCTACTGCCATTCTATTGTCTCAGGAAATCACATGCTTTTCTCTCCTTATCGCTGCCTATCTTGAGCTGTTTCCAGCTCAATTTGCTCAAAGAGTTTTTAGTAAAGTTTATACCATTTTAGTTGGTTTTATTATTTATAGGCCGCCCTTTTCCCTAAGGGGACTCAGGGCGGCTTACAATATATAGGGAGGGGAGTACAAGACAGTAAGACATAACAATACATAAGTAAAAATAGTACACAACATTCATCATTCGGGTGGGGACGGATTACGATCTTTATCCCCAGGCCTGACGGGATAGCCAGGTCTTGAGGGCTGTGCGGAAGGTCTGGATGGTGGTGAGGGTACGAATCTCCACGGGGAGATCGTTCCAAAGGGTCGGAGCTACTACTGAAAAGGCTCTGCTCCGTGTAGTTGCCAGTCGACACTGACTGGCGGATGGAACTCGGAGGAGGCCTAATCTGTGCGATCTAATAGGTCGCAAGGAGGTAATTGGCAGGAGGCGGTCTCTCAAGTACACAGATCCACTACCATGAAGGGCTTTATAGGTGGTAAGCAGCACCTTGAAGCACACCCGGAGATCAACAGGTAGCCAGCGCAGCTCGCGGAGGATAGGTGTTATGTGGGCGAACCGAGGTGCACCCACGATCACTCGCGCGGCCGCATTCTGGACTAGCTGAAGTCGCCGGGTGCCCTTCAAGGGCAGCTCCACGTAGAGCACGTTGCAGTATTCCAGCCTAGAGGTCACAAGGGCCCGAGTGACTGTTGTGAGAGACTCCCGGTTCAGGTAGGTTTTTAGATGTTATCATCGATACTGTCATGCTGCTATATTCTCTCCCTCATTTGTGACTGTCACAACTCAGAACCGGCCATGGACGCTGATTTCTTCTCCCATGATTCCAAGAAGTTGCTTATCTCCTCACCATCACCCGAGCTTCCCCTCTCTCCTGTTGATCCCTCCACAGATCTTCACCACAGAAACTCGAGCAAAGCTAGTGGAGCCACCATTCCCTCGCCTGCTCCACTGTGATGTCATCACAAAAAGTCCCCCTTCATTTTTTTCTTGTTTGTCCCATAAAAGATTTTGTGAAAAGGAGGCAAAAATACAGTTGTCATTTACTCTGCAGAAAGTGTGGTGATAAAATTGTGCCAAAAGGCAATTCAGTCAGGCTGATTTCATCCTATGCAAAGCAATTTACTTTGTCATCTCACCACCCAAAATTGAACATTTGCAGCTGTTCCTCAATTTCTCAGTGTTTTCATGTACAACAAACATTATCTCAACTCTCAAGGTCTACAGTTCTTTAAGCTTGCAAATCTATCCAAATTTTATGCATGTTCATTTCCTGGTGGTTACAAATGTTGAAATAGCTTGTGATGAAAATGTCTCTTTTATCCATCTCTTGTCTCTGCCTTACCTGCAAACTTCTATAGTGAAAAATCAACTCAATAGCAGTTAGCAATAGCAATAGCAGTTAGACTTATATACCGCTTCATAGGGCTTTCAGCCCTCTCTAAGCCGTTTACAGAGTCAGCATATCGCCCCCACAGTCTGGGTCCTCATTTCACCCACCTCGGAAGGATGGAAGGCTGAGTCAACCTTGAGCCGGTGAGATTAGAACCGCTGAACTGCAGTCAGCTGAAGTGGCCTGCAGTACTGCATCCTAACCACTGCGCCACCTCGGCTCTTACCTGCAAACTTCTATAGTGAAAAATCAACTCAAATTCCCATCTATAGTTTTTATGCCTATTTACCCTTCACATTCTTATTCAGGGTAGTCATTTTCAAAAACATTTGTATAGTCAATTTTTATTTTGGAAGATACTTTTTGATATTGATATAGTATGCTTTTTTAAAGCATACTTTCAGAAAAAATGTCTATATCAGTGATGGCTAACCTTTTCCAGACTGAGTGCCCAAAGCACGTGCGAATACAAATGTGTGCACACATTTATGCCCAAAGTCCCAAAGTGCAATACACATGCGCATGTCTCCCCACACTTCCCCATGCATCTTATTTTTGGACAGCATAGTGACTCAGTGGTTAAGGCGCTGGGCTTGTCAGTTGGAAATCTGACAGTTCATGCAATGGGGAGAACTCCCATCCTTCCCTCAGCTTCTGCCAACCTAGCCATTTGAAAACAAGGAGAGACCTGAAGACCAGCTGGCTGGTGGGAGGCACGCACACATACACGGCAGAGTTGAAGTGGGGTAACAGCTTGAATGCCATCAGAGAGGGATGCCTTCAGAAAAGCTGTGAAAACCTGGCTATTCCGGCAGGCCTGGGGCTGTTGACCTCATTGTTGAGATCCAGCCCCGATCGTAACGAATGTGTGTTGTTTTTAACATGTTTTTATTGAATTTTTTTTTATTATTATTCTTTCTTCAATGTAAGCCGCCCGGAGTCCTCCGGGATTGGGCGGCCTATAAATCGATCTAATAAATAAATAAATAAATAAATAAATAAATAAATAAATAAATAAATAAATGTGCCACCTCTGGCAGTTATGCCATCATGGGACTATATAATGACTTTCAATTGTAATGATATTTTTAATGTGCTAAACATTTTTCAAAGGAATTAAAATCTCTAGAAAATAGCAAAATAAATATTCACAAGATTAAAAGTTAAGGAAACTAATCTTTATGCAGCTATACTGTCTTTTTTCTTTAATGACTATTTTGTGTGGAATTATAAGGATGAAAGAGATAGTGGACAAAATCAGGTAATTATATATGGAAGACAACAATAACTATATTCTTTGTTCCATTATGTTCTAAGGTCCCAGAAGTTTCCCCGAACCACTGAGATGCCAAACAGGGTGAGACTCAAGACAAGGCTTGTAAAACAAACAGCTTTTCATTCTTTGGCCAAAGCAAAAAGAACTGGGTGATACTATTTCCAAAACACAGACAAAAGTATGTAAGGAATAGCCACACCAGTGGTTGGTTGCTAATTTTATTACTACCGGTTCAGGCACACTCACACGCTCGCACATATGTGCAATGCTTCTGTGCATTGCAGAAGCACCCGGGCAGGTGGGCGGAGGCTCCCACCACCACTATTACTGGTTCGCCTGATCTGGGCTGAACCGGGAGCAACCCACCTCTGAACCACATCCCTGCGAGTGTGGCTCAGAGTATTATATACATTTTATGCCATTAGAAACAAAGTTTACCCAATCAGAGACAAAGGTTTGTTACCAATGTGGTCTTTAAAGCGTTCTTTGTTCAGGCTCCTGTCTCTGTCCACCTTATCTATGGAGCATTCCTGTAGCCTTATTTAGGGGCGGTTTCCATCCCTGGCCAAGTTATTTATTCAGCAAAATGCTTTCAGGATTCAGAATTTATGGGGCAGGAAACTGCCTACTCTGGTTGCTTTATCTATTGGGCATGATATTCCTGGGTAACAGTTTCTTCTATATTTTCAAGGATGTGGCTAGCTTTGAAACCAAAAATAGAAGTGAGATACATAAGCAAGATAACAAACTTCTTACTAATACTAACCAGTATCAAGGCTACAATAGCTAGAATTAGTTCCTAATTTCTGACAGTATTCAATAATATAAGCAGAAGCCAATAATAAAGCTTAATTTCTAATGATTTCTAGCAGTATATCATATCAGAAGCAAACAGCAAATATTGGTTTGATCACTATGTTCCTTCAATGTAAATATAATGGAAGAGTATAATATAATAAAGGCTCTATTTGTAGGAATTTTGACTAAAATGCATAAATAATTGCATAATAAATCCTTTGAATGGAAGCAGGTATGTCTGTAAATACTACATCACAAAGTGACTAGGAAGAGTCATGGGGGTGCAATGGTTAGAATGCAGTACTGCAAGCCAACTCACTGCTCACACCAGTTCAATTTTTTTAAACTTTTTAAATAGTTTATCGAAGTATAAAATACAAAGGAAAAAAAAACATGGAAAAATAAGAAGGGGGGAAGGGGGTATAGTGTAAAGGGAGGGGGGAGAAAAAGTTCAATTCTAAGTGGCTCAAGGCCTTCCATGTCAGTAAAATGAGAACCCAGACTGTTGGAGGCAATATGCTGACTCTGTAAACTGCTTAGAGAGGGCTGTAAAGCACTAGGAAGTGTTATATAAGTCTAAGTGCTATTGCTATTGCTTTGCTAAGCTTCATCTCTCAATAAAAAATCAGTAAAGACAATAGTGTATCAAACTTAATTTCATTGAGAGCCGCATTAGCATTAAGGTTGCCCTCAAAGGGCCAGTTGCACGTAAGACTATGATGACTCATAGCAGCCAGGTGGGCATGGCTGGGTAGGCGTGGCTGGGTGGTCACAGCCAGGTTGCTATGATTGGGTGGGCATGGATGGGTTGGCCTAGCCAACTTGACAGTGCTTTGTGGGAGGGCAAAGTTGGATGCAGCTGACTTGACATCAGCTAACTTCATAGAGGACAATTTGGTGCCCCACAAGCTCCTTGCCTCCCCAAACTGCTGGCAGCCAAGCACAATCACACGTACGTGAGCGTGCGCGCACGCACGCACACACACACACACACACACACACATCGCATTCTAAGTTTGGGAACTTTTATCCACAGAGGAAGGAGAGGATCTTCAACCCAAACCCAGACATGATTGGCAGTTTGCAAGCTCAGATGTGGATAAATGTCTCCAAATTTGGAATGGTGTGTCTGTTTATGTTGTGTGGTGTGTGTGTGTGTGTGTGTATGTGCACAGAATGCCAAAGGAGATGTTCTTCTCCCAATCCCAGACATCATTGATGTTTCCCTGTCTGGTGTCCTTTCCTAGGAAAGCAGGAGGCAGAGGCTGACACTGCTGCCTGTGAGAGTGTGGAGGAGAAAGTTTGTGTGAACTAGCTTCCTCCGAGTCCAACTTCTGCCTTGACAGATCTCTGGAGATCAAGAGAAGGCAGGGGAGCAGCATTCCCTGGTCCTGTATGAAGGAGGCTGACCCTTCTTGAAAGGGAATCCCCATTTACAATTGTGTGGTATGGATGCTGGCTTGTTGAAGCAGCCTTCCTCACACAGCTTCCTCATTACCCACTCCTCCTCTCAGAGATCTGTCAAGGTAGAAGTTGGATTCGGAGGACTCCCTGCAAACTGTGGGCCACAGAGGTGGCAGAGTCACTGGTATGGCATTGTTTTTGTGCACTTTTTACTAGCCACCCAGGCTGGAACTCTGTCAGTGAGCACTTCCCATTCACTGGACACCAGCCCCCACCTGCTCGCTACCTCCTCTGCACTCACCCACCTCACGGGGTGGGCCAGGGCTAAGGCAGCAAGGGCCAGCTCCTTGCTGTCTCCAGGGCAGGCCCACGGTTCAGATCTAACTACATCACAGACCCGATCTGGCCCACAAGCCTTGAGTTTGAGATGGTGTAGATTCTCCTTTGCAATAAAAAGGTATAATTTTCATAGGAAACTAACTTAGGAAGAGAGGATTAAAACCATTTCTGCAGAGACCATGTTCTTCAGTTGCTTCTTGGAAAATAAAATACATAAGATCACATATCCGCATATCTAATACAATTCTTAATTCTAACAACTTGAGAAGCATTGGGAGTGATGCCATTATTATACATTATTTTTCAATTGAAATATTGTACAGTTAGTGAAGTCAATGCTTGCTTGAACACGAATTAGAAGCTATAGTTGTCAGGGTTCCAAGTAACAGCCCAGATGAAATCAAAACTCCAAGGCAGGGTTCCTCAATGTATAGTGTCAGGTCTGCAGTCATATTCCTTTCTGGACCTTTGGCCTGCCACACTCTCTTTCATTTTACTATGCTGTTTATTAATGGGGAATTGGGAGAGGGAATAGTAAGGAGTAAAATGTGTTGTTAAAATAAAATTCCTTTCTAAAAGCCAAGGTCATCTTTTATCTCTACACCTTTGCACTGACTGGAACTGGATGGATGGAATTGCCAGCATGGCAGTGGAAGATTGGACCATATAATGGACGTGTGTGTGTGGTGGGGGCAAGATCATGAACTTTCAACTAGGTGGGGAAAACCGGGAAGATTTCAGATTCGGATTTTCACAGATATGCCAACGTGACTCTCTTAATAAATTGGAATTTAGAGCAATACTTTGCCTTGGACTCTGATTTAATTTTGAATGTTATTTGGAACGCTGGCATATAGATCTATTAGCCATGTCATATTGCACAGCTGGTGAAAACCTAACTCTGAAGTTCCTCAGGTTTTCTCCACCCAGTTCAAAATCAAAAGTTCTTCCCCCCATTACACACTGCCACCATCACATGCCCAGATCAAGTCCCTCTCCTCATCCAGATGTCTCCCATCCACACCCCTCCAGGTGCTGGTGAGAGTGTCCTTGGTTCCCAGAAGAAAGAATGTTTGATTTGATTGATTTGATTTGATTGATTTGATTTGGTTTGTATGCCGCCCTATTCCCAAGAGACTCGGGGCGGCTAACAATCAAAAGGGGAGGGGATACAAAAATAAAATAGAAAACAGCAATTTAAAATTCAACAACAGTCATAACCTCGAATGGGACTGGATAGTTCAACAGCCCCAGGCTTGCCGGAACAGGCAGGTCTTAATTGCTTTGGGGAAGGCCAGAAGGGTAGTAAGGGTCCGGATCTCAATGGGGAGATCATTCCAGAGGGCTGGAGCAGCCACAGAGAAGGCCCTCCCCCGAGGAGTCACCAGCCGACATTGGCCGACAGATGGAGGAGGCCGTTACAGTAGTCCAGTCTTGAGGTGACGAGGGCATAAGTGACTATCTGAAGGGCCTCCCGGTCCAGGTACGGCCACAATTGGTGCACCAGGTGAACCTGGGCAAAGGTCCCACTGGTCACAGCTGACAGATGTTCTAAAGTCAGCTGCGGATCCAGGAGGACTCCCAAATTGCAAGCCCTCTCTGAGGGGCATATAATTTCATCCCCCAGGCTGAGAGATGGAATAACTGGACCATCTTTGGGATCAGTCTTGTCGGGATTGAGCACAAGCTTGTTTGTTCCCATCCAGATCTTGACAGCCTCCAGGCACTGGGACATCACTTCTACCGCTTCACTGAGTTGGCACGGGGCGGACAGATACAACTGTGTATCATCCGCATATTGATGATATTTAATCCCGTGCCGGCGTATGATCTCACCCAGCGGCTTCATGTAGATGTTAAATAGGAGGGGGGACAGGACCGAACCCTGCGGCACCCCATAATTGAGGGCCTAGGGGTCGACCTCTGCCCTCCGACCAACACCGACTGCGACCTGCCCGAGAGGTAGGAGGAGAACCACTGAAGAATGGTGCCTCCCACTTCCACCTCCCACAACTGTCGCAGAAGGATACCATGGTCGATGGTATCGAAGGCCACTGAGAGGTCAAGAAGCACAAGGATAGAGGAGTGACCCCTATCCCTGGCTCACCAGAGATCATCGATCAGTGCGACCAAAGCAGTTTCTGTGCTGTAACCAGGCCTGAAACCAGACTGAAAGGGATCCAGATAATCGGTTTCATCCAAGGACCGTCGGAGTTGAAAGGCCACCACTTTCTCAACAACCTTCCCAACAAAGGGGAGGTTGGAGACTGGACGATAGTTACTCAAAATGGCTGGATCCAGAGAAGGTTTCTTCAGGAGGGGTCTCATCACCGCATCCTTTAGGAGGTGCGGGAAGGACCCCTCCCAGAGAGAGGTGTTAACTATCATCTGGATCCAGACATGTGTCACCTCTCTGCTGGTCGAGACCAGTCAGGAGGAACATGGGTCCAGTATACAGGTGGAGGCACTCACCGCTCCCATGGCCTTGTCCACTTCCTCAGGAGTGACAAGTTGAAACTCGCTCCATAAAATTCGCTCAAGACCTTTCCCCGGTACCTCGGCTGGTACCGTAAAATTGGAGTCCAGATCTGTCCAAATCTGAGCGACTTTATTCATTAGAAACTGAACAAATTCCTCAGCCCTACCTTGTAAAGGGTCGTCCGCATCCTTCCCTTTCAAGAGGGAGCTGGCTATTCTAAACAAGGCAGCTGAGCGTGATTCAGTGGATGCAATAAGAGCGGCAAAATGCGCAGATTTCGCCGCCCGTATTGCCACGAGATAGGTCCTGATAAAGGCTCTCATCAGTGCTCTATCTGACTCGGAGTTACTGGCCCTCCAGCGGCGCTCTAGGCGTCTTTTTTGGCGCTTCATCTCCCAGAGTTCCTCAGTGAACCAAGGAGCTCTCCTGGATCCACTACCTTGGAGAGGCCGTAAAGGCGCAATCTGGTTTAGGGCCGCTGCCGCCACTGTATTCCAAGCAGCGACTAAGGACTCTACCTGATTGTGGATGAGAGTGTCAGATATTTCTCCAAGCGCCGTCTGAAATCCCATAGGGTCCATCAGGCGCCTGGGGCAGAACCACCTAATCGGTTCCTCCTCCCTACAGTGGGGGATTGGTCTCCGAAAGTCAAGCCTCAGTAGTAAGTGATCAGACCATGACAAGGGCAAAATCTTAATGCCCCTCAAATCTAGATCACATCTCCACTGCTCCGAGAGGAATACGAGGTCATGTTATTTTGGCAACATATTCCATCAGCTATCCCTACTCCCCCTCCCTTTCCCACAGCTCCATCCAGCCTCACTGTGACAATGTGGCAATGTGGAGCTATAACCTAGAATGGCCAGGAACCCAGAGATACATGAGCCACCCCCTGGGGCATAGGGCCGATGGAATGCCATGGCCGGAGCAGAGAGAATCTGGGTGCGCAGTTAGTGTTGACAGTCCCAGCAGTTCTAGGGCTGGACTCAGACAGGGCAGAGTAGGAAAGGAGTTCCAGATGCCTCTTGGGCATGGGAACTCCCCACCCTTCCTGTTTGCCAGGGCAATTAGTGGTGTAGCAGCAAGTGGGAGGCTTGTGTGTGGCCAGAGTTTGAGGATGAGGCCGAGCAAGCAGGAGCTATGATGAGGCAGTGACAATGACCAGCTAGGCTGCCCTGCCACATCCCAGTGGTGGGTTTCAAAAATTTTTGGAACCTACTCTGTGGGTGTGGCCTGCTTTGTGGGAATGGCTTGCCGGTCATGTGGCTGCGTGGGAGTGGCTTGCCGGTCATGTGACCGGGTGGGAGTGGCTTGTCAGTCATGTGACTGGGTGGGAGTGGCTTAGCAGTCATGTGACCGGATCTGAGTGGCCAAGACGAAGTCACTGAATTCTTTGCCCCAATGGATGATCTACAAAAAGTAGATATAAAAAAGAAAATTTATTATTTTGTACACTTTCTACTTAAATAAGATTAAAATAAATACACAAAACAATAAAAGAGCTACATACAGAAGGTAAGTAGCTTACTACTTACTACTTGTATTTCAAAGGGAATAAATGCATATTTAATTTTACACATGTTAACAGCTGTTGGAATTGTGTTTCCATAACAGTGGAAAAAACAAAGATATGAAAATGAATAAATATTAGAATGTGCAGGAATGAATAAATTGACAATTAAAATCAAGAAGGCTTCGCATACTTATCATGTATTTGACAGAGATCTAAAAAAGTAGTACTTACACCAAATAGAACTTACATCAACAACAGAGTTTTCCTACAAAATCTTCTTTTTAAAAAACCAGAAGACTGGACCCAATCCATCTCCAATTCCTTTTAAATTTTGTTACATGCAATTTGAATATCTGTCATTTAAAATATTTCCAGCATAAGGCATACTTGGCTCATAAGTAAGTAATTTGTACTCATCATAATTTATTTAGAAGAGTCACTGAAATTAAGATAATGGTGACCTTTCAGAGATCTGATATGGATATGGTTAAAATAGTAATACATCCACTGATTTCTAGACTAAATTTCATTAAAAAAAATACACTACAGCATACTAGTTCTAGTTTTTTTTAATCCTTTAGAAGCCTGAACACTCTTGTTCTTTGATGGATACCTGTCAACTGCAACTTGATTAGATCCTTGTTCACTGTAGGAGCAAAATCAGGAAGCATAAGCTATCAGCAGGGCAATGGCATCCTGCTCACGCGTTTTTCTATGCAAGCATAACAGGAAAAAACCAATTACATCTGAGAATTTTGCTCAAAGTAACATTGAGAATTGTCAACAATGATTATTTCTGAGGACCATTTTTTCATTGCACGGATTTCAGCAAAGAATGCTAGCATATCCTGTGGAAACTTTTTTTGGGGGTAACATCCAATCAATTTCGCTCTTTTAAAAAAAATGTTTTTAACAACATAAATAGATACACAGTGAGCATTCTGACAATAAACACAATGAAATGTTTGCACAGTTCACCACCTCCCTGACTTGTTTCAGAAAGCACCAGGAGACAAGAAAACTAAAAACAAAGTGGGGGGATTTACATTTCATCAGAGGCAAGAAGCCAGAGAGCCTTTTAGCCATCCATAAAAGCGGCTCGCAAATCTCTGAATCAAATTATAATTAGGACTTTCAGGTCTGTTGCCTTTTTAAAAAATTCTCATTGATCTCATCGGCTCACTCGCATGCTTTTCTCTCTCCCTTTCTCATTCTCGGTACTGTACTATACTATACGTTGCTGGTTTCTAGATGTTGTTTGATAGCCGCCCATTCAAAGTACGATAGTCTAAGACACCTTCTTTTCCCCCTTTTCGAGTGGATAAGATGTGATATTTCCCTAGATGGCTATTGGACCATTTCTCACTCTCTCACACTCCGTTTCTCTCTGTCTCTCTGTTGTGCACACACATATTTAAGAGGTTTCCCTGCTACTACAGGCAGTGTTCGTCACATTTTGTTATCCCAGGGCTCCCGCTTGGCAGGAAAATGCTCCTTGAACAGAAAGCTGGAAGGAAAAGGGCGGCGAAAAAAGGTAGGCTACAAAAGAGGAAGCCAAACAGCACAGAGAGACGCGAGCAACAAGAGGGACCAGGCGGATGCTTGGGAGCTGTTGGTGCCAGTGTGTAGCTTCCTGTTCAAAGAGCCCTGCAGCTGCGCCGTTACTATAGAGACACCGCGGCCAAACCTTTGGGCAACTTGCGAGACTGGGGCAGAGTCCCAGCCGAGACACCTTCTCCACCTCTTTCCCTCCCCCTCTAAAACCGACAAGAGTGGAGAGTCCCTGCAGCAAACTTGTGGCAGCTCCCTCCCCGCACCTTCTCGCCTTCTCTCAGGTGGAACTTGCTCCCACTCACCCTCTCTCAAGGCTCTTGGCTCTTCCAGGGACCCCTCTCCGCAGTGGCTTGACAAGCTCCAGCTTCCTCCTGCTTCTTTTTTTAAAAATTTTATTTATTTATTATTTATTTTCAAAACAAACATATATTGTAGAAAGTATATCAGCTGGTTACAAAAAGCTTTTGTGCATCTCTTCCACCATCATCAAATATAATTCATATTAATTCAAATATCTTAATTCAATATTTACTATATTAACATCTTCATACCTCCACTTTTATTTGACTACAGTTATTTAAACATCCTTCATTCTTAAGTATACCAAGATTCAATACATAACCACATACTGGCATTTCATTTACTTATTTGTAAAATCCTCCATTAACATTCTCATATCCTGTTTTAGCTAAACATCCATAATATTTAATACCAAAATTTTCTAATCCTCCATGTATATAATTTATTATCATTATCCTTTATTTATTTAACTATATCCTATATCATAACATTTTCCCCCTATTAGTTAAAACTTAACTGTATATAGTTTTTTATTATAATTATTATTGTTATTAATAATCTTTATATATAGTCCAAAAATATTTCTAACCTTCCCTTCTCATATCCACTTATTACTTATCATAACAGCTCAACATTGTATACATTACTATCATCAATTTTTATTTAACTATACCTATTACCAATGGATTTAACTAAGTTTAGCTAATTTTGAATTATACTCTTCCATCTATCAACCTGTATCTCTCCAATAACAGAACAATCTTATATCTACTGCCATTTGTGGATCCAATTCTCCAAATATCTTTTTGAACAACTCCATACAAAGTAATCTTTGCACTTTCTTGTTTGTGGTATCTCTCATATAATGTTGACACCCTCCTTTTGTTTCCTTTATCAGCTTGTCTTTAATTCTCAGCAGTGTTATCAAATGTTTTGCAAATAGTATTTCATAGTCCATAAGTTCTTTAGTGTTTTATTCTCCTTCTATGTCCTGTCCTTTGAAGTAAATTTTCTCTCCATTTAACTCCTCTTCAAATATTCCATTCTTTCCTCCCTCAGAAATAAACCAATTGTCACGAATATCAACAAGCTCAAATTCTTTATCTCTGTTTTCCATTTCAATTTTTTGAATTTCCATCTTCTTATTTTGTATTTGATGAACATCCTCAGTTTTTTCTTCACAATTTGTTGCCAAATACACCAAATAATCCAATTTTCTCTCAAATCTTTCCTCTGTATCAAACACCCTCTTCAAAGCTGAAAGTATCGCTTGGAGAAACGCTTGAAGAGACGCCATGTTTATACGTAGTTGTATTTTTTCTTAAAAGCTCAGCAAGGCTGAAACATTCACAAGTGAAAGCAGACTACAAAGGAACAGCTGTACAATCTTATCAGATCTTAAGCCAGAACAGCCAAGCAATAAAAGTGTCAAGATGTAAACAGTCAATTTGTAGTCAATTTGTAGCTTACAGAGAGTCAGAAGAAATGTTAGAGTAATCCCTCCATTTGAAAAGGTTTACTTAGAATCAATCCATGTAAATAACATTTAAAAAGTAAGATAACCACTGTCCAAAACCATTAGAAAGATCAAAATCGCAGCTAAGTTCTTCTATTCTTTGATTTAAGTTAGTTTTAAAAAATTTTAGGCAGTCCGTTTTTCTTTAAACAATAAAAGTTTCTTACCAGCTAAACACTTCTCCTCCAAATTGCCCTGACTTTGTCAGCCTTGAAAGACTGGAATTTTTACTGCCAGCAGAAGACTTTAGACCTGCTTTTGTTGCTGCTGCTGCTGCCACTGCCATCTGGCTCCAGCAGAACACGGCACGAGAGGGCTTGGGGACGCGGCACGGCCGGCACAAAATACTGTCCGTCTCCCCGTGCTCAGAAAAGGAAGCCCGGCTAAGTCCTTTGCTAGCAGGCAGATTCTAGGATACCTGCGCCACTAAAGAACCTTCCAGGAGTTGCTTTTCTGAACACGGGGAGACAAATGGCACAAAATACCTGTCAGCCTCTGTTTCACTGCTGCTTTTCGGCTGCCATTGAAACAGGGAGGGGGGCATGGTATTTGGGAGGGGAATCATTATGTACTGGAGGATTGTTATTAGAAGTTATTCTGACCATCTCTCTGTGCATGTGGAAGAAGAGAGTTTTCCGCCGAGGCCAACTGTCCAGCATTCCAACCTGATGATGATTTTTGAAGACATTCCCCCACCTGACGGTTGGGTGAATTATGATTGGACTATGAACTGGGGTGCCAAGGGGAGGGGATTGAATCATACATGATATCTATTGCTTTCACGCCTTTTTACTCAGACTCAGCTTTGCTTTGCTTCTCATCGTTTGTAATCAGTAAAAGTACACTTAATTCTGAAATATGGAGTTCAGTGGTTTCTTTCTTTATTAAATGAAGAGGCACCTGACAATACCGTCCGTCTCCCCGTGCTCAGAAAAGGAAGCCCGGCTAAGTCCTTTGCTAGCAGGCAGGTTCTAGGATGTCTGCCACCACCAAAGGACCTTCCTGGAGTTGCTTTTCTTTTCTTTTTTTGAAAAGTTTTATTGGTTTACTTAAACAAAAACACAAAAAAATAATTATCCTTCGTTACATCTTGTAGAAAGCGTGTCGATTGGTTACAAATACATTTCATGCGTTTCTTCCACAATCATTACATATACTTCATTCAAATTAAACCGTACATTTTTAATAAGAAATTTTTATGTATTTTACTATCACTGTACCACAATTCTCATTTAATTACCATTATATAAATCATTTGTATTTAAAGGCACAACCACCTACTGGCATTCATTCGCAATTTCAATAAACCTCCAATAACATTACCCCTTTATAACATATTCTGAAACAAAATCAGTTAATAAGATATCTAAGCATTCCCCCTTCCCACTTTCCTCCCCCAATTCACAATTTAAAGCTTATATATAATTTGCTTTTACTAATACAACACACACACACACACACACACACACATAATTAAATATTATCCATCAACATTTCCTTGTTATTATAATTAACTGATTTTTTTTTACTATTTATATCATCTCTCCTCTCATCAGGCCCAAAGAAATTATACCTTTATAGCAATCTCTAAACAAGAATTTATTAATAAGATTTATAGGTCTTTTCCCTAAGTCCCAATTTACAATTTATATCCAAGTTATTTTTACTAATTAAGGTTATCATTTCATTATTATCGTAGTTAATTATATGTTAACGAATGAACATTTAATAACACTCAAAAACAATCTACAAAATACTAGCATTCCTACTTATTAATCACCAAAAATATCCATTAACATTTCTTTGTTATTATTGTGGTTAACACAAAATTATTTACTATTTACATCACATCTCCCCTCTTCAGATCCAAAGGCATTATACCTTTATAACAAGATCTAAACAAAGATTTATTAATGAAATTTATAGGTCTTTTTGTCAAGTCCCAATTTACAAATTATAACCAAGTTGCTTATACTAATTGGGATTGTCATTTCATTATTGTTGTCATAGTTAATTATATGTTAACGAATAAACATTCAATGATAATCTAAAACAATTTACAAAATATTAAAATCCCTAATTATTAATAATCAAAAATTAACTAACTTTTTATCATCAACTTTCATTATCAACCTGTATCTTTCCAATGGCAAAACAGTCTTGTCTCTCTTGCCACTTGTTGTGTCAATTCTCTTTTCAGCTCCTTTATTAAGTTTTTATAAACTTCTCTCTGCACTTTATTACTTAAAAGATCTCTCAAAGCCTTTGGTTGTCAAACTTATTTCTGAAAGGGTTTCTCTTCTTAACTCCATCATTATCATCCTTTTTTTCCTCCTGTATCTTGAAATCTGGGATAAAGCTCCAAATTGTCAAATTCACTTTTCCATCTTCCCTTCTTTCCACTTTCACCCATATTTGCTCCATTAATAAGTTCATCTATTGTCTTGTCTTTATCTTCTATATTTTCATTCTCTTCTTTAATTTTTGGGGCTCCAACCCCATCATCTTTTGCTGTGAGAAACAATAGTCTATCCAACTTCTTCTCAACTCTCCCAAATCCTTCGAAAATATTTTGAATTCCAGCCAGGATGTTTTAAAGTTTTAAGGTTTCCTCATCTGGATATTGATCCATTCCCCCCCCAAAAAAAAAGTGAAGGAGAAAAAAAAGAAAAGGGAAGTCTGATAGCCACTGCCACTCTAGCCTTCCAAGCCTCTTTTGTGTGTGTGTGTGTGTGTGTGTGTGTGTGTGTGTGTGTATATTTAGTTTAAGTTAACTGAAGCACAAGTTATTTTATACTTTTCAAAGGAGAAGGGTTCTATCTTTATCTTTCCTTTCCTTCTCTTGCCAAACTATTTTCCAAGAGCACCTGCAAAAAACAATTCGTGCCCTTGACTCTTTATCAGATTTTGTAAGCAAGTTGCAAACCCTTCAGTCACAAAATTAAGATCAAATAGGAATGAACAAAGGATACATTGTTTCAAAGCGAGAACTCCAGACTCTGGTTTCCGAATGGCAGATTCAACTTTTTCATACTTTTCTCAATCTTATAGAAAACAAAAATCTTTAGTTGTCTTTGGTGGAATTTAATAACAAATAGTAGGAAGAATTTGTTAAAATAAAAAAAAAAGAGTTTTAATTTAAGCCAAAAAATAAGGTGATAAAAAATAGAGGAAAAAAATCTATCCATTCAGTTCAAGCGGAGAAACAGGAAACATTACGGTCACTTCAATCCACAAAATATCATTACAAGAAAAAACAAAACTTTCCAAGGCAGCCCCATAAGAATTAAATTCACCACTTTATTCTTTTACTTAAATGACTAATTTATCTTTTTAAAAAAGTTTCTTTGGGCAATCTTTTCAGAATAAAAGAAAACCTCACCCGATGGACTCACTTTCACTTCTTTCCTTCCGGAGCCATCGACTTTGTCAGCCAGGGGGCTGCCTGTTTGCCACTGGCTTGAGATGCTTCCCTTGGGTCAATCAGGGAGTTTGTGATATCCCTGGGACCAGCAAGGCTTTGTCTTCCTGTTCACCATCTCTATGGGACGGCTTAGGTCCTGCCGGATCCTTGCAAGGCCGCAAAAGGTCACTGGACTCGCTTATAGTTCAGGGCCATGGCAGGCCACTCCAGATGGCCTGCCGCTGCCTCCCTGCCTCACGCTAAGTTGCAGCTTACCTACCTCCTCAGAGTCGGCAGGCAGCAATAGAGAGCCAAGAAGGAAAAAAGGTAAGTGGATTTAGATAGGGTTCTTAGTGGCAGGTGGGGCGATTGGTGAGCCAGCCAATCAGTGAGCAGTGGGTGGGACTAGGATAGTGCAGATGGGCAGGGGGAGCAAGCAATGGAGTGGCTTCCAGATGGGTGGGGGTGAGCGAGCGAGCAACAGGGCCGGGGCAGGTGTTCGGGTTCACCAGTGGAACCTAACCGGTTTGGTAGATTTGATGAACTGGTTCAAGCGAACCTGCGTGATCCGGTAGGAACCCACCACTGCCATATCCCCACCATTTGTTTTTGCTTGCCTACAGCCACCATGACTGGAATGGGGTGGGTGGACAGATAGCCACCCACTGCATCTGATAAGCTGGACTGCGTGCCTCCCGCCACTGTGCCTCTACCTGTGGCTTAAAGAACTGGTCTGATGGCCGTGACACCTATACCCACCTGCATTGCCTGGGCTGCAAGGCCCCAAAGTGCACAAGTGTGGTGCACATGGAGCAGGGCTGAACACAACTTATTGGATGGCCTGGCACACATTCAACTGGCCATTGATTCAGTCAATGAGCAGCCAATGGGCCAATGAGCTGAAGCTGCTGTTGGGCACTGTCAGCCCCCATGCACTCACTGCCTCCTCTGCATGCCAAGGGGGAATGTTTGGCCAGGCTGGGCCATGGCCAAAGTGGTGGGGACTTTCCCCTTGCCATCTCCAGGTCTGCCCCATGGGCCAGATCTAAACCTAGTGCAGACCAGATCTGGCCCATGGACCTTGAGTTTGACATGCCTGACTTACATTATCAATTTTCAGCCATGATGCTCATAGGCTCTATCTACCTTACAGAATTCTTGTTTGAGATAAAATTGAGGCTACATATTCCTTTTTAAGCTTCTAAAACTCCTTATATTCTGTAGAAAAGGCAGGATATAAATTTAATACAATGATACATTTTTAATGGTAACATCTGGTGAAGAGCTATCGTTTTATTGAACACTGATTGAACATTCAACTATTTTAATCTGTACTTTTTTTTCAGTGCAATGAAGTGCTGCCAAGTCACATTTGCAGGATTAATGAAATTCAATAGACTGTTCTGAAGATCCAAGTCACCATTTGGATGTCAACAACCCTTGTCTTTAACTTACAAAATGTTTAATTTTAGATTAAGGAGTAGTAATTTTCTTTGTTGTTTTTAACATTAGGCTCTGAAAATTACTCAGCAGAGTTACTCATAGTTTCGAACAGAACTTTTTTATTTTTCTTTAAAAAAAAACACAAATATGTCATCATTTGTCAATCATTAAGACATTGAAGTACAATTTTTTTTTGGTTGTGTGTACCCCTCCCTCCCTCCACCCCCCCACCCCCCCTCCTCCTTCCCCCCCCCCCGACTTCCCAGAACCCGTACACGGTATGGATTTTTAACTAACACAGTCTAAAATCTATTGAGAAAAAAGAAATAAAGAAATTAATGACATTCTAGATTGACCTTAGCTTCTTCTTACTGAACTGACTTTTAACAGTTTAAATCATTTCTGATCTTAAGCATAGGCTAACTGGAATTTCTTAGTCCCGTATTTATTTTGTATATAGTCAATCCATTTTTTCCAGTCTCGTTTATATATCTCATTTGAATGATCTTTGAGATATGCCGATATTTTAGCCATTTCCGCTAAGTTTGTTACTTTCAATGTCCATTCTTGGATTGTAGGCAAGTCTTCCTTCTTCCAATATTGCGCCACCAACAGTCTTGCTGCAGTTATCAGGTGCAGAATCAAATTGGTCTCTACCACTGTAAAGTCAGTACATATACCTAGTAAAAATAACTGAGGACTAAACTTTATCCTTCTTTTAAAAACATTTTGCATGACCCACCATATTTTTATCCAAAATGCCTTAACCTTTTGGCAGGTCCACCATATATGATAATATGTAGCATCGAGAGAACCACACCTCCAACATTTAGGCTGTACATTCGGATACATAGAAGCCAGCTTTTTAGGATCTAAATGCCATCTATAGAACATCTTGTAAAAATTTTCTCTCAGATTTTGAGCTTGTGTAAATTTCACATTTCTTACCCAGATTCTTTCCCATGTATCCAACATTATTGGTTCCTCAATATTTTGAGCCCATTTTATCATACAATCTTTAACTAATTCTGTTTCCGAATCCATCTGTATTAATACATTATATATCCTCTTATATGCATTAAGCTTTGATCTCTTATTTGTTTAAACAGATTATCCTCAACTTGAATAAAACCAATTTTTTGATCTATTTTCACCTAGCCTGTAATTGCCCATACTGGAACCATGTTTGAACTACCTTCTCCTCTTTTAATACTTCTAAAGATTTTAATTGTAATACCCCCCTTTCCGAGGTAAGAAGCTGTCTGTAGGTAATTCTGTCCTGTTTTTGTGCTGTATTCATATTTTCAATTGCGTGTCTAGGAATTGCCCACATGGGTATCTTGTCATTTAATTTATATTGGTATTTCTTCCAAACCCGCAATAAGCATTTCTTAAAATATGACTTTTAAAATTCTTATCCAATTTTTTGTTGAATAACAGATAAGCATGCCAACCAAATACCAGATCGTGTCCCTCAATATTCAATATTCTATCATTGGTTAAATGAATCCAATCACTAATTACAGATAATGCCACTGCATCATAATATAGTTTTAAATTAGGTAGTTTCAATCCTCCTCTCTCACGTACATCTTGCATTATTTTCATCTTTACCCTCGGCTTCTTTCCTGCCCACACAAATTTGTTGATACCCTTCTGCCATTCTAAAAGGTTCGCATCTTTTTTAAGTATAGGTAACATTTGGAAAAGAAATAAAAATTTTGGTAAAATGTTCATTTTCACTGCCGCTATCCTACCCAGCAAAGATAAGTGCAATTTCTCCCATTTTTTCATCTCTGTCTGTATGCTATGCCAAAGTGGTTCATAATTATGCTTATATAATTTCCCATTTGAAGTTAAAATGTTAACTCCAAGATATTTGACTTTTTTAACTACCTCACATCCTAGCATCACTCCTAATTCTTCCTTTTGTTTAATATTCATATTTATAGCTAATATTTTGGTTTTTCCTAAGTTTATTTTAAAGCCAGACACTTGACCATATTGATTAATCGTATTCATTAAACCATACTGGATTCCTGCGGTTGTTCCAATATTATGACCAAATCATCCGCAAAAGCGCGGACTCTATATTCTTGCTGCCTAATCTTGATCCCTTTTAAACCATCCAAGCCCCGTATTTTATTCAACAATACTTCCAAAGTTATAATAAACAATAATGGGGACAAAGGACAGCCTGTCTTGTACCTTTTCCAATTTGAAAAGAGTCTGTTAAACTTCCATTGACTATGATTTGTGCTGTTTGCTGTTGGTATATTGCTTTAATTGACTGTAAAAAATTATCTCCTATCTGCATTTTTTGCAGTATCTTCAACAGAAATTGCCAGTTAACTCGATCAAAGGCCTTTTCAGCATCCAAAAATATAAACGCAGCAGGGATCTGGTTGTTCTTTCCCAAATATTCTAATGCATTAATAATTAATCTAACATTACTTTTCATCTGTCTCCCTTGTATAAAACCTGTTTGGTCCGTATGTATCAATTGTTGAGTGACCAACATTAACCTATTTGCTAATATTTTAGTAAAAATTTATAATCTACATTCAGTAATGAAATAGGTCTATAATTTTTGGGTTGAGTAGTATCTTGATCTTCTTTGGGTATCAAAGATATAAACGCTGTCTTCCAAGATGGAGGGACTTTACCTTCCGTTTGAATCATATTAAATAATTCTCTAAGAGGTTCTACCATTTCTAACTGTAAGTTTTTATAGTAAACCGCTGTCAAGCCATCTGTACCTGGTGCTTTCCCTGACTTTAATTGCTTAATTACCTGCAGGATTTCCCCCGAGGTTATTGGTTGATTCAATTTTTGCCTGTGTTCTTCTCTAACTGAAGGTATTTTCTCTTTGTCTAAATATTTGTCTATGTCTAAACCATTAATTTTATCCCCTTTATACAGTTCTGTAAAAAATTCCCAGAAAGCCTTTTGAATCTCTTCCTGTTGAAACACCTCCTTCCCTCTGTAAATCAGTTTAGATATATTTCGAGTTTTCCTTTTTTTTCCTAATCTGATAAGCTAACCATCTGCCAGGTTTGTTTGCATTACAAAAAGTATTGTGTTTTGCATATAATAAATTAGTAGCTACCTGGTCAGAGATCAACATGTCAAATTGAGATTTTAATATGTTAATAGCTTCCTTAACCTTTGTATCGTCTGGGTTCATTGTTAACTCCAGCTCTTTTCTCTTAATTTCCTCTTCCAGTTCTGTTCGTTTTAACCCTTGCTTATTTCTATGTGTTTTATTATATTCATCAAAACTCCTCTCATATACGCTTTGCTTGCGTCCCATACAAATTCCATAGATGTACCCTTATTCATATTCAAAACAAAATATTCAGATAGTAATTTTTTACAATCATTAATATACTTTTCATATCTAAATAAGTTTTCATTCAATCTCCAAGACCTTCTTGCCTGCACTACCCTTCCCAACTCCATCCAAACTGGGTTATGGTCCGAAAGGACCCTAGCTGCAATCTTTGTTTTCTTGACCCTAGAAAGCAAATCATTAGTGGTTAGAATAAAATCAATCCTTGAGAGGGATTGATGCCTGTCCGAGAAGAAAGTGAAGTCATATTCCTCTGCATTTCTTTCTCGCCAAATATCTCTCAATTCAAAATCATCCATAATGTCAAAGAAAGATTTGGGTAACTTTGCTCGCATCTTGGTATTTAGGCGGGAAATCTTCTTATCTCTCTTAGTGTCTATCACTCCATTCCAGTCACCCAATAGTATACAGGAACTATAGTCCCACTGTACTAATTTAGCATGAAGATTTCTATAGAATCTATCTTGCTGTTGATTGGGAGCATAAATTCCCAAAAGTAATGTCTTTTTCCCTTCTAAGATTAAGTCTAAAGCAATATATCTTCCGAAGGGATCTGCTTCTATTAATTCAGCTTTCATATCTTTCTTAAGTATACAACTATACCATTCTTCTTTTCCATAGCAGAAGCTGCAAAATGTTGACCAAGTTTTGAGTTGATCAAATATTTTGATCAGTTGACTTGATATGAGTTTCTTGCAAACAAATTACATCGTTCTTAAACTGTTTGAGATAATGAAATATTTTCTTCCTCTTCTGTGGAGAGTTCAGTCCGTTGACATTCCATGTTAAAATCTTAGTTGTCATCTTTGGTTGGTTGAAGCATTTTTAGAGCTTCCTGCACGGCCTGTTTAACCTTAGGTCTAGCTCCTCCCACTGCTTCCAGATTTGTTATTGTAGTTCCTTGATCGATGGCCGATGATTGTTGATGCTGTTGCTTTTTAGCTTGTTTCTCCATACGTCTAGTAGTCATGCGGCTAGGTCTTGGTTCCATAGCACCTTGCACTTCTAGAGAAGAGAGATGCTCCATCTTGTCTGGTGGTTGTGTAGTTTGCTGTCTATCCTGTCCTTCTTGTGGTCTTTCTCTAGGTCCAGATGGTGCAGGGTGTCCGGCCTTCAATATATTATAATAAAAATCTCGGGCTTTCCATACAGAGTTGAGGCGGGTACCTTTGCTTATCAAATGTAAATATGATGCCGAATGGTGCATCCCATCTATACTGTATCTGACGATTTCTGAGTTCTTCGACCAAAAAAGCGTAGTCTCTCCTGGCTCTTAACATTTGAGGTGGTATCTCTTTCAAAACAGCCAGGTCTTGACCGCCAATTTGAAGCTTAGTGTTATAAGACGCTTGCAGTACCATATTCTAAGCTCTCTTGTAGTAAAATATATAACGATGTCTCGAGGAAGCTGCTTCTGCTTTGCCAGCCAGGAGTTAACGCGGTAAGCTTTGTCAATTTGCCAGTCTTGGTTGGTCCCTGGTCTTCCCATCAGGCGGTCAAAAGCTTCCGATAGGATCTGTTTCAGGTTCTCCTTGTTTCTCCTCACGCAGCCCCCTTACTCTTAATGCGAACTCCATTTGTCGGTACTGTATCATAATAATTTCTTTTTCAGCATTTTCCACTTTTTGTTCCACCACCTCTGTTTTCAATGTCAAGTTAGCATTGGCATCATTAAGAACCTCTAGAGTATCTTCCACTCCAGAAATATGTTTTGTTAATACAGTTACAAGACTCAGCATATCGTCTCTAATTTTATCAACCTTAGCCTCAAATTTCTCATACAGCTCCTGTTTAAGTCCTTTTATTTCACTTTAATTTCTTCTTTCATTTCTTTTATTTCCTCTTTTCTCTCCTCTCTATTATCTCTAAATTTATCTTCCATTTTAATTGTCTGTGCATTAAGAGCCTCGCTTAGATTACTCAGGAAAAATTCTTTCGTTAACACATCCCCAGCAGGGGGCGTAGGAAGCGGAGGCTGCAACTTTGTGCCAGGCACTGAGGATGTGCCCCTGGAAGTAGAGGGTGACGACTTCAAGTTAATATTTGGTTTTGAGGCCATTTCAAAATTTATCTGCCTGCAGTTAATAAAACTCTATTGCCTGAATATGCAGCTTTAAGTAAAGAGGCTTTTATTTTGAAGTTTAAGGCTTGGCAAAACTTTCAGTGAGTAAACATTGTAACAAGACCGTTCAGCAGATTCATCACCATTTAACTTCCAGATAAGCAAGGTTAATGAAGGAGTAAAATTCTTCTATTGTGAAACCAAAACATATGATAAGCAATCTCTTTTGTTTTGAATTCTTGTGAGGATTAGCAAAAAGTGTTCGTTATTACCGGAGAAACCAGCCTGCTTGGCGCCATTTTAAAAGCCTCTGAGTAAATAATTTTTCGGAGGAGAAAAAGAAAGAAGCTAAAATGTTGATAAGCAATTATTGTCCACACAGTAAACGGATTCAGCTCGTGATAAGATTAAATCAAACAAACTTTGAGCAGAGTGGGGGAGACCTACTTTGTCCTGCACAAGGCAGTTTGAAGTTCCCAGCACGGACAGCCGTTCTGCCTTGGGCTAGCCCCCCTTTCCTTGCAAGCACAAAAGCTGCAAAAATCGAAGAGCATTTGCCAGCAAAACAGTTTCTTCTTTCCTTCTTGCCTGAAGGATAAGAAAACCTGATAAGACGTCAGATGGAAGATCCTCTAAACAGGTACGTAGCCAGGAATTCGGAGGCAGCTGATTTTTTGCTGCCACCACCAGTAGGCTCCTCCCAGGAAGTAGCAGAGTTACCTCATAAAAGACAGTGTCAAATAAAATGACTTGTTTTTTTTAAAAGTAATTTTGATAAAATCAGGTTTGATTTCCTGATGCTATCCTTGGCTGGGGGTGGGCTCTCTGTAATGTCCTTTTATTTTTATGCTCCAGATGCATGCCTATTATTCAAGGGTTTTGAGCAGCTTTATCCAATTATTCCATCTTATAAAACTGTTGGAATACTCACTCTGTTCTCATGGATAGCTGCTGAAAATGCCAGACAGCAAGTTTTTCAAACTTTAATCTTAATGGTGGAAATATCTTTCCCTGTACAGGGTGACATATGTAGAAAATCTCTGTGCTATTATTATCCTAGTGTTCTGCTTATAAAAAGATACAGTAGGTAATTTAAATAAAGAATAGACAAGTTTTCATGTTCCTCTGGCAACTTTGTTGCTCAGTGATGGCATATAGATGATACTTGTGAAGCCTCAAATTTTCTATTAGTTTATCAGAATATACAAATACAAAGGAAAATAAAATAATGGGATACAAGGGTAGGAAAAGGGGGATAGAATGGGAAAAAAGAAAATAAAAAAGTATGACTTCTGATTCTTTTTAGCACAGTAGAAGGTAATAACATTGCAATCTCAACTTTTACTTTTACACAGTAGCATATACAACGTTTTCTATATTTTTCTATTTCTATAACAACGTACCTACCTAATCAGCAAAACCAAAATCAAAGATTTGTTTTTTTCATCGCAAGCAGAAAATCTGAAGCAGTTTCCAAATAGGAACAAAATAAGTGTTCCTTTCTTTAATAAGAGCAATCAATTTAATCATCTCTACTTTTTTCCTTGCCGTGGAAAATAATGTATATTTCTGTTTTCACTTATATTTTTGTTTTCACTTTATAAACTCTAAATGTTATATTAACAAAATGCACATATTCTTTCAGATGCTTTTAAAGGGAAAAATAAACTTTGTGTAAATATTATTGAAACAAAACCCTGGCAAGACTGAGTGGCTCTGGGTTTGTGGTTCGTTGGCTCAGGGAGAATTGACAGCTCTGGTCTTGGAGGGGTGGCACTACCCCAAACAGACCCTGTGTTTAATCTGGGGGTTCTCCTGGACTCATTCCCTTGCTCAAAGAGCAGGTGGCGGTCGTGGCCAGGAGGGCCTTTGCGCAGCTGCAGATGTGCACCAGTTACTCCCTTTCCTGCATCAAACAATCTCTACTTACAGTCACTCATGTCCTAGTCATTTCCTGTTTTTGACTATTGCAATGTGCTCTACATGGGGCTGCACTTGAAGAGCATCTGGAAGTTCCAGTTGGTGCAAAATGCAGTGGCTCTCATGGTTTTGTGCAGATCCCAGTGTGCACAAATATCACATCTCCTGCAGGCGGTGCATTGGCTCCTGATTTGCTTCCAGGGGCAATTCAAGATGCTGGTTGTAACCTTTAAAGCCCTTCATGGTTTGGGACCAGGTTATCTGAGGGACTGTCTCTTACCGGTCACATCTACCCGACCTATCAATGCGGAGAGGTAGGGAATGTTGTGGGCCCCATCCCCTATGGAGATACATCAGATGGGACCCAGAAGGTGGTCCTTCTCCATGATGGCCCCCTTTCTCTAGTACATAATTCCGCCAGATAGTAGAATGGCACCCACTCTAGCATTCTTCTGGAGGGTACTGAGACCTGGTTCTGCCAGCAGGCCTGGGGAACCCAGAGCGGATGGAGCCCATTAAATGGCTCATGTCAGGTGCTATTCAGAGGGGTGGAGGGCAGGGGGGTGATGTTATTATATTAATTTATTGTATGACTCTTTATTTGTTTTATGTTTTTATTATGAGGCTTTATATTCGTGAGCCACATTGAGTTTGCGATGTGCAATGGGCGGCAATATAAATGGCATAAATAAATAAAGTGAATTTTAAATTACTGTTTAATATATGTAAGAGGAAGTTAAAAATAGAGGTACTAGAATTGATTTTAGAAATATTTTAAACAGAAAAGTTTAGCTTTAAAATGGATGTAAAAGATACTTATTCAAACATATAAAGATGCATTACAAATGTACAATAGCTCATTCCTATCTCATGTAGCTATTCCTCAGAATCATACATACACTACATATAGAGCATAAGCAGGTCCAAGTGAGGATGTATAAGTAGTTGGTCTTCCTCTTCATGACACTTTCAGTAGATTGGATTTCGTTTCTCATGAGTACCACCAAATCAGCAATTGTTGTCCTGATGTTCTCCTCCGGAATCCTGTTAATTAATTGATCGTAGATTTTTAGGGAGTGGTATTTTGCTGGGAATGTTGGCTAAAATATAGCATTCCGTAGAAATCTACTAATTGATTGATTGAAATGGGGCAGAAGGAGGGCAACATCTTAATTTGAACACACCTGTATTAGGGGAGAATATACTATTCTTTCAAGAAACTCCTCCTCTATAATAATAGTACAGTTGTTCAGATTTTGTTCACAAACAGATTTTTCTGTGTTCCTTTTTTGCCCCACCTCACTTTCCTACTTTAACATAACTAATCTTTCTTACTTCTATGACCTTCATCACCTAGGTCCCTTTGTTTCCCTTCCTTTCTGATATGATCACTGTAGCCATTTCCTCTTTATCACCTTCTTCACCCTATCATCTGTCTCTCATTTTACTTCTAGTACTATTAAATTTTGAATTTTGTAACTTTACAAGCCAATATTGTTTAAGTGTAGGAGTTTCTATAACCCCTTGCTTTGGTGTTTTTAATCAGAAGCAGTGAATTGTGCCCATCCTGACCTTTCACTTGCTTCTAGTTTTCATTGCATTCTTCGTTGCAACCTAAAACCAAGGCTTCAAGATGTTATACTGCAGAACACAGAAACCTTACTAGCTATTCTTTCAGATCTCTCCACGAGGAGAAAATATTTTCATGATTTTAAAATACCACATTTTTAAACATGTTTCAAATTGTACAATTATATGGCAGACAGAATGAGAAAGAATAGCATTGGTTGTGTTTGTAGGTCAGAAAAAGCTCAATATAAGGAGACAGGATTTTTTCCCCCCCTTTCCATCAGTTGTACAAGCTGATTAAATGTAGCAAAAATGTAGAAATCTTTCTTTCTTGTCTGATATGTCTGACACTCAAAAAACCTGAATGCACGATATGGCTAAATGTACAAAAGAGCTGATAATCAGCTAGAGTTGATTTTGATACTCTTTAAGATTCTGAGCTGAGATATGGACAGTAAAAGAGTTTCTACTTCCTTCCACCTCAGTCTTCAAATACTCCAGGTGGACTTCTTTTCATGGAGAAAAACAGTGATCCAACATGATGAAAAAGCAAACAATCTTATCTACCTATTTTTCTACAATTCTTTGAGTCCATATTAGAACACATCTACTGTTATAGGACACCACTATTACCAAATACATATAAAACATATTCGAATGAAATAACTTGATTATACAGCTAAAACATCACCTTAAGATTGTATCTTTTTGAGTTTGTGCAGCAAATTGACTGTTTCCTTAACAAACCTAACCCTAACCCTCAACAAAAGACCACTAACAATAACCTGGACTGGAAGCCCAAACCCTTTCTTCTAAAATAAAACTGATTTAAACAGAATTAGACCATTTTTTATTGGCAGCTTCATTCTAGGTTTTACTTCAAATAATATAAAATCAAATAAACTAATAGATGATTCATATTCTGTTTCTACTTCTCCCAGTTCTGCCTGTGCATGGTAATTGCTTAAATTTCAGATATCAGAAATGAACACACAGCTGTTAGGATTCCTAAGTCCAGAAAGCAAAAATAACAACAACCCTATTAAATGCAGCCTGTGGACTGTAAGCTGCACTTTTCAACATTACACAGAATTTTGACATAATTTAATTACAAGTCCTTGCAATGTGTTAACTGTGAATTACCAAATGCTAACAATCAACTAAGAGAACTAGTTTAATGTAGTGTTAGGGCACCAGACTAGAACTGAGAGACCATGAATGCTAGTCCTGTCTTAGACATAAAGCTGGTTGGGTGACTGTGGACCAGTAATTGTCTCTCAGCCCTTAGATGAAAGTAGTGGAAAACTACTTCTAAAAATCTTGCCAAGAAATCCAGGGACTACTCCAAGCAGTGGTAGGAGTGAATACTGACTTGAAAGCAGCCTTATCCCCCCCAAAAAACCCCTGTCAAATGAAAATTAAAATGCAGGTGATGCAAGCATTTTTTTAAAAAACCACCCTAAATACTTTTTTATCTTGCTTTAAAGTGCTGCCTATAGAGGTATCTCAGAGTCAACTGCATATTTAAGATATCAGCACAATTCCCATTCTTACTATATTGATAGACTATTCTGACTTTTGGAGAAGAAGCAGTGGTAGATGAAGACAGCTTTGGTTTTTGTGGAACTAACGACTGTGATGGAATGAGGAACTAGTGAATGTACTGGCACCTCTTCAGATAAAGGAGAGGACTTGTAATCCCTCATTATTGCTACTTATAGATGATTCCCACAAGCAGACTGTTGGGTATTAGAATCTGGAAGCCAAGGAAAGTCAGCTTTTAGCCTTCAAAGAAACACTGGGTTCACTCTCTTTCTTTCTTCATCACTTCGGCAAATTGCTTGTAATTGTTTTTAACAGTTGAAAACCTTTCAGAACAAGTTTCATTCCAGTATGATTCTCCTTCAGTCCATAGTGAAAGAAATTTCATGTAAGTCTAAGAACTTTTTAAAAACCTATTCTGAAAAAAAGCAAAAGGGTGATTTCACAATGGATTAAAATATAAAATTTGAAATTAATTGAGGATTGTTTAAAATCCATTATTAATATATGAAGAGTTGAATCTAAGTGCAAGAAATTTTCCTGTGGGAAAAATTTGGATTACAAAAAAAATGGGAAGAGGAGACTTTGAAGGCGACAACCCAGAAAGAATTAAAGATTAATAATTAAAAGAAAGCATGATCTACTAATATAGAACGGAGAAAAGTATTTTACTTTGTAAGAATTCATGGATTATGGCAACAATGCACTTTGAAATTTTTCTTAAGGTTATCTGGTATCAAAAAAAAATGGACTCAAATAGGAAATAGAATAGGGTACAACTCTGAAGCAGGGGTGGGTTTCTAGCCCCCGTTCCAACCCGGTTCAGTTGGAACGAGGCCGGCGGCATCCTCGCCACGTGCGCGGCGAGCGCGTGCACGCACGCGGGCCATGCATGCGTACTAGCGTCTGTGCGATGCTCAAGCTGCTCCTGGAGGATCGCGCAGGCGCTGTATGCGTCCTGCGCATGCGTGGAAGCGCAGAATTCGACAAAACCGGGTAAGGAGCGGGCGCGGGGGGGGGGCCTTCGCCGTTCCCGGAAGTTACTTACTTCCGGGTTCGGCGACCAACCGGATCGCAGGGACCGCCGCGAACCGGTTGAAACCCACCCCTGAACTGAAGGGTCCATGGTGCTCTCTGAATTTGGTTGCCTTCTTGCAGATGTTTCATTACTCAAACTAGGTAAGATCATCAGGGTACAAACTGAGAACCAGGCTGTTCTGGATAAGGATTTTAAAATGATATAAGAATGATATGGAAAAAGATGTTCCACAGGACTTACAAATGCAACCAGCTGATGTCTTAATAATTAAAAGGACACATAAAAAAAAATCAAAATGTGACTTGGACCACTTTCATCATGGACTTAAAAAAGAAAAGTGTGATATTCATGATGGAGTTCCTGAGAAAAAAAAACAAGAAAATGAAATGAAATCAGTTTTTAGGACAATATTTAAAGAGAATACGCATTAAAAAAATTAAAGCAAAATGAACTAATATGGTTGGCTATTTGAGATTTTATGTCTGCCCATCTGCCCCCGCGCGCGCGCGCGCACACACACACACACAACACACACACCACACACACACACAGGCACACACAGTTCTTTCCAGTATCTTTACAGAGTTTTTCTTGACAAGGACTGAATGACAAGCCTTTAAAGAAGTGTTTCCAGATAAGGTATGGGAAGAAGCGTTTTGTTTTGTTTTGTATTGTATTTTCACAGAAAGTGATAAGCTATAGTGTTAAAATTTAAAGGACAGGATTGCAAATTGTCTATTCGATTAAGGTTAAAAATATTTTATTTCTACCATGTGTTAAACTTATAAGCAATTGTCAGGGTTCCAAAGTAATACTCCCAATGAAGAGAACTCCAAGGCTTGAAGTTCCTCAAGTTTTATTAGATCTCTCATATTGGCACATCTGGGGAAAATCAAATCTAAGAGTTCAGAGTTTTCCCCACCCAAGAGAAAGTCAAAGATCTTCCCTGCACAGGGGTGGGTTGCTGCCGGGCAGTACTGCCGGTTTGACGCACAAAAAAAGGAAAATGCTAATGATTATTTGATTAAATGTAAAATATGCATGTTATTATTTTTGGTAACTATTAACAGACTTTGCTGATAAAGAATGAATGATGGGCTTTATAATAGTTTATAAACAGGACTGAGATATGGGAAGAAAAATATTTTTGGTTGGATATTAGAGAAGGTGAAAAGCTACTGAAATTGTTATATTTGATGAAGGGGAAGTATTTTCTTGTAATATCACATATATCTCTTCGCCTTTTTTCTCGGTATCCTCATTTTTTTCACTTTTATTTTTTCATAATTTGTATTATTTTTTCTCTTATTCTTAACTTTCCCGTCTCGTTTATTATGTTCATAGTTTTCATTTACATCTTATCTGGATTGGAGTGAAAGATTTTATAGTAAGGTAATGAAATCATGTACTCAATTTATGAAAGTACTGCAATGAAACATCATGAGGGTGGGTTCCTCCGGGTTCACCCCGGTTCGCGTGTACTGGTTGGTTGGTGAACACAGAAGTAATTAACTTCCGGGAATGCCGGTATCGGTCCTGTCGCCTGTCGCTGCAAAGCGCCCTTTTGCCGGTGCGTGGCAGCTCGCTCGCTCCCCCGCCCGTCCGCACTAAGCCCAGCCTGCCGCTCATTGACTGGCTGGAGTCCAGCCAATCAGTTAGCAGGCTGGAGGTGAAGCGAAGCATTTAAAATCTTTGCGCTTGACCTCCATTTGAAAATTCCCTTTGGCCTTCGCCTTCCAGGAGCTTGCTGCTTCCCCCTCAGGTAAGCAACTAAGCCCTGGCAGCGGGACTTGGGAGGCTTCGGGTGGGTGGCAGCGGCCCAGTTTCTGTGAGGGAAGGCCTTCCCACGCAAAAGCCGCAGGCTGGTGCACGCCATGCAGCCAAATCCGGGTGGGGGGGCAGTAGCGGTAGTAGTGATCAAAGGCAGGTGGGGGTGGTGGCTTGGAGACCTTCCCTCATGAAAGCCGCAGCCTGGCGACAAAGGCGGCCTACCTTTCGCAAGGGAAGCCCCCGCCCCCCCTCTCCAGCCTCACCTGGCTGGCTAAGCCTGCCAGGTGACCTGCTTAGTAACCCTAGCCTTGTCTGAGGGTCCAGTGTCTTACCTGTTCCTGCTGTCTGCCTGTTGCTTCCATCCATCGCGACGAGGATCCATCCATCTCATCGGAGTGCTGCTGATTCTGCCTGCTGGTAAGTGGCTCGGTTTTTTTTTATTTTTTTAATGTATTTTAAAAAATATTTTATTTTATGCATAGAATTTTTTAAAATAGTTTTACATAAAAATATTGAGTGTAGAATTTTTAAAATGGTTTACTTTAATTTATTTTGGATAGAATATTTTTTTAATTGTCTTAGACTACTTTGAAATGTATTGTGCATAGATTATTTATAATAATTTTATGGTAATTTATTGTGTATGGAATATTATTAATGGTTTTATTTTAAGTTATTGTGTGTGGAATAGTTTGAAATGGTTACAGTGTAAATTATTGCTGGTGGATTGAACTAATGGTTACAGTATTATATGGTTTGCTTGAGTGGTTTGCTTTCCATCATGTCCTTCTTGTCTCTTTCTCTAAATCTAGAGGGAGGGGGTTGTCCAGCCTTCAATAAGTTGCTGTAGAAATCTTGGGCCTTCCATACTGTATTGAGGCAATGTCTTTTTCCAAGGTAGCTAAATGCAATGCCGGCTGGCGCGTCCCATCTAAACTGTATCTGGCGATTTTTAAGCTCTTCAACTAAAAAGGCATAGTCTTTCCTAGATCTCAGCATTTTAGGTGGTATCCTTCAAGACAGTCGCCTCCCGACCCCCAATTTGAAGCTTATTTTTGTAGGACTTCTGTAATATTGTGTTCCTCATATCTCTAGTGGCAAAATACACCACTATATCTCTTGGTAATTGTTTTGTCTTGCCAGCCAGGAGTTAATGCGGTAAACCTTTTTGATTTGCCAATCAAGATTCCCTCCTGACCTTCCCACCTCAGGTCGAAGGCTTCAGAGAGAATCTGTCTCAGGTTCTTTGTGTATTTTCAGGGAGGCCCTTATCCTTAAAGCAAATTCAATTTGTCTATACTGTAACATTATGATTTCATTTTCTGCATTGCTGACCTTTTGCTGGACCGCATCCATCTTCATTACCAGGTTCGTATTAGAGTCGCTAAGATCTTCTAACTTTTCTTCAAGTCCATGTGTATAGCCAGATAGAGAATTCAGAGCCATCAGAAAGTCCCCTCTAATCATTTGATTACAAGTCTTAAGTTCTTCAGACATCTGTTTGTTAGAAGCAGCTATCTGTTCCTTAAGTTTTGCTTCCATGGTATCAGCATGATTTTTAACGCATCAATTAATTCTTTCTGCAGAATTTCCCTTGTCAAGGGGTCCCCTGCAGAAGTAGGAGGAGGTAATGACTGTAATTTAATAGAAGGCGCTGGGAATTTCCGGCACTCTTCAATGCGGGGGGAGGAGGAGGGAAAATTTTTGCTTAGAAGCCATCTCAAGTTTAATCTTCTATAGTCAATTAAAAGTCCAGGTAGTCCAATTATACAGCAATTGCTATTTGGTTTGATAATAAATCACTTCTTGGTAATAAATCACTTCTAGGCTTTGCAAAAATTCTATCCAAGACCTGCCCCTCCTACACAGCTCGGCGCCATTTTTATAGAACTTTCAGCAAGTAATTAGCAGAAGGAATTCTTTGCAAATGGAGCTAAGGATTTATACATACAATTAGATGTTCACAGATATTGGTTCAGCTCGGCTTGAAGTCCACAGTAAATCATTTGTGCTGAGGATAAGCGAAAACCTTCATTCTGCAACAAAAGGCAGAATGAGCCTGGCGTGGAGCTGCTATGCTACTGCTGGTGCCCTCCCCCTTCCTCCCAGAGTTTAGGCTGAGAGGATTAGTTAGAGGGCTTCTGATGCATAGCTTCTCACCTCTCTTCTAGGCCCGAAGAGAGGGTAAATAAACTCTAAACAGCTTGATGAATTGCTGTTTAAACAGTTTAATGACACCAAGATTCCATAGCTGTTAAGAATAACAACTCCCTGTCAGGCTCCACCCACCGGAAGCCCCGTAGGTTCAAACAATTTTTGAAACCCACCCCTGAACATCATGGTTCATAGAACTATGTGAAGAGGACAGTCCGCCAGTCTAGGAAATCTCAGAAGCATAGCAGTTCTGTGGAAAAACTGGAACATTTCCTTACATAATAGTGTGCATTTCTGAAGGTAAAACTTGGTAGTGGTTTGCCATGGACAGACTCTACTATTTTTTTTAATACTTTTGATTTTTAAGCTGTAACAATGGAACAAAATGTCTTGAGGAAATGCCACTGCAAGCAAAAGTTACTTTTTTGTAGCCTAGTGCTAAGACACCACCAGAAAGGAGTGATGTGGTTAGCATCACATATAATGTCTTTGACCTCTGACCACTTTTCATTTTCTTGCTCTGTGGTGATATCAATTTGTACAGCAGTTTTAAAAAAATCAGGAGATGAGCAAAAGATTTCATATTTGTGAACATAGCAGAGTCAGCAGCAATCTGGTATTATATGTTTACCTCTTGTTCTATGGCTAGTGACAGAACAGAGAAAATGGAAATGTGTATTGGTGGTCACTGCTGGGGCAAATGCAACATATGGTTAAGTTCATTAGTATAACAAGTTCAGCTAGTTTAATGATGCTCATTGAGGTTTCACCATGATTCTTTTTAATTTACAACTGTTTCATATGTCTGTTGAATTCACTTAACTCTACTTGAGTATCTAATATTGCCCACATACTCTACTGGGATATTTGTATATGTGCACATATTATCCATAATTTAAAGCATTTAAAATTTAAATCATTCTCTCTCCTGAGCATAATGAACTACTTTTAGAATTTTGTAATGCAGGAATAGATCAAAACATACCTTTATTACAAAGAACAACCCTGTAATAAACAAGCTTAGTTACAGTTATTATGAAATTCTTCAGGATTCATGTAAATTATAAGGAGCAAGTTACTAAATTTTGTCATATTGAGAACTTCCTATTCAGATCTCAGTTTAATTTTAAAAAGTAGCCACAGTTGCATTATTGGTATAATTTTCTTTTTTTAAGTTAATTTTTATTAAAGATTTTTTTGCAGAATAAAAATCAATACAAATTTAGAAAAAAGAAGTAAAAAAAGTGATACGTAATTAAGAAAAGATAAAAGAATAAGTTATAAATGAGTGGGTCTGAATCTTCTTTATAGTAGATTTCCTTGTGCCTTTACATATTTCTATATAGTTCTCATTCTAATCAACAAACTTATAAATCCCAACTTCATTTTTGTTGTTGTTTTCAGCAAAAAGTACCTTTTTACAGTCATTAACAAATGTAGTTATTGCTTTTCACTAATTAAACAAATTAATTTTGCCATCTTGGCAAATTCTGTTATGTTCAATAACCATTTCTCCATTATGAGTATTTCAAAGTATTTCTGTCTTTGACATATACTCTTGACATTTATAGAAACTTCCATTTTTAGTTGCCTATTTTGGTATTATTTTCTATGCAAGATCAAGGTGCAAATTTTTTTTTTTCATTCTTTGTTCTTAGCATTTCAGATGACAGAAATGAAGGCATTAATAGATTATTCAATGTGTTTCTTAGGACTTGGGGAGTGAAATGATAGTGGTGGTTTAGATAGATGGTGTCAATTAAAAAATGACTTATTTGACAAGTCTGTAAAGGTAAATGTAATGCCCACACTCCAAAATAGATCAGTAGAATAATCTTCACTGGAAATCTTGATGGCAGGTCCCTTATGATAATCTATGATATTTTTGAAGCATTTAATGCTTTCTCAGATTAATTCAATTAAGCAACTTGACACTGATAAAACAAATCCCATATCTTATAAAATTGCTCGTCTTCTTGTTGTCTAATTTAAAATGTCAATTTGCTCATTTCAGCACACCTCCATTATTTTTCGAATAACTTCTTCCTGTTTTGATATTGTTTCATTTTTCCAGTTTTTTGCAATACAAATCTAGCTGCTGTTAAAATGTTTACAATCAATATTTTTAAGTCTTTGTTGTAGATTTCTGGTATAATTCCCAGAAAAAAAATCTCTGGTTAAGATCTATGTATTTGTGTATCATTTCCCCCAACCACATGTCAATTTTAGTCCAGTATCTTCAATACAAGTCCACCACATTGTGGTAATATGAGCCCAGTGTCTGATGACATTTCCAGCACTTTTCTGATTTATTCTTGGACATTCTTGCAATTCTCGTTGGGGGGTAGATGCCACTTGTAAAACATCTTATACAAATTTTCTCTATATGCAGTTGACATTGTCATTTTTTAATTTTGAGATCACAATTTCTGCCATTTCTCTAAATCAATCCCATGCCCAAAGTTTTTCTCTCAGGCTATCATATTTTCTTAACTTGTTCCTCTAATAAATATCCATTAATTTTTAATTACTTTTTCATCAGTACCTATTAAATTTTTATCTAAACTCAGTCATTTTGCTTGTAAAGACCTTTTGATTTTCTATCTTCATATATCTAGATTGTATCTGTACATATGAGTACCCATCATTTTCTATTCCTTCTTTGTTTCAACTCTTGAATAGATTTGAGTTCACCCTCGCATTCAGTATTTCAACATATCTAACTGTTTGTTCCTTTTTATATATTAATTCGATATGAAAATGCTTCAATCGTTGATATCAGACTGGAGTTTTTAAGTAGTGTAATCTTTTAACCTTTTCCCAATTAATAGCAAAGCCTCCCTTATATAATGTCTTCTAAAATAACCATGTGCTTTAGTTCCCTTATACCATAAAAAAGCATGCCATCAGTAAATTATGACCCTCTATTCTATAATCTAGAGTTTTTTGTGTGTTATCCACTCCTTAATCACATCAGGTTTGTTGCTTGATAATATAACTCCCAGTCAGGTAAACCCAATCCTCATCTAGTTCTAGCATCTTGTAACAATTTGAGTTTTATTCTTGCTTTTTTCCTTGCCAAATAAACTTCAAAACTATTTATTTAGATCTTCAAAAAAGTCCTTGCCCAATCTGATTGGGACTGTGTGGAACAGGTATAGGATTCTGGGTAAAATGTTCATTTTAATTGTAGAATGTAGAATTTTCTCATTTCATCAAGTCAGTCTCAATTTGTTGTTTTAGTCCAGTATAATTGTCCTCCTTGAGAGTGCTACATCTAGCTGATAGGTATATCCCCAAATATTTAACCTTGCTTGTTATTTGAATATACAAAGCTTCTGCCAACTCTTCCTTTTGTCTTAATGGTATGTTCTTTGTCAAAATCTTTGTTTTGTCTTTATTTATTTTCAAACCTGCTACTTTTCTGTACTCCTCTATTCTTTCTAACAATTTGGGTGCTGTCTCTAGTGGATTCTTCAAGAATAAAAACCAAATTATCTGCAAACGCTTGTAGCTTGTGTTCTTCTTTTTTAATCTTCATTCCTTTTATTTCTTCTTCTTCTCTAATCTTTCTATTTAAAACTTCTAATGTTAAGACAAAAAGTAACGGTGATAATGGGCAACCTTGTCTCGTACCTCTCTTTATTTCAATAGAATCTGTCAATCTCCATTTACCATTATCTTTGCTGTTTGTTTATGATATACCATTTGTATGGTTTGAATAAATTTCTTACCAAAATTCATCTGTTCCAATTGTAAAAACATAAATTGCCAATTTATGTTGTCAAAAGCCTTCGTGCATCAAGAAACATCAAGGCCATTGTTTTTTCAGGATGAGCCTCATAGTATTCCAAAGTATTCAAATCATTCTCATATTGTCTTTAATTTGTCTCTTTGGTTAAAAAAAAACATTTTGATCAGAGTGAATAAAGCTATTTAAGAATTTGTTTAGTCTCTCTGCTAATATAGATGCAAATAGCTTGTAATCTGAATTTAATAAAGAGATTGGTCTATAGTTCTTGGTTTGTGTTAAATCAGTCTCCTCTTTAGGTAGCAATGCAATGTATGCTTCTGACCATGATTTAGATATTCTGCTCTCAGATATCACGTCATTCATAACTTCTAAGAATGGGAGAGACAAGTTTCTTCAAATGTTTTGTAGAATTTCACTAGTAGTCCATCTGGACCTGGGGCTTTTCCATTATTTTGTTCTTTAAGTGCTTCCATTAACTCCATCATTGTTATTTTTACTTTCCAACATTTTTCTAGTTTCGTCTGATATTGGGGAAGATTAGCATCCTGTAAATACTTTTTAACTCCTCCCTCTTTCACTTTCTCTTGTTCATGCAGCTTAGCATAGTAGTCTTGTATAATTTTTTTTCTCAGCATTTCCATACTGAATTTGTCCTGCTCATCTCTAATTGGAATATTTTCTTTGCTTCTCTCTCTTTTTTCAGTTTATATGCTAACCATCTGCCTGGTTTATTTGCATTTTCAAAATAATTCTATTTGGCCTCTAATTTTTTGTGCCAGTTCTTCCTTTTCCAGTAGATTCATTTTATGTTTGATTGTATCCATTTTTATTTTAACATCTTTTTTTTGTGACTCTGTATTACAGAGAGGTCTCTGTAACTCTTTTTCAAGTATTTTATAGTCATTGTCTAGGGCTTTATGTGTTTGTCTTTTCTTTGAATTTCTCTTCCTTGTGTAGTCTATTATCAGATCTCTAATAGCCTTCATTGTATCCCAAAGATTCTGCATTGATGTATCTTCTTTTCTATTTTCTTTAAAGAAACAGGCCAATTCTTTTTCCATTTTCTGTACAAATATGATATTATTTAGTGTCCACATAGGTCTTGTCCTTTGGCCTTTTCATTTAATTGTAATTGGATTATAGTCCGCCCAAGTGCTTGTTTCAATCTCAATTTCTTGTACATTGCAAATCAATTCTGTTGAGGCCCATATCATATCAATTCTGGAAATGATGAATATCTATTTGAATAAAAAGTATATGTTCTTTTGTAGTATTTCTTTCTCTCCATATATCTTTTAAATTTATTTCATCTATCATACTGAAGAAGGATTTCGGAAGCAGTTTTTCTATTTAACTTTTGTTGTTTGTGTGTTTTGTAGTCCATATTCTGGTTTACAATGCCATTAAAATCACCCATCATACAAATATCAACATAGTCCAAATCCAAGATTTTTTGTGTGCAATTTTTATAAAATTCATCTGCTTTTCATTAGGAGCATAGATTCCAATTAGAAGTATTTTTTTAATATCCATAATTTCCACCATCAAAATTCTTCCCTCTTCATCTGCATAGACTAGTTTCGCTGGAATATTATCTTTAATATAGAAGATCACTCCTCTTTTCTTACAATTCGCCAGTGGTAGTAACATTTTCCCAAGCTTTGGTTTGTTAGTAGGTGTTCATGTCTCTTTTGAATATGTACTTCTTGTAGGCAGATTATGTCAAGTTTTAGCTTTTCTAATTTGTGAAATATTTTCTTTCTTTTAATTGCTGAGTTAAGTCAATTTATATTGATTGTGACCATTTTTCCCCTCCATATTATACTTTATATACAAGATTTATAGCTCTAGTTGATCTGGGTTCTCATTGTTCTCTGAGATTTATACCACCCACCGGACATTCTTCTTTATCAATTCCGCCTACAGTTCCTTCTACTTTTTCAATCTCAATTATGGGTGTCTCCAGTAGTTGTGCCACTAATTCATCTTTTCCAGTTTTCTCAACCATTTCTCTGAAATGTTCTGCATAGAAAGCTTCTGCCTTATCGATTGTATCTATTTATATCTTTATCCTTGCCATGTAAATAATAGACTTTCCAGTATGAGCCATCTATAATTAACATCTTTTTAAATCAGAACCTTACTCAAGAATTGATATTCTCTTCTCTCTCACTCTCTCAGAATTTGTTTCAGAAGTACAATCTCCTTGCCTTTATATTCTAATTTTCTATCTCCCATTTCTGTAGTATTTGTAGTTTGATTGCTTTCTTGGTAAATCTTACGTGGACTTCCCAGGGAAGGGCATTTCTCATTGCATATCTTGTATGTACTCGGAATTCTTCATCTATGCTGTCCATCATCTTCTCTTGGGTTATCTCTAATACGTTTGTCCACAATCTCAGATATTATCTGTACTAGGTTCTCTCCTCTTTCTTCTATGTTTTGAAATCTTAGGAAAATTCAGACCTATCCATCTCCCATCCTAATATTCCACTGCTCTCCCTTTCCACGTCACTCAATCTGCTGTCTAACTCCTCAACCTTCTTCACTTCTTGTTGAACTTTTTTCTTCAAATTTTTTGGATTCTATCTTCATATTTCATCATCCAGTTTTGCATATCTTCCATTTTTCCTTCTATGCTTGATTTTTGTTGCTCTATTGTCTCAATTCTTTTTTCTATACTCTCAGTCTTCTTTACAATGGTGTCTAACTTTTCATCCTTGCTATCAGTTCCTGCTTGTAATTTCTGTATCGCTTGCATGATTACCTCTAAGCTTACTCCCTTCTCCTTTTCTTGATGAAGCATCGACTGTATTAATCTTTGTCCTCCTGCAGGTGAGGAGGCAGGAGTTGTTGTAGAACCAACAGGTGTGTTTTTCTATTCATCTTCTAAATTTTTTCTTTTATATTCTAGTCCAGTTAATATCACAAAAATTTAAACATCAATTTTGTTGAAGAAAAAAGATTATAAATAAAGTGAGAGGAGAGAAAAAGAAAGAGGAAAGAGGAAAAAGTGAAAATATCTCACTTAAAAAAGAAAGTAAAGGAATAAAAAAGAAAATAAAGAGAGAGGAGGAAAAAAATCTTCAATCCAATTTACTCAAATTTTAAGGCAAGCCATCCATTTGTGTCCAATATCTTTAAAAGAAAGAGAGCAAAAAAAAATCAGAAATCAATACTTCAAAGCCACAAAAAAAGGGGGAGTCAAAGAGCCAAGAAAAAAATCACCACCTCCCCAGCAAAATAATATAAGAATAGTATAAGAACTGCCACAAAGCTAGAAAAAGTAAATTCAGTCTCTTTTTTTTAAGATAAGTCTTTCCAAGGTCACTCTGAGCTTTCCTTTAGCACTTCTGTTTAGTCTACGGTAAGTTTCAAGATACTGAAAGTTCCACAGGAAACAGCTGTATAAACAGTTGTATTCCTGCCCCTTTCAGCCCTTAACCAAATAGCCTTCAAGGGAATCGTTTCTCTCTAGTAACAATGTTTCACGTCTACTAGATGGCAGTATTAATTGTATCAACACTCAATGCTTGTTTCTTCCATTTTGTTTTAACCTTTCTTTTAAAAAATCAGAATATAACAAGAGTAGCCAAAAAGAAATAAAAGAGAAAATAATCTTCAGAGCAATTAAGATTTAAATATATTCAGTGTCCCCACAAGGTCCAAAATTAAAAGTATAAAAAAGTGCAATAAGCCAATCTACATTGGATCACAATGAAAGTCCAGCCTGGCTTCCGAAAATAAAAAAGGGAAAAAAACTTATATCCGCCGCTTTTCTCTCTAGACAGCCTTATTTTAAAATAAGTTTCCAAATTTAGGGTATTCTCTTTCCAATAGAAAAAAGGGTTTTAAAACTCTCATCAACACAACATGCTTCTCTCCTGTGCTTGCGTGTAGGAGCTGTCAGCAGCTTCAGCAGCCTGGTGGCTGACTTGCGATTGCTGGCAAAGGGGGCTTTTCTGGGTCACCAGAGACTTTGCGAGTGTCTCTGGGACAACTCAATCTCCCCTACTTTTCACCATCTCTTTGGGACGGCTTAGATCCAGAGTAGGACTGTCCAGATGATCCGAATTAGATGGCTACTCTGGAAAAGCTGGAAAGTTCGTCTTTTCACTGTGACGTGAAGCTCCTCCTTAATTGAAGGAGATAAGTGATAATACAATTATGTTGTTAAATAGATTAATAATGATACAATGAAAGACTGATATATATATATATATATATATATATATATATATATATGTGTGTGTGTGTGTGTGTGTGTGTGTGTGTGTGTGTGTGTGTGTGTGTACGTACGTACGTGTGTTTGTGTTGTTATATTTGTGCTGATAAATAAATAAAGGGAGACTAGTATAGATCTATTTCAAGCTATTTAGCTCTCATCAGCTAGCCATACCCTTACTGGGATTTGAACCTGTGGTGTATTGCATCTTAGGCAGACGTCTTAGCCATTAAGCCACAGGCCCTCCTCCTTATCAGCAGAAGCCAGCCAGAGGCTCTCCTCCGAGGGCCAGCCAGCTGACACTGTATGGCCAACGGCACCCGAAGGAGGCCCAATCTATGGGATCTTACTGGTTGCTGGGAGGTATGCGTCAGCAGGCGGTCTTGAAGGTATCCTGGCCCTAAGCCATGTAGGGCTTTAAAGGTGATCACCAACACCTTGAATTGAATCTGGAGACCAATAGGCAGCCAGTACAGCTCACGGAGGATAGGTGTAACGTGAGTGTAACTCAGCACACCCACTATCACCCACGCGGCCGCATTCTGAACTAACTGCAGTCTCCGAACGCTTTTCAAGAGTAGCCCCATGTAGAGCGCGTTACAATAATCCAGCCTCGAGGGTGACAAGGGCATGAGCGACCGTTAGAAGCGCATCCTGATCCAAATAGGGCCCGCAATTGGTGCACTAGGCAACTTGGGCAAACCCCCCCCCCCCGGGTCACAGCCAACAGATGATGTTCCAATTTCAGCTGAGAATCCAGGAGGACTCCCAAGTTGCCAGGGGCGTAAATTTTCTCCCCCCGGGATTAAGGATGGACTGCCCAAACAATCCTTCGGTGACAACATCCAAAGCCATTCAGTCTTATTGGAACTGAGCACAAGTTTGTTTGCCCCCATCCAGACCCTGACAGCCTCCAGACATTGGCACATCATGTCATCACTGAGCTGACAAGGGGCAGAGAGATATAATTGAATATCATCAGCATATTGATGATACTTTACCCCGTGCTGTCGCATGATCTCACCCAGCGGCTTCATGTAGATGTTAAATAGGAGGGGGGACAGGACCGAACCCTGCAGCACGCCACACTCGAGGGGCCTAGGGGTCGACCTCTGCCCCCCAACACCAACTGCGACCTGTTAGAGAGGTAAGAGGAGAAACCACCATAATACGGTGCCTCTCACTTCCACCTCCCCCAGGCATCGCAGAAGGATACCATGGTCGATGGTATCGAAAGCCGCTGAGAGGTCAAGAAGCACCAGGATAGAGGAATGTCCTCTATCCCTAGCCCGCCAGAGATAATTGGTCAGGGCAACCAAAGCAGTTTCCGTGCTGTATCTGGGCCTGAAACCAGACTGACAGGAGTCTAGATAATCCGTTTCTTTCAAGGTCCATCAGAGTTGAAGCGCCACCACCTTATCAACAACCTTCCCTACAAAAGGAAGATTGGAGACGGGACGATAGTTTTTCAAAACAGCTGGGTCCAGGGAAGGCTTCTTGAGGGGGGGGTTTCACTACTGCTTCCTTTAATGGTTGTGGGGAAAACCCCTCCTGCAAAGATGTGTTGATAATCATCTGGAGCCAGCCTCATGTCACCTCTCTGCTGGTCGAAACTAGCCAGGAGGGGCACGGGTCTAATAAACACGTGGAGGCACTCATTGCTCCTATGGCCTTTTCACCTTCCTCTGGGGTGACAAATTCAAACTCATCGCAAAAAATCTGATTGAGACTAGCCCTTGGCATCGCGGCTGGCATTGCTCAAACGGAGTCCAGGTCTGTCCGAATCTGAGTGATTTTATCCGACAGAAACTGAACAAATTCCTCAGCTCTTCCCTGCAAGATTCCCCCACCTTCTCACCTTTCAGGAGGGAGCGGGTCACCCTAAACAGGGCGGCTGGGTGAGATTCCGCGGACCAATAAGAGTGGAAAAATGTGCACATTTTGCCACCCGTATTGCCACTAGATAAGTCATAATAAAGGCTCTTAGTAGTGATCGATCAGACTCAGAAGTACTAGCCCTCCAACGTCGCTCTAGGCGTCTCTTTTGGCACTTCATCTCCCAGAGTTCCTCGGTAAACCAAGGTGCCCTCCTGGAAGCCGCTGCTGCGGAGAGGCCTCAAAGGCGCAATCTGATCCAATGCTCTAGCTGCCGCACTATTCCAGGCAGTGACCAAAGACTCAGCCGGATTGTGGACAAGGGAGTCAGGTATCTCTCCAAGCTCCCTCTGAAACCCCTCAGGGTCCATCAGGCGCCTGGGGCGAACCACTTAATCGGCTCCACCTCCTGCAGTGTTTGGGGTAGTGTCCTGAAGTCAAGCTTCAGCAAGGAGTGATCTGATCATGACAAGGGCAAAGTCTCTATTCCCCTTAAATCAAGATCACGTCTCCACTGCCCCGAGAGAAATACAAGGTCAAGTGTGTGTCCCGCCCTATGAGTCGGACCCTGAACTACCTGGATCAGGTCCATGGTTGTCATGGAAGCCATGAACTCCTGTGCCCCATCAGAGCATCACCAAGAGATGGTAGATTAAAGTCCCCCAATACCATAAGTCTGGGGAACTCCACCGCCAGCCCGGCTACTGCCTCTCGTAGCACAGGCAGGGCTGTTGTGACGCAGCTGGGAGGCAGGTACGTCAACAGCAAGCCCAATTGAACCCTTAGGTCCAACTTCAAGAGGAGAGACTCACACCCCACAATCTCTGGGGCAGGGATCCTGCGAGTAACTAACAACATTCAGACGATAACTGCTACTCCCCCACCCCTTCCAGCAGGCCTGGGTTGATGAGTTCCCTTCCCCGCTCGAATTGGGTGACTGTTGATTGTTTTTAAACTTTTTCTGTATTTGTTTGTTGTGTTACCTTGTGTGTACTACCCCCCTGCCCCCGGGTTTGTTAGCCGCCCTGAGTCCCTTCGGGAATAGGGCGGCATATAAATGCAATAAACCTTTAACTTTAACCTTCCCTGATGTCGTGGTTGGTAGAGCACCTAAACCCATCTGGACACATTTCTGAGAGGGGAACACCCCTCTCTTGGTCCAGCCAGGTTTTGGTTATACATGCCAGGTCTGCCTCCTCGTCCAATATAAATCTCTGAAGAGGGGAGCTTTGTTCACAACCAACCTGGCATTTAGCTACAACAACCTGAGACTGGGGCCCTGTACTCCTCTGACACCAGATCCTTGAGTTGAGCCTGAGGGGCCGGAACAAGCAATCACTGTAATGTAGCGAGTCCTTGTTCCCCGATAATGGCTAGCCCTACAGCTCCCGCCATATCTGCCCCTCCCAGTCTTGACCGGGATGCTCCGACTTCCCCCTATCCCCGTAGACCCCCCCTCTCCCACAACCCCCCTTCTTCCTGGCAGGTCATATATTCCATTCACATCAGGCTGGGACTTGAGTCTGGGTCCCCCCTCCACTCCTGCCTCTGCATTCAGTGGAGGGGACTCCAGGCCGCATCCCCGGTCCTACCATACTTACCGATCAAACACTCTCTTCAAAACACCCCACACTAATTACTAAAATACAATGCAATAAATTGAAAGTGGGACATTTTCTCTCAACATTCACACTATTTTGTTATAGCAGATTTGGTACTCTTAAAAAGCAACCGAAGCTACAGAGGCTATGATTGCAATCCAATACATAATACATATACATATACAAGGGCAGAGGCTAGAAGGGCCCGGAAGAAGAAAGTTAATGTGAAGAAGTACCCCCGATCCAGCCTATGCATAGAAATCTCAGTCCAGGTGAAAGCAAGAAAAGAGTTCACCTCTGCACATGGTCCTGAGGATGCCGGCATTGCAGACTCTCTGGGCTGCGATAACCACTGCGGCTGCTATGTTTTCAAAGGTCCCGGGCAGCTCCCATAGTTCTTACGAAGAGAGACCTTCTTCCAGATCTCACATTTGAGCACGTAAAAATATGACTTCGGTTTTTCCGTAAATCCGATGCAATTAATCAAAATGGCAAGTACTGTTGATGGCAGCAGCTTCTCTCGGAGGAGCTATCATTGAGACGTGGTCTCCAAGTCCTGGTCCAGAGAGTAGTTGACGTATGAGATGGTAAGGTGAGGATCAGCCAGAAACTCCTGCCCCAGGCCCAATAGTGCCTGCCGGTAGGGCTGGAGTTCTATGGGTGATGCTGCTGCTTCTGACATCAGCATCACTCAGCGCCATGTTGAACGCGGGCTAGAAAAGCAAAGGCTCGGGGAAAGAGAAGGAGAAGCGTCCGCTTGAACCCAGGGCTCCGCAGGCACTTTTTCGGCCAGGCACGCCGTGATATCAATCCACTTGAGATCTGGCCGGGGCTGAGGTCGCCGAGGTGGTTGGTGTGAGCGGGAAGGAGGGAGGTGTTTAGATGAGCTCTGCTGTTATGTTTTTTTCTCTCTCTTTTTAATGAAAGAGTTTTAATTGTTTTGTATTGTTTTAATTCTTGTGTGCCTGGATTAGATGTGATGGGTTTTTGTATGTATGGTTTTAATCCAGAGTCATTTGTGTGAAATCAGCAGCTAAATCCATCTTATTAAATAATATTTTTAAAGCACTTCCCACTTGGTCTATGCAAACCTGGTTACTTTTTTAAAGGTGTGGTCTCAGTTGTTTGAGATCCCCTTTGAAATTACAACCTAAATTTTGAGAATCTTTCATGATGATGCTCCACTGAAATGTAGTCATATTCTTTGCCACCATCTAGTGGTTGTTTGGACCTTTACAAATCAGATATGTAGTTGGCTTATAGACTTATTTTTCCGTTCACATCATTTTCCATTATTTTTTATCTAATAAGCTTTTTAGCACCCTAGGATTGCTGAGCCTCTTTAGTCCCCATTGGTCTCTTGGAATTTTTCTCTTAAACTTAAAAATCTGAGGTTACCTCATTGCTTGCAAGTATATATGATATATGACGATTGTATTTTATGATTATGATCATGATTTATCTGTCAGGCCTGCAATTATATTCCTTTTAGAATTTGGCCTGCCATACTTTCTCTTATTTCATTATGCTGTTTCATTAGTATAGTTGATGGGAGGGGGGAATAGACAGGAGTAAGATTGTGGAATGTATTGTTATCATTCTTTTTTAGAAGCCAAGGTCATCTTTTGTCTCCGCACTTTTACACCTCACCGGAAGCAGCTGGGTGGAGACGCCAGCGTGGAAGAAGAAGATTGGACCATGTGATGGATTGTGGGTGTGGGGACAAGATTATGAACTTTTAACTGGGTGGAATTCTGATGTCATTTCCAGAATTGGAATTAACACAGATGTGCTAAGATGTCTGCTTTATTAAATTGGAACTTTAAGGATCGTTTTGCCTTGTACTCTGATTTAATTCTACATGATACCTGGAACGCTGACATTATCATTTGTTGCATAGATGTACACTGGGAGCTTTGCGCCACTTTCTTTTGGGTCCAATCACACTTGACCAATAAAGAATTATTCTCCTTTCTCTCCCCCCCAGCTCCATTCTATTCTAGTGTTTATTAGTGACATAAAAGAACAAATGGGAATTGCAACACCATGTTACCATTAGTGAACTCTTCTTTTCATCTATTGTCACAAAATAAAATTAAAACAACAGATGAACAATATACATCTAATTAAGCATTCTCACCCTGGGTCTTCACCTCATTCCCCCCCCCCCCACACACAAACACACTTTTCAGATAGAAGTTTGTAAAGACATACTTTAAGAATTGTCTAGGAAAATGCCTTAACAATCGGAGAATATGTGGAAAAAGGGTTTAACATTACATTAAATTACAGGTGAAACTCGAACAATTAGAATATCGTGCAAAAGTTCATTTATTTCAGTAATGCAACTTAAAAGGTGAAACTAATATATGAGATAGACTCATTACATGCAAAGCAAGATAGTTCAAGCCGTTATTTGTCATAAGTGTGATGATTATGGCTTACCGCTCATGAAAACCCCAAATCCACAATCTCAGAAAATTAGAATGTTACATGCAATCAATAAAACAAGGATTGTACATAGAACAATATCAGACGCTGAAAAGTAAAAGCTGCATATGTACTCAGTATTTGATTTGGGTCCCTTTTGCAGCAATTACTGCCTCAATGCGGGGTGGCATGGAAGCTATCAGCCTGTGGCCCTGCTGAGGTGTTATAGAAGACCTGGATGCTCCAATAGTGGCCTTCAGCTCTTCTGCATTGTTCGGGTCTCATGTCTCTCATCTTTCTCTTGGCAATGCCCTATAGATTCTCTATGGGGTTCAGGTCAGGCAAGTTTGCTGGCCAATCAAGCACAGTAATCCGACAGTCATTGAACCAGGGTTTGGTGCTTTTGGCAGTGGTTGGCAGGTGCCAAGTCCTGCTGGAAAATGAAGTCAGCATTCCCATAAAGCTTGTCTGCGGAAGGAAGCATGAAGTGCTTCCAAAATCTCCTGGTAGATGGCTGTGTTGACCCTGGACGTAATGAAGCACATTCATTACCAACACCAGGAGATGACATGGCTCCCCAAATCAACACAGACTGTGGAAACTTCACACTGGACTTCAAGCATCTTGCAGTGTGTCCTCTCCATTCTTCCTCCATACTCTGGGGTCCTTGGTTTCCAAATGAGATGCAAAAGTTGCTCTCGTCAGAAGAGGACTTTGGACCACTGAGCAACAGACCAGGTCTGTTTTTCTTTAGCCCAGGTAAGATGCTTTTGATGTGTTTGTTGTTCAGGAGTGGCTTGACAAGAGGAATACATTTGAAGCTCATGTCCAGGATCTGTCTGTGTGGTGGCTCTTGATGCACTGACTCTGATACGCATGGGTTGCCACAGGTAACCCACCAGTGGATGGCCAGGTTAGGTGGTCTTAATAGAATGGACCTTATAAATTCATTTTAGTTTGGCTTTAACCAGTGCCCTGGAGTCCCAAAGATGACTTTTAGCTGCAGTGAACCTTCTCCCCAACTTCCCATAAGTATTACAAATACGGGCTGAACTGTGTGGCAAGACCCCTGTAAAGTGGAGCCACAGGAAGCCAGACGTGGGGTGAGAGATAGAACAGAGGTGAAAGCTGCTGACAGCTTAAGACGAAATAGGAACTTCTCTTTTTTATATTTCTCCTATGTACTTTGCTGTAACAGTCCGTGAACTTCCCCTTTTGAATTGTCATGCTTGTCTCGTGTATGGAAACGCCTTGCGAATGCACCGTGTGGAACACGGCATAAAAGTAGGATCCTGGGCAGAGCTCAGTTGAGTTCAGATGTTGGTGTGTGAACACGCTGAACTCGATGCATCCAATAAACCTGTTTCTCTCACTTTCGTGGTCTCAAGTCCTGCTCTTTCGTAAGTAGATTACTAACCACAATCTGCTTGCTACATTTTGGTGAGCCAGCCAGGAGTTGAGGAGTCTTTGGGACCCTCTGGAGCGTCCACCCCGGTGTCAGAGCTCATCTTGTCAAGGGGCACCTCCCTGGCGCCAACGGACCCGTTTGATCCGAGGGACTTCCCAGCGACAGAGGGCTCTGGCAGCAGCGTTTGGCGATTCCAGAACCACCAGAGAAGGACCAGAGACCAGGCATCTAAAGGCATCAAAAGGCTGGCCAGCATCGCAGGAGGGAAGCCAAGTACATGAGGCAAGTACTGTGGGAACCCTATTTAGGACCCGGACTCCTTGTTGAGCCGGAGGTGAGGCCTGATCTCCCTCACTAGGTGCAAGGTTTTGGGGAGGATGTCTAGTGTATGTGTGTGTGTGATTGAGGGGGGGCTACTGCATTTCCCTACGATAGCCGTGTCCATCCGGTATCTTGGGTCAGAAGCCTGTGTGGGGTGATTGCTACTCTTTGTTGTCTGGTACCCTGGGAGGAGTTGGGGGGGGCAGCAGTGTTCCCTAGACTCATTACATTGTATGTAAATCATTTTAAAGAAGGATATGTGACTCAGGATTATGGCATTGAGTGGAGCAGGCATGAGCTTAAAAAGTTTGTGAATCTGAATGGCCCACTTTTGGTTTTGGGTGGCCCAACAAAGGCACTTTTGATCCCAACATAGCTTTGAATGTCCATAGGTTAGTGTTTGATCCTGATCAAACAGGATCCGTATATTGACGTGTAGTACAATTTGTTGAGGAGACAGCTTGGCTAAAAAACAAATGCAAAAGACCAACAGTGTATTCTTATGGCTGTTCGGGTTGCACACCCCAAATGTCCCAAGCAGAGACCACCAATCCTAGCTAGTGCCCCAGAAGACTTGCCAGAACAGGAAGGGATGACCACGACCCTCACCACGACCATGCCAAAGGGGGGCTACACCTAGTAGCTCAGGAGACTCGAGGCATCAACAAGCCGTTCATCTGTGGGGTGGATAGAGCGAGGGCTGGACGTTGTGACCTCTATGATGTCAGAAGAAAGTCCTGTCAGAGGGACAGAGGATGGGGACCCTCTGAGCTCACCAGAATTTTGGGAGAAGGAAATAGAGCAGTCTGAAGAGAGGGAGAAGATTAGAATTGCAGTGTCTAACGTAATCATCAAACAGTTAATTGTAAGGGCTGTCCGGCTGGGAGGAGAGCCAGCCACTAAATGTCTAAACTCTGCCGAAAGCCCCGAGGTTGTTATTTATGGTAACCACTAACCTTCCTGAAAATGCTCGGATGTTAGCTATGGCCTTTATTTCTCAGTCATCCGACACAAGCTGTAGAAGCTGGAAGGGGCACTGGGGAAGCCCTCAATGAGCTTATGGAGTAGCTAGAAAAACATTCGTCAATAGAGACTTGTTGGAGGAAAAGAATAAGTCAAAGATGCAGAAAAAAAGCAGAAGTGCTCGCGGCAGCAATTAGGGAGGGGAACAGGGCCCCACCCTTGGGACGGAACCGATGTGCCATCTGTTACGAACATGGCCACTGGGGAGGGGAGTGCCTCAACCGGGACTGGGCTCCACCCCCTGACGAAAGGGGAGATGACCGCCCTAGGATCCCCCCCCCCACCAAGCTGCCCCAGGAGACGTGAATCTTGCAGGAGGGCCTTCAATGGCATGCAGAGGAAAATGGTTTCAGTCATTGATTCAAAGGATGCTTTCTTTGCAATCCCCATCAATCAAAAAAAGTCAGCATTTGTTTGCCTTCAAATGCCCAGTCACAGGCAGAAAGCGCAATATGCTTGGACACGCTTGCATCAAGGCTTTGAAAAAACTCCCCCACCTTATTTGGAACTGCATTAGCCATGGATTTGAAACTTTTAGACGTTGCCCCACCTGATGTGGTTTTGCAAGATGTAGCTGACTTGTTGGTCACAGGCCAGATGGAGGAAACCTGTCATGCCAATGCAGCAGCCCTACTGCTCCTCCTACAGGAGAAAGCCTACAAGGCCTCTCGGACCAAAGCCCAATTAGTGCAATTGGAGGTTAGATATTGGGTTACGACATCCAATAGGGACAAAGGACTCTGGGCCATGAAAGGAAGGAGGCCATTTGCCAATTGCCAGCCCACGAAATAGGAAAGAATTAAGGAGCTTTTGGGGAGCAGCTGGGTTTTGCCGCATTTGGATTCTCAACTTTGCATTGTTAGCAAGCCACTTATGAAGCTACCAAGGGGAATGGAAAAGGAACCCTTGAGTTGGGAGGAAGAGGAACAGAACAGCTTTTTGGAATTGAAGCATGCTGTGACTCAGGCTCCTAGTTTTCTGACTTGACAGCCTTTTCAGTTGTTTGTGGACACTAAGCAGAATATGGCCTTGGGGTACTGACTCAAAAGTTGGGAACATGGTATCGTCCGGTTGCATATTTGTCCAAACAGCTGGATCAGGTGGCCAAAGGGTGGCCAGCCTGTCCAAGGCTGTGACAGGAACTGCCCTACTTACTCAGGAAGCCAATAAGCTCACCTTTGGACAACAATTAGACATCTACACCCCCCATGTTCTCAGGGCTGTCCTGGATCAAAAAGGTCATTTGTGGCTTACCAATCCACGAATGTTGAAGTATCAGGGGCTTATTACACATAACCCCCTCGTCAAGCTTGTTCAGTCATATGTTTTGAATCCAGCAACCCTGTGGCCTGAACCAGACTCTGAAATTACTCGTGATTGTTTGCAAACCATTGAAGAAACCTATGCCAGTCACCCAGATTTGAAGGATAAACCCCCCTCACACAAAGATGCAACTCTTTGTACAGATGGAACCAGCTTTCTACATGAGGGCGTGCGAAAAGCAGCTTATGCTGTAGTCACCCTTGATGATGTGTGGGAAGCCATGCCCCTACCACCAGAAACCAGTGCCCACTTGGCAGAACTACATGCCCTCACAAGGCTTTGGAATTGGCATGAGATCTACGAGTCAACATTTACACAGTCCAAATAGGCCTTCCTAACCATCCAAATCCATGGAGCTTTAGGAAAAAGCTCTTCACAGGAAAAAGGCCTCATCACAGCTGGAGGAAAGGACATCAGATATGACCCCAAATTATGTTTGTTGGACAGTGTGTGGGCCCCAAACAAGTTGCCATTATGCATGTATGGTGTCATCAGAAAGGGGTTTCAACAGCTGAAAGAGGAAACAACAAAGCTGATCGAGTTGCCGGAGCAGTGGCCTTGGATCCCCTTCTTTACAGGCCACATGCCTTACTCTGTGGACCCCGGCCCAGGAAGAACAACCCCCATCGTATAGTCACTCAGGAACCCAGCAAGCTGAAGCAATAGGGGTGGAACTACTAGATGGGTGGAGGCACCGCTGGGTTCTGCCGGACAAAAAGGTGTTTGTTTCCCAGCAGTTGGCATGGGATGCTGTCCTCCTCCCTGCATAAGCATTTGCACTTAGGAAAAACGGCTTTGAAAAAAGCCTTGGCTCAGGGAGGTCTAGCCTGGCAGCTGCTGTTTGCTCTCAATGTTAGGTATGTGCTGCTAATAACCCTCCGTCAAGGCCAGTTCAGGTGGGAGGGTCAAGAGGGCAGATCACACCATAGAGGATAAGTTGGCCAAAATTTGTCAGGAAACCCATCTCAATGGCCAGATGATGCCCACAGCATGGTGTTGCTGGCAAAGAGGTCCGCTCTCCCCAAGGAGCTGGGTGTCTCGCCATTCGAGTTGTTGTATGGGAGGGTTCCTAATTTGCGTGGCCCACAGGTGTTGCCCACCCCCCAAGTTACAGACATGGTGAAGCTCAAACAGTTGCAAGCCCTGAATGCCATAGTCCGCCAATTGCAAAAATATTTCTGTCTTGTCATTCTCATGGAATTGTAACTCCAGTCACAACTTCCACCCAGGACAAGAAGTCTGGGTGAAGGACTGGTAGAAGGAACTATTGGGCCCCAAATGGTGTGGGCCGTATACTGTTGTTGTTGTTTCTCCCCTTGTTGTTAAGGTAGCTGAAATTAGGCCTTGGATTCACTGGACCCATTTTAAGTTGGCTGCGAAAGCTTACTGGAAGGCCTCCAGTGACCCTGCCAAGCCTCTATACCTCATGTTTCGGAAACACCAGGAGGAACGCCACCTCTTCTGCGGACACACGGGAAGCTGTCGCTTTACGAACAGGTGGTGAAGAACCAACGCCCTCTGCAGGTGTCGCTCCAGGTGCCGTCGACACCCATCGCACAGGCAACGTACCGCGTCTACCATGGAAACTCCGCCCCATCCAATGCCCAGGCACAACCATGAAGACTGACTAGCGCCTACGCCGAGCCTGCGTGCATTAGGAGAGGCCTGATGCCGGCAGTTCTGATCGTGGTTTTTCTCCTATTCATTTCTATTCTCATTGACTCTCTTTATCTCTATCAGGCAATCTGGGCCAGAGCACAAGGGTGAGGCCTCATTGGGGGGTGTGGGAGGTTCCAACTGATTACGAGGACCCAACCCCCTCTCCTGCTCCATCCTTTCCTATAGGGGGGAATGAGGATAATGAGGGTATTCCCCAACAAACGGAAGCTAGGCCCCTCACCTCTACAAATGACTCCCCTGCACTGGTACTTCTGAGCCAATGCTAGAAGAAATGGGTTCAGGGCCTTTCCCCCTTTGCAAAAACTGCTTTTATCAGGGTGAACAGGGACTGCATTTTGTGTATAATGAACGCTGTTATTAAATTGCCATCTGGAGGAGGGGCTATCCCCCTGTTCAGAGAAGACAGGGAACTATTGGCAGTGTCGCATGAACCCAATGTCACAACTTGGGCACCAAACAAATGATACAATTTGACCATTAGGTGCCATCGCAAAAAGCCCATTCAGAGACCCTTCCAGACCCCTTTCCAGAAAGGACAAGGGCTCAGGTGAAGCGGGCACCCCTTGATTCAGTCTGAAAATGGAATATGACATAACTTATGACCAGATTCCCATAATAGTGGAGATAACTTGTCAGCTTATTGGGGATATAGGGAATCAGTGGTTTCTACAATGGTGGTCAGAGGATGAAAATCTGTCAAGCATGGATGCACAAGACCTGAGTAAGTACTGGCACATAGGTGTAACGTGCAACACTAGTGCTAAAGCCAGTTGCCTGGAGGTCTGGATACCCAATCCAACTACTTGGAAACATATCAATGCCATGCGGGGACACTTGACAAGACCCTCAGCAGAACAGCTATAGCCACCCTAGACACAGGGAAAGGGAATGGTGGTTCTGGAGCCACTCCTACAACAGGGTAGGAACCCCCGTCCCACATGGACCCCTCAGGAGGATGGGAGGGGCGGCTCACAAGGGAAGGAAAAGGGAGCCCCAAGGGAACCCAGGGCCACAAGGGAGGCCATTACCCCCTCTCCATTGGAATGCACTCAATGCCTGCAGGATCCACAGAAGGACAAAAAAGGGAAAAAAGCCACAAACCCATATGGCACTTGGGAAGCCCCGGAGAACATGTATTGGATTCGTGGCCCATTGGCCTACAAAGTCCTCACTGTGTTCTTGGATAGATAAAACTTTCGTTCTTTCTGTTGCCCATCCAATCACGACAGGGTGCTAGGGGTCCTGGTGTATGACTCAGTAGGCCCCATCCGTCAGAAGAGGAAGGTAGACACAGCCTTCTCTAACTTTCATGTAAGGAACTGGCTGAATACGGGAAATCCGACATGTGGAGCTCAGAGAGAATCGTATGCACATATGGGAGGGCCACTTGGGCAGAGGATGGGTCTTGGGGTTACCGCACCCCCATTTACATGATCAATTGGATCATGCGTTTGCAGGCAGTATTGGACTTGGCTGGGGGAAAGGATTGATAAATCTTTGAATATCCTCTCCACTGCCACTGGCAAACTCTGTACTGCAGTGTACCAAAATCGATTGGCTCTTGATTACCTCCAGCAAGGGAAGGAGGGTCTGTGGGAAGTTCAACTTGTTTAATTGCTGCCTTCACATTGATGAGACTGGACGTGTCATTAAGCAGCTCACCACAGAAATGAGGCAACTCACTCATGTCCCAGGGCAGGAATGGAAAGGATTTGATTTAACCTCCACTTCTAACTCCTGGTTCCCGAAATTGCCAGGGTTTCACCCCTCTTGATGGAGAAATGGGCCACTGCAACGGTCCTGGCCCTGGTGGGACGCTCAAAAGAAGAACGCTCGAGCAAATATGTTGGGCTCATGCTTAATGGAGAGGAACCTGCCATTTATGAAACTACACAGTAATCTTAGGATTGGGTGAAGTTTCAATAGGGGGGAATGATACAGCATGGGTTGCACAGGTAAACCCACCAGTGGCTGGCCAGGTTAGGTGGTCTTAATAGAATGGACCTTATAAATTCATTTAGTTTGGCTTTTAAACCAGTGCCCTGGAGTCCCAAAGATGACTTTTAGCTGCAGTGAACCTTCTCCCCAACTTCCTCATAAGTATTACAAATGGGGCTGAACTGTGTGGCAAGACCCTGTAAAGTGGAGCCACAGGAAGCCAGACGTAGGTGAGAGATAGAACAGAGGTGAAAGCTGCTGACAGCTTAAGACGAAATAGGAACTTCTCTTTTTTATATTTCTCCTATGTACTTTGCTGTAACAGTCTGTGAACTTCCCCTTTTGAAATGTCATGCTTGTCTCGTGTATGGAAACGCCTTGCGAATGCACCGTGTGGAACACGGCATAAAAGTAGGATCCTGGGCAGAGCTCAGTTGAGTTCAGATGTTGGTGTGTGAACACGCTGAACTCGATGCATCCAATAAACCTGTTTCTCTCACTTTCGTGGTCTCAAGTCCTGCTCTTTCGTAAGTAGATTACTAACCACAATCTGCTGCTACAACTCCAGCCTCAGTCCACTCTTTGTGAAAGTCCCCAACACTTTTGAATGGCCTATTCTTGACAATCCTCTCCAGGCTGCGGTTATCCCTGCTGCTTTTGCACCTTTTTCTTCCACACTTTTCCCTTCCATATAACTTTCTATTAATGTGCTTTGATACAGCACTTAGGTAACATCCAACTTCTTTTGCAATTACCTTTTGTGGCTTTCCCTCCTTATGGAGTGTGTCAATGATGGTTTTCTGCATAACTGTCAGGTGAGCAGTCTTTCCCATGATTGTGATGCCTATTGAGAGACCATTTAAAGGCTCAGGAACACTTTGCAGGTGTTATGGCTTAATTAGCTGATTAGAGTGGGACACATTGAGCCTAGAATATTGCACCTTTTCACAATATTCTAATTTTCTGAGATTGTGGATTTGGGGTTTTCATGAGCTGTAAGCCACAATCATCACAATTATGACAAATCACAGCTTGAACTATCTTGCTTTACATGTAATGAGTCTATCTCATATATTAGTTTCATTTTTTAAGTTGCATTACTGAAATAAATGAACTTTTGCACGATATTCTAATTTTTCCAGTTTCACCTCTATAACTTAAAAAAAAAACTTCTATAGGATGATGTATCCTTAGTACTTCACTCCAGACAAGTTGTCAAGAATGTATAAAGGCACTTCAGATGAACATTGGAAATCTAAATGTAAAGAAGAGCCTTTTTATCATTTATGGTAGACGTGTGATAAAACAAAGAATTTTGGAGTAGAATTCATACCTTAATACAGAAAATTCTTAAAATGAATATAAACAGAAAACCAGAGACTTTTCTTTTGGATTTAATGAAAAAAGACTTGGAATTTTTTTTTGAAACTTTAATATTATACATGTGACTGCAGTAAGACTACACACAGAAATGGAAGGCCACCTCAATTCCCACAATGGAGAAATGGCTGCAAAACTGATGGCTAAATTGACTGCTTTGATCAAAGAAAATACAAAGGCTTTTATTTCTACTTGGAAACTGCTTTTAGACTTTGTGCTTGAGGTGGGAAAAATGAAATGTTGATTTTGGGTTTACCGATTAGATTGTTATAGAAATGGCTAGTTTAAACAATTATGTAAAAGTAAAAAAGCTGAGGTTTGATGTTAATATCTTATTCTATTGTACTGAAGTGGGTTGGAAGTCAATGCCTTTTTGTTCTTTATCCTCTTTTCTTTCCCCACTTTTGTCTTTCCCTTTTCCTTCCCAATCTTTCCTATTATTTACTTTTGTATTTTTTGTATGCTACATTATAAACTAATAAAATCTTTTTTTAAAGAATTGTCTAGGAAAATTGAAGCAAAAAACTGAAGCAAAAATTGATTTGTGGAAAAGTTGAAGTTCAGGTCTGAAAAGGTAGCTGAAGGAAAAAAAATGCCATTAAAAATCTTCCAATATACCTTGAGCGCAAGTTTAGCAGGGAGTCCCAATTAAATCCCAGGGCCCGGAGTGCACATATGCAGCACAAAGCATGGGGGAAAGTAGAGGTAGTCTATGTGCTTTCCTGACCTTCTTTCATAAAGCCGACTCACACTTTATTTTTTTTAATGTATTGTATTCTTCTATGATACCGTTTAAATTGTAGTGCAGACCCTTACAATGGACATTGAATTTTCACCATAACTGAAAACTCGCACAATTAGTTCATGCAGACAGAATACTAGCCTTTCAGCGACAAACCACCTCTACGGTAAAAGGCTCCGAAGTTGAAGAGCCAAATAAAATGGAAAAACTTTCGCCCTCCGGATTCCCCCCACCCCCGCTTTCCTTTCGGATGGCCCCGCCCAGCAGTACCTCGCCCTTTGCTGGCACCGCCTTAGTGGCCGTCTGACAATTAGTCGTTCCGCTACCCATCCGGCTCCTCCCTCAAGGTCTCCGGGCGGTGTGTTATCACCGCCAACCAGGCGTGTCCTTAATTACTGCTGGGCCGACGGATGGTGAGCAGCTGCTTGAGGTGGGATGACCTCCGCAAGCTTGGCCCGCCCTTGAGAAAACCAGAGGGGTGCGACCCGGTAAGAGCTCCCCCCACCCCGGGTTTGAAAGCCGCTGTTCAGCCACCTTCTCCCCTGGGGCCTTGTGAAGGCGCTCGGCTTCCACCGTACGCCATTCTTGCTGGCCTTTTCTCTCTTCCCGTTCCAGCACGTAATCAGTAAGGGGAGGGACAATTGTGACAGCCTCTGTCCTCTCTCCATGGGTGGTCTCGAAAGGAACTCTGAAGAGTGCGGAACTCTCTTCCGCAGCCCCTCGTCTCTTCTACCCGTCGGGCAATAGCAAGATATGGCATCCAGTGGGCCTACTTTGCCCCCGGTGCAGATATTTCCCAGTTTTTCCCAGTGCGCTGGGGATAACCTCTATCCAGAGAGGAAAGATCAGGCTTAGTTGCAGGAGTGGGGAGGAGAAAGTGTAAAATGCTCGTCTCGGATGCCGTCCAGTAGTGGTTGATGGGCTAAAAGCTTTTATTAAGTGGGTGAAAAAACGGCTGTCGGACGTCTCTGATGTGTTTTTACTGAACCAACCGCTGAATAGACTTCTTTTAATTTTATTAGTTGGCAGTTCTGACTATATGTTCAAGATACACTCTGTATATATTATGTGCACACTCTTAACAGGAAATTGGAACCAAGAATATATTTCATTCAGTCCTGTCCCTAGGTTTTGTTTGTTAGACTAAAGATTTTCTTTTTATAACTGGTCATCTAAACATCTAATGCTGTGAAAGATTAAGAACTTAAATCCAACTTTTTAAAAAAACCACAAAGTATCAGTAGGGACATAATCCAAAAATGTCAGAATAAAGTTGTAAGGAAACTGTTCTTAAAAAAATATGTATTAGATAACATTTACCATTAAAAGGGCAATCTTCAGTGCTGGAAGGAAGTTCCCTTTGCTCTGTAGCTTGTCCTGTCAATGTTAGTAGAGATGTTGTTTTCATCTAGGAAGTTCTTTGATTACATCACTCATTATCAAAAGCCTACTGACTGAGGATTATTACTTTTAAATTTTTATCCCGTCTTTATAAGTAACTGAAGTCAGCAAACATACATAATACTTCTTCCACCTACTGTTTTTCTCCCAACAACTATGAAGAAGGTTGGTCTGGGTGATTGGTCCAAAGTTTCCTAAGCCAGCACCTTAAGTACTACACTAAACTATAAAATGTTTTGATCATCAAAATTTGGATGCTTCACAACTGTTTCATATTTATAATAGTTGCAGTGTCCCAAGGTAATGTGATCACCTTTTGCAACCTTCTGACAAACAGTCAATGGGGAAGCCAGATTCATTTAACAACTATGTTACTAACTTAACTGTAATAATTCAAGTAACATCTGTGGCATGAAAGACCATAAAATGGGGCAGAATTCACTTAACAGCTGTCTCACTTTGCAGCATAAACATGGTTAACAATTGTGATAGTAAATTGAGGATTACCTTAGACCAGTGATGTGCGGTGAGGTTTATGGCTGGTGAGGCAAAAAGAAAGAAAGCGGCTTTTGGCCACTGTCAAGAAAGAGGCTTTTGGCCGCTCCGGCACTGTGTCTGCCATCGAGGAAAAACTTCCTTAGACCAATGGAAGACTTCAAAAGCAGAGAGGACCTATGGAAAGCTTCAAAGAATCAATGCTGGATGGAACCATAGCCGCCCTGCTGCCCTGTCGCTATGTCCCAAAGCCCTGGCCTGCTGCTATGTCCAAAAGCCCTGCTGCTATGTCTAAAAGCCCTGCCGCTATGTCCAACATAAAAAAAAGGTGCTAGCCCGCGTGTAAGCAGAGGCGGGTAAAACACACACACACACACCACACACAAATTACTTACAATAATACAATTACTTACAAATTACATTAATTTTGAATTCCTCCCCCTCCCTCCGACCCACATACCTTTCCCAACTGCCATTATGAAAATGTAAAAGGAAAAAGGTAAGAGCTGCTGAGATCAGACTGGATTAGCTGCTGTCAGAGTCCCCAATGGATGACTCTGCTTAACTGTTTAAAAAAGCCTCTAAAAAAAGGGCCCCCTACAGGAGGAGGGGAGAGAACCAAGTGCCTCATCTACATAAGGAATTTTTTGGCTTTTAACCCTTGCTTAACTCGGATCGAGTGATCATAAAGATAGACTAAATGAGGCAAGGTGGTTCTCTCGCCTCCTCCTGCAGAGGACACTTTTTTTAGAGGCTTTTTTAAACAGTTAAGCACTAAGCAGAGTCATCCACTATGACTCTGGCAGCAACTACCTCAGCCTTTTTCCTTTTAATTTTCTTTTCATGATGACAGTGGTGAGGCCCTGCCTCCCCTGACTGCATGTCACTGCCTTAGACTTACATTGTCATTTCTGATAACCCCTACTGGATTTTTGCTGTTTAATAGGGAGGGAACGTGTTATAGTTTAAAGAAACGGAGAAATATAGGATGAAGAGATAGTTGGTTTTATTTTAAGAGTGATAAATTATTTATGTTGGTTATATTTTTCCTCCCCCCCCCCCAATCTCTCTCCCCCTTTTCTGCCCTTTATATTTTCTTTACTGTATTTATTTTGTAGTTATGTAAATTTTTATTTATTCATTTTTTAATTAAACTTATATGCCACTCAGCTTGTTAAGTGGCTTAAGATATTCAATTAAAATGCATAATAAAACATTAAAACAATAAGTAAGGATCATAAATTTAAAATTCAATTAAAATAAAATTAACCAGGATGGAGAGTGAGGGTGTAAAGTGTGCAAGGGAGGAGACAGAGTGACATCTACTTCATTAATCACTCCCAAAATACCAAACTCATTGAGCTGGCACAGCCATGTCTTCAAAATTTCAATAAATTCTACTTGTACAATATAATCTCTAATAATAGGGAAAATGAATCTATGGCTAAATAAATAAACTTATGTGAGTCACTTATGTAAATTCTATGTTGCTTTGGAAAAGAAATCAGTGAGTTTATTTTTAAATATAAAAAATGATTTAACTTGCCAATATCAGAGTTTGGATTGGATTTGAACCTTAGAAATAAGAAAACAGCTTGAAATTAATTTAGTTATTAAGTTTATATGCCATCCATCTCATTTTCCAAAATATACCAGAATAAATTATTATTTGGAAACCTAAATATATTAAACTTTTTAATATTTATATTTTCTATCTTTAGTTTGAAAAGAGAAATGAACTCTCTTTACTTAAGATGATAACAGCATAATTTGTCCTACCCACTTTGTTGTATTAGGAATATTTGACTTACTCTGGAGTAATGTGGAGAGAACAATCATGCTTTATTAGTTACATCAACTTATTTTCAATCAAGAGCCCTCAACCTTTTTTTGCCATGCTGAGAAAATTTAAGGCCAAAGACTAAACTTCTAGAACACATTGGTTTTGGGATGTATATATTGCATAATCAAATTTTATTAGTAAAGAATAGACTAATATGATTAATTGTGGCATTTCTTTTGTAGAGAAATCTTCAAAATGGATTAATCTGGTAGTAATGTTGAAGCTGAAACAAAGCTGCTGTAACCAAACACAGGATGAGTTGGATGTCAGGCGATCAAGAAAACGCCCAAGGCAGCAATCTGGGTTCTCATCCTTCTTTAAGGGATGTTCATTCCATCAACCCAACACAGCTAATGCCAAGAGTTGAGCCCTATGAAACCCGGGGGGGAAAAGGCATTTCCGATGTTCGAAGAACATTCTGTTTATTTGTCACATTTGACTTGTTGTTATAATCTTCCTGTGGATAATAGAATTAACGTGAGTTCCTTTTAAAAGTAGAAATATTTTGAGAATTTGTGAAAGCAGGAATAGTGAAGATTGTTTCTTTCATTAAATTAGACTGCAGTCCTTTGCTTACTGAACTAGAACTAAATTTCTGGGACACTTCCCCCCTCCCCCAAATATACAGCACTGAGCTATTTGAAACAGTTTAAACATACTACTTATGTAACAAAATTAATCAGTCTCTTTAGAAGTGTTTGCATCATGTAAAAATTCTAAGAAAAGATACCACTTGAGATAGCACTTTAATTTTTTGTAGATCTCTGAATCTTAGTCTATATCAGATACTCTATCAAATACCAGATATGCTATATCAAATATAGTGAGTCCTCAATTTACAACCATTCATTTCGTATGTATTCAAAGTTATATTGACAGTGAAAAAAGTGACTTACAAAAGATCCTCACACAATGCAGCAGCCCCTACAGTCAAGTGTTGAAAATTTGAGTGCTTGTGACTAGTATCCATTTACAAAATTTGCAGCATATTAGGGTCACATATTAGGAACTTCTCTAACACAAAAAAATCAATGGGGGAAACTATTCACCCTAGCAAAAAAAAATCGCAAAATTGAGTTCACTTAACAACTGCCTTGCTTAACAACATAAATTCTGGTCTCAATTGTGGTTGTAAACTGAGTATTATCTAGAGCCGAAAGTCAGCTCTTAAAATATTGGGGAAAAAATAAGTGATTTATATTGTTGTTTTATGAATCAGCTGCTATTTAAAGATGGAAATTCTTTTGATTCTGAAAATGGAGCTGGCATATTAAATTTCATAAAATATTTTATTGTTCCCTTTAAGGAGGAACTGGGAAGGAACAAAGAGGAGTAATATAATTGAAAAATAAATGTAGGTACTGTTGAAAGTCTACTTGGAAAGAGGTTTAATTGGGGGTTTGATTTTCTTGGTATAGTATAATTCTGATTGTGTGACCCAGAGAACTATTTTGGTCTCTCCAAAATCTGAATTGATGGTTATTTGTCACCTCAGCTGTTGTTCAATGAAAAATTGATTTGGAGGTTGATGATTCTAAAATAAATAAATTTGAGGTTTGATTATGAATTCTTGGAATAATTTTATTGTAATCAGATAAGATGAGAGGAATTTTTGTGGCTTGTACTTACATATAATTGTATGTATGGTATACCCATAGTATACATAAGGGGAGCTAAAATAATGAAAATTAGAACATCACTCTTCTTTTTTACACAAGTCCATATTACACAAATCCAAGTGGAAAGATTTCTCCTTATTATTCAGCTTTACTTACTTTATTAATTTTTAAAGATTGACTATAAATTTGCAAAAATATAAGAATTGAGATTTATGCAAAAATATGACATGAAAATGGAAAATCTATTAATTTCTTAAAATATATACCGTGTTTCCCTGAAAATAAGACAGGGTCTTATTTTCTTTTTACCCCTGAAATAAGCACTTGGTTGGGGAGGTCTTATTATTTTTGAGGTGCAGTAGGTGGCGAGCGTGGTCACCTCATGGCTGCTACTGTGTTGCAATATTTTCTGGGAGGACTTATTATTCGGGGAGGGCTTATTTTTAGGGAAACGGTGTGTGTGTGTGTGTGTGTGTGTGTGTGTGTGTGTGTGTGTGTGTGCGCGCGTGTGTGTATGTTATATATATATATATAAATGAAAAAATAAAAGTGAAATGTCATTCATGCAGCATCAGAAAATCTCCAGAACTGTAAAGCCCACAAACTTGAAATTTGTCATGTATGTTCCTCTTGGCCTCTACATGCTCGCTAAGAAAGGATTTTTTTTAAAATGACCATCAGATCATTAATATTTTTTATATTATTATTAAATGCTCTGATGCTAAGGAGTTAGGCATTCTATTCCCCTTCCCCACCTGAAAAGAACTCTGTTCCAATTGCAACGTGGACATTAGGGTTAGGGTTAGGGAAAATGCTCTGATGCTAATGAGTTAGACTGAGGGAGAGAAAGGGATAAGATTGAAGAGGCCTCTGTGGAGCAAGCCTGAGGGAGAGAATGGGCATTGGTTCTTACATGATACGTTCATTCTCTGTTGAAGTGGAGACAGCAGCCAGACTGGGTTTCCTCCGTCCAGTAACCAATTGGACTGAGAGCAAAAACATACATGTGTCAAGCCCATGTCCTCTGTTTTTTTTTCTCTCTCTCCTCCACACAAAAAAGTTCTGAATTGCATGATGTACCCCAGGGTGGGGCTGGCTGCTGTCTCCACTTGAACAGAGAATGAGCATATCAGGTAAGAACCAATGCCCATTCTTCTGTGATCATGGAGACAGCAGCCAGACTGGGACATACAAAAGACTGGGCTGCCCACTAGGGTGAGGATACTAAAGAAAGTCTGTTAAGGCAAAAGCACTTGTTGCATCACCCTGCGCCCAAGAGCTGCATCAGCCGATGCATACTTGTCTAACTTATAATGATGTATGAAGACCATGGGAGATGGCCATGTGGCTGCCCGGCAGACTTCTTCCAATGTGGCTTGTGTAGACCAAGCAGCAGTTGTCATAGCACTACGTGTAGAATGAGCTGTAAAGTTTAGAGGAACCTGCAAGGACTGACGTTCATAAGACAGTTTAATACAGGCTCTGATCCACCGCCCCAGACTCGACAACAAAGCCTTATTACCCAAGGAGGCCCGGCGAAAAGATACGAAGAGAGCTTCCGAGTTACAGAACGAAGCGGTGTGGTCGATGTAGATCTTGAGGGCACTTCGTATGTCAAGAGTGTGCCACTTAACGCTCCTTCTCATGACAAGGAAACGGGCAGAAATCAGGCAAGGTTAACTCTTGACCTCTGTGGAAGCAGCTATTCATCTTTGGTATGAATGTCGGGTCCAGTCTTAAAACGACTCGGTCTGGATGGAACACGCATAAGTCATGCCTGACTGAAAGGGCAGCCAAATCAGAAATACGACTGGCAGATGTTATAGCCACCAAAAACAACATCTTAAAGGACAACAGTTTCAAAGAAGTGGATCTCATAGGTTCAAAGGGCGAGGAAGTCAGAGCCTCTAGGACACGAGGCATGTCCCAAGTCGGATACCTATGGATGGCAAGAGGATGCAGGTTGGATACTCCATGGAGAAATCTCTGGATCAAGGAGTGAGAAGGTAGATGGTCAGGGGCAAGACCGTCTAGGACAGAAGCCAAAGCGCCACCTGTTGGCGTAACATATTAGGGATAAGACCCTGATCAAGCCCCCTCTGTAAGAAGTCCAATATCTGTGGAATGGATGCTTTAAGTGGGTCAATAGTCTTGTTGGTACACCACAGTGCGAATGCCCTGCAGGTGGCATCGTAAATGCGGTTAGTAGAGCTTCTGCGTGATGCCTGAATAGTAGCAATGACATTGAGGGAGATGTTATCGGCTGTTAAGGCTTGCCACTCAATCGCAATGTGGTTAATTGTAGCCACTCGGGGTCGGGATGACAAACTGACCCTTGGTATAGAGACAGGAGAGACCATTGGATGTGCCATGGAGTGGAGATTGACAGAGTCACTAGATTGGCATACCAAGGTCTGCGTGGCCAATCCAGCGCTAGCAGCAATAGTTCTGCCTCCTGCTCCAACATTTTCCGAATTACTCTCTGAATGAGGGGAAGGGGCGGAAATTTGTACAGGAGACCTTTGGGCCAATGGCACCTGAGGGTGTCTACTCTTTCTGCCATGGGATCCATGAACCGCGAGTAATACCTGGGTACCTGATTGTTGTCTGCCGTCGCAAACAGGTCTAGGACTGGGAGACCAAATCGTAGTGTCGGTTGATGGAAGAGGTTCGTTGGATGCTCCACTCCGCCTGATCTATCCTGGTCTGGCTCAGCCAGTCTGCCTGGACGTTGGAGGCCCTGAGATATGCTCTGTCCTGAGAGATGACAGGTGAGATTCCGCCCACCATCACAACAGGTTGGACTCCTGCATCAGATGCCAGGAACGTGTTCCCCCCTGCCTGTTTATGTGTGCCTTGGTCATGGTATTGTCTGTTAGGACTAATATGTGGTGGTCCTGAGCCCTGTGTTGGAATTGTTTGAGGGCGAAGCGAACTGTCTAAAACTAGCCAATTAGCTTTCTTCGAAGGACCACTGACCCTGAGCCAGTAGGTCCTGCATGTTTGCCCCCCACCCCATCAGACTTGCGTCCGTCGTAAGTGTGAGATGGTCCGGATCCCTGAACAAGGTCCTTTGCAAAATTGCCGGGGATTGCCACCATTTGAGGGACTGTAAGACCTGACTGGGAAGGGGAACCCAGAGAGGGGAGCAGCTCCTGTCGGCCTTTTGATGGGGAAGCATGAACCATTGAAGGGTCCTGCTGTGGAACCTGGCCCATGGGACAACCCCGAAGCAAGACACCATCTTGCCCAAGACTTGGGAGAGAAGAAGAAGGGACGCCTTGGGTAGGCGCAGCACCTTTCTGACAATTTTCTTCAGACTGAGAATGCGGTCATTGGACAGAAACACCCTCCCCATCACGGTGTCTATCAAGACCCCAAGGTGAAGAATGCGAGTGCCGGGAATGAGGTGACTCTTCTTGAGATTCACCCCGAACCCGTGATTCCTCAGGGTGAGGAATGGTGAGAGCGAGATCCCTTTCTGCTTGAGTCGGAGACCTGAACAACAAGAGTAACAGAGAATCCGAACTGGAGATGACTTGATGTGGGTGGCTAGGACAGTCAGCATATTTGTGAATACCCTGGGGGCCGAGGGCAGTCCAAACGGAAGAGCTCAGTACTGGAAGTGCCTCGCCCCATAAGAGAAACTGAGATATTTTCGATGGTCTATGAAGATGGGAATATGAAGGTAAGGTTCAGTCAAGTCTACCAACATGAGGAAGTTGCCTTTCCTGAATCCCTGCAGGATGGGGTGCAGAGAATTCATTTTGAACTGCCAGTAGACAATATGGCGATTCAACGATTATAGATCCAAAATTGCTCTCCATCCCCCGGAATTCTTCTGTACCACAAACAGGCGGGAATAAAAATAAATACCCTTCCTGATGGGGAGGAACCAGTTGGATGGCCCAGATCGCCCAACAGGTGCTGAATGGCTGTTCCATCAGTGCCCTCTTGCGAGGACACCGAGAGACCGGGCATGGCACAAACTGTTCCTGGGGGATGGAGAGGAATTCCAGCAAATTTGACAGTTTTGAGTACCCAATTGTCTGTTGTGGTCTCTTCCCAGCGGTGGGCAAAGAACGCCAGGCAGCCTCCGATCAGAAGAGAGTCCAGATAGTCATTTTCGTCGTGAAAATTGGCGGTTTCTTCCTCCACGGTAAGACTTCTTAGGGGGGAAATGATGTGCGTTTCTGTTAGATCTGTCCTGGTGAGATCCCTGTCTGGGAGTGTAGGGCTGACGTTGCAGACAGGAGAATGATGTTCCCCCATCTGCCGGCCGAAAGGGCGACCTGTAGTAAGGAGTAGGATGACTGTCCTGTTTTTTATATATGGATGAACAGACCTTGCGCTTCTCTTTAGATTCTGTGAGGTACGGATCCAAAGGAGTACCAAATAATTGGGTGCCACTGAAGGGGGAGGCTGCCAGGCGCCATTTGGTACGGACATATGCCTGCCAAAAGGGCTCCAGAAACCACAGTAGGGGATGAAAGTACTGCAACCAGTGCGTCCACTGGGGGAGGCTCAAGGAATTTGTTGAGTTCCAGTGAAATGTTATAGAGACATTTACCGAGGTTGGTTGGCTGTGGACCTGTGCCTGGGGAGTCCCACTGTTTCTGGATCACATTCAGGAATATCTTGGGAACAGGGATCACCTCTTTTTCCACAGTAGGTTTGGTGAATGGGGTACTGGGACCCTCAGTTGTAGTCATTTCTGCTGGTTTTTCCTGTGAAGTAGAAGCTGAAGCAGAAGATAGTAAGATAGCAGCTTTAATGGCCTTAAGCAGTAGGGACTTAAAACACTCGGTTTTAAATAATCCGGCAAAGGCCGGGGCATCTGGGGTGACCGCCTCGTCGTCAGACAGATCTGAATCCCGCAGATTATTTTGTTCACCACCAACTGAGGCCTGAGAAGTAGAAGCAGAGTGATCAGGTTACTGAGCAGCTGCAGAAGATTTATGCTTGTGGCTATGTGATGGAGCAGGTTGGGGGCGCTGTTGTAGGCCAGCAGCCATGACCTGTTTAATGGTTTCAACAATGATGGTTGCCATATCTGCAGGAGAGGTGTACATGGCTTGGGGAATCCCTGAACCATGCGCCATAGGGAGGGAAGCCTGCTCAAAGGTGTGTTCCCTATTGAGAGGGACATTAAAGAAATTGCCTCTGTTGTCAGGTTCTATAGAAGAAGAGGACTCAGAAGAAGAATATTCCCCATCTGAATCTGCCAGTGAAGGCAAGGGCCCATGGGAGGCAAGCTAGGTGGATCTAGGGAGACAACTTGGAGACCCTCGGGAGGAGGGGGGTGGGCTGGGTAGTTAGAACTTGTTGTTTTTGGGCTCTCTGAAATTCTTTCTCAAGAGCCTTCTGCCTTCGCTCTTCTGCCCTGGTAGTGGCTTTAGAGACCTTGGGATTTACCCCTGAGGAAATAGCCTCTTGCCTCTTCCTACTGCCCTTTGCCCCCGATTGCCCTGCCTCCTCCTATCCTCTATCTGCAGATATAGCTTGGTCAGTCATCTCAACCAACATAAATCAACACCACAATAAAGGTAGGCAACGGTTTCACCCGTTTGATGGCCAGGCACTCTTGATCGGGTCCACCAGGAATGATCCTGGGTCGCTGGGCACCTGTAATGGCTGCTGCAGAATTCGTGCCTTTTTTAAAATGGCTGACTTTTTTTCTTCTGAGGCTTTTCCAAGCCTCAAAATGGCCTCCGCTATCTTTGCGGGCTTTTCTGACCTGCAAAATGGCCACCAACATTCAAAGTGACCGGGTGCTCCACAGAATGGCCACTGATATTGTCTGAAACCGCTGCACATGAAAGGGCTGGTCGCGCGACTCTTCGAGTGCCCAGAGTCCAGAAATGCCTTGGAGAAACAGCTACGGAGCCATAGCTCATGAGCTGGCCGATCCGACTGCAAGGCAGGCATCCTGAGTGAAATCATGGCCACAGTCAGTCAGAACGGCTGAAGAGAGGCAGCCTGGAAGCAGTTTTGAATTTCCCTCCAATTTGGTCAGAAGAAAAAAATGATTTAAAAAGCCAATTTAAAGGAAAAAGTTTTGTAAAAAATCACCAATTAATGCTATAAAGCTAAAATTTGGAGGAGAGATCAATTCTCACTGCTAGTCCTGGTTGGACTGAGTCTGAACTGGAGAGGAGCCACAAGGGCCTGATGACATCATAAGTGTAGACTCAGTCCAATTGGTTACTGGATGGAGTAAACCCAGTCTGGCTGCTGTCTCCACGATCACAGGAGAAGGGAATATGAGAGGGTCAATGGGGCCAGCCTAAGGGAGAGAAGGGAGATAGGAGAGGATTCTTTGGGGCAAGTCTGAGGGAGAGAAGGAAGAGGAGAGGATCAATGGGGTCAGCCTAAGGGAGAGAAGGGGGATAGGAGAAGATTCTGTGGAGTAAACCTGAGGGGAGAGAAGGGGAGAGGAGAGGCTGATTAACATTAATTTTCAAGCTGTGCCAATTTATCAAGGCTGATCATATAGTTTTATAGTGGAACACAGGTATCCAACTAGTTATATATATTTGCAGGGTGGGTTCATTACTTATAACATGTTTAATTGTGACATTTAGTTACAAGATATGCAAAGATATGCAGAGAAGGAACTTTTTATGTTAACTGTCTTATTTACCGTGCACATACATACCTACACACACAAGATTTATGTTAGAATATGACCCGTTTAATTATTCATGTGCTTTGACTAAAAAGATCATTCAGGTAGTTATTTAAATCACACTTGTATACTAAAGATAACTTTTGACCACATCTATTTACTTTTTAAAAACATAACAATTGAGTAATTTATTATCTTAAATATATATGCATATTTCCCCCAAAGAAAGAAATAATATGGAGCTAATTATCCTTCCCACAAATTATACAACTCTACAATTTGTTTTCTCAAGTTTGTTTAGTGATAGGAATTCTGGATTCAGCATCATAAAATTTGAACAAGTTTTTATTGTACATGAGTAAAATGCAGAAAGCATAGTTCTTATTCAGTAACGTTTAACATTTGTGGTGTTTTGGAATGTTTGATATGCTGCTTAAGCATATTTTGCAATAATTAACAAGTTAATGGAATGTTGTGTAATTATAATACTATATTGTAGAAGTGGCTGAAGTTGGCTTGCCTAGGTATATTAGGATATAGGACAAAAAATAAGAACTGGATTTCTAAAAAGTAGTCTTTGTGCAAAAATTAGAAGAAAGGATTATTGATGATTTTGTAATATTTTAATTTGAAATTATACATTGTTAGTAAAAGAATACTACTACTCAGCTATTATTGCCATAAATTATTTCTAAAAGTAGATTTGGTATAAAATCATTACAATGTGCAGTGGGAAGGAGTTATATATGAAAATTCTCAATTCAAGTGCATGAGTCCTTTTCTTCCTTCAGAGAGAATTTTTTAAAAAAATAAATTTCATATATTTCATTATTTACACCACATTTTCAAACTTTACAGCGCTCCAGTATCGGTTTTGCTCATAATTGCATAATGGTTATTTCATTATTCTTATTTTCCAATTATATACATCACTGTTTATATATATTATATAAATATTTATACATCTATATTTTACCTTTTAGCTTTAAATTGTATCTATATTGATAAATACATATATAGTACCTTTTCACTTTAATTTACTCTTAAATAATATTTATGTATAATCTGGTACAAATTTGTATCATTTGTCCCAAATCATATAGTATTCCGTTTCTCCTCTGTCTTTCAATTCCATAGTTAACATGTCCATGTTGTAATTTCCTCTAACCCAGTGGTTCTCAACCTTTCTAATGCCGCGACTCTTTAATACAGTTCCTCATATTGTGGTGACCCCCAACCATAAAATTATTTTAGTTGCTACTTCATAACTGTAATTTTGCTACTGTTATGAATCGTAATGTAAATATCTAATATGCAGGATGTATTTTTCTTATTACAAATTAAACATAATTAAAGCATTGTGATTAATCTGCCAATCTTGATTTGGGAGAAGATCAGCCAGGCTGGGATTTTCCAGGATAAAACTACCTCCCTGCCTGCCTCCAGCAGCAGTTCGTGGTTTACATGAGTTTCACTTTATTAAGTTTACTTTTTTTACATTCCGTTCCCCACCCACCCACCCACCCAGTTTTTTTTTTCTTTCTTTCTTTCTTTCTTTCTTTCTTTCTTTCTTTCTTTCTTTCTTTCTTTTTTTTCATTCCTCCCTCCCTCTTTCTTTCTTTCTTTCTTTTTCTTTCTTTCCTTCCATTCCTCCCTCCCTCCCTTTTCTTTCTCTTTTTTTCTTTTCATTCCTACCTACCTACCTACCTACCTTCCTTCCTTCCTTCCTTCCTTCCTTCCTTCCTTCCTTCCTTTCTTTCTTTCTTTCTTTCTTTCTTTCTTTCTTTCTTTCGGATCGTTACAAGCAGGCGTGGGAGCACGTAGCAGTTAATTTGTGCGAGCAATCGATTTAACACAGATTAAGAAGTTGCCCTTTAAATGGGATTTTAAATGGAGGCTTAAGCTACATTGAACTGTGCTTCCATCCCGAGTGGAATTCCTCAGGACGGAAGGAATGGGTGGGCGGGGACTGTCCTCCCCTCTGGCCTCTCCTACCAGCCCTTCCCGAGGGCCAAAAAGCCTCCTAGCTCAGTTTAGCCCGCAGGACAGGATCGGCTGTGGGGGCAGCAAAGGCAGCATTCAGGCCCAAGGCAGCTTGAATCCTGGCATGCACCTACCTGGGCAAGGGCCTGTCCTGCCAGCTGAAGTGGGTGGCCCGACTGCCCACTGGTCTCCTGCTCTCCAGCCGCCTTTGAGCCTCTGTGCAGGCGGCTGGGTTGAAGTGGCACCACCAACCGCGCTTGCTTTGGAGCCGAGGCTGATCCACCACCCAGAAGAACCTGTCTCCCCCTTCAGCGCCTCGGCCTTTCCCTGGTGTGGAGACCAGGTGGGACAGCGTCTGGGTTGCGCCCGGAGCCGGGAGGAGGCTGCTTCGCCACCCAGCACTCTTCATGCACCTGCTGCTTCAGGACATGCTCCTGAGCATGGGTGATGCCAGTAGAGGTGGATGGTCTTAGGCGACCCCTATGAAAGGGCCACTCGACCCCCAAAGGTGTTGTGACCCACAGATTGAGAACCACTGCTCTAACCATTTCCTTATTTTGATCCGATACTTCCTGCCTTCTGGACATGTCCACCACATATGGAAAAATGTTTGTTTGTACTTACATCTCCTGTATTCCGTCGATCTACAGTTGCAAGAAAAAGTATGTGAACCCCTTGGGATTATGTGGAGTTTTGCATGAATTGGTCATAAAATGTACTCTGAACTTCATCTAAGTCACAACAATAGAAAAACACAGTCTGCTGAAAATAATACTACAAAAACATTAGATGTTGCCATGGTTTAATTGCACATAACATGTAAACATTCACAGTGCAGGGAGGAAAAAGTATGTGAACCCTTGCTCTTAATAACTGATTGACCCTCCTTTGGCAGCAATAACCTCAACCAAACGTTTCTTGTAGTTGCAGATCAGACCTGCACAACGATCTGGAGTAATTGTGGATCACTCCTCTTCAGGAAACTGTTTCAGTGTAGCAATATTCTTAGGATGTCTGGTGTGAATCGGTCTCTTAAGGTCATGCCACAGCATTTCAATCGGGTTGAGGTCAGGACTCTGACTGGGCCACTCCAAAGGGCGTATTCTATGCTGTTGAAGCCATTTTTGTGTTGACTTCCTATATGTTTTGGGTCATTGTCCTGTTGCATCACCCATCCCCTGCGGAGCTTCAATTGGCAGACAGATGGTCGTACGTTTTCCTGCAAAATGTCTTGATAAACTCTGGAATTCATTTTCCCATCAATGACAACAATCCGCCCAGGCCCCGAGGCAGCAAAGCAGCCCCAAACCATGATGCTCCCTCCGCCATGTTTTACAGTGGGGATGAGGTTTTGATGTTGGTGTGCTGTGCCTTTTTTTCTCCACACATAGTATTGTGTGTTTTTCCCAAACAACTCAATTTTGGTTTCATCTGTCCACAGTATATTTTGCCAGTAGTGCTGTGGAACATCCAGGTGCTCTTTTGCAAATTTCAAACGTGCTGCAATATGTTTTTTTGGACAGCAATGGCTTCCTCCGTGGTGTCCTCCCATGTACTCCATTCTTGTTTAATGTTTTCCTTATTGTAGATGTGTCAACAAAAATGTTAGCAGGTGCCAGAGATTTCTATAGGTCTTTAGCTGACACTCTAGGATTCTTCTTTACCTCATGAAGCATTCTGCACTGTGCTCTTGCAGTCATTTTTACAGGACGACCACACCTAGGGAGAGTAGCAAGAGTGCTAAACTTTTTCCATTTGTAGACAGTCTGTCTTACCATGGACACATGAACATCAAGGCTTTTGGAGATACTTTTGCAACCCTTTCCAGCTTCATGCAAGTCAACAATTCTTGATGGTAGGTCTTCTGAGAGCTCTTTTCTGCGAGGCATGGTTCACATCAGACAGTGCTTCTTGAAACCAATAAACCTACAAGAGGTGTGTGTTTTTAAAGGGCAGAACAGCTGTCAGCAACACATCCAATGTCATCACACTGATTGGAGTCAAGGTTGGCTCACTCCTGGCTCCAATTAGCTCTTGGAGACGTTATTAGGCTAGGGGCTCACATACTTTTTCCTCCCTGCACTGTGAATGTTTACATGTTATGTGCAATTAAACCATGGCAACATCTAATGTTTGTGTAGTATTATTTTCAGCAGACTGTGTTTGTCTATTGTTGTGACTTAGATGAGGTTCAGAGCACATTTTATGACCAATTCATGCAAAACTCCATGTAATCCCAAGGGGTTCACATACTTTTTCTTGCAACTGCATTTGGGAACATTTTGGCCAATCTTGCTGGGGGTAAATGCCAACGATAAAACATTTTATATAGATTTTCTTTATAGGCTGCCTACATTGTTAATTTGTAGTTTTCCACTCACAATTTTTCCCAATATTGCAATTTAATAATATAGCCAAAGTTTTTTGCCCAAATTATCATAGTTTCCTTGACCATTTCTTCTTTCATTTTAAATCTCAGGAAATAATTGTATGCTTTTATATCATTTTTTCCTCCATCCCCTGTATTATTTTATCAAGCTCTTGTTGTTCTTTATAGAAGCCATAAATCCTTTTTATATCTTGTCTGAATTTGTAAGTATGGCCACCAATGTATCTCTGTTCCTTGATATTTTAGCTCTGGATCTGACTTTAATTTTCCTTGATTATCTAATAGGTCTTTATATCTTACTATCTTATTTAAGTCTGGTACATTGGGGTATATCACTTCCTCCATGGTTGATAGTCAAGTCGGTATTTTCGTATAATGGTTTCTCTTAATTTCTCCCCAAACATATAGAAGAGCATATCTAACTTGGTATCTCTGAAAATATGCGTGTGATTTATGTTTCCCTTCCCTGATGAATGAAGGCCAGTCTAATTGCAGATCATTGTCCTCTATTATCAAAACCCTTTTATTTTTTAAATTTATCTAATCTTTTATCCATGTCACAGCTACTGCTTGGTAATATAGTTCCCACTAAGAGAAAGATGGAATAATTATTTCTGCTGGTATCTTTTATATGTTGATTTTTTAAATCTAAAGTTTGGTTATTATTATGTATTTAGTTTGTATGGTTGCCCAACTCAAAAGAACTTCCCTGTTTGTGATTCAGGACAGCTAAGTAAGGTTAAAACAAATTTAAAAAATATCCAACAAAAATAAAATCAACAATAGGAAAATACATTAGTGCAGCCAAAATAATTTCTATGAACCATCACAAAACATGCTTATCACTTTTGTCCAATACCTAGGAGAAGAGCCATGTTTTTCAAGACCTTAGGAATGGTAATTCAAATCTCAGGGAGCATACTAGTTTAAAAGGCAGGCACTACCATAGAACTTACTAGGTCTCATAAATACTGTTGTATTTTGGATCCTGTTGGATCTTCTGGAATAAGCAAGGATAAGTGAGTCTAGGTTATAAAGTGCTTCATGGTAACCATCTTGAATTGCCCTTGAAAGCCTTTGGGGAGCTAGTGCAGCTCCCAAAGTAGTAGTGTTGCATGGACATAGCATGGAGGAGTAACACTCTATCCAGACTTAAAGATGGAAGGGCCACTAAAATATATTAACTACTTTATCTTGCTACAGTTTGTTTCCCCCCCCCCCCATCTAGACTACCATACCCTCCAAACAAATTTGATGTATCACTTGGTTGGCAGGTAAAGATAGACATAATTATGTAGCTGGACATAATTAACAATGTGATGGAACATATCCATGCTAACCTTATTCATTTTAAATAGAATGAAAAGAGTAGAAAGCTCTGAAGAATCCAAAAAGCCTCTATAAACATCCCTCACCTCTCACCACAATTCCAGTTAGAACTAGTTGTATAATGAGAAGGCCTTGAAATGGACCCTAACTCCTAAGCTGATCCAGAAGGATATCATCATTTATCATATTTAAGATCCCTGAGAAAACAAAGGGAGTCTCCATGGTGGTTGTGTCAGAGATCATCAAAAATTAATGCTGTCTCAGTACTGTATCCTAATCTGAAACTTGATTGGGACTAGATAAGCTTCATCTACCAGGGTAAGTTGACGCTATATCCCTTCTCAAAATCTTATAAAAGATATAGCCTTCTGAAAAATATTATATAAAAAGAGAAAGTTTTTATCCAGTAATGTTGGATCTAGTGATAGTTTCTTGAGGAAACTATCTACCCTCTCTCAAGGATGCAACATCCCTCACCTGGATCCAACTATGTATCATTTCCCAGGAGGACTTAACCCACCAGAGCATACATGGATCTAATGCAGAAGTGGCCAACACCAGAATCGTTGGGGAAAGGGCAGAACATTTTCCAGATGACTAAGGCACAGGATTTATACTACGCTTTAAAAACCAACAAAATGTCACTTTACATTTTATAAAGTAGTGAACCAACATGTCTATTGAGTGTTAAAATGTTGCATATATTTATTTCTTCCTTACTTTCTGCTCCCGTAATATTTTTTTCCATTTGTGGTACTTCAGTTTTAGTGTAGATGGTACTTTTCTTGGCTTCCTAGTAGATACCTGAATTTATAGAGATGGCTTAGTTTGATTGGAGAAGTTTCATTTGGGTTTTTATTATATCATTTACAATTTTGATAACTGAAAACATATTTACATATATTTTCTGTTATACCACTAACCATTTAAAGCCCAACCCAAACAAAATCCAAGCATGTGCTTTCCACCTCTGAAATTGAAATACAAGGGAAGAATTGGATATTACATGGCAAGGGAACCGACTACAGCACTGTCCAATATTGAAGTATCATGGCATGACATTCAATAGGACATTGTCTTTTAAACAGCTTTACTTGAACATTAAGGCAGAACAATATTATCAGGAAATTGATAAATTACATATGGGCAGCTCATCCATCTACATTACGCACATCAGCTTTGGCCTTGAGCATCTCTGCAGCACAGTATGCTGCTCTAGTATGGGGCGCATCTGCATCTGCAAAACAAGTTATCGCAATCAAAAAGCAATATTTTTAATAGCATGCTAAAAAGCAGTATGCTTAGTGACAGGTTGTTTCAAACCTACACCAATTGACAAAATATATCCTCTCACAGGCATTGCCCCACCTAAGATCAGGAGAGAAGTAACAGCAGATGCTGAAAGAACTAAGCAAGAGATGCTTAACATCCTTTGAATGGTCATATGCCACAAGCCCGCCAACTCAGATCTATTAACAGCTTTATGGCAAAAACAAACATTCTTGAAGATGCAACAAGAACAAAATTGAATTAAAAGATGGAGGAAGGAGACCATTGAAGGAAGGAATAACGTTAAAGTAGGATATGGCTGAAAGATCTGATCTCCCTTATACTACTTGGAGGCTCTTCATGAATAACAATGTACTTTGTGAATGTGGAGAGATATAGAGCCCGGCCCATCTGCAGATATGTCGGCAACTATCAAAAACATGTATTGATAATTACTTATTTTTGGTCAACAAAGTTAGTTCTAGATACGGAAGAAGAAATATAAATTTTCTGTTAAATGTTATCAGAGGTTCTCCTGATACATAAAAATTGTCAGAAAATAGATATCATTTTGTGTTTATTTCATTTTTTTTCATAAAATCTTCCAACATGCAATGTTCCAGCATGAAAAAATAATCACTTTTCTGCTCCAATCATTTAATTAACTAGGATCAGTTTTGAGAATATTTCATTAAATAATTAAGGCTCATTAGAATTAATTTACACTCTTAAATCTTACAAACTTTGACTCACTTCATCATAATGAAGCTTGCACTATGTAAGTTCCAGAGATGCAAATGCCTGACTGAAAACTCTGAAAATCTCCACAAAAAAGTCATTTATTCTAGAAAAATTACAGCAGTATTTCTTAAATTGACCCACAGTTAGAAAAATAATCTTGAAATGGAGAATACAGTAGTGAATTTACTTAAGCATACCATTCTGTCAGAATCAGTTCAGGAGCAAAACATAAAAACATCCAAGTGAAACTCAGAACAGCAGCTACAGATCTTTAGACTTCACTCAAAAGAAATATCAAGATTTCAATAAATTCTGTGTAGTATTAAATATTAATTACTTTGGACTATATTCTTAGAATTATGTAACCGCTATCTTAAATTTACCATTGCAGAATGGAATATGTTACTAATATATGGTTGAACACATAAGGTGTTACTGACTAGTTTAAATATTTCCTTTAGGTAAATGGTGGCATTGAAAAAACACTAGAAAAAGAAGTTCTGCATTATGACTACCATTATTCATATTTTGATATCTTTGTAAGTATTTTGTATTTTTGCATTTTAACTATTGTTAAAAAATTAATTCCTCTGCTTAATCTACAATAATTTAAAAATAACAAGAAATCTGAAAGAATAAATAGCTACATTAAAAAAAATTGATTTTCAGCACTATAGACAGAGGAATTCATATCCAGGACTCTATATTGCATTTTGTTTACAATTTACCATTAAGCTTTTGTTTTAACTGAGTAAAACTTGGTATCTGACAAGTTTTCCATTGATTTTAAACTTAAAAATATCCCATGAAGCATCCCCCCACCCAGATTTCTAGTATTGAAATAATTAAAAATAAAAGAGAGAACAAGTATGGGAGAGATGAGATGTGAATCTCAAATCTCCCAAGAGATTTATAGAATTTTAACAAGAATTTTTTAAAAAGCTAGTTAATAAGTGAAAAAAATGTATTGTTTTACTCAAACTTGACTTCTGGAAACTTCATGGGAATATCCATGTCATTTTTTTTGGAAAGAGCAAAAGTAATTTGCCATTGTCGTCTTCTAGTCTAGCCTGTATGATAAGTTAATAAAGTCAGAATAACTTTTTCTTTAAATTATGTTGCTGAATTGAAATAAAGTTCAAGACTGAATTAAGATTGACTTGAAGTAATCAAGAGTGGATTTAAATAAAGGATATTTAAATTCTGTTTGGTTCTCCTTATACTAACACATTATAGCAGTGATGGCGAACCTGTGGCTCACGTGTCACAGGTGGCCCGCAGAGCCATCTCTGTGGGGATGTGAACTGTCTCCCCGGCACATGCGCACATGCCTCCTGCCAGCCAACTGGTTTTCGCGTCACTGCTGCACATGCAGGGGCACATGTTGGTGGGGTCATGCAGATGGGGCAGGGTGCATGTGAGGATCACGTGTGTGTGCGGGAGTGGGGAAGCATGGGGGTCATGCGTTGATTGCATTATGGGTGCACACTTTCGGCACACGATGACAAAAGGTTAGCCATCACTGCACTATAAAAACCATCATTTTAAACATCACTTTTGTGCCAGCATCTGATTGATGGATCAAAAGTTTTAGTTTAAAAAAAGCAATTCAATCTGAACCTGTGGTTCATGATTTGAGGTCAGGGAACTAAGAAACCTGACAACTGACAAAAAGATAAAGATTGGGTCTAACATTAATGCTAAATGTATCAAAAAAATAATGGACAACAAACTAATGACGCAAGCAATCCATGATATTAGGGAAGTAAATTGAGGGAGCAAATGTTGATGTACATGTACAAATGTTGATAGGAAAGATAAAAATTGTAGTACAATGCATGATGAAAACTGTTCCAAAATATATCATTTATTAGTTATTATAATATGCAAATACTTTGAGTTGGATAATTAAAATAGTTTGTTAAATTTATTTTCTGCTTATCTTGCCATGGGTTTACTATAGGCGACTGGTGTAATAAAAACAGTTTACCTATGTGAACAAATAGTTTTAGAGAGATCAGAATTTTTATTATAATTTTCTCCCAGATTTGAAGTTATGCTGTCAGTATTAATTCAAATTTAATCTTTGACAATTTATTGAATACAAAATTGGATATGCCTATACCAAAAGATCATGGAGGAATCTTTTCAGACAGGTTAGATTGTGAAGACATGGAAATAATTATGTTTTACAGGCAAAAGGAGGCAGTAGGTGGTGGCAACTTGACAAAACTGTGCCTTGGGAAAAAAAGGAGAGTGGGACCATAAAAGATTAAGAAGATGCTTTTATATAATCTTTTCTTTCCATATTTTATTCCATAGCTCCTGGCAGTTTTTCGGTTCAAGATTTTGATACTTGCATATGCGCTGTGCAGACTACAGCACTGGTGGGCAATAGCAGTAAGTTGCAGATTGATCAAGTGAATTTTGGAATGAAGAACCTACATTGCTATAAAATAGATATGAAATGGTATTACCCTTAGGCTTATAACAGATAAAATTAAAGGTTTCCTGTTGGGTAGTTATAATAATTATGTGTGATAAAACCTTTATTTAGAAATAAAATGCTTCAAAGCTTTTTTTCCAAATAAATAACCTAAACAGCTACAATTGAAACTTCTGCAGAGCAATGAAATGTATAATTTAAAATCTTATTATGTTTATCTTAAACCATATCTCAAATAAAAAATGACTATTAAAAAGTTTCTACAAAATGTACATATTTAAGGAAGTCAACATTTAACAAAGCACCTAGAGCTTTTTGTTTGTTTTATTTAAAAATAATTCACAGAAAGTTTGATGGGTAGAGTAATATTTAAATATGATATTATGTATTAATATTAATTGAATTTAGGTTATTCTACAAATTTTCAACTATTATTAGCGTAAAATAATGATAGATAGGATATTTTGTCTCTTTTGTTTACTTTTTAATTTTAGTAATCAAAGCACTTTACTGAATGAGCTTTACATTTCAACAGATATAGAACTTTTTTACTTAGGGGTTTAGGACTGGTAATTGGATTTCCCCCTCCTTTACAAATACTGCTGCTGCTGTTCTTCTCCCCATTCCTTCTTAGATTTATTTCTCAACTTTATTTTGCACAACTGAAGGTGGTATGAATAATGCTTTTGTTTCCTGTTTTCCTTACAGCAATAATTCTGGGAGTTGTATCTTTAATGTATACTCAAAGCCCACTGTAGTGAATAGGCTTGTTAACATGGGGGGAAAAATTTTCTGGGTACATATAAAAGCAGAGAAGTGTGGGATATTCTTTTGATAATATTTGGCTGTTTACACAAGTCCATAGTTTTAAAAGTTTTAAGATTGCTAATTGTTGCCAAAGCTTTATGAGAACTATTATACCTCAATGATTGCATGTTTATAGTTGTGTATTTTGGTGAGAAACATTTTTATATATGTATGTATGTATTCATATTTCTTTCAGTTTACAACTGCTGTAACCAGTGGCTTCTTATTAATAAAAGTAATTATTTCAAAGGTATGGAATTTAATAGTGTATATCTGTTTATATTATTTAAATCATATAACTGTTTTATTGTTTTTTTACATAACTTATTTTTTTCCCCTCTTCCTTGTTCCTCTTTAAGCTGTTATCTCAGGGTGCTTTTGGCTATGTGTTGCCTATCATATCTTTTCTTCTTGCCTGGATAGAAACATGGTTCTTGGATTTCAAAGTTTTACCACAAGAAGCAGAAAAAGAAACCAGTAAGGCTTCTTTCCCCACTTTCTTCCAGTAATGTATGCAGACAGAAGAAGTCTGAAAGTATACAACATTAGAATTCATGAGATGCAATTATAATTTGAATATAATATTAAAATGAATTAAATCAGGGCACCATATTAAAAGTATGACTAATTATATTTGTTTTGTAAGATAAAGTAATAAAGAAATACTATGATTATTTGCCTTTAGGACTATTGCTAGTACAGGATGCTTCTGAACGAGCTGCCCTTATTCAACCTGGGCTCCTTTCTGATGGGCAGTTTTATTCCCCTCCTGAATCTGAAGCAGGTAATTAAAATTTAGATCAAGCAGACTGGGGAGTACATTTGGAATTTTGAGAATACATATTCATAAAATACTTGTCACCAGTTGCCTATTTACAAAATGACCATGTAATCACTCACAAAAATCATTTACAAGAAGGCAATTTATGGGCTAGTTCAGTGATGGCTAACCTTTTTGTAGATGCATGCCAAAAGCTCACATGCACCCATAATGCAATGCATGTGTGACCACCCCTGCGCACCTCTGTATGTGCGTGTGACCACCCATATAAGCCCCATGCATGTACGTGCAACCCCTTGCACTCACCCTGCCCCCTGTGCATGCGCACATGACCCCCACATGCACTCCGTGCATTGGTGTGCAACTCCTGCGCATCTGTGCACAACGGGTACTGTGACCCCCACCCATGCATACATGTGTGCTCCCCCGCTCATGTGCATGTGTCTCCCACATGCACACCACGCATGAATGGCAGAGACCTGAAAACCAGCTGGCTGGCAGGTGGAGTGAGCTGAAGCAACGGCTCATGTGCCCGCAGAGAGAGCTCTGCGTGCCATCTGTGGCATGCATGCCATAGATTCACCATCATGGGGCTAGTTCTTTGCTTTCCTTTTTAATGTTGTACCGCCCCAATAAATTTTCTTTGTTTCCAGGCCAGATAGTCTCTTTTGTTCACTTTTTTATTTTAATAATCAGAGCACTTGACCAAATTACCATTTCAACAGATATAGAATTGATAAATATGTAGTTCAGATATTCTAGAAATATTTCTTGGTACTTTGCTTTACAATTTGCCATTATTTATTTAATGATTAAAATTATCTTTAATAAAATCCATTTAGTGCATGATATCTGATAATGCATAAAATGATATGCCTGCTGTTTGATTAACTTTCTCAAAATGAAAAAAAAGTTTTGTTCTCATTGTTCTTCTCAGTTTTGTTTTTCCCATTTGTACATTCCTCAATTCCAACTACCCAGAAATATCCACAGCTGATGACATTATTTTTTTCAGTAGGGTAGAGTCCTAATTATGGCTCTTAAGCATGTGCCTGTTGTCCTGCTGTTTTAACTTAGTGATAGTTAGCGCAGGAAGCTGTAAACACAGAAAGTTAATCCAGAATAACAAGTGGAACATAATTATTTAATTATTTGAATCATCATTCAGTCATTCATATGTTCCTTCCATATAGTGTCCCTGCTTTCATGGTTCTTGGGAGAACATAATTTATCATTGCAGGGAGGAGTCTAATTAGACAAGCCATCATTGATATATGAACAGAATATTATTGATCTGGCATATAGCTTGACTTTCCCCAGTTTAACACAGTTTATTGTGCCAAATTCTGTTTGGATCCTAACATTCAGAATGTATGCATATTTTGCATTAATTTCATCACTGTTATATGGATGAAATTTATTCTGTTTTCCTCAGCTTTCTTTTATGCTTCATATGTCTCAATCACACCAGCACAACATAGTCTATAATAGTTAATCTAATAAACATTTTTCCTGTTAAGATTACACTGATGAAGACAGATTAGGTATATAACATGCCTGATTGTTCCTACTGAAAAATAATTAAAATAGCACTCTTTATGCTATAGAGAGAGATTATATTCCTTGATGCAGTAGTAATGAATAGATGGCCATTCAGAATGAAAGCTGATAGGAACTATGGTTATTGAACTGAAGGCTGATTGAAAAGTTGAATAATGAACTGAATTGATTAGCTTCTCTTTTTTTGTTTATGGTACTAAAATGAATTACACTCAGGCCAACAGTTTTCAGTTAGCCAAAATTGGCATTATTATAATTTTACTCCCTTTTTGGAAGGGAAATATTGAAACTTGTTTTCCCAACTCTTCCAGTTGCCGTTGTTAAGTGATCACACAGGTCAATAAGTGTATGTAGTGAAAGATCTATCTTTCCCTCCGTGCACAGAAGGGAACTCCAGCAATGTGATCCAAGCTTTGTTTCTCTAGTAGTAGTGTCCCCTTTCCCATGCATGGAAGGGAGGAGAAATCCTTTGGCAGGCAGCAGGACCTTGCAGTCCTTCTTGCCGGCTTCTCCCATTGACTCTTTGGAGAAGCCAGCAGAGAAGATTTTAAAAGTTGATCACATTTTTGAGGATCACTTGACAACTGCTTATATATATGAACAGGTTGTTAACTGTACAAAATGCAGTCACATGATTGGCAATGGAACGACAGCAGTAATTTCAAGGATGAGTTGTAAGTAGATTTTTAACAATCTGGCATAACTTTGAATGATTGTTAAATAAATTGAGGACTATTTGTACTTTTTTGTTTAAATACAGGTTAGGTTTAGTGAAGTTTTGTGTGTTCTACAGTGAATGAAATCTCCCAAATTTAACCATTATATCAAGCTGTTTGAATCTTGCTTGGGTAAATGTCTCCCTGAGATGTTTTGGTAATTTTAATTTTAAATAGTTGTCCATTTGGAAGGTGTGTTTATATTTACTTAGCTATTTCAGGCTACCAATCTTACTAAATGTGGCTATGTCATTTTGAGCTTCTAAATCAGTAGTAGTAAACCTGATCTCTACCGCCCACTAGTGGTGTTCCAGCTTTCATGGTGGGTGGTAGGGGTTTTGTCCGATACTGAAGCACTTTCCTTTTTTTTTACTTTAATTGACTTTTTAAAAGAAATTCATAGCATTATTTAAAAATTTTCATTAGGTTTTCATAAAATCACCATTACTGTGGAACCGGTGGACGGTTAGAAAATTTTACTACTAACAGAGATACAAAAGTGGGCGGTAGGTATAAAAAGGTTAACTACCCCTGTTCTAAATCCATGATTCTTTTGGCATTTTTTTTTGTTCTGTTACACAGGGCGCAGGGAGATCACAGCTCTTTATATAATTTGTCAATTTAATAATCAAGAGGGTTTGTGAGTCTATCCATCTCCACTCTGACAGCTGCAGCAGATGTTTTAGGGTCCACACACACAAAATACATGTTAGATGCTGAGACTGTGCTTGCTCTAAAACTGTAATAGGGTGTAAACCCCAAACCTCAGCTCCGTATAGGGATTACCTTGGCTTTATATACTTTTATTAGTGGTACTAAAGAGTCTGGGTAACTGATTCTTTAATTAGAGTAATAGATACAAGCGAGCTTTTGCTCTAAGTGTGCTCCATTGGTGGCTATAAGCCCAAGATCCAGGTCTTGGAAAATGTTGTGGCCAAGTATATGAAGGTGGCTAGCTGATGAGAGCTAAATAGCTTGAAATAGATCTATACTAGTCTCCCTTTATTTATTTATCAGCATAAATATAACATATATATATATATATATATATATATATATATATATATATATATATATATATACATACATACATACATACATACATACATACATACATACATACATACATACATACATCTCTTAAAAAGGTACATGACTTGTGTGGCCCCCATCAGAGTCTTAAAGAGGCGATGCCTGTATTGCTGAATCATCCTCATTTCATCAGCTTACATCCTTACATCAGCTGGCAGCTATTAAATCCTCAGTACCTGACAAGCAAGATGTTACAAGTTCTTCCCCCCCCCCCCAAGTTTTTTTTATTTTTTACACATCAGTGTATTAACAGTGTGGTATCAGTATTACATAAATACTTTTTATTACATAAAAATGTGTATTTTATTAATTCCCCTTTCTCTAAATCCCCTCCCTCTGGTTTTTTTTGTTCTATTTAATTATGCTACTACTATATTAAGCATATTCCCTATTCTAACCATCATCTCTAACCCATCTTAAGGCTTTGATTATTCTTTTCTTAGCTTGTCTCGCATATTCAATTCTTGAATCTTTATTTTTATCTGTTTCCTCATCTTGCCTACTCAATTTAAACTTTCCTCCTTTTTCTATTCCATTGTCTAGTTTCCAAAATATCTGCTCTTGCCCCTATCTTTCTCCCATTAAAATCTTCCTGTTTCCCGGGTTTCTTTTTTAATTTCCTTAGAGCACTCTCTGCTTGGCTTATGTCATCAATCTCTATTTTTTTTAATTATTATCTGTGTCCGTCCCCCCCCCCCCGGTTCCATTTGTTTTGTCTGTTTCCTTTTTCCATCTCCTCTTCTAGTTGGCTACTCCTCTTCCTGGGCGTCTTGAACACTCACTGTCTCTTGTATTATATTTCCCAGCATTTCGTCTAGACTCTCAATTTTTTCCATGATTTTCCTGTAATGTCTTGTCAGTGTCTCCTTTATACTTTGAAATGCTGATGCCACCTCTTCCCAAGTTCCACTCCCTCCTTCTTGATGAGGCATCTCGTTGAATTTTATTGAATCCTTTTTTGTTCAATAATCCAAAGACCATATGTTTGAACTTACAAACACTTCTCAAAATGTTCATTGTTCTTATTTTTTTATATTCCGAGCTTAATCCTCTGTTCCTCTGGAGAGCCCCTTAAATCTTCCAGCACTTCTTTAAATTCCTCTATAAATCCACTCTTATATTGTCAGGGGTCTTTTCAGCAATATTTTCTTTCATATTCTCAAAGTTCACAGAGGGGTCATGTTTAAATCTCCAGTAGGCAAGCAAAAGTTTGGGAATGTGTTGCTCTTCCTTCCGTTAGCAGGTGGCACTCTTTAATTAATTTTCAATATTAAACAGTTTTTTCCACGATGTAATGTTAATTTTTTAGTAAATAATTCCAGCATTTCAAAATGCCTTTCCAATAAAAAGCCTGTCCAGTTTAAAAGTCCAATTTTCTGTATTTTTAGCAATTTTATTATCTTCTTTTTTCTGCTCCCTCTGATTCTGCCTCCTTCAATTTTAGTATTTTTTCCAAGTGCCTGGCCATTAAATAATTGTTAACCCCTTTAAAAATTCTTTTTAGGATTTGAGAATTCAAATAAATAAAATTCTTCTCTTCCAGTTCCCAACACTGACCACCAACTTCTCTCCAGCACTGCTTAGATGGTCATTCTCTCTCCCATCTTTCTGGCAGCCATCTTATACTGTCTCTTTTTCTCTTCCTGGCATAGAGAAACAGCTTTGGTGTTCGTCAGGAGATTGTAATCTCTCCTTCAACCTCAAAGAACATTACTCCTTAGCTTCACCAGTCCTAGAGAGCAGCTTTTTGGCTCCCTTGGTGCCCACAAACAGGAGAAAACCAGCACAGGAACGGAGCTGACCGTTCTTTGTGGCTGGAGATGATGGGAGGCTCCACTCTTTTGGGATAAAGCAAGCAAGGTGTTACAATTTCTATTTAGGATCGTTGGCAAGTGCATCATAGGGTCTTTTATCTTGGGTTGATAAAACCACAGAAGGAAAACATTCCTGCTGCTGTTGCTCCTCTATGTTAATCTCTAAAAACAGCATATAAAAATTAATTTTTTTTAAAAAGAGGCAAGAGTGATTAAACCTTGTTAAAAATTAGTTTAAAAGGCCTAAAAATAATTGAAATATTAAAACTGCATAGATTAAGATTTTAAAAACTAAACTGAACTAAACTGAAATCAGAACCTACATTCCCCGAAACTCTCACATAGGAGGAGGAGGAGTTGGAAGCTGCATTAGGCTTTCATGTGAGCCGGGAAGCTCCAGTGAACAATAGAAATAATAAACACCAAAATATAAAATAGGTGAAATATGTACATTGAGCTCTGTGCTCATGTTCTATGTATTCGTATCTCAAATGAATTTGACCATTGCAGTACGTTTGCCTGACTTATATAGCATTTTTATTGCTGGCAACAAAACGCTGGATAAATGAAAATGTCATCTAATCCTCATCTACTCAAAACATTTTTGTTGAACAAATAGACTAGTACCTCAAGCAATTTAAAATGTTTCTTATTCTCATGAATTCTATATAGATGATATTGTATTGTTTTTCTCTTGTAAGCTTAACAATAGTTAAAAAATAAAAATGCCACAAAATAAGTTTAGGATGTAACAATATTGCAAGTAGCATTTTATATTATAATGATTATATAAAATAATACACAATAGTATTACTTTGGTGAGTAATTTTGTAAACAAAAAGTTATATAAAAATCAGATTTTTAGTATTTAAAGTTTATAGAGCAATAACTAAACTGTGTTGAAGTTTGTTTTTTGCTGGGGTATATATGCTAAATGTGGTACTGACACAGAAGTATTACATGGTTTTGTACTACTTGGTGAAACCAGGCAATAGAACATTTTGGGGAAATAATAAGACTCAAGAAATGAAATGATTTCTCTTTTATCTAGTGATCTTGAAGGAAAATTTTGAGCATTCCATGTTTAGTACTTATATATATATTGTGGCTCAAATTTCAGGAAACAGATTCGTCTAAGAAAGTTTAGGGCATGGGTGTCATGCTCGATTTCATTGAGGGCTGTATCAGGGTTGTGTTTGACCGTTTTGGGCGGGGCAAGGCCAGCTCGACGTCACTTGTGTCAGGAGCCCCTGTGGTGGCCAGAATGCTCTGCCAGCAAAAATGGGCTCATGAGCCCCATTTTTAGCTGCAATGGCCTTCTGCAACTCTTTGCCAGCAAAAACGGAGCTCACAAGGGCAACTTGTGACCCTTCTGAGCTCCGTTTTTGGGTGCAACGACCTCCTGCAACCCTCTGCCAGTGAAAACAAAAAAGTTTTAATTTTAAACTTGAAAATGGAGTCAGGCTATTTACTTGATACCGAACTACACATTTTCCTTGCTGCTAAGATTTTTCCAGGCTGTATACGTACGTTTAGGTAGGTTTCTCTTTTAGATTGAAGAAATTATCAAAAGATAGTCACTTCTGCATGTATATTTTTGTTATAATGCTATGGCATTATGATTGAAAAGCATATGTATATATTTGGCAAGTTAGATTAATTATAATGAGGAGCAGGATAATTATAGAAACAGTTACAAAATGTTTCTGATTAAATTAATTGACATTTAGATATAACATTAGATAATTTTAGTTTCTCGTAATAGAGAGCCAGTTTGATGTAGTGTTAAATTAGTGACTACAAATTGGGAGACCATGAATTTTAGTTCATATGTCTGTGTAGTTGTATCATGATTGGTAGATTGGTGCTGATTGGTGCTGGCTGTGTGTCCATTGTTGTTTTGTGTTGTAATGGCCTGGGTGGTGGGTGGGGCTCGTATGTTGACTAGGGCTGGTTTATACACACACACACACACACATATACATACATACATACATACATACACACACACACATATATATACATACATACACACACACACATACTACTTAGTAAAGTTTAACGGCTGCATTGTCTTAAATATTTTGTTTTTATAGGATCTGATGAAGAATCTGATGAAGAAAAGCAGGATAGTGAAAAACCAGTTGTATAACAAATATTGCAATTGGAGGTGAGATTGGAGGTTTGAACAACAACTCTGACATAGACTTTATGTTTTGCATCAGATATGAGATATAAGCCAGCAATGTGCCGCAGCGGTCAAAAAAGCTAATACAATCCTGAGTTGTATAAACAGAGGCATAGAATCACGATCATGTTAAGTATTCATGCCACTTTACAAAACCCTAGTAAGACCACACCTGGGGGACTTCCGGCAGTGACGTCATCATGCTAGGGTTGAGGAATGGCAGTTCCTGTAAACTGTAACTCAAACTTCTTCATTTGGGCTCATTTTTGAGCACTGTGGAACCTGAAAGGATCAGCAAATTCAGGGGGAACCTCTGAAGACTCTGTGATGGTAAGGCAAACCCCCCCCCCCAGTGGGTAGGAGAAACCCACTAAATGGATGAGGATCATTCCTGTCACTTGGACAGGACTGGAGCAATGGCGACTGCATAAGAGGGAAGCAAATAGAAAAAGCAGTTGAAATGGAGGCATTTGTTATCATTGACAACCCAAAAAAAGGAGGACAACACGAAATTGGCAGAGCAGGTGAGCTGGAAAGAAAAAGGCTCTGTGGTGAAGACTGTTTTTACAGTCCAGATTCTTGCCAAAAAGCAGTGAGAGCTGAGGCGGAGAGCTGAAAGTGGAAATGTGAATAATAGAAGGGACGTGGCCGCAGAGGGAAACCCGATAGGAGAGGGAGGAGAAAGCACCAAAAGCCAACATTTACAATGGGAGTGGGATATATTAGCTGTTGAGAAGACCTGGAAAGCACACAAAGGATCATATAACAGTCGGGCTGGTTGTTTGTTTTTTTCTTCTCCTTTCTGCTCTTTTTTCTTTCTAAAGAATAGCTGAACTTTGAACAGAGTTTCAATCATGAACAATAAATCCAGGTAATGAAGAGTTCAATGGTTTTAGGGGAGAGTAGAAAAAGAGCTGTTTTGGAACAGTTGGAGAATTCTTTTATTCCCCCCCCCCTTTGTTCTGTCTTTGCCCCTGGGCCTGCTGTGATTATTGACTGTGATTGACGGAATGGACAGTGACATCTATTGGATTATAAATTTGAACTCCGAAGGCTGATGCAAGAGAAATTGGCTGTGACATATGGTGGATTAAAGAAAACCATAGAGAAACTAATTATTAGAACTGAGTATCTGTATAACTGACATGACTGAGAGATATTTATTTGCATGATAATAGTGTGATATATAATTCTGTGATATATAATAGTTAAGGATAAAAAATAGAATAGAATAATATATAGGATTGTCTAGATATTGAAATGTGATATTAAGAAAGGTTAATTATTGTTAAATATTGAGATACATAGCTACAGATATTTGTGGTAAAGTAGAACCTGTATGCAATTGTGGGCGAGGATAAATAGAGGGATAAAGATGGAACTAGTACTAATTTAGTGAAGATAGGGAAAAAACAGCATACAACCCTGCTTCAGCAACATCCTCACCCTCAAATCAAAGATCTATCGAGAGTGCATTGGGGCTGGAGAAAGGCGGAGCGATGGCAGGAACAACAGGACCAGCACAAACAATGCAAAGTATGCAATTGATGCTCCAGATGATACAAGAGACAATGACCAAAACCCAAGAAGTGATAGCCACAAATCACGAAGAGACGAAGAGGAACCATGAAGAAATTAAAAACGAAATGGGAGAATTGAAAGGAAATATCAAAAAGATGGATGACAAAATTGAAAAGATACAGAATGTCTTAACAATCAACGAACAGAAAATCCAGAACATCAAAACAAAATAGAACAAACAGATCAGAAGATGGAAGGAATGGAGTTAAAATATGCACGAGTCAATAAAGAGTTAGAGGAATCAATAATCCAACTTGAAAACGAAAGAGTTTCATTTTATCTAAGATTCCAAAACATAGTTGAAAAAAAAAGAGGAAGACCTGAAAGGAAAAATGATTGAAATCTTCGCTGAAATTTTACAGAGAAAGGAACAAGAGTTGAGAGGAGACATTGATGAGGCTTATCGTGTGCATGCCAATTATGCCAAAAGACATAGGCTACCGAAAGAAGGGCATGTAAGATTTGCCAAAAAAACAACTAGAGACGAAGTGTACCAAAAAAAAAAAAAAACAGAGAAGGAACAATAACATATAAGGGAAAAGAGTTGATTACTCTTAAACAGATACCACGGAGAGTCTGGGAACAATGTAGATGGTACCAATTTTTAACTAACCAGTTAAATAAAAACAGAATAATGTACAGATGGTTAGTACCAGAAGGAATATTGGTCTCTTGGCAAGGAAAAAGATACAAAATAGAAAATATAGAACAAGCGCAAGAATTTTACGAAAAATACTTCACAAGGGAAGAAGAACAAGGAAGTAGAAGTCAAGAAGAAGAAATAGCAGAAGACAAGGAAAGAAACAGGAAAGAACAGGAGCAAGAAAGAAAGCAGAAAGGAAAGGCATGAGAGGGAAAAGTTAGATACAAACCAGAAGTAATAAAAAATCTAAAGATGGACCAGGAAATAACAATTATCTTGTTAAACTTGAATGGATTTAACGCACCAAAGAAAAGAGGGCAGACATTTAACAAACTTAGAAAACTGAAGGCAAACATGACTTGCATACAGGAAGTGCACATTAAAAGGGAACATATTAATTTACTGGAAAACAAAAAATTAGGGAAACTATATACAGCACTGGCAGATAAAAAAAGACCTATATAAAGGAAAAAATAAAGTCCAAAGCAGTCTACTCTGATGAAGAAGGCAGGATTCTAATGATTGAATTAGAGACAACAGAAAAACTGATATTATTAATAGTCATATATGCACCAAATCAGAAACGAGGAATTCTATAGGAAATTACACAACAAAATAAATGAATTAGAATATGAAAATATTTGCTTAATTGGGAATTATAACGCAATAGTGGATCAACAGATGGATTATGAAAGTAAAAGAAATAATAAGACCCCCCCCCCCAAAAGTTACCTAAACCCTTTTTGAGATGGCAATGGAATATAAACTACATGATATTTGGAAAGAAAGGCACAAAACAAGAAAGCAATGTACCTTTTATTCGAACTCCCACCAGTCCTTATTGAGAATTGACATGGCCTGGATATCATCTGGACTTTGTAATCAATTAGAGGAAATCAAAATTGAAATAAATGAGTGGGTAGGTCATAACCCAATAAAATTAAAATGGAAAGGCCAAAAAAGAAGAAAAATATGGATGATGAACCCAAATATCGTAAACGAAATAGAGTACACCCAAATGCTGGAGAAAGAATTAAAACTATTTTTTAGAATAAATAAAAAATAAGATACCTCAATTCAAAATCTCTGGGATACCATGAAAACATACATAAGAGGCAGGGATGTGCAGTCACGGGAGGCAGGGGAGGCAGGGCCTCACCACTGTCATCATGAAAAGAAAAAAAAATGTAAAAGGAAAAAGGCAAGAGCTGAGGTCAGGCTGAGCTAGTTGCTGCCAGAGTCACTGTGGATGACTCTGCTTAGTGCTTAACTGTTTAAAAAAGCCTCTTTAAAAAGTGCCCTCTACAGGAGGAGGCAGGAGAACAATGTGCCTCATCTAGTCTGGTGTTTTATGATCACTCAAGCAGAGTTAAGCAAGGGTTAAAAGTCGAAAAATTCCTGACATAGATGAGGCACGTCGTTCTCCCACCTCCTCCTGTAGAGGGCACTTTTTAGAGGCTTTTTTTAAACAGTTAAGCACTAAGCAGAGTCAGCCACGGTGACTCTGGCAGCAACTAGCTCAGCCTGACCTCAGCTCTTGCCTTTTTCCTTTTACATTTTTTTTTCCTTTTCATGATGGCAGGCAAGAGCAGAGTTGAAATCCTCTCTGAAACAGCTGGAAAAGGTACGTGTGTGGATCGGAGGGAGTGGGAGGAATTCAAAAAGTTTGATTGCATGCAGAGCCACATTGCCTTTTCAAACACATACACACACACACACAGAGAGAGAGAGAGAGCTGGATAAAAGTATATAAGCCCAGCTTAACTGATTACAAGTTTGAAAAGGCAACGTGGCTCCACCTGCAATCAAAGGCTCGGATCGGAAGGCAGCAGGGGAATGGGGGAAGGGTATGGCAGAGGAGCTGCTTTCAAGCCATTGGAAAATATATCCAATCCAACTTCTGTGTTTGTGTTTGTTTGAGAATGAGTGAGTGAGAGAGGGATCCAACTTCTCTGTGTGCGTGTGTCTGTTTGAGAGAGGGGGGAGGGAGGGAGAGAGGGAGGAAGGAGGGGGAGGGAGAAGAAAAAGAATGAAGGAAAACTTTTTCGCAAAGGAGAAAAACAAATGCTGTTGTTTAAATCAGAACTGAGCATGCCTGGCTGTGGAATTCTGGAAGTTGAAGTCCACAAGTCTAAAAAAATTTGAAACCTCTGTGTCAGTGCCTCATCAGCCAACCTCATCACACATCACTGATAAGAGGCCTCACAATTGCCTACATTGTGAGAAAAATCAGAAAACAAAAAGAGCAACAAGAACATATGCAAAAAGAACTTAGGGAAGCCGAAGGTGAATTACAGGGAGACCCAAAGAATAAAATTAAAAAAGAAAACAGAGAGATGATAAAACAAGATTAACTTAATAACTCAAAAAGAATTAGCACAGAAAATTAAAGCGGCCAAACAAAATTACTTTGAACAAGCCAACAAACCTGGATGATGGCTGGCATACAGATTGAAAAATGAAAGAGAAAAAAGGATGATATACCAATTAAAAGATTACGAGGGAAATATTCAACGTACATCAGAAGAAAAGAAGCATATTATTCAAAAATACTTCACAAAACTATACGTGCAAGATAGTATGGAGGAAACTAAGATAAAACAATATTTGAACCCAGAAAAGATAATTCCAATCTCAAAAGAACAAAGGGAGGTGATATACAGGCCAATAATGATAGCTGAAGTAGAATTAGTCCTGAAAAACGAGAAAAATAATAAAACCTCAGGACTAAACGGAATCCCGGTGGAGTTATACAAATATAATCAAATAATATTGGAAGAATTAGGAGTGGAAATGTTTAACGAAGTCTTAGGAAAGCCAAGATGCCTGAATCATGGACGGAAGCAATAATATCGCTAATCCCAAAAGAAGAAGCCAACTTACAAGAAATCCAAAACTACAGACCAATTTCACTATTGAAATCTGATTATAAAATATTTGCAGCGATTATGGCAGGAAGAATTAAACAAGTTTTAAATGAATGAATACATCCAGACCAAAATGGATTTTTACCTCACAGACACCTTAAAAACAATACAAGAGTCATTCGAGACATAATAGAATATATTATGAGGCACATCCAGAAAAGCAATTGGTACTGGTTTTCCTTGATGCACAAAAAGCATTCAACAACGTAATTTGGAAATTTATAACAACAGAACTAGATAGGATGAAAATCGGAGAAAAATTTACAAAAATGATAGAAAAACTTTATAACATCCAGACAACCAAAGTTCTGATGAACAGAGAACTAACAGAGAAGATCAAAATAAAAGAGGGAGTTAAACAGGGATGCCCCCTCTCTCCCTTGCTGTTTATACTCTGGAAATATTGTTAAATGAAATTAGGAAGGACCAGGGAATAAAAGGTTTAAGATTTAAAAATGAAGAATATAAGACCCAAGCCTATGTCGATGACTTAGTATTTGTTTTAGAAGAGCCACTAGAATCCAGTCCAAAATTAATCCAAAAATTAGAAGAATATGGCGGTGGCAGGATTAAAAATTAATAAAAGCAAAACAAAAATATGACAAAAAAGCAAGAAGAGGAATTGGAATTAGTAACTAAAATGCAAATATCTAAGAAAGTGAAATACTTGGGGAATCTGGATGTCGGCAAAATGTTCTACAATTAAAGAAAACAATTATAATAAATTAGTGACACAAATAAAGAAAGATTTAGAAAGCTGGAAAAATATTCAGCTATCACTAATGGGACGTATAGCCACAGTTAAAATGAATATTTTACCAAGAATTTTATTTTTGTTGCAAGCCGCACCTATTAATCCGGGTATAGCAATAGCAATAGCAATAACAGTTAACTTATATACCACTTCATAGGGCTTTCAGCCCTCTCTAAGCAGTTTACAGAGTCAGCATATTGCCCCCACAGTCAGGGTCCTCATTTCACCCACCTCGGAAGGATGGAAGACTGAGTCAACCTTGAGCCGGTGAGATTTGAACTGCCGAACTGCAGATAACAGTCAGCTGAAGTGGCCTGCAGTACTGCACTCTAACCACTGTGCCACCTCGCCTCTTAGTTAGGTAAAACTTTCTTTCAGGAATTAAACAAACTAACTGCTAGGTTCATCTGGCAAGGATGAAAAGCGAGGATTATACTAAAGTCAATGCAAGATAGCAAGGAAAGAGGAGGCTTAGCTTTACCAAATTGGAAGTTATACGTAGTAATAACTATTAGCAGTAGCAGTAACTATTAGCAGTAACAACAACAAGGGTGTAAGGTGAATAGAGTTAAAGAATAAAAGAATTTTGACTTTAGAAGGCCCTGACCTGCAAGCATCTGTATATGTTCCTATGGGATGATAAAAATAAAACGCACAGATACTTTCAAAAACATCTAATTAGAAATGCGTTATTGCAAAACTGGCTCAAAATTTTAAAACACCACTATGTGAAAATCCCTAATAGGCTATCCCTGACAGAAAGCACCCAAATTTTACAGATATGAATACAGTGTTAAGATACAGAGACTTAATTAATGGACAGGGATATTTAAAAACAATTGAAGAATTGGCAGAACAAAACATGAAAATTGACTGGCTAACCAACTTGCAAATCGAAACTAAACACAATAATGATACTAAATTATACAGCAGCAAAATAGAACCATACGAATTAGATAAAATAATCCAAAGCTCAGAAAGAAAGGTGATAGGGAGAATATATAAATTTCTTCTGAAATATAAAATGGAAGGAGAAATTGTGAAAGAACAAATGATAAAATGGGCACAGAACTTTGGCTACAATATTGAATTAGATAAATGGGAAAAATTTTGGGGGACAAATTTAAAAATGACACTATCAGTTGCATACAAGGAAAAGCAGTACAAAATGTTTTATAGATGGCACCTTGCACCAGTAAGGTTAGCAAAAATCTCAGCAAATACCTCCCCAAAATGTTGGAAATGTGAATCAACACATGGAACATATTATCACGTATGGTGGACATGTGAGGAGGCTAAAAAGTATTGGAAAAGGATTAAAAATTTCCTAGAGTCAATAACAGGAGTTAAAATAGATTGGAAACCAGAAATTTTTCTACTAGGAATGATGGCTGCGAAATATAAAAAAGAAATCCAGTATTTAATTTTACACATAATTATGGCGGCAAGGATTGCCTTCGCTCAGAAATGGTAAATAAATTAATACCAAGTGAAGATGAAATAATAAGAAAGGTTATGGACTGTGCCGAAATGGAGAAATTAACAAAAGAAATCCAGGGAAAATTACCTGAATATTATCAGATATGGGAAAAATGGTATAGGTGGATGGAGGAAAGAAACAAGGATCAATGAAAGAAGTCAATAAAGTCCAAAAATAGAAATTAAGGAGAATTAACATATATATATTGTATGCACACAAGAGAATTTAAATTTATTAGAGGTAATCACTCAATATAGAAGATAGATGAGTAAAATAAGAGAGTTAAAAATAGTGAAATGCAAATGAAATATACTAGAAGGGGAAATAACATAAGGAGAATTGTATTGATTTGAAATTGCTATTAGAAAGAACAGGAAGTTCCTGTTTGTACTGTATTGTGTAAACGTAGTGTATGTTTTGTGTGTGTGTATTTTGTATGTTTGTAAATAAATAAAACTATCTATCTATCTATCTATCTATCTATCTATATATATATATATATATATACATATATACATACATACATACATACATACATACATACATACATACATACATACATACATACATACATTTATTAAAAAAGACCACACCTGGAATACTGCAACCAATTTTGATCACCATACTACAAAAAAGATGTTGAAACTTTGGAAAAAGTTCAGAGAAGAGCAACTAAGATGATCGAAGGTCTGGAGACTAAACCATATGAAGAATGGCTGCAGGTTTTGGGTGTAGTCTAAAAGAAAAGAAGAATTATGGCGACCTGATAGCAGTATTCTAGTATTTGAGAGGGGATCAAATTATTCTCCCAAGCACTAGAGGGCAGGACAAGAAATAATGGAAGCTAATCAAAGAGAGAAGCAACCTGGAATTAAGGAGAAACTTCCTAACAGTGAGAACAGTTAACCAGTGGAACAGCTTGCCTCCAGAAATCATGGGCGCTCCATCACTGGAGGTTTTTAAGAATAGACTGGACAGTCACTTATCTGAGATGGTATAGATTTTCCTGCTTGAGCAAGAAGCTGGACTAAAAGACCTCCAAGTTCCCCTCCAGATTTTATTCTATTCTTTTTCTTATTCTTACTAGATGTTTTACTATTATACCAACTGACTTTCCAAAGTATTTGAGCATTAAATTATAAATTGTTGAATATTTCAGGAGTCTTTGAAATGCTTCTTGGAAAGGACTGAAATGCTGGCAGAGAGTGTTTCTGGAGATTTTCAGTCATCCATGTCATGGTTGTCCCAAAGATGCTTTTTCAAGAGGCAACTGGACATTGTCTTTGAAGATGTTTTGCTTCTCATCCAAGAAGCTTCTGGGATGAGAACTACGTCTTCAAAGAATAATCTAAAAGTCTAGTTGCCTCTTGAAAAAACACATTTGGGGAATTGGTAGAGGTTGAACATTTTCACTCCACCCTTTTGTTTTCAGTTTTCCTAACAGTCTAGTTTAGTAAAATAATTTTATTTTGCAATGAATTTCTTGTATATTAAGTCTCTTGACTATGTAAGTATTTTTCAAAACAAACAGTGATAAATTTATTACTTGGCTGTATTTATATTACATCAAAGTATACTATTTGACTATATTTCAACTTCATTTTTTATTTTATTTTATTTTATACACATAAGTACATCAACAGAACACATAAACACATTAACAAAAATAACCACATAACTTAAAAAAAACATAGGAACAATAAATTCCATCGTATATCATACAGTAGTTCCGAATCGGTCTCTTTGCAGTTAGTGTTTTCCTTTCTATACATTTCTATCTTGCGTTCATAATCTCGTTACTCATTATCCATTTTTATATACATTTCTTTATTTATTTATACTTAGCTACTTATGATCAAGTATTATTTACCTATATTGTGCTTTATATTTTTGGAATATATTTATATATTTGGAATGTATTATTTACCATCCTTCACACCTGCTATGACACCACCTTATTTTCTCTTTCTTTTCTTTTCTCCCTCCCTCCCTTCTCTACTTCCTTCCTCCTCTCCTTCCCCTTCTTCCTTCCCTTACTTCTCCCCTACTCTTACCCTCTGTCTTCTCCTTCCTACCCTCTCTTTCTCTTTTTCTCTCTTCCTCCCTCCTCTCCTTCTCTTTCTCTCCCTCCCACCCATCTCTCCTTACCTCTTTCTTCTTCCCCTATCTCTCCTCCACATCTCACCTTATTTTCTCTTTCTTTTCTTTTCTCCCTCCCTTCCTTCTCTACTTCCTTCCTTCCTCCTCTCCTTCCCCTTCTTCCTTCCCTTACTTCTCCCCTACTTCTCCCCTTTCTTCTCCTTCCTACCCTTTCTCCTTCTCTTTTTCTCTCTTCCTCCCTCCTCTCCTTCTCTTTCTCTCCCTTCCACCCACCTCTCCTTACTTCTTTCTTCTTCCCCTACCTCTCCTCCACATTTCTTCTTCCTCTCCTACTATCTCTCCTTCTCTCTCCTCTCTCCCACCCTCCACTTCTTTCCTTCGTCCCTCCATTCTCTACTTCCTTCCTCCCCTCCTTTCCTTCCTTCTTCCCTTCCTTTCTTTTTCTATTGTTATAGGTGTCTCTTTCAAATCCAGTTTATGTTTTCTTGAAGGTATTATTTCTACAAGTCCATTTTTTTTCATATCATTTCCTTTTTTCTCTATCATTCTACAGTCTATATGCCAGCTATCATCCTGATTTGATTTCACCAATCATGACCCCCTTGTTTTACTCATAATTATTATTTTTGAGAGTTGTTCTATTCTTTCATTGCTTTTTATTTCTTTGCTCCATCCATCTATACCAATTAACCCATATCTGGTCTACTTTCAATTTCTTAGGAATATTAAACATCTGGGCTCTTCTTTTTTTTTTTTTAGTGAGTTCAGTCCATTCAAGTTTATCGACATAATTGTTATTTCTTGATCCATCTTTAGTTGAGATTGTTTCTTTTACTTCTAGTTTGTATCTGACTTTTCCCTCTCGCGCTTCTTTCTCTGCTCTCTCTCTTTCTTGCCTCTGTTCTTGTCTCCTGCTTCTTCCACTGTCTTCTGATGTTTCTTCCACTTCACCTCTGTATTCTAGTTCCTCTTTGCTTCCTTGTTTTCCTTCCCTATTACAGTGTTCTTCATAGAATTTGTGTGCTTCTTCTAAATTCTCTATCTTATATCTTTTTCCTTGCCAAGATACCAGAACCCCTTCTGGTACCAGCCATCTGTACATTATTCTGTGTTTATTCAACTCGTTTGTTAAAAATTGGTATTCCTTGTGTTGTTCCCGGATTCTCCGTGGGATCTGTTTAAGCGTGGTCAGCTCTTTTCCCTGTAGTATAATTGTTTCTTCTCTGGTTTTTTTGTACACTTCATCTCTGGCAGTTTTCTTAGTGAATCTTACATGTACTTCTCTTGGGAGCCTATGTCTCCTTGCATAATTAGTATTCACCCTGTAAACCTCATCAATGTTTGCTCTCATTTCTTGTTCTGGTTTTTGGAGAAATTCAGTAAGGATAATAATCATTTTTTCTTTCAGATCTTCCTCCTTCTCTTCCATTATGTTTTGAAATCTTAGGTAGAATGCCGCTTTTTCGTTTTCAACTCGGATTATTGACAATTCCAATTCTTTATTAAGTTCCCTATATTCTATTTCCATTTTTCCCATCTTCTGATCTGATTGTTGTATTTTTTCTTCCATACATTGGATTTTCTGTTTGTTGATTGTTAAGGCATTCTGTATCTTTTCAACTTTATCGTCTACATTTTTTATTGTTCCTTTCAATTCTCCCATTTCATTTTTTAATTCTCTGTGATTTTTCCTTGCCTCTGCTTGGCTTATAGCCAAGGTCTCCTGTATCATCTGGAGCATCGCTTGCATGTTTTGCATCGTAGGTGCTGGTCCTGCTGATTCTGCCATCTTTTCCCCTTTCTCCAACCCCCACGCACTCTCCATTGTTTTTTTATTTGAGGAAGGGGGCGTTGCTGCACTCACATTGTGTATGGTCTTTTTCCCTAATTTTGATGAGGTTGCCATTTTTAACCCCTTTTTTTGGTCTTGCCCACTATTGGTTATAACTTTTACCTTATTTATACCTTATACCTTATCAGTAATATCAATGATATATTATAATTATTATAATTGTATAAACCAATATTTAACAACAATTCCACAATTATCCTTCCTTGGTATCACCTTTCAATACTTAAACAGTCCTATGTAATAATACTAGTAGTATTCTCTTTGATTAATTTGATTAGTAAATATCATAAATTTGTACATCACACCCTATTCTTATATCAATAAATATCTCTCTGTTTTGTCGGTTGTTCAATATTCAGTTCTAATAATTAGTCTCTTTAAGTCACTCTCTCCTTGGTGTCAGTGTTAGAGTCCACGAAGCAAAAGACAGACCTCTTTCTTGTCTCTGGCACAGCTCCAAGCTCCCAGTCAAATCGATATCAGATACTTAAAAAATTCAACCCAGCGGCAGACGAGCTGGTAAGCAGAAAAAAAAGGAAACTCCATTTGCCAACCCAACTATTATGCAGTCATTTCTTTAAACCTTCCAAATCCTTCCGGCAAATTTTATCCCCTGAAGTCCATGTCGGGATTTCGTTCTTACTGTGGCTGATCTTAAGGTTGTTGCGGCTGTCCCTTCCTGTCCATTCTAACTCAGCCTCTTTGCACTGCTTCTTCTCGGCAAACTTAAACTGTAAAAAACAGCCACTCTCTCGGCTTCTTCTTCTCTCAGCTCACCGATTTTGCCAGTTTCGCGTTGCTTTCCTCTCTGGATTGTTGGCAATAATAACAAGCACCCGAATTCGTCTGCTTCTATTTCTGTTTCTTCCTTCTATGCGGCCGCCATTGCTCAGTCCTAACCAGATGGTAGGATATTTCTTCGTCCATTTAGGGGGGTTTCTCCTATCTGCCGGGGGATTTGCCTTACCACCCCGGCGTCTGCAGAATATCCCCTTTGATCTGCTGGTCTCTTCGGGATCAGCAGTGCTCCAAAAATGAGCCCACACGAAGAAATTAGAGTTAGGGGTTAGAGGAGCTCTCTTACCCCACTCTAGGCACAGTGACGTCACCACCTGGAAGCCAACTATATTTCAACTTTAGAAGGTTCGTATGATTGATTGCTGCACACAAAGAAACAATCTTAGGCACAGAGAGAATTGGGGAGATTTAAGTTAAAATCCTTTTCCTTTAATGCTAAATCCTGTATGTAAGGATATGCTAATTGTAATATTGCATATTTTGTTTCCTTTTTCAGAGTGAAAACTTGACTGTGGAATGGCTTGAAGATTCCCACTCATAGAACTATTATGGTGATGCTGGCAGTTCACTTATTGTTGAAACTCCTAATGGCATTGTTAATTTAATTATTAATCAAAGGAATTTATCTCCCTGCTCTATAATACCTCATCAAACCTGTTTTGCATCTTCATACATCTACATATATGTGCAGACAGAACACACAGACACACATGCATACATACATATTTCTGTATGTGTGTTTATGTGTGTGATTAAATCATACCTAATATGAAGAAATACTTGTTATAATGTATTAATTTAGGTTTGAAATACATCTGGTCTTCTGAGATGTGGGGGAATTAAATCAGTAGTCTGTATAGTGGTCAGCTAATAAGGATTTAGATTTGTTATAATTTTTGCATTAACTTTAATTTTAACAATACATCTTTTTTAAAATGAAGTACACATTTGTGTATTAAAGAAACACATTAATAAAAAGTGATATCATAGATTTCTTTGTAAATTCTCAATGTTGTGAGGTAGTCCTTGAAGTCCTAATGAACCTACCTGGAGGTATTTACGACCTTGATTCAAAGTTCCGATGGATGCCCCCTATCCCCTGCAGTCACACTTTGGACCCTGAGGTGGTTTCCATCTTCAAAAAACAAAACAAAACCCAGATCCAGAAAAGTACAGACCAATCAGCCTAACATCAATACCCAGGAAGATACTGGAAACTATAATTTAAAAAATATCTGCCAACATCTGGAAATGATGTAGGGTCTCCTGCTTGGGTGCGGGGTTGGATTAGATAACCTACAAGATCCCTTCCAACTCTGTTAATCTGTTATCTCTTAATCTAATCTATCCAACTTTGTGTCTAATGTAGGACTAGAATTTATGGACCCTTAGTTTCTACCCAGATACCTTGATCACTATATCAAACTGATTCTCAACCTGTAATTTCCAAGTTAATTATTAACAATGTTTTTATACCAATGACTTTGGAATAGAGGTTGTCCTCAAATTATGACCACAATTAAGATCAAAATTTATGTTGCTAAATGAGACATTTGTTAGGTGAGTTTTGCCCAATTTTATAACCTTTTTTGCAGTTATTAAATGAATCATTGCAGTTGTTAACCATTGTAACATGGTTAAGTGACTCTGGCTTCCCCATTGACACTGCTTATCAGAACATAATCACATGACACCCCCCCCCCAGGACACTGCAACTAAATATGAATCAGTTGCCTCATATCTAAATTTTGATGATATAACCATGGGATGCTGCAACTGTCATAAGCGTGAAAAATGGTTGGAAGTCACTTTTTTCAGTGCTGTTGTACTTTTGAACTGTCGCTAAACAAACTATTGTAAGTTGATAACTATCTCTTGGCAGTTTGTAAAATAGAAACAATAGTCCCACTTCACCTAAATCTAGCAACCCTATTTCTCAACAGTTGAAAGCTTTACAAAGAATTTTCAAGACCTTCCAAAAGAAAAATTTTAAAACAGGAGCTTATATTGGGAGATAACATGCCCTTGCTTGTCTTATTCTGGTCTCATTTAGCAGTGGAACTTTAAATTTATTTGCTAATTTGTTAAATTAAATTTTCCCTACCTTGCTGTGGGGCTACTCTATGTGTCTTACAGTAATAAATAGAAATATAAATGAAAGGTGCATAAATAGAAATAATAGAACCATAAAGTAAATAATGACAATGGAACATAAAGGAATGACAAAGAAATACCCATCAACTGGCTGAATTTATTGGATGGATCATTTCTGCTTGGAATAGGAAGTTATTCAGCACTTCTTAGGTTATGACCAACTTGCATGGCTTTGCAATATTATTTCAAGCTTTGTGTGAAAATTTCCCTAAGTATTACATTTTTAATTGTTAAAATGGACAGTAAAAGCCATATACCTTGAATTGACTTTTATGAAAATTGGTACTTATACTTCAAATAAACTGCTTCTGTTAGTCCTCCAGTAGGAACTTCTCAGAATAAATGTCTCCAGTCCAGGCATAAAATAAAGCTTTGTATGTTAATTGTAATCCAATTCTCAATTACAGTGATACCCCAGTACCCAACCTCAATTGATTCGGCGAGGCACAATGAGTACCAAAAGTGATGAATACTAAATATTTTTTCCCATAAGGAATAATGTAATGAATCACAAGGCAGTCGATACTGACAAGTCCAGCTTATGCGCTGAGTACCAAACAATAAATACTGGGACAAAGTTTTCACATCAAAATGCTTTGAGTAGCAAATTCAATGAGTTTCAAAGCAGTTTATACTAAGGTACTGTGTTTAGTATTGATTTCCTCTCTTGGCCTTTCAATACATACAGTAGTTAGTTAAATTTTGGGATGTTTACACGCCCAGTTTATTAATGTAATGAAATAGACCTTAGGTAAAAATTAATTTCAGTGAGGCCTGATAAATGGACAAACTGTATAAGTGATAGTGTTGCAAGCTACTGAACATCATATGTTCATCTGGGCTAACACGTCATTCTTGCTAAACCATAGATTTAGCACTTTGATACAATGAACCATGTAGGGTGAAGAGCAGTAACTTAGTTTTAAGGCCAATAAAATGTGTGATAGAATTTAAAAAATGCTGTGATAATATATGTACAAGAGCATATATAAAAATTGAGCTTATGGAGTTGATCATAGATTTATTTAAAATGACACAACACTGAAAAACAATAGTTACAGATATCTTTTTGATATACACTATATAATTTGAAGGATGGTTGAATATATGTTGGATAAATGCATACTGTGAAAATATGTTACCTTAATTAATCTTCACTTAATTCTGAAATGTATTTATTCATCCAGACATTTTAAAAATGCAAAATCTACCACTATCGTTTGCTTGCCAGAATAATTTCATCCTTATCTATAGTAGATAGATAATGTAGAGGTGAACGAGCCATGCCTTCACTTGTGTTTCAACTGCTTTGAAAATGAGTTTGGTAGCTTTTTTATAATGCTTGAAATGATAATTTTGCATTACAAATGCATAGTTTACTACTCAATATTTTGGTAATGATGTAGCTAGTTTTCTTTTGCAACAGAATTCTCTATTGATACCTGATAATAAGAGCAAATGTTTGAATGGTTCTACATTAAATAATGACTATAATAGATAAGATATTTGCTAATGCATAAAATCAGTTGATAGCCAACCTTCAAAGGGGATAAAAGTGATTCTAATGCATATTACCCTTCCTCTGTAATAACTCTCTATTAGTTTCCTAAGTTTAACAATTACACATGTTCTCCAGTTTTTCCTGATTTCATGTCAAATGTTTGCTATTTAATGTCATCAATAACTTGTGCTGCAGGTTAGTTTCTTAGAATTTTTATGTGCTATGTATGCATACAACACGCAGGTATCTCTGTATATGTACATACATATAGAAGAAAATAACATGGATTTTTTTTGCGGCAGATTTCCCCCCAAAATACATTGAAAATAGAATACTTTGATTTCAGTACTACAGGATTACTAATTAAGTCTTCTGCAGTGCAGCAACTCAATTCAATACAGTTAGTACAGAAAAGTTAAGGTTTGGTATTGAGGAGCCTACTCATTTGCATGGGGAAAGGTCAAGTTATAGGATCACCATAGCTCTGACAAAGTACAAACAAACCTGTTGCCATATATATGTGAACAAATAAGTACTTCCCCGCCCCATACTATTTCAGAATATGCTAGCTTTTAATTTCTTGCAATCATGCTCATTTGATGTGCTTCAGCTGAATTTTGTCTGAAGTGATGGCTCAACTATGGACTTCTATATGTTAGAGATGTTCAAACTGAGCTTCCTATGAGGATGTTGCCTCTGGAGCTGGGAATTATTCGAAACGACAGGTGAAGTTTTCAGGGAACAGTCCCTTGTATGTGGATGCATCTTTATATTGAAGCCAATTGCTTTCCTTAATGCCTGTTAACCAACCTGCTTCCTGAAAGGAAAAGAAAACTTTAGTTTTCTAATTATATTTCCATAAGAACTGCTCATATGTATTGTCTATGAAAGTCTATATCTTTTTAAAAAGAGCAAAGGTTAGCAATGTTCCTCCATCTACATTATGAGTGAAAATAATCAGCTTTTACAATATGGCCTGTAGTAATTTTAGCATACTTTATTTTTTCACTACGAAGCCCTTCTAAAATATTTTCTTCTATGAATAAAAAATATTCCTGTGAGCATTTCACTTTTCAGTAAAAAGCAAATTTATTTAAAAACTTAATATAAGAAAATCCCATCTGCTGTTACCTGATCTGCTTCTGCTGCTGATGGGATTACCAATACAATATCGCCTCTTTCCAATGTCAGTTCATCACTGTTGGCCGCCTCAAAATCATGCAGAGCTTCAACCTAAGAACAGAAATAAGTGTCTATGGACTAGTTATATATTTATAGATATTTTACTTCATCTAATGTTACAAGGCACAGTATATCTACTGTAGTGACTAAGTAAAACATTTCTTTTGTTTCTTTTTGCTCCTGAAACAAAGAATGTTCCATAGATTGGACACATTCTAAGCAACCAAGAGTGGATGTTGATATGTCTCCATATACGTCCTTTTAATGTTTTTTGGCAACATGATCTATACATCTTCATGTGTGACAAAACTTGAAAAACAAGACTTATTTCAACCTTTTGTTGGCTACATTTTGAGGCTATGCAAGTATTCCTCAACCTTGCCAAGTTCAAGGTGGATGGCCTTCAACTCCAAGAATTCCTCAGCTCATGTTGGCTGGAGAGTTCTGAGAATTGAAATCCACCCATCTTAAAGTTGCCAAGTTTGAGAGATATTGGTTATACTACTAATAAATCCTGAAATAAACCTTATAGAGGAAGCCGGGAGGCATGTCATCTGTTGCTGCAGGCTGCTTCTCAGAAGATGCGGGCTGTACTTCTATTACATTTGTTGGATCACTTATATCATCCGAAGATTCAACAGTGGGTACTTCAGTTTTCTGATTAGCAACTTCTTCCATAGAATCTTTAGATTCAGTTACTTGTATTTCATGATTGTCTCCATCTTCATTGTTTGAGGCAGGCTCTATAACTACTGATGGGATGCTACTAAGGTTGTCCTTAGAAGAAGAAAAAAGGAAGGTGAAAGGAGAAAGCAATATTTTGAATAAAAATATCAATTACTGATACTTCCAAGAATTATTCTGGACTTTTAGAGCAACCTCTCAGATCCAAATACCTAGAATGTTTTTTTTATATAAAAAATGGATATAATGTGCTTTCCTTTTGTGATCATACCTCACTTACCTTTCAAAGATCTCTGGAGCTTGGGTTAGAGAAGGAAGGAAAGCTGCTTCATTCCTGGGCTACATGGTGGCCACTTTTTTCTGGGCAGCTGCATTGAATTGTAATCAGTCTGAAAATGGTGGCTACTTCAGGATCATGCCATGTGGCCCAGGAAAGAAAAGGCCTGATCTGTTTCTTTAACAGAAGTTCCGGAGAGGACTAATGTAGAGCTTTCTGGAATTACATTAGGGAAGCAAGGCAGGCCTTTTCTTTCCTGGGCCACATGGTGTGATGCTGTAAGCAGCCATTTTCTGGACAGCTGCGTTGAATTATGGACCTCAAGGGCTGGGAAACAGCATGGGATGTCTTAGGGGGAGAGGAAGGCCCTGGGAGATGTGCAGAAGGGTCTGCCCTAGACTTTTCAAGGCCTCATCAGGGAAGATTGGGGGGTTGTAAGTGAGACAATTATGTGGATACTTCACATAACAGCCATCGTGACATCTGACCACAATGGTCAGGGTCCATTATGGTTGTCTTGCAAGTTTTCCCCAAATTACTGGGTGGGGGGCTTTCCCCCCTCTTTATTTAAGGAGGAAACCTGACTACTTTAAAGGAAATATTTGATTTATTGGCCAATGAAATGCTTGAACATTTTAACTCCTTACTGGAGTTACTATTAATGACAAAGAACAACTGAGATGGATTCATTGGATTTATAAGTGCAATTGAATAATCATTTAAAAATTGAAAAAGACATAGATTCTCCTTTCAAATTGGAAATATAAGAGATTTATTGGTGATGTTTCATAAAAACTACAACTGGACTTGAAAAATGATAAGAATTTTGAAAGAACAAGAAAAGATGCTGGAAGAAGAAAAGTTAATTTTTTATTTATGGGACTTAAATAAGATTAGGAGGAAAAAGGAAAAGATAAATTTGAGTTATCTGATTATAGTTAAAAAATTCTTATTTCTGGTGACATTGAATGGTTATCTGGTTTGGATGGTGTTTCTTTTGGAAATATCTAGTGGAGAAATATATTAGTTTTTGAGATCTCAAAAAGATGATTGTGTTTGGTAAATGTTTAATAGTTTTTAATTTTCTCTTTTTTGCAATATTTAATCATAAAGAGACAGATGAGGGCAATGCAGACTAAATGGGACAGAAGCCTACATACACCATGTGCACAATTATTAGGCAAGTGAGTATTTTGACCACATCATCCTTGGTATGCATATTTTCCACCTCCAAGCTATATAACCTTGAATATGTAGTGGATATAATAGCAATGGCAGTTAGACTTATATACCGCTTCATAGGGCTTTCAGCCCTCTCTAAGCGGTTTACAGAGTCAGCATATTGCCCCCAACAACAATCCGGGTCCTCATTTTACCCACCTCGGAAGGATGGAAGGCTGAGTCAACCCTGAGCCGGTGAGATTTGAATAGCCAAACTGCAGAACTGCAGTCAGCTGAAGTAGCATGCAGTGCTGCATTTAACCACTGCGCCACCTCGGCTCTTATAAGCATATCAGGGATGTATATTTGTGTAATGAGGGTAAATGTGACCTAAGGAGATCAACACCCTATATCAAGGTGTGCATAATTATTAGGCAGTTTCTTTTCTTCAGGCAAAATGGATTTAACTGACTCTGAAAAGTTAAAAATTGTAAAAAGTCTTTCAGAAAGATGCAGCACTCTTGAAATTGCTAAGATATTGGATTGCGATCACAGATTCATCAAATGTTTTGTTGCAAACAACCAATTGGGTTGCAAGAAACATGATGAGAAAAAAGACACACATTAATTGCCAAAAATTTGAGAAAAATCAAACATGAAGCTACCAGAAACCCATTATCCCCCAGTGCTGTCATATTTTAGAACTGCAACCTACCTGGAATGCCCAGAAGTAAAAAGTGTTCAGTGCTCAGAGACATAGCCAAGGTAAGGAAGGCTGAAACCTGATCACCACTGAACAGGACACATAAGTTGAAATGGCAAGACTGAGCCCAGAAATATCTGAAGACAGATTTTTCAAAGGTTTTATGGACTGATGAAATGAGAGTGACCCTTGACGGACCAGATGGATGGACCTGTGGCTGGATCAATAATGGGCACAGAGCTTCACTTCGACTCAAGACGCCAGCAAGGTGGAGGTACTGGTATAGGCTGGTTTTGTTAAAGATGAGCTAGTTGATGTTGGATTCAAAATCAAATCCCAAACCTGCCAGTTTTAGAAGACACTTTCTTCAAGCAGTGGTACAGGAAAACATCTGCATTTTTCAAGTATACCATGATTTTTATGCAGGAAAATGCTCCATCCCATGCATCTAAGTACTCCACTACATGGCTAGCCAGTAAAGACCTTAAAGATGAAAGAATATGCCCCTCTTCCTCGCCTGACCTAAACTCTATTGAGAACTTGTGGGCCCTTCTTAAATGGGAGATTTATGGTGAAGGAAAAGAATACACCTCTCTGAACAGTGTTTGGGAGGCTGTGATTGCTGCTGCACAAAAAATTAATCATCAGACTTATGATTGTTATTGAAAAGAAGGGTAGCTATATTGGTCCCTATTTTTTTGATCTGTCAGATATTTATTTATAAATTTGTAAATTTTGAGGTTTTTTTTTTAATAGCAATAGCAGTAGACTTATATACCGCTTCATAGGGCTTTCAGCCCTCTCTAAGCGGTTTACAGAGAGTCAGCATATTGCCCCCAACAATCTGGGTCCTCATTTTACCCACCTCGGAAGGATGGAAGGCTGAGTCAACCCTGAGCCGGTGAGATTTGAACCGCTGAACTGCTGATCTAGCAGTAGCCTGCAGTGCTGCATTTAACCACTGCGCCACCTTGGCTCTTGTTTTTTTTTTATTATTCTCACTTTAACAGATGAAAATTTTATTTTTTATTTAGTTGCTTAATAATTCTGCACACTAATAGTTGCCCAATAATTGTGCACAGAGGTGGGTTCCTACCAGTTTCTACCTGTTCGGGCAAACTGGTAGTAGTAATTGGGCCTGGGCCTGTAGGAATAGCAGGTTGGCCACATACCCCAAACCAGTCTCCTGGTTGATGCTTGCTCACCCACCCGACTTGTCTGTCAGACAGCAAGCTGATCGGAGCTGGAAAATGGCAGCCTGGCAAAGAACCCTTTCAGCCATCTCTTTGAGTGCTAGAGGATCACAGGCTTCTTTTCCATCCAGCTGCTGGTCGCGGGGCACTGAAATGTCCTCCAGCCAGTGAGAAGAAAGCTGTGCATGCACAGAGATGGCAGCAGGACTTTTTGGTGCCCTGCAGCCAGTGACTGGGTGGAAAAGAAGCCTCTTGGCTTCCAAGTTCAGTAGCAGGCTCGGTACCTTCACAGGGTCACATTTCTCCATGCAGAGATCAAAAGGCGTGGAACAGCACCTTTTCCATAGCCCACAATAGCCCTTCCTGTTCTCTACCTGCTTTTTAAACCTTACCTCCATGAAGGGAACATCCAGATGGCACTGCCTTAAGGACAAAGCCGGCATAGCTGCCTAGACTTAAGAAAACAAACAGCTGAGGGAAGGAGCTATCCCTCCCTCCCAACCACCTGCCTCGGCAACTCCAAGGATGCATGCGCACCTTCGCATGGTCAAGCAGAGCACACCGAAAGTGTGGGAGGGACAATCTTGCAATCTGGCAAGGAAGAGGAACGCTCTCTCCGTGTCCCTGGGGAAGACCCCTGAACCTGTTTTCGGGTCCAGTACTGTAATGGAGAACATGCACTTCAGCGGTGATGTTTGTGGTCCTCAGCTTTGATTTATACAGGATTAACTCAATTGTTTAAGGTTTGTGTCAAGACACTAAACCACAGGCTAATCACACTGGAATGGATTCGCATTAGAAACCAAGCCACACATTTTAAGTTTATATGGTATCCTAGCCCAACTCATGTGCCCTCAGACTAGTGCTGCAGAATCTCCAGGTGCCTGGACTCTTCTCCTAAGCAGTTTTAGGTATCCTATGAATATGCGTTGAGGCAGAAAAGAGGCTGCTCCGATGCCCTGTCCCAAATCCCGCAAAGGAGATGGAGTGAGTGAGGGAGAATCAGTTAAAGAAGGATCAATTTTAAGTAGCCTACAAATTCATTTTTCTGAAATAGGTGCTCTCTTTGAGAGCCAGTGGTGCTGTCACCTCTCCCGCTGGCCGGGTGGACAAAGGGAGTGGGTTGTGGCCTCTGTCTGGACGAGCTGCAGACCTGTCCTGGGGAGGTGGGAAGTGGATCACCCGGGTGACTTCTGGCCGCAGGAGGAGTGCCCCTTCTCACCTCTGGTAGCTGGCATGCTGAGCTGGGCCAACTGGGTCCCTCCCCCCCAAAAAGTGTTAAAGATCAAAAAAACATTGCCCTCGATTCGGTGAGCGTGGCTTGGGGCGGCTTGTGACTGTGTGTGCATGAGTGGCATCAAGTTGTCCATGCCCACTCAGTCACATGCCCTCCCACCTATCTACGCCCACTGAACCAGTGGTGAAAATTTTTGAAACCCACCGATTGTGCACACCTCACTTTTACTTTCTTAAATATTTAGATTTGAGGTTCATTAACATTTTGGATTGACCAAGAGCACTGTAGTTGTTCAATAATAAAATTAATCCTCCAAAATACAGCTTGCCTAATAATTGTGCACACAGTATATTTATGTTATTAGGTACTTGTGTGGATTTTTTGTGAGAATCCAAGAGAAATATAATTATGGTTTTGGAATTTGATAAGTTGTTACTGAAATCACTTTCGGATTTTTTTTGACAAACTAATGAAGCATAATTTTTATTTTAGGATTTGATAATTAGAGTTGTATGGGATTATAGAAGTAATAATAATAGACTATGAATTAGATATATTTTTAATCTGTATCCATACCAAAGAAAGTCAAGCCTTTTTTTCATTCATTTATAGTTTACCTTTTGTCTGATTCTTTCTTTTTTTCTATTACCGTATATACTCGAGTATAGGCCGACCCGAATATAAGCAGAGGCACCTAATTTTACCACAAAAAAACTGGAAAAGTTATTGACTCGAGTATAAGCCTAGGGTGGGAAATGCAGCAGCTACCGGTAAATTTCAAAAATAAAAATAGATACCAATAATGTTTTTGAATATTTATTTCAAAGAAAAACAGTAAACTAGTGGTGTATTCAATGAAATACTTCACTCACCTCATGATGCTGATGTCCCGCTGTGATGATGATGTCCCGTGCAGCCGCGGGAGCGATGTCCCGCCTCCTATGACACACGGCACAGTGATTCCTATCATTGGATCACTGTACCAGAGGAGGTGGGACATCGCTATGTGGCTGCTTGCCATAACAAGGAGGAGGTGGGACATCGTTGCAGAGCGGCAGGAGGGGGAGGAAGGGGAATCGTAAGACAGCCCTGCATTACATTAGAACGTGAGGAGGGGGGATGGTGCGGTGCGCGCTGCGCGGCAAACTGACACAGAGGGAGGGGAAACTCACAGGGGCACTGGGCCATTCACGAGTGTCACCCAGCGGCATGGCCCCGCCCCTTTTACTCCTCCATTTCGGGCAAATTTTTCACTGACTCGAGTATAAGCCGAGGCGGCTTTTTTCAGCCCAAAAAGTGGGCTGAAAAACTAGGCTTATACTCGAGTATATACAGTATATTACTTGCTTATTTTTTATTCATGTTTTCAAAAGAGACAGCACAGCAGCGGGATGGAAGGTGGGGAGAGAGAATTGTATTCTGGTACTTGCAAGATTCTGTCAATGTAGCTTTACAATAAATGGAATTAGCTCATCTGGTTGTGATATCCATCTTATCTTGTGATAAGATAGATACTTACTTTGAAAGATACTGGTATTTTGATAGATACAGGTACTTTGATAGATACAGGTACTTTGATTCTTGCAAGATTGATATTAGGGTTGGAAAATATTGTGTTCTAACGCAATTTAAAATAACACAGGCTATAAACTTTTTAAAAATTACAATATTAGCTTATTTAATTTTTTAAAACTTTCAATTTTAAAACATATTATTACACCATCATAAAGTTGCGCTAGATTTTAATTTAAATCCTACACAATTATTCTAAAAACTACTGAAGTGATTACAGAGGAATGTCAAAGAGAATTCTCAATACCTCAATTCTCAATACCACACTCAATAGTTCCCAAAATTCTTGGGACAAGCCATGACCAAACTTGGGGATTTGTGGTAGAGTTAAGACCATAAATTTTCAAAATCATGCTGGAAGGAAAAAAGGAAAAAAAGGTTCCTGCTTTGGTAGTACCTGGGTGTCGTCTGCTTTTCCTTCAATGTAATCTATGCTGCTTTCAGTAACTGCTATTTCATCAGTAATAGCAACTTCACCACCTTCATTTGTAGAAGTGGCATCAACACACTCAGTTTCAGTAGCACCTTCAATTACTGAGTCCATCTGCAAATAAGAAAGTAAAACTCTTTGTTATTCACATAGATCCCTTTTAATATATCCAATCCTATAATAAATAAAAGAGCTTTTAAAAGAAAGCGCAGACAAAATCACGGGAGAAAGGTTTGCCTATGATTTTCAGTGAAGATATATCTTTTGCCATCAGTATATGAAGAGGATGCCTCTCAGTGCCAGTTGCTGGAAGGTGTAGCATAGATTTCTTCTTAGTAACACTATGGATGTAATTTGCTAGATAGCCTTCTCCTGGAGATTTATTGATTCATTTATTTACACTTATACATATCCATTCCAATTTATCCTACAATCCTGGTATTTTCTAGTGATTAAAGTAGTAACCACAACCAACCACACAACCATGACATGCAAATGAGATATGCTATGCAGTTGTCATAAGCAATTGATGTTGAATTGCAACATGCTATGGATTAAAAACAAAAGAATGGTGAGAAAAGTAGGAAGCAAAGGGGGATTTCATATTGTGAAATGATTTTGATGTTTTATGGTAATGCAATAAAAATATCATTTCTATTAATTATCAGAGTTGCTGTTAATATGACCGTTTGCAAATAATACAAATGTTTCCATTTGCCTTTTGCAACTATAAATCCCAGCAATTGTGAAGCATAAAACAAAAATAAAAGCAAAATTTTATGCATGTTTATAAACAGGAGGATTTTATTATATGGTTTTGCCTGCCATCCTGACTTCTTTATCCTATCTAGTGCCCCTGATGCTTAGTATGAGATTTGAACATTGGTCTTGAAGGGACAGGTTTAATCCTCTCATCAAACAGTAAAGACTCAAATGAACACTATCTACTGATTTTACCTATAATAATTGGGTAATAAAAAAATTCTAAAATCACTTTACCAATTACTCACCACAGTTTCAGCTGTTGACTTATCAGTCTCCAAGGCCTGTGCTTCTGACTTTGCATCAGAAACAGCCATATTGCTGTTTTCCTCTGCCTGGATTCCCAAAGATGGAGCTTCTTCTTCAGCCTTTAATTAGGAAAAGCAGACAAATAAAGCTCAATGTTTGGGTTCACACAATCTGCTAAATCCTAAATCTGGAATAATCAAACAATGGCAGTGCTGATCATATTATGTTCTAACAATCAAATCATAGAGGAGTTCAGAGATGGTACTGAATAAAATACATAATTAATGAAATATGAGCTTGGCCTGGAAAACAGGCTAAGTGGGGGTGGGGTCGTCAGAACTTTAAATGCCAATTAAGTGACCAGTAACATATTGAGACTACCTGTATAAAGAAGTGATTTCCAACCTTGATCACAACAAATATAAACAAATTCAATAACTCTTTGTTTCCTATAGAGCTACAAAGCAGTGACGGGGAGGCAGGGGAGGCAGGGCCTCACCACTGTCATCATGGGAAAAAAATGTAAAAGGAAAAAGGCTGAGGTAGTTGCTGCCAGAGCACAGTGGATGACTCTGCTTAGTGCTTAACTGTTTAAAAAAGCCTCTTAAAAAGTGCCCTCTACCGGAGGAGGCAGGAGAACCATGTGCCTCATTTAGTCTATCTTTATGATCACTCGAGTAGAGTTAAGCAAGGATTAAAAGCCGAAAAATTCCTTATGTAGATGAGGCACTTGGTTCTCTTGCCTCCTCCTGTAGAGGGCGTTTTTTTAGAGGCTTTTTAAACAGTTAAGCAGAGTCATCCATTGGGGACACTGGCAGCAACAAGCCCAGCCTAACTCAGCAGCTCTTGCCTTTTTCTTTTTACATTTTCACATTTTCATCATGGCAGACAAGAGCAGAGTTGAAATCCTCTGTGAAACAGCTGGAAAAGTTATGTGGGTCGGAGGGAGGGGGAGGAATTCAAAATTAATGTAATTTGTAAGTAATTGTATTATTGTAAGTAATTTGTGTGTGTGTGTGTGTGTGTGTGTGTGTTTTACCCACCTCTGCTGGCACACAGGCTGGCACATTTTTTTATGTCGGACATAGTGATAGGGCTTTTGGACACCCCGGCGCTATGTCGGACATAGAGGCGCCCCGCGCTCCACAGCTATGTCTGACAGAGGCGGGACGCCTCTATGTTGGACAGAAGCGGCAGGGAGCTTTCTTTCATCTTTTGCCCGCCCTGCAGGACAGAAGCAGCGGGACGCTTTCTTTCAGCTTTTTCTCGCCCTGCAGGACAGAAGCGGCGGGGTGCTTGCTTTCGGCTTTTGCTCGCCCCGCAAGACGGAAGCGACGGAGTGCTTTCTTTCAGCTTTTGCCCTGCAGGGCGGGCAAAAGCTGAAAGAAAGCACCCCACCACTTCTGTCTGACATAGAGGCGTCCCACGCCCCGCAGCTGGGTCGGACATAGCTGCGGGGCACGGGACGCCTCTATGTCAGACAGAAGCAGCGGGGTACTTTCTTTCAGCTTTTGCCCACCCCGCAGGACAGAAGCGGTGGGGCACTTGCTTTCAGCTTTTGCCCGCCTCGCAGGGCAAAAGCTGAAAGAAAATGCCCCACCACTTCTGTCTGACATAGAGGCGTCCCGCGCAGACATAGCTGCGGGGCGGGCAAAAGCCGCTTTCTTTTTGCCTCACCAGCCATAAACCTCACTGCACGTCACTGCTACAAAGAGTTACCTCTTTATTCCATATCTCATTCCCCCTCTATATGCAAATTCATAAATATAAACTTTTCATTCCAGGTGTCAACAAAAAGTCCATAAAGAGTTATTCTAGGATTTGATTTCTCTTCAATTCTTCATCCCATCACACAGATTCTTCATGACTTTAATAAGCCTCTTTTGTAGATTCAATAATAAAACATTTTCCAGAGTATTTTCTTGGTTTATCATTTATGGTTGCTTTTTAAATTTAAAATTCAAAACTTTTACAAAGTTTCTTTGGGATATTCTTTTCTAAATGATTCTTTTTGCATGCCATTTATAGTTTCAATATTGTTTTGTCAGATAAAATATGTTCCATATCTTTTATTTTTTCACTGACATCTTTTAGACATAGTCTATCCATAAAAGCAGACATCATTACTGGAATTACTGTATTGTAGTTATTAATGTCTGGCTCTATTCTTCAAATATTTCTTTAATATTACTGATTATAATGTTATGTGTCATTTTGTCATATGTGTCTTTAAGTCCCAATATTAACTGACATGAAGCACAGGCTTGTATTTTTTTTCTTCTGCTTAGGCCTTAGAATCTTTGGTCTCCTCTAGTCTCAAGTTTCTAAAATCATCATTTCTCTTTGTTATGACCCAGGGGAGCCAAAATTTTACAATAAAAGTAAATATTCCACATTTATCTGAACTTTTAATCCATTTATAACTTTCAGATTAAAATTTTAACTTTTTACTAAATTATTTAAGCTATTAAGCTTTAAATTAATTTTCTTTGTTGAATACACCCTATCAATATTTATAAAAGTTGTTGTTCTGACAGTCTCTAATAGCTTTAAAATGGCAATTTCCAAAAGCAATTAGAAAGTTCCACAAAATGAAACAACTTACCTTACTATCTGGAATATCCTGACTTAGCTGCAATGAAAACAGGGAGGTGTCCTGGTAATGTACATATAGAAAGAATACATCCAGAGAATTATTTAAGCATTAGCATTTAAAAACCTATTAAAATTATGTACAATATGACAAGCCCATTCCCCAAAACATACAATTTTAACTTTGTGTCCTTAATTAATGTAATATTTCCACAACATTTGAAAATTGACATCATTTTTTCATAGTTCTTAGTGAGTTAAGCATTTAAGAATCTAAGGACTGAGATTTGCAAAAACATTCCTTTTAGAAACAAACTGACATTGTAATGAAATGAGGCACTCTGAATTATTACTATAAAGCTTGTTGGTGGACATTAAAACTTTTCTGTTATATTTTCTTGTTAAACAGCAGATTTGATTCAATGTCATTCATTATTAAAGTATTTTTATATTAACATTTTTGGGTAGTACTTTGAGTTGCTTTTTCATTTATAAGGAATCTATTAAATGTAAAACTGGATTTCACATGTCATTGATTTCAGTACAGGTAGTCCTTGTCTTATGATTTATCACTCAGTGACTATCTAAGGTTACAATAGATCTCCACAGGACTACTTACGATCCAGATTCGAACATCCAATGACCAACTTTTGCTATGATCACATGATCATATTTTGAGCGCCTGGCCTGAATTTATGGCCATTTGCCATATCCTGCAATCATGTGACCACAATTTTCATTTATTTTTATGGAAACTAGTGTTTCTATCAAAAAAGGTTTCCAGCAAAAAAAAATCCCATTGCAGACACTATATTTTGTTAACAATTATGTTCGTTTAACAACAGGAACATTTACCTTATGACTGCCATGTTCAATTCATGACTACCATGCTCATTTAATGACTGCTAAAAAAAAGTTGTACAAACATGCATGGTCATGTGGTCACTCATTTAATGATTGGCATGTTATAACTGTAATTCCAGGCTCAATTATGATCATGTCATAATTATTGTAGAGTCTGCATATGATCCTAGGCTAAGTATTGCAGTTTTTGTACATTTTATGAATAATGTTATGCACAATAGCAGCTGCCTGGTTTGCACAATTTGATATACTATACATTATTTATTTACAGCATTAAATTTAAAGATGTAATACACAGCTTAAAAAGCAACAAGATGGCCAAACCTTTGTTTAACAAGACGCCAAACTCCACAACAACTTTCAGCTTGACTGTGATAGCCAACTAATTCACATTAACTTAACAAAAAACAGTAGTGTTAAAATGGTGGAACACATTAAATCAGTGATGGGCAACCTTTTTGGCATGGTGTGTCAAAAATCGGCAAAAAATCGAGCATAACTCACGTTGTGTGTCACTTCGACAAAAACATAATTTTGTGCAATTTATAGTTTAAACTACAAAAATGTATAATTGCAATATATAATTGTATTTAATAAACCAAAAACAAATTATTTAACATACCTGCTTAGTAACTTCTTTGTTCATCAGTCAATTTCGTATGTTGCCCTTGATATTATTGAACTTGTTTGGGGTGCCGTGAACCAGGGCTGTGGAGTCGGCTGCTTCCAGCTCCACGTCCTCATCAACATGCCGCTCCAGCCCGCCCCTGCTATGAATATTCCTAGTGACGCGAGGGCGAAGAATATGAATATTCATAGCGGGGGCGGGCCGGAGCGGCATGTTGATGAGGACGTGGAGCTGGAAGCAGCAGACTCCACAGCCCTGCCGTGAACTGAGATAAGTGTGGTGCGGTCGTAACCGACAGTCCCAGGAGTAGACTCTCTGTGCCGGCCTGACTGGAGAGAGGCGCGCACTGTTCCCGCGCTCCTCTCCTGCGGGTCCTCCCTCTCCGCGCTGATGACGTGTATGCGCACGGCACGCACGCCTTACCAGCAGCCCCTGCGCTCAGAAAGGGGCGGCGGCGATACAGTAAGTGAGTGTGGGCAGGGGAGATCACACGTCCCGCCCCCCCGTTCCTCCAGCACAGATTCTTTCATCCTCGGCGGCCGTGCAGGAGCCGAGGATGAATCGCATGAAATCCTGTGCGTGTCACCCCAAATGGCTACGCGTGTCAGCACTGACACGCGTGTCATAGGTTTGCCATCACTGCATTAAATATATGTATTTCCAATGTTTTTATGGAAACAAATTTAAAGCAAAGTTTTAAAAAATTCAACCATATCAGATATTTGGATTTGATATGAGCATTTGCAATGATCCTAAATGACATTTCCTTAAAGAATGGTACCTTTTCCCGGATCAGCATGGTAGCCATGCAGACTCAGAGCAATAGATATTTAAGACAGTGGCATGAAGGCTGCTCTATTGTCTTTTAACCCAGATGATTTTTTTGAGACTTGTGTAAGTACAGGAAAAGGCATAGCCTTAATGAGCTTCAAACAGTTGCAGTAAGGGAGTCTACTTTAGATCCAAAGTCTGTACACTTCTAAACTAATGACATACTGACATCTGGATATGCATTGAATTTGCCATTATATTGTGGAGTTGATAACCCACAGCTTTCTGATGAAGTTGGCCTACAACTCCATCATCTTTAGATCCCAGTTTCTGGAATTAGGGAGGCACTGTTTGCAGTATTTTCCTTTCTCTAAGCTGGTTCCAGTCAGTATTATGGGGGAGAGATCAAATCCTTAGACCTTGCACTGTGGGTTGTCTCGGGTCTTTCACCTCTCTTTTTTAACATTTACATGAAATTACTGAATGAAGTCACTTGATGACATAGGATACATATCTCCATTCCTGGTAGGGCATAGGATTCTACCACAGTGCTGACCAAGTGCTTGGAATCTGTGTGGGTCTGGATAGGGAGAAACTAACATCAACTCAACCCTGAAAAGATAGAATGTCTTTGGGGTAGTTTCCTCTCAGGGTTTGGTGATATTCATGTTTTATTCTGATGGGGTAACACTTTCATGGACTGACCTTGCGTGCAATTTGAGGGTCCTCCTGCATGCATGGGTCCTGATCAATAAGCAGTTGGCAGCCATGACTGGAAAAGGCTTTGCATAGATTCATCTTGAGTGCAAACTGTATCCTTTCATGGACTGGGAAGCCTTACTTACTGTTACTTATACTTAAGTAATTTCCTTTTTGTGTTACTTCAAAACATTTACATTGGGCTGCCCTTGATGAGGGCAGCCCAAGAGCTGCAACTAATCCAGAACATGGAAGCACATAGTGCTGGAAGCTTCAAGATTTGCCCATGTGTTGCCCAAGTGGCACTGGCTGTCAATTTTGTTCTAGGTAAAATTAAAAACCTGGTATCATGTTTATAGCCCTACATGGCATAGGAACAGACTGATTGTGAGATGGCTTTACTCTCTGACAATATCTGCCGGATAAAATAGGATAAGCATGCTCCAAGTCTGTTCCCTGAAATGTTGCTATCTAAGAGGACTTCAGAAAGGTGCTTTACCATGGCTTCCCCCTACTTTATAGTGCACCTCCTTTCCAGTGATCCAGCAGGCATCAACCCTTTTAATCTTCTTGGAGGTCATCAAGACCTGACTTTTTACTCTGGGATAAAGTAAGGATGCCTTGGGTAGATTGTTGAAACATCCAAAGGCAATGACTGAGGTGCTAAGTTTTTGTTTCATTTTTTTTAATGGATCTACGATTTTATTGTTGTTGTGAGCTCCCAGAAGAATGGCTATAAAATATTTTAACTAAATAGATTTATAAATAATATAAAGTTATTCCTTACCTGTGCAAATCCATTAAAAGCATTGCTTGATGCCTAGGCCAAATTAGAAATTAGAAGACAGATTTTAATATCAAAATCTTATTTGTATATGGCCCAAACATATACACCTTTTAAAGTGAAGGGAAATAATGACAATAAAATAAAAAATAAAAAGAAAACACAGTGATACACTTTGATAATTGGAAGAGATGCCAGCAACATAAACTATCTAAAAGCAAAATTCTAAAATAAGATGTGGTACAAAATAAGATGGCATATTCAATAGTCAACCTTTTTGTGGTCAACCTAGCATAATTATATAGTTGAATTGTGCCATGAACACATGACTACATAGATTAGCAAAGGAAAGATAAGGAGGACTATTCATAAAATTCATATTTTATTTAAAGATAAATATCACCTAGGTAATCTCTCTTTTCTAAACTATGCTATATAATAGGGTAGGTACCTCTTCTTTATCAGCCTCAGTTTCTTGATATAACAATCCATATCTCCGGTTAGCAATTTCATCTTCAGATAAATCTGAGCTGATGGTCTCATTTTCTTTGGGGCTAGTGAAGTTTTCAATACTAGCCTTTCCAGAGTTTCCCATTTGGAACAGAATCAATGGCCTACTTATGTTGTTTGATCCACAGGTGCTAATGTTTGACTCTTCCCCAGTTGATCCTTGTAAAGATGCTTCCTGATTCTGCTGACTCGTCATTACACATGAAGTTCCCCAGCTATTGTTTAATTCTCCTAAATCTTGCATAAAACCTGGCCATAGGTTGTCCAAGTTTCCATCTAGAGAGCCTTGTGTGGGAGGAAAGGGACAGGAATCATAGCTAATTGGCTGGCTAGAAAACCCCCAGGAATCAGAACTAAATGTAGGATTCCAGCTGTCATCCCAAGGTTCTGTCTCCAATACTTGAGGTAAACTAATGTTAGGTTCTTCAGGCACACAAAACATTTCCCTATCTGCCAGTTCACCTTCCATATTCTCTAACTTAGAACTACTGAAATAGGCATTAGTTGGATTCTCAAGCCCATGCTGCACAGTCATATTCTTGTCAAGGAATATACAAGTAGCTCTATATTCAATATCTTTACTCTCTTGAGAGATATTGAGGCCACAGTCTTCATATTTTTTGCAAATCTCTTCTGCCTCTTTTGCTTCAAAATCATACCCAAGATTTCCAAACTCTGAAGAAAAAATGTCTTTGACTTGGAGATTAACAGTTCCTATAATATTTGCCATATCACTTTCCTGTGTGCATTTTATGCCCCCCTTACCCTCACATGTTTCTTCAGGATCCTGACACAGGGAACATAAAGCATTCTGCATTTCAAGTCTATTATGTTCTAGAGCTGTAGAGCTGCTTATGTTCTTGAAATCTCTCCCAACTGTCTCCTTAAACATATTAGCTTTATTAAAGTCTACATCACATTTTGGGGGACAACTATCAGTAATTGTTTCTCGTTGCCAATTTGTACATTCTAAAACTTGTCTAATTTCTACCTCAGTCTTTTTTACAGCTTCATTATTGGGATGTTCTAAGACCTTAAGACATTCAATTTCATTGAAGGACTCCTTGAGCTTAGGACCTCTGGTGTCTACCTTTTCACATGGATCTGTATTTGTCCAGAAAGAGTCTTCTAAGCCCGGATTTGCTTCTTTTGTCATTTCCACACTAAATGGCTCTCCACCAGAAAAACTGTCAGTTTTCACTGAAGACTTCTCAGCCAAAGTTTCACTCACTAAAAGCTGGTTGTTCTCCACCAGATCAGTGCCATCATCTCCGCTATGACTAATGTCCAGGCAGGGTCTTAGAAAAGTGGTTTCACGTTCATTTGCATAAGCTGTCCATGATGTGCCATCCTCATGCTTGCCTACAGCAGGCAAAGTAGGAGTAGCTAGCATATCAGATGATTCTGCTGAGCTTTCCTCTGCCTGAAGAAAAGGCATAGGACCACCAGCAGTTCTTTCCTGGCCCACACTGGCTGTCTTCTTGAGGGAATCTGCATCTAGGCTCACATTGAGTGAACCTAAATTAGTTTGGGGCTTGCTAAAATCTTCTGTTGACCCACTGTCTGGATTTTCCTCCATGACCAGGTTACATAGGGAATGACTTTTTGGAGAGTCAGGCTTTAAATAGGTAAGAAAGTAAAGAAAAAAACAAGATGAGCATGATAAAGGTTAGGGAGAGAAAATACAGAACTCAAAATCAACTGAAACAATTAAGGAATTAATACAATTTACAATATCTGTAAGGGAAATCTACATTTGAAGAAGGCAACTACTTACCGGCTGCCCCACCTCATTATTGCTCTGTGAGGAAAGAAAATATTAAAAAGAAAAAATCAGAGAAAATGGAGAGGATATTTCACCATGTTACTGAAAAGAAACATGTCAAATAAACCTAAAAACTCAAGGGTTCCTTTATGAACACCAACTAGCAATCAGAAGACACAATGAAAATGCCTTAATTTCACAACAGATGAACAGACTTAACCATAGTTTCAGCTGGGAAACTGTGAGCACCCTAGATCAATCCAAATCCAAAAATGCTCAGAAATTCCTAGAAGCTTGGCAACTCAAAGAAATCAGTCATCAATAGGCATATAGAAATAAACAACATTTACAAACCATTCAAAAGAGAAAGAAAGCTACAAAGGAAACAAAAAGACCAGAACACCTCTTACCAGCAATCAATTACCCGATAAAAGGATTAACTCTGGATTAACACCAGACAAACAATCAAGGAGGATACAATATCTTAATTAAGAAACTATGAAACTAATCAAACAATCAAGCAGAAAACAGACTAAACAAAGAATTATGAAGCAGAAAACAATACCCCCACCATCATTGACAGTATATAAACACAGCAAACCCTACTCCCTTTTACACTGAAAATGATACTTAGCTGGAAATTAAGGAAACAAATAGGTTCAAAGAACACCAAGAAGGTATTACAGATTGAGACAAAGGAGCATCCAAGCCAGGGCATAGTCCATGTTAAACGGAGGGATAATGAGCACCAGTCTTGCTCTCTTCAACCAGTAAAATAACGTTAAAGTGCTTCTAGATTTGAAGATGGGAAATGGGAGGGGTCGGGTATGTGGCGTAACTGAGAGTAATCAAAATGTTTCAAGCTTTTGTTTCATGGTTAGTCTGAATGCAGATAAAAATGATTTTCACTGGATAGAAACTACTCAGTGAACTAAAACAAAAAAAAACCAATTATCCAATAACATTATGTGCTTTTGAATTATATTCGTTTAATGTTCATTTACAAATTTATGATATAGAGTGTTAGATCAGGTAATGGATAGCCACACACAGGCTAACGGTAACAACAGCTCTTTATTAAATGCAACAAGTGAGAACAATCCAGCATAGGTTGAGTTTGACAGCAGCCCTTTTATAGGGAGCTGTCAGACCCTTCAGCCAATGAGATTAAACCTCTGTTCCCACTGGAACAGAGGACCTTGGTGGAAACCACTATAGTTGAAGCTCGTATGTAACACTCCTCCCCTCTTAGATGGAACAATCCTACTGGTCACATAGTCACGCAGGTAGGAGAGCTTTTGGGTAGCTCTGCCTGACCTGCACAGTTCAGTCAGAGGGTGTTCTTTGAGCAGGTTGGATGGACCTGTTTGCTCCGCAACTCTGCTTTGTGGAAGCTCCTGGAATCTTTCACAGGCCGCGGCTGGAGCTTCTAGAGCTAGTTCGCTCAGAGCTCACTGCGGGCCTGCAACACAACCAGATAAGTTCCCCAGTGCCCTTGGGCTTGACCTGCCTGTGGAAGGAGTGGCGTATTTCTCCCTTTGGGTAGAGCTTTGGCTAACTCATGCAGGAGTTACTTTTGGTTGTCTAAGAGTGGAGTTGGAGAGGTGGCCACGGAGTTGGTCAACATGCCTTCTCCAATTCCGACCATCCTCAAGCTCTACAAGCTAAGAGCGAGGCCTGGTGATGCCTATCACTGTGGCAGGAATCCACAGAGTTCCCCCGGCATAGTTGTGGGCGTAAACTGAATCCCTACGCTAAAGTTCTGAATTTTTCTTGTGGAGTCAGGGGGCGATGCAACAGAATAGTCTGAGTGTAGCCGGTCTAAGTGGGACCTTAACCGGCGACCCATGAAATGCTCGGAGGGGCTTCTCCCTGTAGTGGCACTGGGTGTGATATGTTGGATTAACAGGTAATGGTCAACTCGTGTTTGCCAATCTCCCGGGCCCATCCTAGAGAGGGCCTCTTTTTCAGATCTCATCATTCTCTCCACCTGACCATTGGAGGCCAGATGGAATGGCGCGACTAGGGCATGTCTGATTCCCTGAGCTGCTAAGAAGGTCTCGAATTGCATGGCCGTGAATTGGGGCACATTGTCAGAAACCAAGACATCAGGCGGGCCTTGTGTGGAGAAAAGTCTCTGTAGTGCCTTGCTGACCGCTTCTGCCATAGTGGAGGTCATCAGGACTACCTCTAGCCATTTTGAGTAGGCGTCCACAACTACGAGGAACGTCTGGCCATGAACTGGCCCAGCAAAATCAATGTGCACCCTAGACCACGGTGCTTGAGGTCGCTCCCACTCCTTAGTGGCAGCCTCTGGGTGAGCTAGTCTGGACTCCTGGCATGGTGTGCAGGTAGCCACCCATTCTTCGATCTCCCTGTCCATGTTAGGCCACCACACGTAACTCCTAGCCAAAGACTTCATCCTGACAATTCCAGTCTGCCCTATGTGTAAAGCCTCTAATACTGCAATGTGCAATTTGGGTGGAACAATGACCCGGTCCCCCCACAGCAAACAGCCATTTACAACAGATAACAGGCAACGTCACTGGATGAGACAGGACCAGTCTCTAGGCAGTCAATGAGAAGGACTGGTGTCTCGGGGGTAGGGTCAGCAAGAAGTTCTGGCAGCGGGCAGCAGCTCAAGGCGTCGACATGCCCCAAAGTGGAGCCTGGTTGGTGGATGAGACGGTAGGAGTAGGCAGCAAGGAAGATGGTCCATTTGGTCATCCACGGTGATGACACAAGGGTAGGCCAGTCCCCAGCCAGTAAGCCCAGTAGCGGTTTGTGGTCCGAAATGAGTTTGAAATCACAGCCATATAAGTACTCATGGAACCTTTTTACTCTGGTCACTGCAACCAAAGCCTCACAGTCCAGCTGGCTGTAGTTCTGCTCAGCAGTGGACAAGGTCCTAAAGTAAAAGGCTATTGGAGCCTCAGTTCCATTGGGCATGCAGTGGCTGAGGATGACTCCGATGCCAAACAGTGAAGTATCGCAGATGAACACCAGTGGCAGGGTCTGGCTGTACTGCACCAGGAAAGTGTCTGCCGAGAGGTCTTTTTACCACGGCAAATGTGGTGGCTTCGGCTCTGCCCCAGGACCACTTTGCATTCTTAGCCAGGAGATGATGTAAGGGCTCAGCAATGGTGGCTTTCTGTTTAATATGCTGTAGAAATTAAGGAGCCTGAGGAATGCCTGTAGCTTCATTTGATTGTGAGGTGTAGGGGCATCCTGGATTGCTTTAATTTTTTTTTGAGATCGGGTGAATCCCAGAGTCGTCGATTAGGTACCCTAGGAATTCAACCCTTGGCACGTTAATTTAGCATTTTTCTTTCTTGAGAAGGAGGCTTTTGTCTCTAATTCAAGCCAAAACAGTTCGTACATGTTTGAATAATTGTGCCTCATTTACAGCCAATACCAAGATGTCATCGAAATAGGGGGCAACTCCTGGAATCCCCTACAAAAGCCATTTCATGATGCCAGGGGCAATACTAACATCAAATTGCAGGCAGTGTTATTTGAATGTATCTCTGTGCATCACAATGGTTTGGGCCTCCGCCGTAGCACCATCTACAGGCAATTGTTGGTATGCCTGCGCCATGTTCAATTTAGCCACTACTTTGCCCGGTCCTAATGAATGTAATAGGTGCTGTACAATTGGTACAGATAAGCGCTTTGTTGTAACGCTTTATTGATTGTGCATTTGTAGTCCACACAGATGCTGACAGACCCATCAGATTTGACAGGTGTCATTATAGGGGTCTCCCAGCGTGCGTGATAAATCAGCTCTAGGATTCCCTGGCCTACAAGCTTGTCAATTTCTAGATCTATTTTGGGGTGGAGAGCAAAAGGTACTCTCCTGGGCTTTAGCCTTATGAGGGCTATGGGGGTCCAAATTAAAGGAGATTGGAGTCCCCAAATACTTACACAGACCAGTGCTGAAGACATCCTAAAACTCCTTAAAAATCGTTTCAGCACTTTTGTCTTTCAAGGCATTGATATCGGTCACTTCTAGGTCCAGGGCTTCGAACCAGTCAAACCCCAGGAGGCTCTGCAGGTCGCCGCTCACCACAGTCACTGGGAGTTCGCAACTGTATTTCTTGAATTGCACCCGGAAGGTGCCCTGGCCCACGATGTGGACTCATTTCCTCTAGTAATCATGGAGGCAGATGTCAGGGGCTCATAGATGCTGCTTCTTCAGGCTAGGGATAGCCCGTTTGAGTGTAGACCATGGCATGATGGTCAGTGATGACCCCGTGTCGATCTCCATCTCACATGGAGAGCCCTTGATGAGGACTGTGACCTTCAGCTTTTTTGGCTGCGTAGTGCGGACTTGGCCGATTGAGGTGTGGTAGGTGACTCTGGCGTCACCCTGTGAACGCTGTGGTGGCTTCTGCCATGCCCCTTGGTTGGGCCTCTGCTGGCAGTTAGCTAGGCTTCTTGGTTGCCAGGTCGACGTGGGGTGCTCGCTTCTGCACATCTTGGCGATGTGCCCTTTTCGCTCGCAGCGTTGGCAGGTAGCATCGCAGAAATGGCAAGCCGATTGGGGGTGGTCTCCTCTGCAGTTAGCACAAGGCGGGAATCATTGTTCGAATTTGCACGCCGGCTTGGCACAGCTACTGCGCATGCGGCAGCTGTCATCTTCTTCGCCTTCAGAGCTCTTGGCCTCTGCAGCCTCACGGTGAATGCATGTATTCTTTCACACATCTTGCAGAGTGTTTTGATGCTGCAGTGTCTCTGTGGACTTGACGGCCGATTCTGATGCCCTGGCCTTGTCCAAGGCAATTGGTAGAGTGAGGTTAGACTTGGCAAGTAACCTCCTCTGTAAATTAATGTTCCGCACACCACAAATTATGTAGTCAAGAATAGTTCGTCTTTTGCAAGCTTAAAATTTTTGTTTGTTTTTGAAATTGTGCCATTCTCTCTAGCTAATAAACACACCTACTCTAGCTTGAAAGGTTAATAAAATTAAACATAGATTCACAAAAAAGTTTGTTTTCACTTTTCTCTGGTTAAAGATATACTTCAAAGGGACATCTGTATGCTTCCCTTCTTATCACTCTCTATAACCAAGCAGTGAGACCTTGTAGTGCCAAGCCAAAACAATAAGTGAAGAAAAAAAGTGTTCCATTTCCAATACACAAACTCCAATACACAAACCTCCCAACCTCCGAGTATTATTGCAGATTTCCTTATTTCTTTTGTATCTTTTTTGTATTTCAAGTTAGAAAAAAGAGTCCAATTTTTGAATGGATTAGAAGAACACCCACAGTAATGAAAGAGGAAATTTTTAGACCATAGGTTACAGAGAATAATAAAAGAAAAAATAGAAGAAAACTTAATCCATTTGTTTTAAAAGGCTTGCATAAATTCCATCCATGAAGATAGCATTTTAAAAGTAAGATAACCACTGTCCAAAACCATTCCAAATTTAATTCCACCGCTTGATTCTTCTGTTCTCCAATTTAAATTTATTTTAATTTTTTATAGGCAGTCTCTTTTTAAAACAATAAAAGTTCCTTACCAGCTGAAAACACTTTCTCTTTCTGTATCCTTCCATTTATACAGAAATTAGCAAATACATATGAGAGGATACAGAAGAAGCTGGAAGACTTAGAGCATATAACAGCAAAATATGATGACTATCAAATGCAAAATGTAGTGATTAAAACTCAAAAAATTGAAGTGGAAATTAAATCTGCTGATATTTATGGTGATTGGTTTGTCTCTGAAAATAGAAAGAATGGAATACTGAAAGAGGAATTAAATGGAGAGGAAATCTACCCCAGATGGCAAGATACAGAAGAAGAAAAAACAAAAAACATTATGGATTTAAAGAGAGAAATTCTATTAGCAAAGCATTGATAACACTGCTGACAATCAAAGATAAGCTGACTAAGGAAACAGAAAGAGGGCATCAAGATGAGAGATGTTATAAGCAAGGAGTTGAGTCTCTTTGAGAGTGGGCGGCATACAAATTGAATAAATAAATAAATAAAAAATAAACAAATAAATAAATAAGAGGAGTCCATACAAAGTAGATCAAGGAGATGATTAGAGGACTGGCATCATAAATGGCAGAAGATATGAGACTGTTTTGCTATTGGAAAGATACAGGTTGATAGATGGAAGAATATAATTTAAAACTAGTTAAACTTAGTGAAATGTATTGACAATAGATATAGTTTAAATAAATAATTTATAATGTTACTAATGTATACAGTGTGTAGTGTTATGGTGAGTATAATTGGATATGAATATTGAATGGTACCCATATAAGGAAGATTAGCAATCCCTTTGGATTATACAAAAAGGATAATAATAATAATAATAATAATAATAATAATAATAATAATAATTGTTATAATATAATAATAATAATTCCAGTGGTAATTGGCACACTGGGTGCTATTCCAAAAGCACTGGAATTACATTTAAAACAGTTAAAAATTGACAAAATCACCATCAGTCAAATGCAAAAAGCCGCAGTGCTTGGATCTGCACGCATATTACAAAAATACGTTACAACTTCCTAGGCCCCTGGGTGGGGCCCAACTAGTAACCAATGCCAAATCCGGTGAAATAACTGGCTGCTGTGATACAATTGTATAATAATAATTATTATTATTTTAGGCCACAGTTGAACATCAATGAAGCTGTAGAGATTGTAAAACAGTGGATAACAGCAACAGCTAGAAAAATTGAAAGATATGAGGCATGAATCATCCAATATAAACAAAATCAGCAATTTCGATCAGACCAACAGCTGTTTTTATCAAAGTCTTAATGTGAATGGTGACATCAAAAGTGAAAAACCAGAAAAGCAGGCCACAGTTGAATTCTGGAAAGAATTGTGGGAAAATCCAAAGGACTACAATAAGGAAGCAAAGTGGATACATGACTTTGAGAAAAGCATTGGCAACAAACAAATGCAAGTATTAGAAATAACAACTGAGATAGTCAAAAATTGAGTAAAAAAGGTAAAGAATTGGACATCACCTGGAAAGGACCAATTACATGTTTTCTGGCTCAAATATCTGACCATTTACATGCAATATTGGCCAGCAACTGAATGAAATTTTACAAAAGGGCCAAATTGATGAATGGTTGACAACTGGAAAAACGAACTTGAATATGGTCTGGATTGATTACAAAAAGGCATTTGACTCACTGCCACATAGTTGGATCATAAAATTCTTAGAAACAACTGCCATTAGCAAAAATATTACATCCTTTACTGAAAAGGCGATGAAACAATGGAGAACTGAGTTGGCAGAAGGGAATGAGATCTACGTTATGGTTAATATCAAGTGAGGAATTTTCCAGGGTGATTCACTTTCACGTCTTCTCTTTATCATCGCAATGATCCCACTATCAGTAATCTTAAAAAAAATGAAATTAGGCTACCAAACAGCCAAAGAAGCTGAAAATTTTTTGCATTTACTATATATGGATGATTTGAAACTCTATGGAAAGTCAGAAATAGAAATCCAATCATTGACAAACACAGTCCGAGTATTCAGCACCGATAATTCAAGTTGGCATGCAGTTTGGCATGGAAAAATGCGCCACTGTATCCATAAAAAGGGGCAAAATCACTGCATGTGAGGGAATTGAAATGCCCAATGGCCAACTAATTAAATGCAATGAAAATGAAGCCTACAAATACTTAGTCATTCTGCAGTTGGATAACATCAAGCATGGAGAAGTAAAAACTATTATCAGGCAAGTGTACACCAACAGAGTTAGGAAAATTTTGAAATCTAAATTGAATGGTGGAAATACAATCAAGACCATAAATACCTGGGCAATACCAGTTATAAGATACACAGCTGGTATAGTTAACTGGACACAAGCTGATTTGGACATTTTGGACCGAAAAACCAGGAAACTAATGACAATACACTACAGTTTACATCCACATGGTGATACTGATAGACTATACCTGCCACGAAAATCAGGTGGCAGAGGATTATTACAAGTGAAGCAAACAGTTGAAGAAGAAAAACATGCACTGGCTGATTATTTAAAAGAAAGTCAAGAACATCTATTAATCGAAGTAAAGAACAAAAATCTACTGAAGGCCCAACAGACGAAACAAAAATACAGAAAAGATGTGATAAAATCAAGAATGGAGAGTTGGCAGAACAAAGCACTGCATGGCCAATTTCTGGAAAAAATAAAAGATAAAGTGGACAGTGAACAAACTTGGTTATGGTTAACAACAGGTACATTAAAGAAAGAAACAGAGTCACTAATCCTGGCTGCGCAAGAACAAGCACAAATGCCATTAAGGCCAAAATCGAAAAATCCTCTGATGATGCCAAATGCAGACTTTGCAAAGAAGCTGATGAAACTGTTGATCACATACTCAGCTGCTGAAATTAATCGAAATTAAATGACTATGGCACAAACCAGCAGTGGTAATTCCAGTGGTAACTGGCACACTGGGTGCTATTCCAAAAGCACTGGAATTACATTTAAAACAGTTAAAAATTGACAAAATCACCATCAGTCAAATGCAAAAAGCCGCACTGCTTGGATCTGCACGCATATTACGAAAATACGTTACGACGTCCAAGGCCCCTGGGTGGGGCCCAACTAGAAACCAATGCCAAATCCGGCGAAACAACTGGCCGCTGTGATACAATTGTATAATAATAAAGAACCAAGTTAGATACAGTTAAAGTTTTGATTATTAGGGGGAAAATGTTATGATATAGAATATAGTCAAATAAAAGAGGGATAAGAATAACAAGTATGTATAGATATGGGTATAACATAAGGAAACTGGATGTAAACTTTAAACAGTGATTTGGAAAGGAGGATTAGAAAACTTTGTTATTAAATGTTATGGATGTTTAACTAGAATAGGACATAAGGATTTAGTGTTAGTGGAGGATCTTAGAAATAGTAATTGAATGGCCACTACATGGTTATGCATTAAATTTTGGTATATTTTATGATGAAGAACGCTTAAATAATTGTAGTCAAATGAAAATGGATGATGGTGACATGTATAAATATTTGAGTTAAAATGCTTGAGTTAATATGAATTATGCTTGATGATTGTGGAAGAAATGCACGAAAGTCTTTTTGTAACCAACTGATAAACTTTCTATAGCATGTAAAGAAGGATGCTATATTTGTTTTAAATTAAAAATAAAAAAATATTTAGAAAAAGAATGAGTTTGTCTGGGTCTCAGAACTCGCAGTATGCTGCGGCCTTTCGTAGCGCCTCAAAGTATTCATTGATTGATTCACCTTCCCGTTGGTTGCGAATGTTAAATTCATGCCGGCGAACATGCTTAGGGTGCGTAGTGGGTCCTCAGCATCTTCTGGTACTGAGAGATCTTTGGCAGTTTTGAACACTTCCCGTCCACAGTAACCGAGAACATGTTCTCTTGCGGCCTTCAGAAAGGCCCATGAGGTCGTTGTCCTCAAGGAAGCAGTCAAACCATAGCATATATGAGTCCCAGTGCACGGTGACTGGGTCATACAGAGTCGGTGGGGCGTGCATGGCCATTTTGGGTCCTGAGGGTGTTTTGAGTTTGCCGCTCAAAAATGTCTGCTCAAAGCCGTACTGAGCTGCAGGATGGATGTACTTGCTGGATTGCTATGGTCTTCTTGGTTCGCCTAGTTGCCTTCCAATCCCATCCTCGTCACCAGTGTTAGATTGGGTAATGGATAGGCATACACAGACTAACGGTAACAACAGCTCTTTATTAAATGCAACAAGTGAGAACAATCCAGCGAAGGTTGAGTCTGACAGCAGCCCTTTTATAGGGAACTGTCAGACCCTTCAACCAATGAGATTAAACCTCTGTTCCCGCCAGAACAGAGGACCTTGGTGGAAACCACTATAGTTGAAGCTAGTATGTAACATAGAGTATCTTTATCAGTAATTTGTGAATGATATTAATGTAATCAAAGAGTCTACATAATCTTTCCAACTGTGTAGGATTCTTTAAATTGTTTTCTGTTATTGTGAAATTGTGAAAAATGTGAAAAGTTTATTTATAGGCCGCCCTTTTCCCTAAGGGGACTCAGGGCGGCTTACAACTTATGGGGAAAGGGAGTACAAACAATGACATATAAAAACACTACATAATTAAAAATAGAAACAACATTCATCATTCGGGTGGGGACGGATTACAGTCTTTAACCCCAGGCCTGACGGGATAGCCAGATCTTGAGGGCTGTGCGGAAGGTCTGGAGGGTGGTGAGGGTACGAATCTCCACGGGGAGATCATTCCAAAGGGTCGGAGCTACTACTGAAAAGGCTCTCCTCCGCGTGGTTGCCAGTCGGCACTGACTGGCAGATGGAACTCGGAGGAGGCCTAATCTGTGTGATCTAATAGGTCGCGAGGAGGTAATTGGCAGGAGGCGGTCTCTCAAGTACCCAGATCCACTACCATGGAGGGCTTTATGGGTGGTAAGTAGCACCTTGAAGCGCACCCGGAGATCAACAGGTAGCCAGCGCAGCTCGCGGAGGATAGGTGTTATGTGGGCGAACCGAGGTGCACCCACAATCGCTCACGCGGCCGCATTCTGGACTAGCTGAAGTCGCTGGATGCTCTTCAAGGGCAGCCCCATGTAGAGCACGTTGCAGTATTTCAGCCTAGAGGTCACAAGGGCGCGAGTGACTGTTGTGAGAGCCTCCCGGTTCAGGTAGGGTCGCAACTGGCGCACCAGGTGAACTGGGCAAATGCCCCCCTGGTCACAGCCGACAGATGGTGGTCGAAGGTCAGCTGTGTGTCCAGGAGGACTCCCAAGTTGCGGACCCTGTCTGAGGGGTATAATATTTGGCCCCCCAGCCTAAGTGATGGAACACTAGCCAAATTATTGGGAGGGAAACACAACAGCCACTCGGTCTTCTCCGGGTTGAGTACAAGCTTGTTAGCCCTCATCCAGTCTCTAACGGCTTCGAGACCCCGGTTCATCACGTCCACCACTTCATTGAGTTGGCACAGGGCGGACAGATACAACTGGGTATCGTCCGCGTATTGGTGGTATCTTATTCCGTGCCTCCGAATGATCTCGCCCAGCGGTTTCATGTAGATGTTAAATAATAGGGGGGACAAGACCGAACCCTGCGGCACCCCATATGTTAGGGGCCTAGGGGTCGATCTCTGTCCCCCAATTAACACCGACTGCGACCTGTCCGAGAGGTAGGAGGAGAACCACTGCAAGACAGTGCCTCCCACCCCCACCTCCCGCAGTCGTTGCAGAAGGATACCATGGTCGACGGTATCGAAAGCCGCCGAGAGGTCAAGGAGAACTAGGATGGAGGCATGGCCTCCATCTCTGGCTCTCCAGAGATCATCGGTCAATGCGACCAAAGCGGTTTCTGTGCTGTAACCAGGTCTGAAGCCGGACTGGAATGGGTCAAGGTAACTGGCTTCCTCCAAGGACCGCTGAAGCTGGGAGGCCACCACCTTCTCAACAACCTTCCCAACAAAGGGGAGGTTGGAGACTGGACGATAATTGTTAAGAACGGCTGGATCCAAAGATGGTTTCTTCAGGAGGGGTCTCACCACAGCCGCTTTAAATGCGGAGGGGAAGAATCCCTCCCAAAGGGAGGCGGTAACAACCGCCTGGATCCAGCCCCGTGTCACCTCTCTGCTGTTGGCAACCAGCCAGGAGGGACACGGGTCCAGTACACAAGTGGAGGCACTCACAGCTCTCATGGCCTTGTCCACATCCCCAGGGGCAACATCCTGAAACTCAACCCAGCGATGGTCTGCCAAATTATCCTCCTGTGCCTCGGCTGGATCTGCAAAGGTGGAGTCCAAATCCGACCGAAACCGAGCAACTTTGTCCGCTAAGAACTGGACATAATCCTCAGCCCTACCCTGCAAGGGGTCCCCCATATCCCTCTTATTTAGGAGGGAACGGGTTATCCTAAACAGGGCGGCTGGGCGGGACTCAGTGGACGCAACCAAGGTGGCAATATACGATCTTTTTGCTGTCCTAAGTGCCCTGATGTACTCCTTGGTGCACGTTGTTAAGAGTGCTCGGTTCGATTCGGATTTATCGGACCTCCATAGGTGCTCTAGGCATCTCCTCCGGCGCTTCCTCTCCCGGAGCTCCTCGGTGAACCAAGGAGGCCTCCGGGATCTGCCGCCTTGGAGCGGCCGTAGTGGCGCAATCCGGTCAAGGGACTCCGATGCTGCCGAGTGCCAGGCAGCAACCAGAGTCTCCACCGGACTGTGGGCGAGAGTCTCAGGAATAACCCCAAGCTCCGTCTGGAACCTCAAGGGGTCCATAAGTCGCCTGGGGCGGAACCACCTGGTCGGTTCCTCCTCCCTACAGTGGGGGTTTGGCCTCCGAAAGTCAAGCCTCAGTAGGCAGTGGTCTGACCACGACAGGGGTATGATCTCATTACCCCTCAGACCAAGATCACAAGTCCACTGCTCCGAGAGGAATACGAGGTCGAGCATGTGACCCACTGAGTGGGTTGGGCCCTGAATTACCTGGGTCAAGCCCATGGCTGTCATGGAAGCCATGAACTCCTGCGCCCCATCAGAGTGTTCACCGAGCGAAGGCAAATTGAAATCCCCCAGGACCATAAGCCTGGGGAACTCAATTGCTAGCTCGGCTACCGACTCGAGGAGCGAGGGGAGGGCTGCTGCAACGCTGTTGGGAGGCAGGTACGTTAACAGCAAACCCACTTGACCCTTGAGGTCCAACTTCACCAACAGGGACTCACACCCGACAAGCTCCGGAGCAGGGATCCTACGAGGTGCTAAAGACTCCCGGATAACAATAGCCACACCGCCACCCCTTCCCTGGGCTCTCGGCTGATGAAGCACCTGAAATCCCTCTGGGCACATCTCTACGAGGGGGACTCCTCCCTCTGGGCCCAGCCAGGTTTCAGTAATACATGCCAGGTCTGCCCTCTCGTCTAAAATTAAGTCCCAGACGAAGGGAGCCTTGTGAACTACAGACCTGGCATTTAGCGACAGCAGCCTGAGACCAGGGTCCTGATTACTCGCGCCATCTGGCCTCGGAGTGGGACTCATAGGGCCGGAAGGAGGGATCTCTGTGACGTAGCGAGCCCTCCTTCCCCGGTAATAGCCAGCCCTAAAGTCCCCGCCATATCTGCCCCTCCCCGTTATGACCGTGATGCTCCGACCCACTTCACAATAATTAGAGAAAAACAAGAAACAGAGTATTTTTCCCATATCAGCATAATTTCTGTCAGTATTAAAAATTGTATCTACAAAGAAATTATTACATTACTTAGAGCTCTTTAACATTAAAACAGTTCATATTCTTAAATTCTGTCACCACATATTAGTGGAATAATGTATAGTTTAAGAGTGTGAGGTAAATATTATTTACAGATGTAATTATCAACAGATACTATTTGCCTCCATTAAATAATCTTGCATGGCATATTTAATTTTTTCTTAAAACAAGACAATTTTAAAATTTTGGGACTACTATAAAAATACAGATACAGAAGGTAACCTTAGAGACTTCTCAAACTAAATTAAAATGAGTACAGAAATCAACATTTAACTGTTATTCTATTACTTATTCCTTTCCCTAATGCCCCTCAAAATTTAGACAACTTTTTTGTGATTGATATATTTTGCACATTAAAGTTACCATTGAAATATGAAACAAAAACAAGATAAAAAGAAATAAAAGTCAGCCATACCGTCCACAGATCCCAAGGTAGCGTCTGAGAAGGGAAAGGACATGTTCAAAATCTCATTCGTACATCTTTTTTACATGTTGTAAAGTATAATTAGATAATAATGTAATTATATATATTCATAACCAAAGTTGGCAAAGAAGTTGCATCGTAGCCCAGCCTATACCATATTCCAAACATTTATATTTGTTTTATCCAATGAAAAGGAATTCCAACATTATCTCTTAAAATGTAATTCTCCAGGAGATTTGCTGCTAAGCCGCCTACTTGTGGTAAACTGGTAGCTGTCAAGAGCACTCTTGATAGCCATAATGTCCCTGACTGAATGATCACATCCCTTATTTTTAATCATTTTTTAAATTAAGAAAATAAAATAATAGCAAAAACAAAAAAGGCAAAGAATACACAGGCATACATAAAATGAACTTAACATTACAGGTAGTCCTCAACTTATGAGAACAATTGAACCCCAAATTTCTGTTGCTAAACAAGGCAATTGTTAAGTGAGTTTTATTCCATTTTATGAACTTTTTGCCACAAGTAAGCAAATCACGTTAAGTGAATCGTGTGGTCATTAAGAAAAAATGCCTTTCCCCAATGTTTTTGCTTATTGGAAGTAATCTGGGAAGGTTACAACCAGTGATCACATGACCTTGGCACAGTGCAAGTCAATCAGACAAGTGGCCTGTGAGAAATACATGTCAGTTGCCAAGCAACCCAATATCAATCACGTGACCATAGGGATGCCACAACAGTTATAAGTGTCAAAAGTGGTCATAAGTCACTTTTATCAGCATTGTTGTAACTTCAAACAGACATTAAATGGATGGTTTTAAGTCAAGAATTGCCTCTATAGCAAAAGTGGAAATAAAAATCTGATGACAAAAAATAGATATCCAAAAAGTTTTTTAAAAAAGATAAAGAAAAAAACATTGTAGGAAAAAGCATTCTAATCTCCCCCCCTTTCCATGCTCCTGCTTTTTCCTCCTTAGCTCTAATGCTCTTAATTTTTTAAATATTATTATACTTTGATTATTCCTCATTTCTACTTGGGCTATTTAGATTTTTTTTTAAATAATTTATCTTTTTCTTCAAAAACTATATTCTAAGTGTCCTAGCTTGCCTTGTTATGTAATATGTTTTATTTAATGAAATTATTCCTGCTTGGATTTATTAGACTTTTGCTGGGAATGTATAGTCAGTTTTTCGGGTGTCACCCATTCTTCAATTTTAGTTTCTCAATCTTATCACAGTTTCATTTCTAAGTATATTTCAATGAACAGCTTTTACAAGATAAGATATTTCTATCATAAAACAACCTTTTAAGAAGTAGATTTAACAGCTGTTCCTATTTAAGATCATATCAGGTAAAGTATTATTTTCCTCAATAATATGATAAGATGAAAAATTTTATTTACTAAAAATCAATGAAATTAATGATTGCTTTCTTTGTGGCTAAATTAGTAAAAATCCAAAATATTACTAAACTAGTATTACTAAACTAGTAAAAAAATGACTAAACTAGTAAAAATCAAAAGTAAAATAAAATAGTTACTAGTCAGGAGGGGAATTATAATTCAATATAAACTTTTATATACAGAGGTGACTTTTTAAAAAAATATCATTTTGAAACTGTAACCTATTACTGTTCATGTGTACGAACAGTACATTTTGCTTCAGTTCTCTAGAAACCTTTCAATTACAGAAATTTGTTTAAGCAAATTTGGCGTTACAGAGAACAAGACAGGTTTAACACCTAAGGAATAAGGCTAGAAACTTGTAAATTCTAATCTTGTATTAGGCACAAAGTCCTTGGGCCAATCACTCTCTCAGCCCTAGGAAGGAGACAATGGCCAACTACTTCTGCAATTTTGTCAAGAAAACTGCAGGATTTGTGTCCAGGTAGTTACCAGGAGTCAAAAACTGATTTGAAAGTTTGCATGCATGTGCACAAGCCTACACCCATACCACATACATAATACAAACAGCAAAATTTGCAATCATTTTTTTGAAATAGCAGATTAACAGATGTAAGTAGACAATATCAGATGAAATATCTGATTGTCTACTTACATCTGTTAACCTGCTAACAGATCAGGGGTGGGTTTCTCACCCCATTCCAACCGGTTCGGTTGGAACGGGGCCAGCGGCAACCTTGTGCACGCGCGTGGTGCACGCATGCGTACTAGGGTCTGTGCGATGCTCCAGCTGCTCCTGGAGGATCGCGCAGGCGCTGTATGCATCCTGCGCATGCGTGGAAGCGCAGAACTAGTCAAAACCGGGTAAGGAGCGCGGGCGGGCGGGTGGGCCCTTCGCCGTTCCCGGAAGTTACTTACTTCCGGGTTCGCTGACCAACCGGTTCGCGGGGACCGCCGCGAACCGGTTGAAACCCACCCCTGTAACAAGTATAAGAAGACAATCAGATATTTGGTCTGATTTAACAGAAGTCTACTTTCTTACATGATTTGTGACACAATGTAGAGAGTGCATTTTTAAATGGCTAATGTCAGTGGCTCCAGGTTGCAGGAACAAATGTTTAATTTAAATCTATTGTTAAGGACAGGTGTCCTCTAAGAATTTTTTAACACTTGTAGGGTGTAAAGTCTGAAATATCAGCATTAATAAAATTTAAAAGTGAAGTCCTTTGGGAAACCTGGAATTTGGATTGATGAAATAGTTAATCTGTTATGTTTCCAAAGAAGACATGCAGCCCTATGTGGCATCAAAGCTATATGTTTACTCTGGCTCTTATCAAGCCTAACATCACATTACACAATACTTTCTGTTATTAACTTCATTTCAAATATACACTATATTGCCAAAAATATTTCCTCACAACTGCTTCTGATTATGTGGATGGGTGAGCGAATACTTTTGGCAATATAGTGTATGTTGCGAAACACTAAGAAAAATTCTAAATCCTATAATCAGCATACATTTTGTAAACTGGCCAAAATTTTGCACATTTTTAATTATTGATTTTAAGCCTATTTTGTAGAATTTTGTCTGCTTCCTCAACATCTCCTAAGCCATTGCATATCACTGCAAATTATATTAGCCAACCATATCAAAATTTCTTTTAAATTATTACACTTCTTTATAACCCTTAATATAAGAATCAGCAACTTGCTGTTAATAAATTAAAGCTGCATTTCTAGATTCCCACAGGATTGTGGTATAAAACAATCCTGATTATGGTGCACGTAGTATCATAATAACATAATATTTAAAAATACCTGAGACATTGGGGAGTGGGTTACCACAGTAGATGCATTATCAGGCTTGAAAGGATCAAAGTCCAAATCTAACAAAGACTCTTCTTTTTTAGCATCAGGAGCTTCATTCTATTGGAATTATAACATTTAAAAACATTTTTAATTGGAATGCACAAATCCTTTTTCTCATAAAATATACATCAGGGCAAATAATAAGGAACGAGATTGGAATTCAGTGGCATTAGTCCATTTAGAATATAGGAAGTTGTCATGGATATAATAGGAAATGGATAAGATAGCAGACTTTTTCTGAATTAGCTTTCAATTGTTTCATGTAAGCCATTTTATGAGGAATTCATGAATGATTTTATTAGCCCCAAGCTCATATTCAGTTAATACTTCAACATGTTTATTTTCCTTTAAATAAATACAATGTTAGGACTAAGAATTATTGACATTTACATAGCCAGCGCTCATCTTGGACAAATTTTAGTCATGCTCATCCAAACACAGAGTGTTTGTGGGATTCACTATCAAATGTCTCCAAGTTTTTGTGAACTAGGTTTCATCCCTAAATATATAAAACAGTCTCAAATTAATGGAAATATTTTGTCAGTGACTAGAACGACTTATTCTATGTTTCACAGCTTGTATGTGAGTTACTCCTATCATTTCCATTTAAAAAATGTGTCCTGTGTTCCCAATCGACATTGCCAAGGTCTTTTGGTTTGAGACAAACAAGTTGTAGCATTATCTATCTGAACAGATAATGGCTGGAAAAATCTGGACTCACCTGAGAAGGGGTTGTCACATTTATTTCTGGAACAAAGTTATCATCAAATAAACTGATGATATTTTCTTGTTGCATGTCTACTGTTGGTGTGAGTTTAGGCAGTGGTGGGACAGGAGGCCCTTTCCTCAGCTGAAAGAAAAATTAGTATGTTTGAAAGATTAAATGATATATCAAAAGTAACAACAACAACAACAACAACAACAACAACAACTTATTTTGGCAGCTCAAGAACAAGTCTTAGACACAAATTACATGAAAGCAAAAATTCAGCATATTACCACCAACAGCAAATGTCGCCTCTGTAATTAGAAAGATGAGACAGTCGACCACTTGATCAGTGGGTGCACAAAATTTCACAAACTGACTACCTACAACGCCATGACCATGTTGCTAAGATGATTCACTGGAAATTGTGCCAAAAGTTTGGATCTGAGTACAGCAAAAACCACTGGGAACATCAGGTTCAGAAGGTTTTAGAGAATGAGAAAGTCAAGATTTTGTGGGACTTCAGAATTCAGACTGACAAGCACTTGGCCCACAATACACCTGACATAACAATAGTTGAAAATAAAAAAGTATGGTTCTTTGACATTGCAATATCTGGAGATGCACGAATTGAAGATAAACAGCAAGAAAAAATCACAAAGTACTGGGTCTTGCAAATTGAAGTTGAGCGACTGTGGAAAAAGAAACCGTGTGTTGTCCTGATTATAATTGGAGCCCTTGGAGCTATACCTAAAGGGCTACCTCGCTATTGGGAAATTTTAAATTTATCAGACTTGAACATTCTGATTCTACAGAAAACCACCCTCCTTGGAACAGCTTATATCCTCCAACGTTATCTTAACAGTTCCTAGGTCCTTGGTTAGGACTCGAGCTGTTGAGCTACCAACCAGCCCCAAAGGCTGGGAATCTCACCAAAGATTAGCCACATATAATAATAATAATAATAATAATAATAATAATAATAATAATAATAATAATAATAACTCCGCCGTTGCCGGTCCCAAGCCCGGATGAGAAAGGAGGAAGGTTGGGATCAGGTTGGCATCTGGTCCCGTAAAAAAAAAAACCCCGCCAACCCATACAATATGGTGAAAAAAACGAATAAGAATTCCATACCGCATCGGTCGTCGCGCGGGTTAACAAGGGCCGCGGCGGATGTTGGGGTCCCTGGACATCCGTCGACAAGTGGGCTACAAGTGGACCAGCCAACAAAACGACAAAAATATAGTGCAGATGAAAACCGTGCCATAATGGCCTGTTACTACAACTCAGAGCCAGAAAAAAGAGGATATTTAAAGCGAATGTATGAATTATGGAAACAACAATATCCAGATTCAAATGTTAGTGAACAACGACTAGCAGATCAAAGGCGATTTATTATACGGAATAAAGTGTTTAGTGAAGTTGAACATGAGGAAATTCAGGCAAATTGCAAAACCCAAAAAACAATATCACAAGCGGAAATAACTGATATTCAAGACACAACTAAAGACACTATAGTAGAACTCCCAGAAGAAGCTCTCGGGGAGGAAATAACATCACCACCACTAGAACCAGTTATCATTGAACCAACTGATGAACTAACTCAAAAACAAAAAGAATTGAAGGATAAGATCATGGAGCATTTTCTGCTTAATGAGGAAAGGCAACGTTTACCATCACTAAAAACTGTGCCTAAGAAAATGTTGGCCCCTATCATGAAAATGGTTAATGCAGTGTTTTCAACAATTGAACCGGGATCCATCTTGGAAACAAACCAGTTAATGTACAGCGCAGCTGTAATAGTCACTAATGAACTAGGCATTAAAATTAAAGTACCTAGTCACACAACAGAAAAAGCATCAAAGCCAAAGTGGAAAATCCGTTTAGAACAAAAAATCAAAAAATTAAGGGCAGATGCTAGTAACTTAAAGAACATGCATGAGCAACGACTTAAAAACAACAAAATCATAGATCGGCTAATCAGAAGATATAGATTGGATACAAGAAACATCAATGAAGCTGTAGAGATTGTAAAACAGCAGATAACAGTCACTTCCGGCGAGGGACTTGGCCGTTATCTAATTAAACATCCTTTACATAACTCAAACTTCAGGCAAGAAGATTGCAGTGAGCGGCTCAGCCGGTAAGAACTTTTCCTTGCAGTTTGCAGCTTTTTTTTCTGCTGCAAACGGGGGGGGGGGTTAAGCTGAGTCATCTCCGGCCAGATTTCTCTGCTGTATTAACGGCACAAGGCGAAGAACCCCCTCTTAGGACAAATTATTGAAATTTTTTTTTAAATGAAATTAATACAAGCAGAGCCCATATTTGAGAAGTTTACGGTTGTTTTTTTAGGAAAACTCAAGCTTCAGTGTTATAAAGTTTTTTTGTGTAATTATTTTCAAGATGGCGATTCTCCAGCTTTTGTATTTGCAATGATGGTATATTTTGGCAGCCTTTCACGATCTAATTAGCCTCATTCCTTTGAAGACTCTCCCTTATCTAATTAAAAGTTCTCAAAGGCTCTTTGTTGACACAGAGACATTCCAAACAGGGTTTTTCTCTGTTTTTTGTTTTGTTTTGCTGAACTGTTTTGGTGTAATGCCAGCCTTTTGAAATCCTCCGTAAAATTCTTGGCAAAAAAGGGAGAATTTTTTTCTTTTCTCTTCTCGGCATAGTGGTTTGATTAAGTGCTTGAAGCAAAGATATTATGGCATCCAAATCGAATCCTGCGAAATTACTTCCTAAATCTGCCTCTCCCATACCTGGCACAAAGTCGCAGCCCCCACCTTCTATGCCCCCTAGTGGAGATGTACTAACGAAAGAATTTTTGCTGGAAATGTTCAGAGAATCAAGGGAACAGAATTTGGAAGCTCTTAGAGAGTTCAGAGATGAAATAAGGAATGAGATAAGCAATGAGATAAAAGTCTCATATGATAAATTTGATACCAAGATTACCAAAATGAATGATGATATGATGGGAATTGTAAACGTACTGACAGAATATATTTCTGGAATGGAAGATAACTTAGAGATTCTCAATGAAGCTAAAACTAATTTGACATCTAAAACCGAAGAGGCGGAACGAAAAGTTGAAAATGCTGAAAAACAAATGATTATGATACAGTATAACCAGATGGAACTTGCATTAAGAGTTAGGGGGCTGCGCGAAGAGAGACAGGAGAATTTAAAGCAGATGTTTTCTGAGGCCTTTGATTGTCTGGTGGGAAGACCGGGATCCAATTTTGATTGGCAGATTGATAAATTTTTTCGCGTCAATTCTTGGGCAGCAAAACAAAAGCAACTCCCCCGAGACGTGGTAATATATTTTGTTACAAGAGAATCCAGAAATAAGATATTACAAGAGTCCTACAATACCAAGCTTCAAATTGGCGGACAGGATTTGATGGTTTTGAAAGAGATACCACCTCAAATGCTAAGAGCCAGAAGAGATTATGCTTTTTTGGTGGAAGAGCTCAGAAAGCGCCAGATACAGTACAGATGGGATGCCCCGTTTGGCATTATAGTTACATTTGATAAGCAAAGATATCGTCTCAACTCTGTATGGAAAGCTCGAGATTTCTATCATAAGATTCTGAAAGTGGGGCACCCTGAACCATCGGGATATGGAGAAAAACCATGAGCAGGACAAGAGAAACAGCAAACTACACAATTACCAGACAAAACGTATCATCTCCCCCTCCCGGAAGGGCAAGGGGTTAAGGAACAAAGATCTAACCATACGACCACCAGACAAACAGAAAAACAAGCCACAACGCAACAATCTCCACAATCATCGGCCATTGATCAAGGAGCTACAGCAACAAGCTCAGAAGCTGTGGGAGGAGCCAGACCAAAGGTGAGACAGGCCATGCGGGAGGCTCTAAAAAAGCTTCAGGCAACCAAAAATGACAACTAAGATTTTGACATGGAATGTTAATGGACTGAATTCTCCACAGAAGAGAAAGAAAATATTTCATTATCTTAAACAGCTTAAGAACGACATAATTTGTTTGCAGGAAACTCATATCAAAATAACTGATCAAAAATATTTGTTCAATCCCAAACTTGGTCAACATTTTGCGACCTCTGCTATGGAAAAAAAAATGGCATAGTAGTATACTTAAGGAAAGACATTAAAGCCGAGCTAATCGAAGCAGATCCCTTTGGAAGATATATCGCATTAGATTTAATCTTAGAAGGGAAAAAGACATTGCTTTTGGGAATTTATGCTCCTAATCAACAACAAGATGGATTTTATAGAAACCTCCATGCTAAATTAGTACAGTGGGACTTTAAGTCGTGCATAATATTGGGTGATTGGAATGGCGTGATTGATACCAAAAGAGATAAGAAGACATCCCGCCCGAATTCTAAATTCCAAGCTAAATTACCCAAATCCTTTTTTGACATGATGGACGACTTCGAACTGCGAGACGTTTGGTGTGAAAGGCATGCAGAAGAATATGACTTTACCTTCTTTTCCAACAGACATCAATCCTTTTCAAGGATCGATTTTATATTAATCACTAATGATTTACTTTCTAGGGTGAAGAAGACAAAGATTACGGCCAGAGTCCTTTCGGATCATAACCCAGTTTGGATGGAGCTGGGAAGGGTAGTTCAGGCAAGAAGGTCTTGGAGGCTGAATGAAAATTTATTCAGATATGAAAAGTATGTTAATGATTGTAAAAAATTGTTATCTGAATACTTTGTTTTTAACATGAATAAGGGTACACCTATGGAATATGTATGGGATGCAAGCAAAGCCTATATGAGAGGAGTATTGATAAATATAAACAAAATACATAGACATAAACAAGGGCAAAAACGTAAAGAATTGGAAGAGGAAATTAAAGGGAAAGAGCAGGAATTAATACTGAACCCAGGTGATACAAAGACTAAAGAAGCAATTTCCATATTAAAATCTCAATATGCTGATCTCTGACCAGGTAGCCACCAGTTTATTATATGCCAAACATAATACTTTCTGCAATGCAAATAAACCCGGTAGGTGGTTGGCTTACCAGATTAGGAAAAAAAAGGAAAACTCGAAATGTATCTAAATTGTGTTACAGAGGGAAGGAAGTGTTTCAACAGGAAGAGATCCAAAAGGGATTTCGAGAATTTTTTACAGAGTTGTATAAAGGGGACAAAATTAGGGACTTAGACATAAATAAATACTTAGATAAAGAGAAAATCCCCCTAGTTAGCAAAGAACATAGGCATAGGTTGAACCAACCAATAACCTCTGGTGAAATCCTGCAGGTAATCAAACAATTAAAGCTAGGGAAAGCACCAGGTACAGATGGCTTAACAGCTGTTTATTATAAAAACTTACAGTTAGAAATGGTAGAACCTCTTAGAGAATTATTTAATAAAATTCAATCGGAAGGTAAAGTGCCCCCTTCATGGAAGACAGCGTTCATATCGTTGATACCCAAAGAAGACCAAGATCTTACTCAGCCGAAAAATTATAGACCTATTTCATTATTTGTATTTGTATTTTGTATTTATTGGACATTTATAGGCCGCCCTTTTCCCTGAGGGGACTCAGGGCGGCTTACAATCAAAAAGGAAAGGGAGTGTAGGACAGTACAAAAAGAAATGTGAACAAAAGTAAATTAAACAATAAAACTCAACATTCACTCAACATTCGGGAGGGGCGAAAATAGACTTATCCCCAGGCCTGACGGGCTAGCCAGTTCTTGAGGGCTGTGCGGAAGGCCTGGACGGTGGTGAGGGTACGAATCTCCACGGGGAGATTGTTCCATAGTGTCGGAGCCGCAACAGAGAAGGCTCTCCTCCAAGTAGTCACCAGTCGGCACTGACTGGCAGATGGAATACGGAGGAGGCCAACTCTATGCGATCTGATGGGACGCAGGGAGGTAATTGGCAGAAGGCGGTCTCTCAAATAGCCAGATCCACTACCATGGAGCGCTTTATAGGTGGTGAGTAGGACCTTGAAGTGCACCCGGAGATCGACAGGTAGCCAGTGCAGCTCACGGAGGATCGGTGTTATGTGGGCGAACCGTGGTGCGCCCACGATCACTCACGCGGCCGCATTCTGGACTAGCTGAAGTCTCCGGATGCTCTTCAAGGGCAGCCCCATGTAGAGCACATTACAGTATTCCAGCCTGGAGACCACAAGGGCTCGAGTGACTGTTGTGAGGGCCTCCCGATTCAGGTAGGGCCGCAACTGGCGCACCAGGCGAACCTGGGCAAATGCCCCCCTGGTCACAGCTGAGAGATGGTGGTCAAAAGTCAGCTGTGGGTCCAGAAGGACTCCCAAGTTGCGGGCCCTTTCTGAGGGGTGTAAGTTTTGTCCCCCCAGCCTGAGTGATGGTATGTTGGTCAAATTTTTGGGAGGAAAACACAACAGCCACTCGGTCTTGTCTGGGTTGAGTATCAGCTTGTTTGCTCTCATCCAGTCTTTAACGGCTTCGAGACCCCGGTTCATCACGTCCACCGCTTCATTGAGTTGGCACGGGGCGGACAGATACAACTGTGTATCGTCCGCATATTGGTGATATTTTATCCCGTGCCTTCGGATGATCTCGCCCAGCGGTTTCATGTAAATGTTAAATAGTAGGGGGGATAGGACCGACCCCTGCGGCACCCCATAAGTTAGGGGCCTCAGGGACGATCTCTGCCCCCCCACCAACACCGACTGCGACCTGTCCGAGAGATAGGAGGAGAACCACTGCAAAACAGTGCCGCCCACCCCTATCTCCCGCAGTCGTCGCAGAAGGATACCATGGTGGATGGTATCGAAAGCCGCTGAGAGGTCCAGGAGAACTAGGATGGAAGCATGGCCTCCATCCCTAGCTCTCCAGAGATCATCGGTCAATGCGACCAAAGCGGTTTCTGTGCTGTAACCGGGTCTGAAGCCAGACTGGAAGGGGTCAAGATAGTTAGCTTCCTCCAAGGTACGCTGAAGCTGGAGAGCCACCACCTTCTCAACAACCTTCCCTACAAAGGGGAGGTTGGAGACTGGACGATAGTTATTAAGAACAGCTGGATCCAAGGACGGTTTCTTGAGGAGGGGTCTTACCACCGCTGTCTTAAGCGCAGTGGGAAAGTACCCCTCCCGAAGAGAGGCGGTAACAACCGCCTGGATCCAGCCTCGTGTCACCTCACTGCTGTTGGCAACCAGCCAGGAGGGACACGGGTCCAGTATGCAGGTGGAGGCACTCACAGCTCGCATAGCCTTGTCCACATCCCCAGAGGCAACTTCCTGAAACTCAACCCAGAGATGGTTTGCCAAGTCTTCTCCTTGTGTCTCGGCTGGATCTACTGGGGTGGAGTCCAGGTCCGCTCGAAACCGGGCAACTTTGTCCGCCAAGAACTGGACATACTCCTCAGCCTTACCCTGTAGGGAGTCCCCCGTCTCCCTCCTATTTAGGAGGGAGCGGGTTATCCTAAACAGGGCGGCTGGGCGGGACTCGGCGGACGCTACCAAGGAGGCAATATATGTTCTTTTTGCTGTTCTTAAAGTCCGAATATACTCCTTGGTGCATGCTGTTAAAAGTGCCCGTTTCGACTCGGACCTATCGGACCTCCACGAGTGCTCTAGGCGTCTCCTCCGGCGCTTTACCTCCCGGAGCTCCTCAGTGAACCAAGGAGGCCTCCGGGGGCCACTGACCCGGAGGGGCTGTAGCGGCGCAATCCGGTCTAGAGACTCCGAAGCTGCCGAGTGCCAGGCAGCGACGAGAGTCTCCGCCAAACTGTGGGCGAGGGTATCAGGAATAACCCCAAGCTCCGTCTGGAACCTAACAGGATCCATCAGTCGCTTGGGGCGGAACCAGCTGGTCGGTCCCTCCTCCCTACGGTGGGGGTTTGGCCTCCGGAAGTCTAGCCTCAGTAGGTGGTGGTCTGACCACGACAGGGGTATGATCTCATTACCCCTCAGACCAAGATCATAACTCCACTGCTCCGAGAGGAATACGAGGTCGAGCGTGTGACCCGCTGAGTGAGTTGGGCCTCGGATTACTTGAGTCAAGCCCATGGCTGTCATGGAAGCCATGAACTCCTGCGCTCCATCAGAGTGTTCACCGAGCGAAGGCAAGTTGAAGTCCCCCAGAACTATAAGTCTAGGGAACTCAACTGCTAGCTCGGCTACTGACTCGAGGAGCGAGGGGAGGGCTGCTGCAACGCAGTTGGGAGGCAGGTACGTAAGCAGCAGACCCACTTGACCCTTGAGGTCCAGCTTCACCAGCTGGGACTCACACCCGACAAGCTCCGGAGCAGGGATCCTACGAGGTACTAAAGACTCCCGGACTACAATAGCCACACCGCCACCCCTTCCCTGGGCTCTCGGCTGATGTAGCACCTGAAATCCGGCTGGGCACATCTCAACGAGGGGGACTCCTCCCTCCGTGCCCAGCCATGTTTCAGTAATACATGCCAGGTCTGCGCCCTCATCAGTTATCAAGTCCCGGATGAGGGGGGCCTTATGAACGACAGACCTGGCATTTAGCGACAGCAGCCTGAGACCAGGGTCCTGATTACTCACGCCATCTGACCTTGGAGTGGGACTCCTAGGGCCGGAAGGAGGGATCTCTATGACACAGCGAGCCCTCCTTCCCCGGTAATGGCCAGCCCTAAAGTCCCCGCCGTATCTGCCTCTCCCTGTTATGACCGCAATGCTCCGACCCTCTCCCGTGGGCGTAGTCCCCCCAACCACCCCAATGGCCCCCACTTTCCCCGGCAGGTCCTCCGAATCAGACATACTCATTCACTCACCCAAGCAGTCCCCACATAGAAGTTAAAACATATAAAATACAATGGTAACAAAATGGTAAAAGTGGGACCATTCACTCAATCACATACAATCCCATGCACTCATCATACCAATTTAAAAAATTGCGCAAGAGAGGAGAAACTTAATGTTTTTGAACTTCTCCTCTGTGGAGTCCAGCAAAAGGGGGCAAAGCCCAAGAGTTTAAAAAGTTTGAAATAGTTAGAGGGTTAGTGTCAGTTGAGAGAAGGTGCCAAGCAGGCCCCCTGCCCATGTCCTATTCGTCCCCTGCCTTCTTCTTTCTGCAAAATTAAAGTGCAGGATGGTATACAGGAAAATGGCTGGGAGTCTCAGCAAGGCCGGAGGTGGATTCAAATATCCCAGCTTATTCCAAAATGTTGGTCTTGAGGTACTTAAGGTAGATTATAAAATGTTTACTAAAATATTAGCAAATAGGTTAATGGTGGTTATCCAACAACTGATACATACTGACCAAACAGGTTTTATACAGGGCAGACAGATGAAGAGCAATGTCAGGTTAATTATTAATGCTTTAGAATACTTGGGAAAGAACACTCAAATCCCTGCCACATTCATATTTTTGGATGCTGAGAAAGCCTTTGATCGAGTCAATTGGCAATTTTTGTTGAAGATACTGCAAAAAATGCAGATAGGAGATGGCTTTTTAAGGTCAATTGGTGCAATATATCAGCAGCAAAAAGCCCAAATTAAAGTCAATGGAAGTTTAACAGATTCCTTTCAAATAGAAAAAGGTACAAGACAGGGTTGTCCTTTGTCCCCACTATTGTTTATTATAACTTTGGAAGTATTGTTGAATAAGATACGGGGCTTGGATGTTTTAAAAGGGATCAAGATCAGACAGCAAGAATACAGAGTCCGCGCCTTTGCGGATGACTTGGTTATAATATTGAAACAACCGCAGGAATCCAGTAAGGTCTTAATGAATATGATTAATCAATATGGTCAAGTCTCTGGATTTAAAATTAATTTAGGAAAAACAAAAATATTAGCAATGAATATGAATACCAAACAGAAGGAAGAATTGGGAGCGATGTTAGGATGTGAGGTTGTTAAAAAAGTCAAATATCTTGGAGTTAATATTTTAACTTCAAATGGGAAATTATACAAGCATAATTATGAACCACTCTGGCATAGTATACAAACGGAGATGAAAAGGTGGGAGAAACTGCATTTATCTTTGCTGGGAAGGATAGCGGCAGTGAAAATGAATATTTTACCAAAATTTTTATTTTTGTTTCAAATGTTACCAATACTCAAAAGAGATGTGAATCTTTTAGAATGGCAGAAGGGTATCAACAAATTTGTATGGGCAGGAAAGAAGCCGAGGGTAAAGATGAAAATAATGCAAGATGTACGTGAACGAGGAGGATTGAAATTACCAAACTTAAAATTATATTATGATGCAGTGGTCTTATCTGCAATTAGTGATTGGATCCATTTAACCAATGACAGAATATTGAATATTGAGGGACATGATTTGGTATATGGTTGGCATGCTTACTTGTTATTTAACAAAAAACTGGATAAGAATTTCAAAAATCATATTTTAAGAAATGCCTTATTGCGGGTTTGGAAAAAATATCAACATAAACTAAATGACAAATTGCCCATGTGGGCAATTCCTAGACATGCAATTGAAAATATGAATATAGAACAAAAACACGATAGAACCACTTATAGACAACTCCTTATTATAGAAAGAGGGGTGTTGCAATTAAAATCCTTAGAGGTACTTAAAAAAGAGAAGGTAGTTCAAACGTGGTTTCAGTATGGCCAATTACAGGCCAGGTGGAAAATAGACCAAAAAACAGGCTTTGTAAAAGCTGAGGATAACTTGTTTAAACAAATAAGAGATCAAAGTTTAATACACACAAAGAGGATATATAATGTATTAATACAGATGGATTCAGAAACGGAAATGGTTAAAGACTGTATGATAAAATGGGCTCAGAATATTGAGGAACCTATAATGCTGGACACATGGGAAAAAATATGGGTAAGAAATGTAAAATTTACACAAGCACAAAATCTGAGAGAAAATTTTTATAAGATGTTTTATAGATGGCACTTAGATCCCAAAAAGCTTGCTTCTATGTATTCAAATGTTCAGCCTAAATGTTGGAGATGTGGTTCTCTTGATGCTACGTATTTTCATATATGGTGGACATGTCGTAATGTTAAGGCATTTTGGATAAAAATTTGGTGGATCCTGCAAAATATCTTCAAAAAAAGGATAAAATTTACCCCCCAGCTGTTTTTACTGGGTATATGTATTGACTTTGCAGCAGTAGAGATTAATTTGGTTCTGTACTTAATAACGGCAGCAAGACTCTTGGTGGCGCAATACTGGAAGAAGAAAGACCTGCCTACAATTCAAGAATGGACTTTGAAGGTTATAAACTTAGCCGAAATGGCAAAAATTTCAGCATATCTTAAAGAACATTCAAATGAGAGATATAAACGAGATTGGAAAAAATGGATTGATTATATACAAAGCAAATGGGACTAAGAAACTCCAGATAGCTTATGCTTAAAATCAGTAATAACTTAAACTGTTAAAAATTTGGGTAACAGTAAGAAGCTGAGTTCAATGTAGAGATATTTTAGACTGTGATTGTCAAAAGGTTATACCATGTATGGGCTCTGGGAAGTCGGGGGGAGGGAAGGGAGGTGGGGATCTAGGGGGAGGGGGGGAGGGGGGAAATACAATATGTGTTAAATTCTAAAGCATGATTGCACTTGTATACTGTGGCTTTTTAATGTTAATGTCAAAACAGAACAAACTGAATATATTGGAAGGTAATAGAAGTATACCGAAGGGAGGAGCTGAGTGAAAGAAGAAGGAGGGTGGAGAGGGTGAGTGAGAGGAGGAGGAGAAGGAAGGGAGGGAATGGATTAAGAGAGGGAGTGATAGGGTTAGGGTTAGATAGAGGGGGAGGGGAAGTAGGTGTAGAGGGGTATGAGAGAAGGAAGAATGAAAGTAGGAGGGGGTTGAAAGAGGATGTATGGTGGGCTAAGGTGGTATATTGGGTTTGTATTGTAGGGGGCATTTTCTATAAAAGTGAGGGCTGTGTTTATTATCGAATGTTATATGCCTTGGTTATGCACAGTAAACATGTGATTGTATAGAATGAAATGGAAATAAAAAAGACTTGTGGGAAAAAAAACAGCAGATAACAGCAACAGCTAGAAAAATTGAAAGATATGAGGCACGAATCATCCAATATAAACAAAATCAGCTATTTCGATCAGACCAACGGTGTTTTTATCAAAGTCTTAATGTGAATGGTGACACCAAAAGTGAAAAACCAGAAAAACAGGCCACAGTTGAATTCTGGAAAGAATTGTGGGAAAATGCAAAGGACTACAACAAGGAAGCAAAGTAGATACATGACTTTGAGAAAAGCATTAGCAACAAACAAATGCAAGTATTAAAAATAACAACTGAGATGGTCAAAAATCGAGTTAAAAAGGTAAAGAATTGGACATCACCTGGAAAGGACCAATTACATGGTTTCTGGCTCAAATATCTGATCAGTTTACATGCAATATTGGCCAGGCAACTGAATGAAATTTTACAAAAGGGCCAAATTGATGAATGGTTGACAACTGGAAAAACATACTTGATTCAGAAGGATGCAACTAAAGGAACAATAACTGAAAACTACAGACCAATAACAAGCTGATTTGGACATTTTGGACCGAAAAACCAGGAAACTAATGACAATGAACTACAGTTTACATCCATGTGGTGATACTGATAGATTATACCTGCCCTGAAAATCAGGTGGCAGAGGATTATTACAAGTGAAGCAAATAGTTGAAGAAGAAAAACATGCACTGGCTGATTATTTAAAAGAAAGTCAAGAACATCTATTAATCAAAGTAAAGAACAAAAATCTATTGAAGGTCCAACAGACGAAACAAGAATACAGAAAAGATGTGATAAAATCAAGAATGGAGAGTTGGCAGAACAAAGCACTGCATGGCCAATTTCTGGAAAAAATAAAAGATAAAGTGGACAGTGAAAAAACTTGGTGATGGTTAACAGCAGGTACATTAAAAATAGAAACAGAGTCACTAATCCTGGCTGCGCAAGAAAAAGCTATCCGCACAAATGCCATTAAGGCCAAAATCGAAAAATCCTCCGATGATGCCAAATGCAGACTGTGCAAAGAAGCTGATGAAACTGTTGATCACATACTCAGCTGCTGTAAAAAAATTGTGCAGACTGATTATAAATTGCGGCACAATTCAGTAGCACAAATGATCCATTGGAATTTGTGCAAAAATTATAATACTAAAACAGCAACAAGCTGGTGGGAACATAAGCCTGAAAAAGTCACCGAAAATCAGATGGTCAAGATCTTGTGGGATTTTTGCATACAAACGGACAAAATACTGGCTCATAATACACCAGACATCACACTGGTTGAGAAAAATAAGGTTACAATCATAGACATCTCAATACCAGGTGATAGCAGGGTCGATGAGAAGGAATATGAAAAAGTCGCAAAATACCAGGACTTAAAAATTGAAATTCAACTATTATGGCACAAACCAGCAGTGGTAATTCCAGTAGTAATTGGCACACTGGGTGCTATTCCAAAAGCACTTGAATTACATTTAAAACAGTTAAAAATTGACAAAATCACCATCAGTCAACTGCAAAAAGCCGCACTGCTTGGATCTGCACGCCTATTACGAAAATACGTTACGACGTCCTAGGCCCCTGGGTGGGGCCCGACTAGTAATCAATGCCAAATCCGGCGAAACAACTGGCCGCTGTAATACAATTGTATAATAATATTTTTCAGTGTTTCAATTGGCTGCTACACAAATGCTTGTAAGTCAAGGAGTATAAAAGATAGTATTAAATTACATAACAAATATTTTAAAATACCAAAATTGCATTCATGTAGTTATCTCTCAATCATTGCAAGTTCTGCTGAGTAGCTCCAATTTTACTATACCCCTCAAAATTGGCAGAACTGGTTTGTGCAGCTAGCTGGGGAATTTCATATCATAAAGTTCCCAAATTTGAAAAACACTGCAGTGCTATTTCTCAGGATCAAATCTGGGTAATGACACAGAACTGCACAGGAAAGAGGAATGAAAAAGATCTCTCAGCAATATTATCGGAGTCTCTTGCTTGTTATAGCACAAAGATGGCCAATTAGCCAAGGAACATACCCTCACAAATAGCTTTCATCTTGCAGACACTCTACCAATAAGGCAGGCAGAATTGGGCTATTGTTAAGGATAATGCTTTCCATCTTATAGCAATAGGACTTAGACTTATGTATATGCTGCTTTACTGTCCTCGCTAAGTGGTTTACAGAGTTAGCATATTGCCCCCAACAATTTGGCTCCACATTCTCCCAAATTTGGAAAAATTGAAGGTGACATCAATCTTAAGCCAGTCACGATCAAACTCCTTCTGCCATCAACTCCTTCTGGACTTCCCATCTGGACAATTAATGGCATATGGAAGAGTTTGCAACCTGCAGAATTCCTATCAGCATGTTGAAGGACTACCCACTTCTTTCTGGCTGCAGGCACTATATCTTCAAACAGAGCTGGCTTTAGGGAACAGCCAAGCAGGCACTGGCCTAAGGTGCCAAAACTTAAAAGATTAAACAGGCCACCCCTCCTTTCGAATCATTCTAAAAATGAAAATCTTTATTATAACAGAAGGAAGTACCACTAGTAAGTGTGGGCAACGTATAACCTTGAAACTATCTTTTTGTGTGTGGGTATTTTCTTCTCTTTTTTGCAGATGTTATTTGCTCAAGAGGATAGATACTGTATCTCCTGGAAACCAAATGTGACTCTTCCATTAAGTTAATATTACAATTAGTAAGGAGATAGCAGAACTTCATTCAACAGTGTGGAATGAACTGCTGCAGAGTATTTTTCCCATGAATACCATGCCATTAGTATTCTATCCATTCTGGAATGGCAAAATCCTTAGCAGGACAATTTTTACACATTCTCTAGATAGTTTTTGGATCATGAAATCTTTGAAATTAGTTAAATTTTATTTTAAGTATTTGTACAGTCAGTTGTTCTGTTTAGATAAGAACATATTGAACTTAAGAGAGATAGTACTGGCTCTCTTAATATTACTATAGGTGGTATTTCCAATAGATAAAAATGGCTTCTGCTGGGCTAGCAAGGAAGAAGAAATAGGAAGACATAGAAGAAAAATTACTCTGGGAAAAAGGGAGAAAAATAATGGCTAGCAAGCAATGGTGAATCTATATAGGATTATATATTAACATTTTGTTCATTCCAGGAGAGCCTAGGTCAAGATTCTTGATATAATTGTGAATGCAGAGGAGTTAACAAATCCATTGAAGGAACAGTACTTGCAGTGGAACATTTCTATCCAACACAAATAAAGCATGTGTCAATTAACCAAAAGCTGCAGAGACTTCTGTTGTGGACAATAACTATTTTCTGTACTGAGAATTTGAAAAGCAATTTAGTGTTTGTGCATTTTGAATATTCTAATCTGTGAAAAAAGATTTTTGGTTGTTTATCAGCAGACTTAGCCAGAATTTCTTCAATAGCCACTAGCATGTAAAGCGGACACAGATTAGTAAACCCACAATGACAAAAGAAATAAAATCATATTCCACCTGCAGGAAAAGAAATTATATCCCTTTTATATCAGGAGGATAGGTTTGCTGCTGCTTAGACTGATACCAGAGGCAACTGGAAACTTTTAGTTCAAAATTGATTTCACCAAAGTACCCTTAAATTGTGATTATGAGTGCAAAAATATTATCTGCATTATGTTACCTGTGAAGGAGATTTAGGACGTGTAGGTGCTGGAGAACTCGGAGTTGCCAATGTATGATTTGCATTAGCTTCAGGACTAAGTGGTGGGGAAGCCTCTTCAGGTGGTGATGGAGTTTTTGCAATTCGGAGTGGACCAGAATCGCTAGGGGAATGCAAAATATGTAAAATATACTCATTCTCAAGGAACACCTGGGTACACTTACAAAAGAAAATAAAGACATTTAATTTATTTATATTAGTTATAAAATGCAATAAATCCTAGAAACCAATCTTGTATTTGCTTAGATTTTGATTTTATTGGCTCCTTGTTTTCTTGAATTCTAAAAATCCTTATTATCTACGACAACTGATACAACAACTGTTTGTACAACATTCCTACATTATACAGTAAATAAGTAAGTAAAATCTTTATTACGGTCAAAGACCAGAAATATACATTAGTTTTTACACTATATTAAAAAATACTAACATTAAAATATAATTAAAAAGTATTGACATTAAAAGTGGATAATAACATAATGGTCCAAAGATTGTTAGAGGTATGTCCAGATAATTGGTACAAGATGGTACTATACTTCTGTAGCCAATTTTTTTCTTATGTACATTGCAGCAGCACAGAACTTTGCCACTGCATACGTGGTAACCGGGTTAGTGTCCTGGAGGAGAAAGCCTAGATAAAAATTGTCTGCCCTCCCTGGCAATCTCTCTAATAAGGGGAGAATATGTGCAGACCTACAAGCTCTGTATAGCTCGCAGTGTAATAGAACATGTGAATTATCTTCCACTTCTCCTTTACCACATATACAAACCCATTCTGCTAAATCTGGCTCTGAAGAAAGCTATTCTTTGTTTTGAGGAGATCAGGTCATTTAGATATCTTGCCGATTCCCACACACCCTGTTTAATTCTGTCCCTACTGTGGAGAGGCAACCTATTTAGTTCTTCTTGGAACTCCATGTCCCTCATTCTATTAATTACTACTTGCTTTGCTTGCTCAAAGCCTGGGGACATTAAGAATAATGGTGAGATCCCATAAGAGCCCAGCTTGTGATCAATTGCCTGTTTCCAGGGGGATGGGAAATTGTCAGACAACACTAGTGGGGACAGCCCCTCTGGAAAGAAATGCATTTTAAGGCAATAAATGATCATCATCTTCCAGGCTCTTACCTGAATTTGAGGCATGCCTGTCTCAATTCTTAATTGGGCATTTGGAGTTCCATTGGGTGCAGCTAAGATGGCTCGTAGGAATTTAGTTTGTATGGTTTCTAACAAGTCTCTCTTTGCAAGGATTCCTGTTTGTGCCCCGTAAAGAATTTGTGCCAATGTTTTGGCCTCAAAAAGTTTTAAGGCAGCAGGTACTAACTGACCTCCACCTGTATAAAAGAAATGTTTGATTGCATTTGAGGACCTAATGGCTACTTGCAATGTGTGATCCAGGTGTGCCTTCCATGTCCCTAGCGAGTGGAAAACCACACCAAGGTATCTAAATGTTCTAACCTATTCCAAACTATATCCTTCTAATTTCCATGAATATTGGCTTGGTCTTTTAGCAAAAACTAAAATTTTTGATTTATCGAAGTTAAGGACCAGCTTGTTTTGCCTGCAATAGCCAAGTGTTGCCCTAATTGCTCTCTTCAGTCCTATGGGGGTTTGTGAAATGATAGCAGGGTCATCAACATATAAGAGAATTGGCATTTTGCGTTGTGCTAGGTTAGGAGGATGGAAATCAGGGTTCTGTAAAAGATCAATCAGGGGATTAATATAGAAGTTGAAGAGGGAGGGGGACAGGATGCCACCCTGCCGTACCCCTTTTTGTACCCTTACTGAGCCAGTTAAACTGCCTTGGGGGTTGCACCTCATTTTCAGGGTAGAATTGGCATACAATTTTTGTATGAGGAAGAGGAGGCGTTTATCAATAGTCGTGCATTTTAACTTCTCCCAGAGGGTGATCCTGGATATTGAATCAAAGGCCTGTTTAAAATCCAGGAAGGCCACAAAAAGAGAGAATTTTTTTATATGTGTATTTTTGTACTAAATGGTGGAGTACCAAGATATGATCCACCGTAGATCTTCCTTCTCTAAAACCGGCTTGTTCGTCTTTTATTATCCCCCCTGAAATTAGCCAATCTTGAAGTTTATAATTTAGGTGTTTGGCATACAGTTTACTAATAACGCTTAGAAGACTAATGGGTCTGTAGTTGCCAGGGTCATTTCTATCCCCTTTTTTATAAATTGGTATGATAATTGCTACTCCCCAATCTCTAGGCATATGACCTGTTTTGTCTATAAATGTAAACAGTGATGCTAAAAGTGGAGCCCACCAACTGGCATTCTTTTTAATAATTTCTGGCAGGACATTATCATCTCCGGGTGCCTTATTAGCCTTTAGGGCTCCGATCAACCGGGATATCTCTTCTGGTGTAACAGGGGGCCAGTAACCAGTTTGGTCCAAACTAGCTTGGCTCTCCTTGGTTACATAGTCAGGATCTGTATAAAGCTCCCTATAATACTCTCTACAGGCATGAATTGGAACCTGATTTGTTGGGGGTAGGGGAGGTTTTCCCAGTCCCCTGGTGATGTACCAAAAAAGGAATGTATTTTTTTGTCCTGACTGCCATAATTAGTCTATGCCAAGACTCCTTCAGAGCCGCACTTTTCTTTTCTCTTAGAAGGTTCTTATATTGTGCTTTCAGCTGCTTTAAGTAGTAAGTGTGTTCCTCAAAGGGGGCACTTTTACTTTTCTTGTATTCCTCATTATATATCTTTTTTAGTTGAATGCAATCTCTATCGAACCATTTTTTGTTTTTTGAAACTAGCATTTTGCGGTGAGCTAGTGATCTGTTACTGAGAACAGAATTCAAATTTAAAATTAAGGATTCAAACCCCTCTAGGTAAGATCCCCCACAGTTATTTCTTAGTAGACATGTACATAACTCTATGGTTTCAGGGGCTAACATCCATTTGGTAACTTCCTTAGCGTTTTTCTCATTCCATTTAATTTTTGCCTGGGTATTTTGAGTCTCTAACCTGGGTAGGTAGGCTGTGCCTGCCCTTAGAGAATTCTGGTGCAATGTGAGAGTAAGGAGTATTGTATTATGATCACTTTCCAATTGCGAGTCTACTTCCAACTTCTACATTATACAAAATGAAGTGGATGTGAGCCCTTAGTATAGTCCTAGCTTAATTTTATGAACATCTATAAAGATATACATACTTTCTTATTTTTCATGCACTGACATGTGAAGAATCAACATTCAGATTTCATTGCCTCACTAGGTGAATCAGTTGACACTGAGTTTGTCGATCAGAAAGTCGGCAGTTCAGCGGTTCGAATCCCTAATACAGGTCTCCTACGTGAGCAGGAGGTTGGACTAGATGATCTCCAAGGTCGCTTCCAACTTTGTTACTGATCTCTGAGCATAATATTTGATTATATGGCATTGCTAACTTTCATTTCTGAATATCAATGCTCATCAGATTTTATTAGAAAATATCATTTCTCTATATCTCTCTGTATTACCATTTATATTTCATGTCCTACTTTTAATATACATTTCATTATAAAGTACATATTATGGCCCTTGGCTTTTAAGCTATAACAAGAAATACATTTGGAAATGAAAACCATTGAGCTAGTCACTTATTTAGTAAAGTTTCACTATACTATAGTTTAAATGTTAAAGAGTGTTTAAGCATCATTTTGGGTTAGGTGCCCAAACTCCACCTAAGATTTATAATTTATAAAAATATTAATGTCATATTCTGAAGATATATGCAACTATTGTACTCTAAAAGCATCACAACAAGAAGAAATGTGGTTTTCAACATCTTTGTGAAGCACTAAAGTAATACATGATTGTTCAAATTTCAATCATGTTTTCTATACTAAAGCAGAGCAATATCATTTTCACTCACCACCTCTTTCTATGGAAAGAGAAGAAATATAAAAGAGTAAGTTTTAATAAAAGAAAGAAGGAAATGTTATTTTTTCTTATTTTATTTGCCTCTAATTTTCAAGGAAGGTATAGCTACAAGAGACTTCATAGGATTTATAAATATTTCTTGTGTAAACATGCTTGGTGCAAAAGTGATGTGCTTTCAGAAAGTGCAATATATTTTTGAGCTCAATCACCTTCAGAATTTTCAACAATTTATTTAGGTGCTGCTTTAATGTTGTTTTCTTGTTAAAAATATTTGAAAAGTTCTCCAATCCCAGGTAAGCAATATTTACATAGTCCACTCTTCACCTAGCCTTCAGATAAAATAGACTTTACTTCCCATAATCAGAAACCAGTCTGAACAATCCCCATCATGCTGGTAGGCATCAAAGTAGATGAAGACCAACCCATCTTGGTTGAGGAGACATAATGCAGCCAGTTAAACAGTATCAATATACTGTCATTCAACACACCAGTCATGACACAAAACAAATCCATAATGAAGGTATCCTGAATGATAGGTACAATTTTAGTATGTCTAATAAAACTAACGCAAACACTTTTCTTGGGAAGAAATTTGCAAGATATTTCCCATTTTTGACACACACACACACACACACACACACACCTTAATCTTTTATTCTATTAATCTTCGTGTATTATATTATTTAATAATATCATACTTAGACAAATAAAGAAATAGAAAATGGAACGATAAAGAAAACATTTTTCTTTTAAAATTAATTTCCTTTGTGTTTTTCGAAGATATTTACCTGTTGCCCTGCTTGCAAATTTGGAGAAATGATTAACTATTTACTAATATTTTCCTTTTAAATGAATTATAAAATAGTTATGATGTCAATGAAACAGGTCTAACTTTGGAAATGTTCACAGCATACCAATACATAAAATAACATGTGAAAGTACAAATTGTTTCAGATTGTTTCAGTACTGGCAAAAGTTCAATGAAGAAATAAAAGCTTGTCTCTAGCTATCACGTACAATAACTACATTTTGCCTTTAGTAGGTGAATACATTGTGTTGTTTTTGAACCTTGTCTAATGTAGACCAGTAGACTCAGCTTTGATTCCTGATGATTTCATGAATACATTCATCCAGTTTTCTTGACAGTTTTACCGAAGTATCATTTTTCAAGATGATTTCTGGCTTCACAAACTACAGTTATCATTGATCAGAGCTTAGATATCTTCCTGCAATCATATAACCAACCACAGTTCTTACCAAGGTCCTCCAGTTCTTAAGACTAATTGAGAAAATTTAGGGAACCATGAAATTATCATCTCAATTAGACGTCTACATTCCATTAATTAATAAATGATCATCTCAAGAACTACAGTTACAGGTAAGAAATTAGTTCTTTTTATCATGAATGAGCTCTATACCTAAGGAGTATCTGGTTGCTATCAAATTACCAAAGAAAGGAGAATTTCTTCTAGGAGCAGCATCTCTCTGAGAAGTCCAGATTATAGTGTTGGATTAGGGTGGAAGATTGAGTCTCCATTGCCAAAATAACTGTGCCAAAAGAACATCTTAAAGGAAGTTTGCTGAAATTACTATTGATAGGAGCTCTACCTAGTATTTGGGGGTGAGGGTGATGCCCACCAAACTCTAGAAGCCTCTCTGTCCAGACGCAAACCCACATTTGGAAATCAGAGACCACAGAGAGGAGAAGATACAATCTCCACGAAGCAAAGCAATAACTAAAATGCTCCCTCTCCCTATAGGCTGCTCTCATTTCCCAGCTGAATGCATCCCATCCATTTTGCATTCATTTATATTTGTTACAAAAAGGAATATGAAAATTGCATTACTAATACATTATCTCCAAATATAGTATACATATTTTTTATTATTTTAGTTCCTTTGAGCTGCCAAAATTTGGGGAACTAAGAAATCCAGATGATGACTGCCTACTGAACTGCACATGAATTGGAAATTACCAGTGAAGTCAGTTTGCTCTGGAACTGGCAAGAATGGCTCCCTTAATCATCTCTAATAAATATACAATCTCTTTCCATTACAAAATTATATTGAATTTCTAACAACTAAAGTGTCCTTTTAATGCAGAGAGAAAAAATGATTGAAAAGATGAACACACATATTCAATACATGTTTTTTTTTCCATCAGCTGGTTTTTTTTTACTCTGTCTAATAATCGGATCATATTATTTGTACATTTAGCTGCCGTTTGATAAAAGTTTTTTACCTGGGTGCCCCAAGGATTGTGAAGGCTTTGTCAGCATGCTGCTCTCCCAATTTAGTTATCACCTCATAAAGTTTGTGGCAGAGCTAAGGAGAAAAATGTAACAACAAAACTGACATTTTAACAAAGCTATTTTAGTATTTGTGGAGTATAACACTATTTTTTTTCATACAATGGAACTAAGGTTAAACACAATTTCAAATATGGGACATTATTGCAGTCAATCTGTTACAATTATGTTATCTACAATATATAGAAAAGGCTAGGGAAGCAGCTATCAGAGTTCACAAACACAGGGATCCAGTGGACTCCCTCTTGCTGTCTGGTTCCTACACCACACTTTCAACAAATTTGATTGCATGAATTTCCACTTCTTTGCTGCCACATCTAATGGTGTTCAGTTATTTGTAGCACAGACACAGTGGCCTAACCATGAACTTGGAACAGCAATAGCACAGACAAATGGGGAGAAATGAGAGTGTGCTGGCACTATTATCTCCTCTTTTTATAGTATTAAATTTATTGTTGCAATAATAACCTGTATATGTACTAGCAGTAAAAGACTTGGGGGTCTGGATACCTTTCTAAGAAACTGCTATCAGTCTTGCACTCATTTTCCTCCTTCATTTTGAAGTAATAAAGAAAATTGACCTAACAAATTTGAGCAACAGCTTCAGATGATTAGTAGATGGCAGCAAATTAGATCATGAAATTACCATTGCTATCTAGTGTTCCTTCAAATGTGTACAGCCCATATAATCAATATGCCTAAAAGAATTTACTCATCTAAAATTTGAGGATCGCTTGTGCGGTGCTCATCAATGGATATATTCTAATAAGAAGAAAAGAAGTTAGAAATACTTGGGGGTGACTGAAGAAGAAAGGAGAGATTTTTACTGGATTCATTCTTCTGATGCAGCATAGAAGGAACAACCATATTGCATTCAAGTTACCTTTCTCCCACCCATCCTGAAGTTCCTTAATCCAGAGAGACTTTGATTCATGAGTGTTTTCATCATTGGGGAGCCTGTTGGAAAAATATGCTTTTGGAGGTCTGAGTCCCAAAAGCCCAACACACTTTGGACATATGCCAAATTCAACTTCCTATACAGCTGATTTGAAGAAAAATTAAGGCGATACAATAAATGGAATGTATTGCACTGGAATTTATTTGGAAAGATCTTCATTGCATCAGATCTAAATTTTTTTTTTTCTCCAGGGTTGAAATTTGAAAATACAAAATTTAAAGGGGTAGCAGAAATCAACTATGATTCCTTGTAGAATTGCTTACATGATATTTATAAAGCTGCTTTTTTATTAATAGCTTGCAATATATGTGGCAACACTCTGCAGCTGAGAATGACCCCAAATTAATATTGAATCTACTAAGACAGAAAATTGATACATTTATAAAATAGATACCATAATTTAGTTAATCTGATATGAGTCAGTGCTGCCATTAAGGCCTACCTTGTGGCAATAAAGGCAGTGAAATACCAGTACTTCTCTATCCTTATTGCACTTGCAGGTTGCTTTCCTGCAGCCCTACTTTGGATGACACATGCCCTTTTGGGCATAGAGAAACTCTAATGGGAATGTGGAGGAATTTTGTAGCTTCTGTTACATAAAATTGGATTAATTCCTTGGGTGCTGGCTTTATTCTAGGTCCAGGAAAGCTGCCTGGAGAAGAGTCTTGTCGATTTATTGGGAACAGTTTGAACCTCAGAAAGTGGACAGCAGTGGATAGCAGTATTTCCATTATTTTAGGGGCCGCAACAAAGAAGATGAGGTCAACTTATTTTCCACAGCACCAGAAGGCAAGACAAGAAACAATGGATGGAAACAAATCAAGGAAAGAAGCAACCTAAGGAAAATTCTAGATAAAATTTCTAACAATAAGAACAATTAACCAGTGGAACAGCTTGCTGTTGTGGTACTATATCACTGGAGGCTATAAAACAATACCTTTAAAATGACATCTGTATATCCCAGGTCAAATCTAACTAATCTCCAAATTTAGATTACCCTAAATTGGAGTTCACCAACATTACTGCCTTTGCGGACCAGTGGGAAGGGGGAGGCAAGTGGGAAGCAAGCGCACATGTGCATGTGCAGATCCATTGAATGAGCAGCAGGCACGCACACCCATCCGCAAGGAGTCCATGCGCTTGCCAGCTGCTTATGCAAGAGGAGATGCATGCGTGCACACACACTCACCTCAGCTTGGTTCCAATCGGCTTTATAAAATGATTGATTTATTGATTATGTGCCATCAAATCTGTGTCAACTCTTAGCAAGAACACAGATTGTCTCTGTGATGATCTGTCTCCAAAGCTATCCTTCAGGAGTTCTAATAATGTACCCATTGCCCATCTGAGTCCAGTCATCTTTTCCTCTTGCTTTTCCAAGGTTTTAACAGCTTCTCTACTGCACTGCTTTTCAACTTTTTCACAGATTGTACCAGTTTTATGTTATAGAAATATTTCAGTACCACTAGTTGCCTAGCAAAGTGTCAAAACCTTGATGACACCCACCCACCCCCCAAAAAGGAAAAAAGTGATAAAGTACAGGTAGTTCAGGTAGTTCATGACTTACAATAGTTTGCTTATAACCACACTGAAAAAATGACTTATGACTACGCAGCAGCAGCTCCAAGGTCACGTAATTTACATTCGGATACTTGGCAACTGATTCATATTTATGATGGTTGCGGTGTTTCATGTGATCCCCATAAACTCCTTTTATATCCTTTACTCTCTCCACCTTCCTCCTCCTTTTTTCTTTGGTGCAGTTCAGCTGACTCCTCTCCCCAAGGATGTGTGCTACTCTCAGAAGCACCAATCAATTGGAGCTGCGCACACAGATCCTGGATGCTCAGCAGAACCCCGGCCATGCCGCAGCTCCAGCTGACACTCCTTTTGCCTGTGTGGCACTACCATTGCTTTAGCTCATCCCCCCACTTTTACCACTTTTTTTATAGTGCTTTTCAACCTGCCAAATGTAGAAGTACGCATACCATGGGTTGAAAAGCAGTGCTCTACTGAATGCATATGGCATATTTATTGACTGTTTCATATTTTTGTATAATATAAAATTGACTACTGAACTGATACAAAAAGCAAAAGCTATCTAAATATCTTAATTGCCAGTTCTAAAAGCTATTTGTTACCTTGGTATTCTTTATATTTAACTGTAATTTTTAAAAAAATCATTATGTTCCTGGACTTTTATCACTAAAGCCCTGCATTTTCAACTATCAAAAAAGCATTATTAACATAGGTTATTCATGTTTTTTCCTCCAGTTTTAAAATCATGCCTATTTTATGCCAATCTAATCGCTCTCCAATATATGTATATCATATTGATAATAAATAAAATGAACATATACCACGTCTTATTTTTTTGCTGACCAGGAGCCAGTCTCCTTTACTATGTTGGTACAGATTGTGTCTTCCTGATCTGTGTATAGCTTTGCATGAGAACAATCAGATATTCTGGGATTTCCCATTTCCTTCCTAACTGCCCAATTTGACATGATCAACAAGATGACATGATCAACAACAACGTGTGTGTGTGTGTGTGTGTGTTTGTTTGTAGATTTTCATGGGTGTAGGTATGCTGATCTTGTTGTATTCGGGTCTTTTCCCGTGTAAGATTGAGATTGTCTTGGCAACATTTCAGTGAGGTCTCACTCACCATCCTCAGGCTGGTGTTTTCGGCTTAAAATGTGATTGGAGCTGCTGTCTTTCTATAAATCTTGGTGGGGGTGTGTGGAGTGCTGGCATTGTTTTCAAGTCGGATTATTGATAACTCTAATTCCTTATTAACTTGTCTATATTCCAGCTCCATTTTTTCCATCTTCTTTGTTCTATTGTTTGTTCTATTTTTATTTCGATGTTCTGGATTTTCTGTTCGTTGATTGCTAAGACATTGTGTATCATTTCAATTTTATCATCCAGAGGGGCAATGGCAAATAAGGCTCTTATCCTGGACCATACCACCCAGAATACCCTAGCCAATGGGGCCTGCAATATGCCTCTTCTGCCGGCATAGGTGGTATGGGGCAATCCCAATGAGGCAGTCCCTCAATTAACCTGGACCTATGTCACAAAAGGCTTTAAAGGTAATTCCCAACACCTTAAATTGCACCTAGAAGCAAACCACCAGCAAGTGCAGTTTATGGAGCAGTGATGTTACATTGGCCACCATTCGGACCCCAAGCACTTCCCGTGTCACTGCACTCTGTAATAGCTGTAGCTTACAAATACTCTTGAAGGGTAACCCCATATAGAGTGTGTTGCAATAGTCCAGCCATGAGATGATTAGGGCTTGAATGACTGAGCACAGGGACTACTGATTTTGTAGATCTCCAAAGGTTTGGAGTTCACATTGGAGAAAGAGAGCAGGCCACTTCATCTTTCATTATCCCTAGGCTGGGTGGCATAGTCCCAGAAATAGCATTTTCTGGGACTGCACCATGCAGCCTCAGGAACATAAGGGATAGAAGCATTCCAGATGCATTCTATCTAAGATTCCAAAACATACCAGAAGAGAAGGAGGAAGACCTGAAAGGAAAAATGATCAAAATCTTCACCGAAATTCTACAGAGAAAAGAACAAGAGTTGAGAGTGGACATTGATGAAGTTTACTGTGTGCATACTAATTATGCCAGAAGACATAGGCTCCTGAGAGAAGTGCACATAAGATTTGCCAAAAAACCAACTAGAGATGAAGTGTACAAAAAAACCAGAGAAGGGACGATTTCATTCCAGGGAAAAGAGTTGATCACGCTTAAACAGATTCCATGGAGAATTCGTGAACAACGTAGACAATACCAATTTTTAACAAATCAGTTACATAAAAACAGAATAATATACAGATGGTTGGTACAAGAAGGGGTACTTGTATCTTAGCAAGGAAAAAGATATAAGATAGAGAATATAGAAGAAGCGCAGGAATTCTAAGAAAAATACTGCATAGGGGAAGAAGAACGAGGAAGTAAAGATGACGTAGAAAGTAGAAGTCAAGAGGAAGAAACAAGGAAAGAAGAACAGAGGCAAGAAAGAGAGAGAGCAGAAAAGGAAGGCGCGCGAGGGAAAAGTCAGATACAAACTAGAAGCAACAAAAAACACCCCATCTAAAGATGGACCAGGAAATAACAATTATTTTGATAAACTTGAATGGACTGAATGCACCAAAAAAAAAGCGCAGATGTTTAATAAACTTAAGAAACTGAAGGTAGATATAACCTGTATACAGGAAGTGCATATTAAAAGGGAACAGAGGAACTTAGTGGAAAACCAAAAAACCTGGGAAATTATATACAGCACTGGCACAATATGAAAATATTTGCTTAATTGAGGATTATAATGCAATAGTGCATTAAAAAACGGACTATGAAAGGAAAAATAAAAATAAAATAAAATAAGTTATCCAAATCCTTTTTTGAGATGGCAATGGAATATAAATTACACGATATTTGGAGAGAAAGGCACAAAACAAGAAAGCAATATACCTTTTATTCGAACCCCCACCAGTCCCTATCAAGAATTGACATGGCTTGGATTTCATCTGGTCTATGTAATCAATTAGGCGAAATTGAAATAGAAGCAAATGAGTGGGCAGATCATAATCCAATAAAATTAAGATGGAAAGGTCAAAGAAAAGGATGGATGATGAATTCAAATATTGTAAATGAAATTGAATACACTCAAATGCTAGAGAAATAATTAAAACTATTTTTAGAATAAATAAAAAAGAAGACACCTCAATTCAAAATCTCTGGGACACTATGAAAGCATACACAAGAGGTTTTACGATTGCCTACATGGTGAGAAAAACTAGAAAACAAAAAGAGCAACAAGAATGTATGCAAAGAGAACTTATGGAAGCCGAAGATGAACTACAGAAAGACCCAAAGAATAAAATTAAAAAAGAAAGAAGAGAGATGATAAAACATAAGATCAACTTAATAACTCAAAAGGAATTAGCACAGAAAATTAAAGCGGCCAAACAAAATTACTTTGAACAAGCCAACAAACCTGGATGATGGCTGGCATACACATTGAAGAATGAAAGAGAAAAAAGTATGATATATCAATTAAAAGATGATGAGGGAAGAATTCAATACAAAGTGGAAGAAAAGAAGCATATTATTCATAAATACTTTGCAAAACTATACGCGCAAGATAGTATGGAGGAAATCAAAATAAAACATTATTTAAACACAGAAAATATAACCCCGATCTCAAAAGAACAAAAGGAGGCAATAAACAGGCCAATAACGTTAGCTGAAGTGGAATTAGTCCTGAAAAATCAGAAAAATAATAAAACCCCAGGACCAGACAGAATACCGGTGGAGCTATACAAATATAATAAAATAATATTGGAAGAGCTAGGAGTGGAAATGTTTAACAAGGTTTTAGGAAAAGCCAAGATACCTGAATCATGGACAGAAGCAATAATATCGCTAATTCCAAAAGAAGAAACCAACCTACAAGAAATTCAAAATTACAGGCCAATTTCATTACTAAACTCCGATTATAAAATATTTGCAGCAATTATGGCAGGAAGAATTAAACAGGTTTTAAATGACTGAATACACCCGGACCAAAACAGATTTTTACCTCACAGACACATTAAAAATAATACCAAAATCATCCTAACATAATAGAGTATTACGAGGCGCATCCAGAAAAACAAATGGTACTGGTTTTCCTTGATGCACAAAAAGCATTTGATAACATAATCTGGAAATTTATAATAACACTATTGGACGAGATGAAATTTGGAGAAAAATTTATGAAAATGATAGAAGGATTTAATAACAGTCAGACAGCCAAAGTTCTGATGAATGGAGAACTAACAGAGAAGATCGGGGGGGAAAAGGAGTCAGACAGGGATGCCCCCTCTCTCCTTTGCTGTTTATATTAAGTTTTATTAAATGAATTTCGGAAGGACCAGGGAATAAAAGGCTTAAGACTCAAAAATGAAGAATATAAGGCCTAAGCCTATGCCAATGACTTAGTATTTGTTCTAGAGGATCCATTAGAATCCAGCCTGAAATTAATTCAAAAATTAGAAGAATATGGCGAAGTGGCAGGACTAAAGATCAATAAAGACTAAAGAAAAATAATAACCAAGAACATAACAAAAAAGCAAGAAGGGGAACTGGAAGTAACAACCAGAATGCAAATAATTAAGAAATGAAATACTTGGAGATATGGGTGTCGGCAAAATGTTCTACAATTAAAGATGATCATCATAATAAATTAGTGATACAAATAAAGAAAGATTTAGAAAATTAGAAAATATTCAGCTATCACTCATGGGACGTATAGCGACAATTAAAATGAATATTTTACCAAGAATCTTATTCCTGTTGCAAACCGCACCTATTAATCAGGGTAAAAAATTCTTTTAAGAATTAAAAAAAATAACCGCTAGGTTCATTTGACAGGGACGAAAAGCAAGGATTAAACTAAAGTCAATGCAAGACAGCAAGGAGAGAGGAGGTTTAGCATTACCAAATTGGGATTTATACTCATCAGCAGTAACAATAACATGGGTGAAGGATTGGATAGAGCTAAAGAATAAAATAATTTTGACCTTAGAAGGCCGTGATTTGCAAGCAGTCTGGCATACATACCTGTTCTGACCCCCCTCCTCCGCTCGTTCAAAGACGACAGGCAGACAGACTTAAAAGGAAATAACTTTATCAGCCCTGGCTTCCGCTGGCTGCGTGCCCAAAATTAAACATAAATAAAGTCTCGGGCAAGAAGATAACAGAATGAAAAAACAAAGTTCTCTTACGGCAACACCAGGTGTACAGAAAGAAAGCAGATCACTTCTCCAAGTGTCTCCTTGAATCAGGGTTACAGAAAGCAAATCACTTATCCAAGTGTCTCTCAGAAACAAACCACGACTGATGAACGATGAACGAACAACGAACGATGAACGTTGACTTCTGCAACCAGGGCGTGGCATCATCAGTCCTTTTATCTCCAGAAGACCACACTAACGAGCCCCAGCTGCATTGTTATTCCTGCATCCCGACTCAACTCACAGCAAACTTCTGCTGAGTCACAACACTATCCCCCACCGCAGGGCCCTTTCCCCGGTCTGACGGTCTGGATGCAGTCAGAATGGGTTGTCCATAATATGGCCCGCACTCATTTCCTGTGGTGCCTCTGTCGTGATTCCCCCACCTGCAGGAACAATCCCCTTGAGCCAAGATTCCCCAGGTCTCCTTCCTGCCACCACGTCTCCTTCTGCCCTTCACGGCATCAACACCCCGTCCAGGGTCCTCCACCCTCTGCAAGGCCGACCCACCAGCCCCCATACTGTTGGAGGTTGACGGCAGCTCTAACAGCTCCGGCCGAGCCCTAACACCCTGTCCAGGGTCCTCCACCTCCTCCATGGCCGACCCACCAGCCCCCGTACTGTCGGAGTCTGGCAGCTGCTCCAACAGCTCCGGCTGAGCCCTAACACCCTGTCCAGGGTCCTCCACCTCCTCCAAGGCCAACCTACATGACCCCTCGCCGTCGGAGTCTGGCGGCAGCTCCACCGACCCCTGCCGAACCACCACACATTCCCCTCCCGCAGGGCCCTTCCCCCGGTTCTGACGATCGGGGTGCGGCCCAGAAGGGTTGGTGATGGCCTCCACGGAACACAGTCCAAGACACTGGTACCCCGCCGGGAACCAAGAAACAAAGTCCAGTGCTGTGGGGACCGGGGTTGACAAAGGCTGGAAACTTAGAGGAGCTCTCCTTGCAGACCTGGCCCATTGGCACTGGGTACATGACTTCACGCACCTCTGCACGTCATTTCTCAGATGGGGCCACCAAAATTGACAGGAGGCCAGGCGCAACATCCTGAAAAACCCCCAATGTCTCGATGCAGAAGTGCCATGAACCTGTGAGAGCACCCGTCGACGGATGTGCCCTGCGGATGTGCCAGATACTTCAAAAGATCCCCTTCCAAAATCCATGGGGACGCCGGCCCTACTTCCACCTTTCGTCGCTCCACCCAGTCATCACCCCGCTGTGCATCCCGTATTAGAGACTGCATGCTCACGGGATGACAAATGGCAGCGCAGGATGCAACGGGTAGAACAGTCCAAGGTGGAAGCGAGTTCGCAGGGTCAGAGTTTTCTACTGTACTAGGCAGGGCATCCGCCCTAGGATTCTACACACCCCGAATGCACGCTACCTTGTGCAAATGGGGTATCACGGCTGCACAAACGTGCTGGTTGTCCGACATGATAGTGCGTTGCTGAGGGACGGCTGCAATCTGTGCAACCCTTCTGTTCTTCTTGGGGCAACTCCCTGCCCGTGGCAAGACAAAACCGCGCTAGACAAAACAGCACCGACAAATACGGGTCGACAAGTACGCGTCGTCATTAGCGCGCCCACATTACCGCATCGATATCAGCGCGACGACGGCAGCGCGAAAAGTGAATGATTTGAATTAACGTTTGTGTAATGCTTTTGAGTTTGTAAAAAGTGAATGCTTTGAATTGACGTTTGTTTTAACCACAGTATTTTTTAAATGTTTTAAATGTAAAATGCAGCAGCGGAAAAGTGAATGCTTTGAATTAACGTTTGTTTTAACTGCAGTATTTTTTAAATGTTTTAAATATAAAATGCAGCTTTTGAATGTTTTGAAACAGTGAAATGTAAATAAAAGTTTATTTTGTTGCATCAAATCGATCAGTTTTGTTGACTAGTTTTATTATTTATTTATTATTTATTTATTTATTTATTATTAAGTTTATTATGTCACTAAATAAGTGAGGTTTAGGGGTTTTGTTTAGGGTTTAGGACTAGTTTTATTATTATTTATTATTTATTTATTTATTATTATTTATTATTAAGTTTATTATGTCACTAAATAACTTAGGTTTAGGGGTTTAGGGTTAGGTTTAGGATTAGGTTTAGGATTAGGATTAGGTTTAGGATTAGGTTTAGGGGTTTAGGGTTAGGTTTAGGATTAGGTTTAGGATTAGGTTTAGGATTAGGGTTAGGATTAGGGTTAGGTTTAGGGGTTTAGGATTAGGATTAGGTTTAGGGGTTTAGGATTAGGTTTAGGATTAGGTTTAGGATTAGGTTTAGGATTAGGTTTAGGGGGTTAGGGTTAGGGGTTTAGGATTAGGTTTAGGGTTAGGTTTAGGGTTAGGTTTAGGGTTAGGTTTAGGATTAGGTTTAGGGTTAGGTTTAGAGTTAGGGGTTTAGGATTAGGATTAGGTTTAGGGTTAGGGTTAGGGTTAGGATTAGGTGTAGGATTAGGTTTAGGGTTAGGGTTAGGGGTTTAGGATTAGGTTTAGGATTAGGTTTAGGGTTAGGATTAGGTTTAGGATTAGGTGTAGGATTAGGTTTAGGGGTTTAGGGTTAGGGTTAGGTTTAGGATTAGGATTAGGGTTAGGGTTAGGTTTAGGGGTTTAGGATTAGGATTAGGTTTAGGGGTTTAGGATTAGGTTTAGGATTAGGTTTAGGATTAGGTTTAGGATTAGGATTAGGTTTAGGGGGTTAGGGTTAGGGGTTTAGGGTTAGGTTTAGGATTAGGTTTAGGATTAGGTTTAGGATTAGATTTAGGGGTTTAGGATTAGGATTAGGTTTAGGGGTTTAGGATTAGGTTTAGGATTAGATTTAGGATTAGGTTAAGGGTTAGGGAATAAAGATATCAATTACAGAAAGTAAAATGTAGTACTAAAAGTTTATTTTGTTGCATCAAATGGAATAAAGATATCGATTACAGAATAAATAAATCAGTTTATTATGTCAGTAAATAAGATAAACAGTCAGCAAGTCAGCAGTAGAAGCATATTATGTCAGTAAATATACAGAATCAATAAATCAGTTTATTATGTCAATAAATAAGATAAACAGTCAGCAAGTCAGCAGTAGAAGCATATTATGTCAGTAAATATACAGAATCAATAAATCAGTTTACCACGCGATGGTTTGCCATTTGACAGCTTTGACAGTTGCAACGTGCACGCGATGGTTTGACATTAGACAGCTTTGACATTTGCAACGTGCACGTGAAGGTTTGACAGCGCCCGATGGTTTGAATCCTTTGACAGCTTTGCAACGCACGCATGATTATTTGACAGTTGACAGCTTTGACAGCTGCAACATTTGCGCCTGTGTGATGAAGCGGCGCTAGCGTCCCATTTTGCTAAAAAAATACTATGGAAAGGCGCGGATTTGCCCTAAGCCCTTATGTCTCCACGCTAATGTCGATTTCACTTCAGCGATTCCGACGGCGCGGATTAGACCTTCACACTTATGTCTCCGCGCCGAAGGTCTTCGCGATATTGTGGTGGAACCCTCCCTGTCAGGTGTCCAAGATCCCCACAGTAGAAGCACAATCCCTCAGCACATCGTCTGTCCATCTCTGTCCATGACACTCGAGGTCTGACAGCACCCAACTCCATGGGCTCTTCCCAGTCCACTGCAGTCCCTTGCTGAACCGGCATGCTGGTGGTCTCCTGGAATGCATGGCGAGGCCTTCGCCTCTGCAGCTGGGCATCTATCCAGAGGCACAAGTGGACCAACGTGTCGAACATCGGTGGCCTGTCCACCCTCGCCAGTTCATCCTGCAAGGCCTCAGACAATCCATCCTGGAACGTGTCCATTAGAGCTGGTTCATTCCACGTGGAATCCTGGCTATGCAGCCTGAATTCACTTACATAGTCCTGCAATGAACCACTGCCCTGCTGCAGTGACTTCAGACTTCTAGCTGATGTTTCCCCCTTGATAGGATCTTCAAACATCTGTTTAAAGTACTGACAAAAGTCCTGGAAGTCATCCAACAAAGGGCTCAGCTGACTTAACTAGGGGGTAGCCCAACGGGCAGCTGTGCCTGAGAGAAAACTGATAATGAATCCCACCTTCATCCGGTCAGTGGGAAAGTCCTCCGCTCTCAAACTCAGGAACAGCTGGCATTGTCCCAGAAATGCGGCAAACATGGCCAGACTCCCATCATATTTATCTGGCATGGCTACTGGGCACTTCCTCCTTGGCTGGGGGTTTTTTGCAGCTCTCTGCAGCTGTGCAATTTGATCCGCCAACACCGATATCTGTTGAGCCATCTGCCTATTTTCAGCAATTAATTGCTCCATAATTAATCAAATGGAGGCTTGTTTTGGCAGAAGTCAATCTGTTCTGACTCCCCTCCTCCGCTCGTTCAAAGACGACAGGCAGACAGACTTAAAAGGAAATAAATTTATCAGTCCTGGCTTCCGCTGGCTGCGAGCCCAAAATTAAACATAAATAAAGTCTCGGGCAAGAAGATAACAGAATGCAAAAACAAACTTCTCTTATGGCAACACCAGGTATACAGAAAGAAAGCAGATCACTTCTCCAAGTGTCTCCTTGAATCAGGGTTACAGAAAGCAAATCACTTATCCAAGTGCCTCTCACAAACAAACCACGACCGATGAACGATGAACGAACAACGAACGATGAACGTTGACTTCTGCAACCAGGGCGTGGCACCATCAGTCCTTTTATCTCCAGAAGACCACACTAATGAGCCCCAGCTGCATTGTTATTCCTGCATCCCGACTCAACTCACAGCAAACTTCTGCTGAGTCACAACACATACCTATGGTTTGATAAAAATAAAACACACAAATACTTTCAAAATGATTTAATTAGAAGAGCGTTATTGCAAAAATGGCTCAAAATAAAAAAAATCCACTATGTGAAAATCCCGAATTGGCTATCACCGACAGAAAGAACGACCCATCCAAATTTTATAGATTTGAACAAAATGCTAAGATACAGAGACTTAATTGATAGACAGGGAAATTTAAAAACAATTGAAGAATTGGCAGAACAGAACATGAAAGTTGACTGGCTAACCTATCTCCAAATCAAAACTAAATAAAATAATTATATGAAATTATATGACATTGAAACAGAACCACACGAATTGGATAAAATTATTCAAAGCTCAGATAGAAAGATGATAGGGAGAATATATAAATTTCTCCTGATGTATAAAATGGAAGAGGAAATTGTGAAAGAACAAACTTAGAACTTTGGCTATAATATTGAATTAGACAAATGGGAAAAATTTTGGGGAACAAACTTAAAAATGACACTATCAGTTGCATATAAGGAAAACCAGTACAAAATGTTTTACAGATGGCACCTGGCACCAACAAGGTTAGCTAAAATCTTAACAAATACCTCCCCAAAATGTTGGAAATGCGAATCAATACACGGAACATATTACTATTTATGGTGGACCTGTGAGGAGGCTAAATTTTTTTGGAAAAGGATCAAAAATTGGCTGGAGAGGTTAAAATAAAATGGAAACCTGAAGTTTTTTAGTAGGAATAATGTCTGCAAAATACAAAAAAGAAATCCAGTATTTAATAATACATATAAGGATTACCTTTGCCCAGAAATAGAAAAACAAATTAACTCCAAGCGAAGATGAAATAATAAGAAAGGTTATGGATTGTGCTGAAATGGACAAACTAACTAAAGAAATCCAGGGAAAAGAAGAATCAGAATTCTACCAGATATGGGATAAATGGTATAGGTGGATGGAGGAAAGAAACAAGAATCAATGAAGGAATATAACAAAACTCAAAAATAATAGTTATGAGTAAAATAAGAGGGTTGAGAATGGTGAAATCCAAATGAAATACAAAAGAAGGGGAAATAATATAAGGTGAGCGGTATCAATTGATAATTGCTATTAGAAAGAACAGGAAGCTCCTGTCCGTATTGTATTGTGTAAATGGGGTGTACATCTAAGTTTTTGTGTGTATTTTACATGTTTGTTAATAAAAAAATAAAAAGTAAGATAGGCAGACAACTAATTATTAAATAAACAAATGGTAAGTGACAGATTAGAGGTTGGGGTATAGGCCACTTACTTTCTGCAGATATCTGAATTGTTGGAGAGCCACATAAGATAAGTGCATGATGGGTAATGGGGTGAAAAGGAAGGCATGGGATTTGGTGGAGTGGGAAAGCAAGCCCAAGACCCATGGAGACTCTGAGTGACAGGAAGTACAGCAGAAGGAGGTGAAAGAGTTTTGGGAGATCTGGGGCAGGTAGGTTGGGCCTCTCCCACATCTGAGGTACTCCATACTCCATTTAACAATTCACATGGTCACTTAATGATTGCATCCCCAAAAGCAGTGAGATTTGTTAAATGAGGTGATCGTGATTTGTGACCATAATGGCAGGCTCCATTACAGTCATAATTCAAAGACTATATGTCATCTAGACTGACATTTGTGATCATCCTAGTAAGTTCACCTTGCTCTATTGTACTAAGTTCAGAATCATTCACAGTTTTTTTTAGCTTGAGAAGTGTAAGTCCTCTCTTAAATTCCAGTTGCTGAAGCTTACTTGTTTATTATTATCATATCATCTAGTAAATTTTCATCCATCCATCCATCCATTCATTCATTCTACATTTGTGTCCATCTCAAGCATATCACACTGGTGGCTAATAGAAAAAACAAAGATTATAAAAATAACAATCATAGAAATTAATATAACACCCCCCCCCCCCAGCATAGGCAAGATACAAAGTTAGCCACAAAACCTGAGCAACAACTAAGTCAAGGAATCAACTCAACAAATGATGATTATTGTTATAATAATTTTACCATTTAGTCTAGTCTTAAATAATTATAATTACAGCAATAATTTTAATAACAAAAAGAGACTGCTGCAGTTAGCAATAGCATTTAGATTTACACACCACTTCACAGTGTTTTACAACCCTCTCAGAATGGTTTTACAGTCAGCATATTGCCCCCAACAATCTGGGTCCTCATTTTACCAATGTTGAAAGGATGGAAGGCTGAGTCAACCTTGTTACAGATTAAATATATATTTATTGCCAGCTTTATATTTTAATCCAGTTCATATACTTTTATACTGTGTATGTATGTATGTATGTATGTATGTATGTATGTATGTATGTATGTATGTATGTATGTATTTACTCACCAAAGCTATTTCTTTATGAAATTTGTCTTCAAGACTGGAGATATTTTTAAATGTGTTCACATAGAAGCCCACGCGCCTAAGTAGAAATGACAGGTAAAGATTAAAAGTGTGGAAAGAAAGAAAGAAAGAAAGAAAGAAAGAAAGAAAGAAAGAAAGAAAGAAAGAAAGAAAGAAAAACTGCTTATTGTATATGAACACAGCACATTTTATTCTTATTCAAAGAATCCTGAAAATGTAAAACACATAATTTACATGTATAACCTGAATGGGCAAACAACCTCCTTCTTTGCAAATTTCTAGCTTATGATACTAAACTTAAGTTAAGCTTTCTTTAGATATATTTATCTCCATAGTGTAGATCTCTATTGCTTGGGCATGCTCTACACCCAATGGATGTCAGTGAAGCAACTATGGAAGAACAAGGTTTGCCCTTTTGTTTTCATTATTTTTCTTTGTTCCCTCATTGAGTTAGATGTCTCCAACACTTAATGAAAATAAAATTAAGATTTAGTTTCTCAACAAGCTCTACTTTTGAATCATAGTTAAATAGTTCACTGTGCTAATAAGAAAATGACTGTTAGAACAGCCAAGTGATTTTTTCTAAGGGTACAAAGATGCCATTAAAAGATCATAGAGAAAAAACAATTTAATTTTTTAAAAGCTTTGGGGAAATAAAAAGATGAAGCACATAACTTTCCAAACAATATACCTTGACCATAAAGATGGTAGTTCTTCTTGCAAATCAGTGTTAAAATCTTCAAATACCTTCTGTGCTTTCTGAAACTCTTCTTCTGCCTACAACAAAGTGAAATACCTAGCAAACTTTTTTGGGGAAAAAAAAACAAAACAGTTCTGAACAATGCAACATATTATTCCTGATGGGATTTATTTGGGTTTGTACTCCTTTTAAGGACAAAAGCAGTCAGTCTCAGAACTTAATCCAGAGGTTGACTATGTTTTCAGATTCCAGGGACCAAACAAAAAGGGAAAAGAAAATTAAAGATTCTGCCAATGTCATGACAGCATTAACCTTGATGAAATTTTTGTTAGACTACCCGACATCTAATGAGATTGCAGCTTCATTGCTTTAAATCTGAATGAATTTAAGATATTCATTATTGAAAATTTTTAAATCTTTCTTAAATTGGTGATAATTTTTATTATATTGGGGTACATTGAAAGCCATCTGAATGTGACTCAGAATGTGAATAGCATGTTACTGGCTTGGTTACACTTAGCTGAAGTTGCTGAGTCTAGAGCCAAACCTAAATTTTAGGGATACCATACAACCAAGCCTTTAAAAAGAAAGAGAAAAAGTTACTGTTGTAAATTTCCTGATTCAGAATCACAACAAATGTGCAATTGTGCACGTATTAGTCACTTATCCCTTCTTTCTCCATTCCAAATCCCTTAAAATAAGTGGATGGCAATAAAACTTTAATGAGAAAATATCATTTAATGCCCATGGGAACTTTTTAAAGGAAAGCTTACAGTCCTACCAAATGTGATTTTCTTTCTTTTTTCTTGCAGGCAGAAATCATAGCTGTAAAGGGAAACATTACACTTTCCCTTCCAGTGTGCTATCATAAAAGCTATTCTCTTCACAGCTGTAACTATTTAAAACATATCAGATCAAAATACTTTGCCTCCTAAGACTGCACAGCAAGTGATGCTTTTATTTCCATTATCAAAGTGAAGAGCATCTCAAGCCAATCATTTTGACTTCTGATACGGACATCTTGAAGCACATATCTATCCCTTCCAGGTACTAAATGTAACTGTAATTAATTAATCACTTAGTAGGAAAGTAGAGCAAAAATAAAGTGACAATCTGAAAATTTCCTCTTTTCTGTAAGGGAGAACCAGTCTTCTGTAATCTTATTTGAAAACTGGGGAAAAAATCCCCCACAGATATCTAATTCACACCTATACTAAGCTTTTGTGCCATTGAACTGTTTTAGAAGTCAGTTACATTTGATTTCATATGTAATGATATTTTAATATTACTCCAAGAGCTTTATCAGCTTTTGATAACATGTTGTTATTTGTAAGTGTTGTATTATAATTGTAAGTGTTGTATTATACAACACTCAAAATTTAACAGAGTCCTATTACCACTAGGATAGAAGATCACAAAGAAATTTCAGCAGTGTAGATTGGGCTGAAAAGTTGAAAAATAAATCAGAAGTTTGTTAAGACTGAATACCGTAATGTTTCTACTATGGCCAAGGAAATGGATGTACCAAATATAAGGGTCCTTTAAAAAGAAAAGACAATCTAATACATTTCGGAAGGACCTCTCACAAAATTACATCTGAATCTGTTTAAAGTTAGAACACAGGGATGTAACATCCACATACTGAATTTATTTCTAGTGCAATGGTGAAGAGAAAATGCTATTTTATTTGGAAATGCTAATCCCAGAGGCATGATCTAGATGTCATTCATGGACATCTTAATCATTGGCTATATGTGATATACTATCAATGTACTGCAACTAGTGAAATTTTAACATGATTAGCTCACATTAAGCTTTTATTCAATATATGGTTTACTCAAGGCTTTCAAGTAACCTCCTGTATTTCTGAATCAATATCATCCAGGATTTGTCTCTTGGCCTTGACAAGCATCTGTCCAATATTAAGATAACAGTTCTTTCTAGTGTGAGAGCTGCTGGTTTCTATCTCACTAGCATCACTACTGCAATATTGGTGGCCCAATCAAATGATAAAACACAACTTAACAGCACTAAGCATAGATTAATGTCAATCACTCCCTGCATGTCTTGTAAAGAGTATATTGTTGTATCTCTTTCTCTCTCTCACCTTAGAAATTCTCCCTTCATCTTTTCTTTTTGAACTTTGCAAAGCTTCCAGATGATGTCTTGCACTATCATAGTCTACTAGCTTCCTGCTCCGCTTTGCAATGCGATTCTGTAAATAATGATATTCAAATCCAAAATCACAATCACAATATAATACAAGATATCTGAAAAGAACTTTTCTGCTTTAAAAATATTATGAGTTTCTTCCATCACTTAAAAATTAAGCCAGTGTGATGTATGTGAAATGGAACCAAGGTGTCCCAGATTCAAGTCTATTTTTACCATCTAGACACCTGAATTATCATTTTCTCTCTCCCTGTTATTCCTGGAAAAGTTGTTGTAATGAAACTAAAATGATAAAGAGGCCCAAAAATGTACTTTTTATTTTTTTAAAAAAAACAGGCATAGCGATTGTATTTTTCAAAGTGAAAAAAAAGTTTCAAAAGCCACAGACTTTGAACTTCTAAAATTCCATATATTTATTTAACATGCAATTTAAAACTTGTTGCTCCAGACTTTATTGAAAACATATGAAATCTTCTCCAAAGATTAAAAAAAAGAAACTCACTAAACTATTCAGAACCCAATTTTCAGCAATATGTATAAATCAACAAAAATAATCAAAAGAATACTCCAGCTGTTAAAAATAATCTTTTATTGCAATTACTCATTTGTGATAGGATTAAAACAGTATTACACATAAAACATGCAAAAGAATGGAAACAAAAGAATAATCATAATATTAAAAATTAAACATTTAATTCTGAAATTAAATTCAAACAGAGCATCAGAATGTTTTAGCAATGAAAGGTCTAGGACCATAATAATAAATGCGAATGACCTTGGCAGATAGGAGGAAGAGTCACAGATTAGGCAATGATCAGAGAAGAAGTAGCAGAGCCCACAGAAGAAATAGAAGCATATCAAACATTTCAAAATAGATCCTATCTAGTTTGGATTGTAAAGATTAGGGAGGAAAAGTATATTTTCAGGCTTGCAACAATTTGAGGTACAGCTATGCTTCTTGCTTTGTTCTACTTCAAAGTACTGGTACTAGAAGACAACTTTATATTTATCAGATTTTTTTAAACAAAAAACACAAAACACATTGACCATTCTTTATGATTGAATCAGATTGGTGAATATACTCATAAGCCAAATATAGTAATTGAAAGAAAATGTTAAAAAAATGTATTATTCCAAAGGTTAGAAGAACATACAGCAGTGTGTTCCTTGACAAAGGTATTTAGTTAACACACTAAAGATTTAGTAATCCTAGCACAAAATATGTAGCAAATCCCATTATCAGTTTTGTTCCATGAATGTTCATGTATTTTCAAAGCTTCAATGCAAAATATTATTGGATAAACCAGAGGAATTGTATAGCCAGACCACAAATGATTTATTTGGATTTAAAATAAATCATCTTCCATTCCCAAACAATCCCACCTCAAAAGAAATAAACAGTATATAAATCAAATTGTCATATACCATAAAGAAACCTAGTTTCAACTCTGATTTGGCTCAAGAGATAAATGTGATACACCTGGGACTGATACAACGGGTCCAGAAATGTTAGATTGTTATGTGAGTGGGGCAGAATCTCTGCAGTAATTTCCTACTCTCTGGAGTCCCAAGAATTGAGTAAACATCAGGTGCACTGCCAGTCTTATGAAATATTTCAATATTTAGTCACATCTGTGCAAAGGCAATACAAAACAATAAAGCCATTTGTGTTAATCCCACCTAGAATCCCCAGTCTTATCAACATTTAAGGTTGAGGGGTAAATTTCTAAGGGAGTGTCTTTTAGCTAAAGGGGTCAATACCCAATTCTCCTTGTCTATTTTCTGGTAATTAAATGTAAGCAGCTGGAAGAAAGCTTTTATAGAGTATTATGCTTTCCAAATAGAGTATTTTTGCTTCTATTGCTAAACATTTGACTTAAGACACATAGTGGCATGGTATACCTTTATATCAGGAAACTGTCCCAAATATGTATCCAAAGTTAGTAATGACCCATCTACCAGCTTTTGGTGAAAATCTTCCCAAAGCACATCACATTTCTGTAGAGAAAGATGAAACATGCTGAAAATACGGATTTAAACAAAAAAAATATTAACACCTACAAATCCAAATAAGAATTTCTATCAATCCAACAGCCCAAAATTGAAAGAGAAACTCTGGTTATTTGAATTTTAATGACATTTATTTTCACATTGATGTACCTAATATCATCAAAACAGTGATGTTTTTCACTGTTTAGGATTTACCATGTTTTTTCAACATTAGTTCAAGAGAATGGAAAGTAAGGAAAATATTTAGATATTGCTTATAAACTTCCACACTCATTCTTGCCATATGCAAAACCCAAAATTCATTCTTGCCCACAATATATTACGTATAATTGAAAAAATTCTGCTCTCATTTTCCTAAGGAGATCGAAGTTTATCTCCAAGGTCACTTGTTCAAGCATCTAGAGTCACACTGGAGGATGCCTAAAAGCTAGTAAGTTTTATTAACTATTGTTGTATCAATTCTTTTTTCAGTACAAAAAATTTTCAGTCAAATTGTCACCTAAGAACTTCAACATTAGAAATACATTAGGATGCTGAGAGTCAATGACATTTTACATTTGTCCAAACATTAGAACATAATGCCTCCAGGATATATCTTAGTTGTGCATTAAATTGTTCTCAACAACTAGCCAATGGAAAAGACATTTTGGCACTACTAATCATTGGTAGTAAAATGATAGCTGATGCCTGTGAAAACCTGCTAGAAAGCTGATACAAATCACATAGCAACTCAGTAACCCTATACAGACATTATTGGTGTAGAACTCAGGCTCAACTGAAATACAGGAGCAGGATTATATTGCTGGCTTCAGTCTTCTTTTATTAAAAAAAAAACCAATTTGATTAAAAATTAAAAATTCATTGCCAACAGGATCACAATTGATGATATTGGAGAAGGAGGAGGAGGAGGAGGAGGAGGAGGAGGAGGAGGAGGAGGAGGAGGAGGAGGAGGAGGAGGAGGAGGAGGAGGAAAAAAGGTAAAAACTAATACAAACTAAAAACAAAGGAAAGAATAAAAAATAGAAGGTACAGAAAATAAAAATAGAGAAATAGAAAAAATAATATAGTAAAAAAAGAAAATATATATATAAAGCAATAACTTCATAACAACAAATATAAACAATTTTAGTAATTTATCACTCTTATAATAGAACTAATGATATCTTCTTTCTATATTTGAACTCTTATTATAAACAAATTCTTAAAGTCTCCTTGTTTCAATCCTGATCTGAAGTTTTAGTCCTGGTTATCAAAAGCTAAGTTTTACCAGAGATAATATATATATTTTAACCTTAATCAAATAAATCAACTTTATATATCTCTCTTTTATTTTTAACAATCTTGATCTTTAGATAATGTCCTAAAACTTTTACATAATGTCCTAAAACTTAAATTCTTTTCATTTCTTCTGTCTCTTCTCACAAAATTCTTCAAATCTAACATTTTTTGCAATACACTACAGGAAAATAAGCTCTCATTTGTTATTTATATTTGAGAAAGCTAGGCAGTTCAAAAATGTGCAAAAACTCCAAATTAATAAATAACTAATTATATACATCTTTTAATTACTAAAATATCAGTCAGTTTATTTTCTATGGCAGAGTAGCATCTTTTCCCTTATCATTTTGTACCCTATCATTTTTAAGTCTACTGAGTTCACTTTCAATTTTGTCAGGTAAAACTTGTTTCTCTTCTATGACTTTTTAAAACATAGTATCTATAGAAGCAGTCATTCTTATATTTAACTTCTGTGTCTATTATTCAAAAATATAATGTAGTATGCCCCATATTGAAATAGTTTGCTTTACACTCACTGGAGACTACTGTCCTGCAATCTCCTCATAAGGAGCAACGGTCTGAAGCACTTGTGGGCAATCTCAAGTGTCTCCTTCAGAAAGAAATTGTGAAGAGCTGGTCTACTTGCTGGCTCTTTATTCTGCTTGCAGTAATCAATTCCACTTTTAGTAGAGCTGTCTTTGCTATTTCTTCTCTGGAAGTCACTACTGGATTAAATCTCAATGTCTGGCAATTTAACATAGTAATTAATACACAGGATGTCTGGGGTGGATCCACACTGCCCCTTTATTTGCTTGTAGAGGCTTAGAGAATGCCCAGATCAGACTAATGGGTTATTATCTGCAATATGGGGGAGATATTTGCATGGTATATCAGAACAAGAAACTAAAATCCAAGCATGGAAGTAATATAATGGCTTAAAGATAATAATAAGCCACCTATACAGACTAAAATTAAGGCTCCAGAATAGATCCAACAGTAAAGTACAAAACTAAAGTTGATACCATTTCTTATAAAACACAGGAAGGGAGAATTAAGGTCTCAGCAGTGATGTACTATAAATTTTCCTTTCAAAATAAAAGCCTTTAGGACTGAAACAACTTGAAGGAGAGGTGATGGTTCAAATCAGAAAATCTATAAGAAGCCACTTATAGAAAGTGCTGTATACCTGCTGAACTATGCACACATATTAGAACAATCATATTGAAAGGACTCCTCTCTTTTGCTCTAGTCAAGACAGAACATTCGAAAATCTCTGACATTTATTCACTGATACTCCAGGTGCTGAAAGCAATGTGGAAGAGGTCTGCAAATCCTCAGTAGTAGATAAGATCTTAAACTATTCAGAGATGAGATACAAGGGGCATGAAGCTGGAGAGGAGAGGACTACTGGAAACAGATGCAGTCAGATCAATAATAATAGCTGCAGCCTGCTGGTTTTTTTTAATGTTCTCATAGAATGAGTCACAAATAAGATGAGTGACTGCATCAAAGCTATTTAGTAAACACTTGGCAGTGTTTATATGAGTCTGATGCTTGGATTTCCCCAAAGCATAAAAAGCAAATATTCCATCCCCGCATTTGGCACTTGCAGAAAACTCTGCAGCTAGAAAATTGTGCCTTTATGAGGGAATGAAGATTAGTGAAATAAGATAAAAATTTAAAATGGAAGAATCAAACATAAAGAATCCATCATGAAGAAAGAATACCTGATCGTTGTGGAAGTTGCAGAATAGGATTAATACTGTTCTTACTAGTTCATTCTGTGTACAAAGAAGGCACCTGCCCAGAAATTGATATACTTTGCAAGATTTCACTAGACTCTGGACAGGCAGATAATGCAAGAGGATAACCATGTAAGTCAGCTGCATGGGGAAATGAGTCAAGTTAAAAAGGATTCCATTATAATGTGAGACTAAAAATAAGGCAACAAATGCAAATTAAAACTTAGCCATGAAGCTCATATTGCACATTTGGATCTAATCTCTATCTGAGCTGTGTTTGTTCACCATATTTCCTTAGCTACAGTTTTCCTATTCAATCCAATTCCTTGCAAGTGGAGGAACCTACTGTTTGACCCAGGTGGACTTGGGGAGTGGGACAGAAAGAGGAGCCTGAAGAACTGGTAACTGGAGTCACAATGAGGAGGCCCAGAAAACCAGCAGCTGATTGGCGTGGACCTGAAGAGGAAGATTTCATGATGTCCCAAGCCTCTTCTCACTTTGCTAATGTAATGCTCCTCTTTGTATCACTATGTTTATTTGTTTTTCTTGAATAGCAATAGCAATAGCAATAGCAGTTAGACTTATATACCGCTTCATAGGGCTTTCAGCCCTCTCTAAGCGGTTTACAGAGTCAGCATATTGCCCCCAACAACAATCCGGGTCCTCATTTTACCCACCTCAGAAGGATGGAAGGCTGAGTCAACCCTGAGCCGGTGAGATTTGAACAGCCGAACTGCAGAACTGCAGAATCCAGAACAACCTTTAGAGTCCTCATAGCTTTGGAAAAAAATTGTGTTATATGGACTCTAATACAAATAGTGTACTATTTTCAATGGTATCAGGCTGATCTCCAAGACATCAAGCAACTCAGGCTCTTGTTTTCAACCAAAATCACAAAAAAGGAAGGAACCTATGATCTTCAGGAATTATATTCACAGTTGCTTTAGTGATTTTAAAGTACAAGTAGTCCTTGACTTATGAGCACAATTGAGCCCAAAATTAATGTTACCAGGTGAGAAATTTGTTGTGAGCTTTGCTCAACTTTACGACATTTTTGGCCACAGTTGTTAAGTGAATCACTGCACTTGTTAACTTAGTAACACAGTTGTTAAGTGAATCTGTGAATCTTAAAAGTCATTGTTTACTTCTCACATTATTATTTTTTAATGTTTTTATTTTTAAACATAAAAGACAACATATAAAAGTCTCATCCATTATATACAGCATGTCATTTGGTTACAAGCGTTTGTGCATCCATATTTTCAATTATGTATACAATCACAAAATTTCCATCTAAGTACCTCATTTTCATTGTGATCATATATTCAATTACGGTTAATATTTCTTTCTTTTCAGCAAACCTAATTCCTTTGCATCCTTAGTTGTCTATTTAATAACAATATACCTTTATGTAATCACTTACTTCTCACATTAATTTATTGTGTCTATTCTAAGTACAATTCAATCTAAATCTGCAATTTCTTAAATAAATAAAATAAATTCTTACCTCACCAACCATTTTCACATCTTCTCGCCCATACCAATCAGGTTCATATACTTCATGAAGAGACTCTGTAAGCTTTTTGGAAGCATCTTGCATGCCTAAAATTTTGAGCAGAAAGAGTCTGTTGTTCACATCTGTAATCTCAAGGTTGGATTCCATTTCATCTGCCTTTATCGGTGTCATCTCTGAAGTTCATAAACATTCAATAAGGCTACGAAACAGGATTTTGTTAGGTTTAAGGTTTAAGGTTTTAATGGATTTGTATGCCGCCCAATCCCGAAGGACTCCGGGTGGCTTACATAAAAACAATTTTAAAAAATATTAAAAGATATTAAAAGAATTTAAAATACAAGACAAAGAGATTTTAAAAAGATACAACATGCCCTCAATCTTAGTGGGGCTGAAGCTCAGTCAAAGATCAGCAGCCCCAGGCTGCTGGAACAGCCAGGTCTTAATAGACTTTCGGAAGGCCGAGAGAGTGGGGAGGGTCCGGATCTCAGGGGGTAGATGGTTCCATAGGGCCGGGGAAGCTACAGAGAAGGCTCTCCCCCAAGGAGCTGCCAGATGACATTGTATAGTCGATGGCACCCAGAGAAGGCCCACCCTGTGAGATCTTATTGGGCGCTGGTAGGTATATGGCAGGAGGCAGTCACGGAGATATTCAGGTCCTAGGCCATGTAGGGCTTTAAAAGTGATAACCAACACCTTGAAGCGTGTTCGGAGACCAATAGGGGGCCAGTGCAGCTCACGGAGGATAGGTGTAACATGGGTGTATCTAGGTATACCTAGTATCGCTCGCGCGGCTGCATTCTGGACCAACTGTAGTCTCCGAACACTTTTCAGGGGCAGCCCCATGTAGAGCACGTTACAGTAGTTGAGTCTTGAGGTGACGAGGGCGTGAGTGACCATTTGGAGTGCCTCACGGTCCAGGTAGGTCTGCAACTGGTGCACCAGGCGAACCTGGGCAAAAGCTCCCCTGGTCACAGCTGACAAATGGTGTTCTAGCATCAGCTGCGGATCCAGGACAACACCCAAGTTGCAGGCCCTCTCTGAGGGGTGTAAGATCTCACCCCCCCCCAGGTTTAAAGATGGAATATCTGGACTATCTTTGTGGGGCAGCATCCAAAGCCACTCGGTCTTGTTAGGGTTGAGCGCAAGCTTGTTCATTCCCATCCAGACTCTGACAGCTTCCAGGCACTGGCACATTACTTCTACCGGTTCACTGAGTTGGCACGGGGTGGACAGATACAGCTGAGTATTGTCAGCATACTGGTGGTATTTAATCCCGTACCAACGAATGATCTCACCCAGCGGCTTCATGTAGATGTTAAATAGAAGGGGGGAAAGGACCGAGCCCTGCGGCACCCTGTATTTAAGGGGCCTAGGGGTCAACCTTTGTCCTCCGACCAACACTGACTGCGACCTGTCAGAGAGGTAAAAGGAGAACCACCATAAAACGGTGCCTCCCACTCCCACCTCTTCCAGCCGCCGCAGAAGGATACCATGGTCGATGGTATCGAAGGCCGCTGAGAGGTCAAGAAGCACCAGGATAGAGGAATGTCCTCTATCCCTGGCTCGCCAGAGATCATCGGTCAGTGCGACCAAAGCGGTTTCGGTGCAGTAACCAGGCCTGAAACCAGACTGAAAGGGATCTAGATAATCCGCTTCATCCAAGGTCCGCCGGAGTTGGGAGGCCACCACCTTCTCAACAACCTTCCCTAAGAATGGGAGGTTGGAGACTGGATGGTAGTTTTTAAGGGCAGCTGGGTCCAGAGCAGGCTTCTTAAGGAGGGGTCTCACCACCACTTCCTTCAAAGGTTGCGGGAAAGTCCTCTCCCAAAGAGAGGTGTTTACAGTCCTCTGGATCCAGCCTCGTGTCATCTCCCTGCTGGTCGAAACCAACCAGGAGGGACACGGGTCCAGTAGACAGGTGGCGGCACTCATCGCTCCCATGGCCTTCCTCAGGAGTGGCAAGCTGGAACTCACTCCACAAAATTTGATCAAGGACTTCCCTTGCCTTCTCTGCTGGCACTGTCCAAGTGGAGTCCAGGTCTGTCCAAATCTGAGTGACTTTGTCCGACAGAAACTGAACAAATTCCTCAGCTCTTCCCTGTAAGGGTTCACTCGCATTTCAGGAGGGAGTGGGTTATCCTAAACAGGGCAGCCGGGCGAGATTCTGTGGACGCAATAAGGGCGGAAAAATGAGCACATTTTGCCACCCGTATCGCCACTAAATAAGTCCTAATAAAGGTTCTTAGTAATGTTCGGTGGGATTTGGAGTTACTAGCCTTCCAGCGTCGCTCCAGGCATCTCTTTTGGCACTTCATCTCCTGGAGTTCCTCGGTAAACCAAGGTGCCCTCCTGGATCCACTGCTGCGGAGAGGCCACAAAGGTGCAATCCGATCTAATGCCCTAGCTGCCGCTGTATTCCAGGGAGTGACCAAGGATTCAGTCGGATTGTGGGCAAGGGAGTCAGGTATATCCCCAAGCTCCGTCTGAAATCCCAATGGGTCGATCAGGCGCCTGGGGCAGAACCATTTAATTGGTTCCACCTCCCTGCAGTGGGGGAGTAGCTTCCGAAAATCAAGCCTCAGCAGGAAGTGATCCGACCATGAGAAGGACGAGATCTCTATCCCCTTTAGTTCCAGATCACGTCTCCTCTGCCCTGAGAGAAACACAAGGTCGAGCGTGTGTCCCGCCACATGAGTCGGACCCTGAATTACCTGGGTCAAGTCCATGGTTGTCATGGAAGCCATGAACTCCTGGGCCCCATCTGAGCGTTCGCCAAGAGATGGCAGGTTGAAATCCCCCAGTACTATAAGTCTGGGGAACTCTACCGCCAGTCCGGCTACTGACTCTAGGAGCGCAGGGAGGGCTGTTGTGACGCAGCTGGGAGGTAGGTACGTCCGAAACAAGCCCACTTGACCCCCTAGGTCCAACCTCACAAGGAGGGACTCACACCCGATATTCTCTGGAGCAGGGATCCTGCGAGGAGCTAATGACTCCCGGATAATGATTGCAACTCCTCCACCCCTTCACTGGTGTCGTGGCTGGTGGAGCACCTGAAACCCTTCTGGGCACATTTCTGAGAGGGGGACTCCTTCCTCATGGCCCAGCCAGATTTCAGTAATACATGCCAGGTCTGCCCCCTCGTCTAATAGTAAGTCCCGGACGAGAGGAGCTTTATGGACCACAGACCTGGCATTTAGCAACAGCAGCCTGAGACCAGGGCCCTGGCTTCTATGTCACCTGGTTCCTGAGTTGAGCTTTCAGGGCCGGAACAAGGGATCGCTGTGACATAGCAAACCCTCCTTCTCCGGTAATAGCTAGCCCTGTAGCTCCCGTTGTACCTGCCCTTCCCAGTCGTAACCGTAATGCTCCGGCCCACCCCCATCCCCATAGATGCCCCCCTGTCTCCCAAGGCCCCCGTTCTTCTCGGCAGGCCATTCATACCAAACACTCTGGGATGAGAGGCAGATCCGGGGCCCCATCCACTTCTGCTTCTGCACTCAGTGGAGGGGGCTCCAGGCCGCACTCTCAATCCCCTCATATGCACCAACCAGGTATTCTCCACATACATACCCCACTATAGTTAAAAGAATACAACAATAAAATAAAATAAATTATGCTAGTTTAAAAGAAAGTGGGATCATTCAATCACAAGCATACATACACACTCCACATATGGAAAAGAGGGGGTTGTGGAGATATTAAAATTGATATTGATATTGTGCGAGTAAGTTCATAAAGTTTGTAGGGCGGAAACACAAAAGTCGAGTTGATGGCAGAGGGATGCAGAGGGAGTAGTTAGTCTTCTCTCCCAAACAGCGTAGCAAAGGGGGGCAAAAGTCTGGATGGCTGAGATGGTGTCCCTGGGGTAGCGGTAGGTGGCAGTGGTTGTAACAAGGAAACAAGGTTGTAAATCTGGGAGTCCAAGAGTCCAAAGTCCATAAGCAGTCCGATCCAATGGAGGGGGGGCGCCCGAAGGGGCCATGATGATGACAAGCAAAATCAGCTGCCCACTTCCATCCAGCACCGCGCAAATCAGCCACCCCACTCCTTGGAAATGAATGACCAGCTGGTGCAACTCCGAAGGCTCCAAGGCCTCTCCCAATCGTAAGAAACAAAGACAAAGGCCGCCAGGACTGCCGCAGGCCAATGTACAATGGGGGGGCACCTGGGAGGGCCGTGGCGGTGGCAGCAAGGCCAGCCGCCCGATCTCATTCGGCGCCATCCGGACCAGCCACCCCCTTGCTGGCACGATAGTATCAATGCGATCCAAGGCTCTCCCGAGTCTCCCAAGTCCAGAAAGTAAAGCCAAAAGACCCCAGTGTTGTTAGAAGCCGCCGGAAGTGGCGCCGCCATCTTTGCCACCAGATAGAGAAAAACCACCAAAGTGACCCCGCAGTCTGGGAGCCGGCCCAAAGCGGCGACCCCCCAGCTGACTGTCCAGTCGGGTCCCCTGGCTCATCCTCTACCATTTAGACCCCTTCCTGCAGGGCTCGCCGCTAAAACTGCGATGTTTCCAGCGTTTCTTTCCACTTGCCCAGCCAGAGAAAGGAGGTTGCCGGCCATTCGCAAACTCACACATGTGTTAGAATTTATTTTTTGAATAATATTTATATAAATAATATTTATTTTGAATGTTATTTCAAAAATAATAAAATGATAAAAAACAGTAGTGATTGGATATCAATGACAAATGGGAATTCTAAAAATGAATGAGTTTGACTGTATATGTCAGCCTCTGCCTTACTGCTGCTTTCGGCTGCCATTGAAACAGGGTGGGAGGGCATGGTATTTGGGAGGGGAATTAGTCTGTACTGGAGGATTGTTATTAGGAGTTATTCTGACCATCTCTCTGCGCATGTGGAAGAATGGAGTTTCCCGCCGAGGCCAACTTTCCAGCATTCCAACCTGATGATGATTTTTGAAGACATCCCCCACTTGACAGTTGGGTGAATTATGATTGGACTATGAACTGGGCTACCAAGGGGAGGGGATTGAATCATTCATGATATCTATTGCTTTCACGCCTTTTTACTCAGACTCAGCTTTGCTTTGCTTCTCATCATTTGTAATCAGAAAAAGTACACTTAATTCTGAAACTTGGAGTTGGGTGGTTTCTTTCTTGATTATTAAATGAAGAGGCACCTGACATTAAGCTGAGTCTCACCTCGCACCCAGCCCGGAGCAAATACCTTCCGAGGGGGGTGCACTCAACGGAAAAAAAATGTCCTTCCATGGCAGTGACCAAGAGGAGGATATGGCAGCAGCTGCAGCACCATCATTAATGGAAATGTTGGCTGACCTGCAAGTGGAGTAACCTACTATTCGACCCAGGTGTACTTGAGGAGTGGGACAGTAAGAGGAACCTGAAGAACCGGTAACTGGAGTCACGATGAGGAGGCCCAGAAAACCAGCAGCTGATTGGCGTGAACCTGAAGAGGAAGATTTCATGATGTCCCAAGCCATGAAACTTCTGAAAGGAGCATGGGAAAAACGCCGGGCTCGAGAGAGTGGTGTGGAAAGAGGAGCTAAGGAGGAACTAGAGAAAAGGTACCCGTTGCATAGTTTAAGAGAGGCGGGGGGCGAAGGGGAATGTGCACAAGAAGACCCAGCACCAAGCTCACTCCCTGCAGCTAGAGACATTCCGAGAGCGGGGGGGGGGGGGGCAGGCGATGCTGAATGGCTAAGATTCCACCCTTAAGTGTAAAGTATGCTGGAGAGCCCAGAGAACTGGGATTGTTTTTAATTCAGGTTTGGAATTATATGCAAATATATGGACCTGACCTGAACTCAGATGAAGCTAAAGTAGAATAGTATTAATGGCTCTGGAGAAGAAGGCAGCTGAATGGATGGTTGGATTACATAATAGTGATTCCCCTCTCCTAAGAAACTTTAACGGCTTTATGGCAGCCCTGATAAGACACTTTGATGACCCTCTCATCGAGCACTGGGCTAGAATTAAATTTACGACCCTTAGACAGGGCAAAAGGACTGTGGCTGAGTATGTACTCAATTCCAGGAATTGTCAGCTTATATGAGAGGATGGTCTGAAGAGGCCTTATTAGATCGTTTCGCGGATGGCTTGAACAAAGAAGTGTAAACAGGAGACTCCCCCGCCGTTTAGAACCTTGGTATGAGGCAGCAGCAGATGTTGAAATTGATTTGTCCAGGCTTCATTACAAGGGAGAAGGAGAAACTGAGGATTCCCCACCTTCCACCAAAACCCTCCTCTCAAAGATGCAAAAACGGGGAAGGGGAGGATTCACAGGAAAATCTAAACCTCCCGTGTGCTTCCGCTGTGGAAAGGAGGGGCATCATGCTGTAAACTGCAGAGTCAAGCTCAGCCACACCACACCACCCCCTCACAAGGAGAAAAAGATGGAGAAACCTCCTAGCAGAAGGAAGGAACCAGCTTTGGCAGGGGAGGAGCCTTCCTGCCGCTTCCACCCGGCAGAGGGAGAAAACGAAAGTCCCAGCTCATCTGACGACAGTGATTCTGACGAGACTGAATGCTGGTTAAGTTCCCGCTCGGGTCCCATGACTGTCCCAGTTGAACTTAGAGTGCCCTCTTCTGGCACACAAGAGAAAATTCATTGACAAAAATTTAAACATTTATTTATTTATTTGTCTTGTATGCCGCCCACTCCTGGAGGACTCTGGGCGGCTCACAAAAGACAAGGGAAAGGGGGAAACAAGACAAAGACAACATATTAAAAACAAAACCAACATTCACAATTTTCGTGGAGGTAGATGCTTCTCAGCTCCCCCCAGCCTGCTGGAACAGCCAGGACTTGGTGGTTTTGCGGAAGGCTGGGAGGGTAGTAAGGGTCCGGATCTCAACAGGGAGCTCGTTCCAGAGGGCCAGAGCTGCAACAGAGAAGGCCCTCCCCCGGGGAGTCGCCAGCCGACATTGGCTGGCAGATGGAATCCGGAGGAGACCCAACCTGTGCGATCTAATTGGTCTGAGAGATGTAATCGGCAGGAGGCGGTCTCTCAGGTACCCAGGTCCGATGCCATGTAGGGCTTTATAGGTAGCGACCAGCACCTTGAAGCGGATTCGGAGACTAATAGGTAGCCAGTGCAATAGGGGTTTCATTGAGCCAGCTAGGCCTCGAGTGGTAGCTCCAGTCTTATTCAGGGAAAAGAAAGATGGCTCATTCCGTCTCTGTGTTAATTTTAAAAATCTTAACAGCATTTGCGCCCAAAATCTCTACCTTTTGCCACTAATGAAGGACATGTTGGCCCAGCTGGGGAAGGGAAAAATCTTCACGAAGTTGGATCTGCGGGAGGCTTACTATCGGGTCAGAATTAAGGAAGGAGACGAATTGAAAACTGCGTTCAATTGCCCTCTTGGCTGTTTCCAGTTTCGTGTTATGCCGTTTGGCCTACATGGGGTGACAGCTGTTCATGCAATTAATTAATGAGGTCCTACATGACCATCTTTACAAAGGCGTAATGGTCTATCTAGATGATATCCTTATTTACACGGAAACATGTGATGAACACGTGAAGCTGGTTCACACAGTACTCAAAAAGCTTTGTGCAGTGGAACTTTATGCTAAGTTGTCCAAGTGCGAATTTCATCAAGAAAAAGTACATTACCTAGGTTATCGCATCTCCCACAAGGGAATAGAAATGGACCCTGCTAAAGTCAAAGCGGTCACTGAATGGGAAGCTCCACGCACACGTAAACAGCTACAAAGCTTCCTGGGTTTTGCTAATTATTGTCAATTTATTCCCTCTTTTGCTAAGATCGCTCTGCCGATCACGAATTTCCTGAAGTTGAAAGGGGGGGCGAAACCCAGGCCTAGTAAGCCCTTGAACTGGACTATGGAATGTCAGGCTGCTTTCGAGAAATTAAAACGTCTATTTGCAGCTGAACCAGTCCTCAAACACCCAGACATGGACACACCTTTTGTGGTCCAAGCTGATGCTAGTGATATGGCTGTGGGAGTGGTACTTTTTCAAGCCAATATGCAAGGAAAATTACAACCCTGCACTTACACCTCCCGTAAATTAACAGAGACTGAAAGATGTTGGGCTATTTGGGAAAAAGAGGCTTTTGCTGTTCGATGGGCTCTGATGACCTGACGTTATTTTCTAGAGGGTGCAAAACACCCTTTTGAAGTATGGACTGACCACAAAAACTTAGAGGCATTAAAAAAACCCAGGAAGTTGTCTCCTAAGCAAATGCGATGGGCACATTTCAATAGATTCAATTTCACCCTGAGGTATATACCGGGTGGAAAGAACTTTATGGCTGATGCTTTATCCAGGCTTCCAGTTCAAAACTGAGTGTTGTCCAACCTGTCATACCAGCGAGAAGTCTGGCTGTTCCTGTTGTTACCAGAAGTCAGGCTGCTTCCAAAGTGATGGTTACGCAAGACCTCGCTACTAAGCTCAAAGGGGCTTTTGCGGATGATGACTGATTCAGCCACCATGAGAATGAGTGCACCATGAAGGATGGACTTGCTTGGATTGGCACTGTTATATGTCCCCATGTCCATTAGATCCTTGGTCCTTCAACGTGCTCATGACTCTCGCATGGCTGGACACTTCGGGTTTGTAAAAACCCTACACCTCATCAAGAGACAATTTTGGTGGCCATCTTTGAAAAAGGACATTGAATCTTATGTGGCTAGTTGCCCCACTTGTGCTGCAGTGAAGCGGCCACCAGGTAAGCCTCAGGGATTGCTCCAATCAGTTGCCCACCCTGAGGCTCCGTGGAAAGATCTCTATGAACTTCATTGTTGAATTACTGGAAAGTCATGGCAATACTGTGATTTGGGTTGTCACTGATTTGTTCTCCAAACAAGTTCACTTTATTCTTTGTCCTAAGATCCCATCCGCAAAGTCCTTGGCTAAGCTGTTCATCACGCATATCTATTGTCTACATGGGGTTGTTTTGAAAAGAGTTTCTGGAGTTAATTGGCTCTGCCCAGGGGTTGAGCTCTGCCCACTACCCTCAGACTAACGGTGCTTGTGAAAGGACTAATTCTGTATTGGAACAGTATCTTCATTGTTTCATCAACTACTAGCAAGATAACTGGGTGGAATTATTACGCCGGAATCATATTCAGTATCTTGTGATTTGGAAGCATTTCCCTCCCTCTCATGCTGAGTGGGTTGACAAGTCTCATGTGCAGACTCCTCGGCTTCTCCGCAACTTCTACTCCCCTTACCTTGACAAGCCCTGACCTCATTTGTTTTTTTTATTTTTCCCTCCCTTCTTCCTCTTCTTTGTCATGTTGTTCGTTTGTGTGTCTCTGTTCTTTTGTTTCTGCAGGTGTGAGCCTACTTTTCTGGAGGGAGGCCAGATGTCAGCCTCTGCCTTATTGCTGCTTTCAGCTGCCATTGAAACGGGGTGGGAGGGCATGGTATTTGGGAGGGGAATTAGTCTGTACTGGAGGATTGTTATTAGGAGTTATTCTGACCATCTCTCTGCCCATGTGGAAGAAGGGAGTTTCCCGCCGAGGCCAACTGTCCAGCATTCCAACCTGATGATGATTTTTGAAGACATCCCCCACCTGACAGTTGGGTGAATTATGATTGGACTATGAACTGGGGTACAAAGGGGAGGGGATTGAATCATTCGTGATATCTATTGCTTTCGCGCCTTTTTACTCAGACTCAGCTTTGCTTTGCTTCTCATCGTTTGTAATCAGTAAAAGTACACTTAATTCTGAAACATGGAGTTGAGTGGTTTCTTTCTTGATTATTAAATGAAGAGGCACCTGACATTATATTTTTTATATATAAAACTGTAATCACTTCTTATTTAGCAGTACTGTCTTTTCTTTATTGCCAGTATAAATGCTAAATTAAGCTTAGCAGAAAAATAGTTTCTGTAGGGTTCTACTTTTGTGTGTATTTTCTTTTGACTCCAAGTTTTGTCTGGATTCCATTATGTAGTTACACACAATGGATGAACAAAGGTAAATAGGTCAAGGCAACAGCTCTGCTGTTTGCTTTGTTTACAATTGCATAACATTCCAATTCAAAACATACAATTCAAACCTACCATATGGTTTTTACGTGTAGCTAGATTTTCAGTGATATAAATCAAATAGAAACAATCAAATTCTAAGACATAAATTATTACAGAACAATTGTCAGTTGAAACATTGGATCATTTCATAGTTATTTTAATGTTATTTCAGTAGGAGCCACATTTGAGGATGATTTTTAAAACATTTTGCCACTCTAATGTTCCCCTTTATTTTTGACTCATCTGCTTCTCTTTACTCTTTGAGTTTCCTCTTCTCCTAATGTCTCTCCCTTTTCTAAAACCATTTCTATACCTTTTTTCACTCCATGCCCCTTGCTTGCTCCATGCCCCAAGTCTATAAGGATAAATCTGATAGGCTGATTTTGAAAAATATAATCAGGATTGAATCTAATGAAAGGTCACCAAGAAATACGCAATTGTAGGCCAACCACTTCCATATTTTGCCACCATGCTCAACTCAAGGCAAACATGATGGTCACATCATAGTGCAGGCGTCTGCAATCACATACCTGTCAGAATCATAAGGAACAGCACAGCACAAGATTTCTTTCATCATCACTTTGGAAAATAAGTTGACCCACCTCCTCTTTGTGGTAGCCTATTAAATACTGGAATACTGCTCTCATGTCCTCCCCTCCTCTACTCCTTATTTTCTCTAGAGTAGCCATACCTAATTACTGCAACCATTCTTCATAAGTTTTAGTCTCCAGGCCTTTAATCATCTTAGTTGCTCTTCTTTGCACTTTTTCCCAAGTCTCAACTTTTTTTATATAATGTGCCCCCCCTCTATTCGATCGGACTGCTTATGGAGTATCCTATGCAGTATCCTAAGAGTGGGCTTACTGTGACTTTATAAACCAGCACTAATACTTCACGTGATTTTGATTCTATGCCTCTGTTTAAACAACCAAGGTGTCAGGCCTACAGCGGTTCCTTTAAGAATCTTTGGCCTGCCACACTCTCATTAAGGGGGGGAATTAGCAAGGGGTAGAATATGTTGTTTTCAAAATAAAAAATTCCTTTCTAGAAGCTCAAGGTCATCTTTTCTCTCCCAAACCTTTGCACCTGATCGGAAGCAGTTGAGCGTAGGTACTAGCGTGGAAGAAGACGATTGGACCATGTGATGGACTGTGGGTGTGGGGACAAGATCATGAACTTTTAACTGAGTGGGATTCTGATGTAACTTCCAGAATTGAGATTCCATAGCATGATGCCAACATGCCTGCCTTATTAAATTGGAACTTTAAGCATAAGTTTGCCTTTGACTCTGATTTAATTCTGCATGATATTTGGAATGCTGACATTATCCCAATTCTCCCTTAAGATAAGTTATCAGCATCCCAAGCTGGGAAGCTGTCAGGGGGTACTGAATCCCAGTTCTGACCCAACCCTGGGCAGTACGAAAATTCAGTGAAGATGGAGGAAGAAAAACATGCTGCTGAGGAAGCCAAAATTGACAGCTTGCTTATATTGGGCGAGGCTCAATATGTGCCTTCTAAAGAAATACTTGAAGCTGCAGAGATTAAGGAAAGGGAATACCGGTTGGGAGCCCGGAGAAAGGAATTCTGTGATGATGCCTCAAGATTTATGACTTCTAAGAAATGCCTGCTAGAAGAAGAAGGGGTTGCCAACTCCGACAGACGACTGGATGATTACCAGAAGATCTGATGAATGGAGAACTTAGCCGCCCTCCCACAGCCCTTCTCTAATGGGCCTCCCAGACCATTTCCTATGGCTAAACATGAGTGAAATAAAAACCCTCCCCTCTTCAGTGACCCCTCAGTGGAACCTGGCACCTCCCACATTCTCCTTTCCTAGCGGAGATGTTGGCTCCTTCCATACAGTAACTAATGAATCAACCCACACCCTTGCTGCTGGAGTAATGCCTAGAGCAGTCACATCAGCACCCCTCCCTCCTACTGGAGAGCAACCAGACCCCCCTCCAAATAGGGGAGGTCAATCCAGCCGACAGAAAGGGGCCTGGGACACTTGCACCTCCCCACAGCTGCAAAGGGGTGACTCCTAACCCATGAATAAAGCAAACCAAGGGTGGGCGTTCATTCTGGGTCATGGATGGGCTCCATGTCAATGGACACCTGCCCTCTTCCAGCAGATGGCACCTTCCCAGATAACTGCTCCTGGACAAACCCAGAGAATGGGACCACCACCGGGTCCAGGCCCCCCAGCAATGCCTCCACAGGCTTTTGCCCAACCGATGGGTGTGGATCAGCAGAGGGGCTTATCACCCCCAGCAGCAGACCAACAAGCTGCCCCTGTTCAACCACCAGCGCCCCCTCCTCTCACACCCCCACGGTTTCGTGGAACATTCAATGGGTCCCCAGATAATCAAGTATGGGCATACGTTGATCAAGTGGGGCCACAATACCCATCTGATCGAGAGTTGATCCAAGAAATATCAGAAGGGATGAATGAAAAGGAGGCTGCATAGTGGATAGCAGAGCTCTACGAGGAAGCGGCTCCTGAGCTAGATGATATAAATGGGTTCATCCAACTGATGCGCGCCAGGTTTAGCGATGTGGCCCAAAATGTGGATGCTGAAGACCAGATCCAGGAATTGTGACAGGCTGGTCATCCTGTGAAGGAATTAGTTTGGGAGTTCCAGAGAATAGCTGAGAGACTGCGCTACTGGCCAGAAACACTCTTGGTCTACACATTCAAAAAGGCCTTAGATCCCAAACTGAAAGAAGCTTGTGCCGTAAGGGGGATCCCAGAACATCTCCAAGATTGGTACACCACTGCAATCATAGTAGACCACAAGATTAACACCTATCGCAAGTCTGGTACCGGAACCCCTGCCAAAAAACCTTGGGGCCAATGTACACAGAGGCAGCGAGCTGAAAGGCCTCCACCAACCCCTCGTGGGGCCTTTATAAACTGTTACCGATGCGGTCAGATGGGGCACAGAGCAACCGAATGCCTAGCTCCAGCTCCTGTTCCACAACAGCGCCAACCACCTGCCAGCGCAATGAAGAAAAAAACCAGAAAGCCACCAGAAAAGAGCCGTTTACTACAGCAGCCAATGGAGGCAGAGAGCCCTGCCATTGAAGAAGCCCCTGGTGCCTTGGAGGTGGAGGATGAAAATGCCAAAGACGACCCAATGGTGAGTGCACCTATTTCTTCCTTTATGATAAAACCCAACTCCAAGTGCCCAGAACGGGGGTAGAAGGGGAAATTGGGGCAATCATAGACACCGACTGCACCAGATGCTTAATCAGCATGTCAATAGTGGAGCAGCTAGGTATATGCACAAGACCCCTAACCCACCCTATTCGGTTCGAGCAAGTAGATGGAACCCTAATTGGGGGTGCTCCAGCCACAAAGATCACTGAATTTGTAAAGTTGAAGATAGGCCACCACTATGAGTTCCTCAGATTCATTGTAGCTCCTAAAATGCAGGAATCAATTATCTTGGGACTTGCATGGCTGGACAAGTGGGCACCTACTATAAAGTGGGAAGATGGTGTTAGAAAATTGATCATTGATTTTGGGCCGTTACCAACCGTGGAGCCCAAAGGCCACCCAGGAACAATTAGAACCAACAGTCCAAACCATCCGGAACCTGCAACCCCCGCAGCAGACACCAAACCTCTGGGGATCCAACAAGTACCAAAGGTCTACTGGGACTTGGCAGGGGTGTTCAGTGAGGAAGACTGAAACTACCTTCCACTTCACCGCCCCACAGATTGTGAGATAGACTTCAAACCAGGGGTAGCCTTGCCAAAACCAAAAATGTACTCTATGACTCCCAAGGAGATGACTGAATTGAGGAAGTACATCGACACCAATTTAAAAAGGGGTCTTATTGAACCAGCAATATTGAACCAGCAAAGTCGAAAGTAGTGGCCCCAGTTGCTCTTCAGAGAAAAGAAAGATGGCGGAGTTCGCCTCTGTGTAGGTCTGTGAGCCTTGAATGCAGTATGCGAAAAAAACAGCTATCCCCTCCCCCTCATGAAGGATGTGTTGAACCACTTGGCTAAAGGCAAAATCTTCACTAAGCTGGACTTGAGAGAGGCATATTACCGCATACGAATCCAGAAAGGGGATGAGTGGAAAACTACATTTAACACTCCCCTGGGAAGCTTCCAGTACAAAGTCATGGCTTTTGGACTACAAGGGGCACCCGCAGTCTTCATGCAATACATAAATGAGGTGCTTCATGACCACCTGTACTGCAGAGTACTCATTTATTTGGATTTTCTTGATTTTCTCTGAGACCCTAGAAGAACATGTGAAACTGGTGCGTCAAGTTCTGAAAAAACTTCTAGCTGCCAAGCTGTATGCAAAATTGTCAAAGTGTAAGTTCCACAAGACCTCGCTAGATTACCTGGGGTATCGTATCTCCAACGAAGGAGTAGAAATGGATCCAGGAAAAGTAAAAGCGGTGTTGGATTGGAAACCTCCAAATACTCCCAAATAACTACAAAGCTTTCTTGGATTTGTGAATTTTTATAGGCAGTTCATCCTGACTTTCGCTGAAATTATCCTACCATTAACTGAGCTACTAAAGACAGATCCTTCCCCAACAAAACCAAAAGCAAACCAACCACTAAAGTAGACAATGGACTGTCAAAAAGCCTTTGAGAAATTAAAATGGCTCTTTTCCCAAGAGCCCATATTGCAGCATCCCGACACAAAACGACCATTTATAATCCAGACGGATGTCAGTGATGTAGCAATAGCCGCAGTCCTACTACAAAAAAGTAAAGTAGGCCACCTCTTGCCTTGCGCTTATATCTCCAAGAAACTCACCCCTACTGAAAGATGGTGGCCCATTTGGGAGAAAGAGGCATTCACAATCAGGTGGAGCATGCTCACCTGGCGACATCTCCTAGAAGGGGGGGACATACCATTCGAGGTCTGGACTGATCATAAAAACCTCGAAGCTCTTTTAGCCATCAGAGGTTATCCCCTAAGCAAGTTCGCTGGGCACAATACTTCCAAAGGTTCAAATTTGAAATTAAACACATCCCAGTAGGAAAGAACTTGTTAGCAGATGCTCTGTCGAGAAAACCACAATATGACAGTAAGAAGGAAGAAATCATCCACCCCATCATATCTCCCTTTCACCAAAAAGCAGCTCTAGTCACCATTCGAAGCCAAGATAAGCTGATGATAGAGTTGAAAGTAGCTCTCCGGACGGACCCATAGTTCAACAACAACAAGGACATCCTAACGGTGAGTGATGGCTTAGCCTGGAAGGGGTCTAAGCTGTACGTTCCTGCAGGGATGAGGCTACAAGTGCTACAGCGGAGTCATGATGCGAAACTAGGAGGCCACTTCAGATTCCTAAAAACGCTCCACCTCACCAGACGTCAATTTTGGTGGCCAAAGATGAAACCGGAGGTGGAAGATTATAGTGTATAGTGTGTATAGTGTAATCTGGACAGTTATTGATTTGTTTTCCAAGCAAGTGCATTTCATTGTTTGCTTAGGGTTGCCATCCGCCAAGAAATTATCAAAAATGTTTCTGAAACACATTTATCGCCTGCACGGGGTGCCAAAAAGGGTCATTTCAGATTGCAGAGTTCAGTTCACCACCAAGTTCTAGACAGAGTTCCTTAGATCAAATGGGTCCACACAGGGACTCAGCTCAGCATTTCATCCCAGCACAAATGGCACAGCAGAGAGGGCCAATGCGATGGTGGAACAATACCTCCGGTGTTATGTGGACTATCAGCAAGACAACTGGTCAGACTTACTACCCTTCGCTGAAGTGGCATACAACAATGAGGTCCACAGCAGTACCGGTTTAACTCCATTCCAGATTACCAGTAGCATGGAGTTGGTTCCCATGCCTGAACTGCCTAAAGAACTTCCCTCCTCTATGTCTCTGAATGAATGGATGGACACACTGAAGAAGGGATGGGAAAATACGAAGAAGGCTCTAACCAATGCAGCAGAAGCCTACAAGAAGCAAGTTGATAAACATCGTTCCCTCCAACCCCCCTTTAGGGTGGGGGACAAAGTTTTTGTATCTACAAAATACATAAGATTGAGGATGCCTAGCAAGAAATTGGGTCCAAAATTCCTAGGTCTTTTTCAAATAGAAAAGATAATTAACCCAGTTACAGTTAGACTCAGCCTACCCAGAATTCTAGGGAAAATTTACCCAGTATTCCATTGTAGCTTATTAAAACCTGTAATGGGATCTAGCATAAGGCAATCTACCCAAGCTCCCCCTCCTCCTGTAGTGGTAGAAAGGAAAACACATTATGAAGTGAAAAAAATCTTAGAATCCAGGATGTATACAGGTCGCTTAGAATATGTGGTGCATTGGAAGGGGTACCCTTTGTCTGAAGCTACATGGGTGAAAAGTTGGGATTTAAAAGCAGATAAATTAGTGAAACAATTCCATGAGAAGTTCCCTGATAAGCCAAAGGGTCCCCCTGGGGGAGGAAGGGGTGGTTATATATATGTAGTAACCTTTCTTTAATTTTCTTTTCCAGAAATTGTTTCTCTTTTGAAGAGAGGCCGCCTGTCAGGCCTGCAGCGGTTCCTTTAAGAATCTTTGGCCTGCCAAAGGGGGGGGAATTAGCAAGGGGTAGAATGTGTTGTTTTCAAAATAAAAAATTCCTTTCTAGAAGCTCAAGGTCATATTTTGTCTCCCAAACCTTTGCACCTGATCGGAAACAGTTGGGCATAGGTGCTAGCATGGAAGAAGATTGGACCATGTGATGGACTGTGGGTGTGGGGACAAGATCGTGAACTTTTAACTGGGTGGGATTCTGATGTAACTTCCAGAATTGGGATTCCATAGCACGATGCCAACATGCCTGCCTTATTAAATTGGAACTTTAAGCATAAGTTTGCTTTTGACTCTGATTTAATTCTGCATGATATTTGGAACGCTGACACAAGGATTGTATTAGCTTTTTTGGCTGCAGCAGCATGCTGCTGACTCATGTTTAAGTGATTGTCCACTAAGACTCTAAGGTCCTAGTGACATCACACCAGCGTGGAGCAGAGGAACAGGCTTCATTCTTTCTGTCCGATTTTTCATGTGTGGAGGCCAGTAGAGGCAGAGTTAGACCCCAGAGGGGCCAGCGATATATAGGGGGTGCTCTGGGGGTAATAGGGAGAGGTGCAATCCCCCATTATGGCAAGAGGAATCCCTTGAATCTGATGCAGAAGAGATCAGTCACTATGGTCTGATCCGGAGACATGGTGGCCTGATTAATAGAGAAGGAAGTGAGGAGAGAGATGCAGCAGGAAGTATAAGTGGAGATTGATGAGTTGGAGTGAGTTACCAGATAGAATCTCAGAGACTGTGAAACCTACAAGCTGATGGGCAACTGAATCTCCAAGTTGGAAAAAGCGACACTTTTGGGGTGGGAGCAGAGCCTTGAGAAGACAGAAATAGAGATTGACAGAAGGAGTGGAGGGAATGTTGATAGCTTGAGCTGAAGATTTGTTGGAAAATCTTTATAGACAAATGGACCAGGAACTGAGACTGCGACTAGCTATTGCAGCTTGCAGATCGGGAAAAGAATAATTACAAGAATTTTTTTCCTGGCTAGAAGACGGAGAAGAGAAGATTTGGTGGAACAAGTGAAATGAAAGTGACAGTGACAGTGACTGTGCTAAATAGAGAAAAGGTGACATCTTGGATAAGAAAGGAGTAGCTGATGCAACAGTAAGGCTAAGGGGGAAAAAAGAACTCTTTACTCTTCTTGAAGCTGGTGTGCTCATATAAACTAAATCAGCTATAATTATATAAAGCCTTGTACATCTATTATCTATTATATAACTGTTTATTTAAAAATATATGACCAGAAAAAAAACAATGCTGATTACAGCTTCCCCATCAGGACAATGATCAATAGGAGATATGTTAGGTAGCGAAAAATCAGGATCCACATTGAATTTACAGAGCATACAGTCAACCCTGAGTATGATTCAGGAAGTGATAATGAAAACACAGGAATCCATAACAAATAACCACGAGGAAATCAAGAACGAGGTAGGAGAGATGAAAGGAGATATTCATAAATTGGACGATAGAATGGGTGAAATACAGGAGACGATACCCAGAAATGAACAGAAGATAAAGACAGTGGAAGCTAGAAAAAAACTAGATGCAGCAGAAGAAAGATGGATGGTGATGAATGGGGACCTGGAGGAGGCAATGATACATCTGGAAATGGAGAAGTCAGCCTTTTTCCTGAGATTCCAAACCATAACAGAAAATAAAGAGGAAGACCTTATGGTAGAATTGCTGCTGGATGTATTACAGAAAACTAAACAGGATGTAAAACAATATAGATGAAGTCTATAGGGTCCACACCAATTATGCACCTCAACACAAACTGCCAAAAGAAGTTCACATAAGATTCACAAGAAAAATAACCAGGAATGAAATGTATAGGAAGACAAGGGATGAATCACTGACCTATAAAGGGAAAGAAATCTTAACTTTGAAACAGGTACCCAAAAGGATTAGAGAACAAAGAAGGAGCTATCATTTCTTATCCTCGCAACTGGTGAAATATAAGATAATGTTTAGATGGCTTCTCCCTGAAGGTATGTTGATCTCATGGCAAGAAAAGAAGATCAGAATTGATTCACTAGATAAGACACAAGAATTTTACAAACATTATTTAGCAGAAGATGAAGAACAAGATAAGAAATCGAAAACAAAAACCAAGAGGAATAACAGCCAGAACGAAAGGAGTCGGACCAAGAAGTAAGAGAATGGACAGAAAGGAAACATCAGGAAAGAGAGGGAGCAAGGATGAGAACACAATGAGAGATAAGACCAAGGAGAGGAATGAGAATTACATATAAACAATAAAATGAAAGAAGGAATTAAGTTATTTTCAATCAACATAAATGGAATGAACTCTCTGGGCAAAAGAAAACAAACACTGTCAAAACTTCAAAAACAAAATATGGATATTACCTGTTTCCAAGAGGTCCATGTTAAGAAACAACAAGGTGGCATTCTAGAATCTCCAAAAATAGGAAAACTATATTTGGCATTGGTGCAGAAATAGAAGAGGGGTATAGCAGTATATATAAAAGAATGGTTAAAACTGAAACAGATTTATGCAGATGAAGAGGGAAGAATTATATTGATAGAAATAACAATAAGTCAAAAATGAATACTATTGACAGTAATATATACGCCAAATGTCAATCAAAAGGAATTCTACCATAAATTACATCGGAAAATAATAGATTCAGATCAAGAGAATATTTGTCTAGTAGAAGATTTTAATGTGGTAGTGGATATTAAGAAAGATTATACAAGTAGTAAAAATAAGAAGAGAAGAACATTACCAATTGCTTTCTTTGAAATGGCACAATAATTAAATTCAAAAGATACATGGAGATAATTAAATCCGCAGAAAAGTCAACATACTTTGTTTTCAAATCCCTCCCCCCTCCACAATTTGTGGTCAAGGATTGATATGGTGTGGATGGATGCAGAATTTGGAAATGTAGAGGAAATAGAAATAATGGCAAACAAAAGGGCAGACCACAACCCTTTAAAAGTGAAATGGAGAGGGGGGTGGAAAAGAGGGAGATGGACTTTGAACCAGAGAATATTAAAGGAAACAAAATATATCCAAATGATGGAAAAAGAATTAGAACTATTTTTGAAATAAAATGTGAAGGAACAAACACCATTACAATATTTATGGGATACAACGAAAGTATATATACAGGGCCTAACAATAGCATATGTGGTGTGAAGGAATAAAGAAAGGAGGAAACAACAAAAGGCGTTGCAGGAAAAATGGGAAGAATTGGAATTTAAGATGCAAAAAGAATCCCAAAACGAGAAAATTAAAGGAGAAAAGGGTGTGGTCAAACATAAAATGAATTTACTTGTACAAGAAGAAATGCCACAAAAACTCAGGTTAATGAACCAGAACATTTTTGAATACGCAAATAAACCAGGGAGATGGTTGGCATACAAATTGAAGGAAGAGAAAGAAAAAAAATAGTACAACAGTTGCAAGATGAAGAAGGGAACCTTCCTTACAGATAGAAGAAAAAGAAAATTATTGCCCAAAAATTCTTTAAAACTTTATATAGCCCAGAGGATATACCATATTTTTTGGAGTATAAGACACACCAAGGTTTTGAAGAGGCAAATTTTAACAAACGTAGGTAAGTAGATCGAGGGAGAGAGAGGGAGAGAAAGAGAGAGAAATACAGTAGATAGGTAGGGAGAGAGAGGATCGGTAAGTAGGTAGATGTTTCCTGCTGTATTTATCCATGTGCTGGAGAAGGAAATCACTGACAATCTGCAGCACCTAAGACTTTGTTTCTACTGGAACAGCACTTGATTAATGTGACTCTCATCAATCTGTTAAAGAGCTTTCTGAAGGGGGGAAAAAGTTTTTGCACTCTGCAAACCTCCCAAAAATGCCCGTTTTTCACGAAAACGGGCCTGTTTTTTTTTAAAAGGCATGAATAGCCTGGGGGGCTTGCAGAATGCTCCTGAGGGGTGGGGGCCCAAAAATGAGCAAAACCAGCCTGTTTTTCATGAAAACAGGCCCAATTTTGTCAAAAAAAATGCATGCATAGCCTTATGGAGGTTTATAGAATGCTGCTGGGGGCCAAAAACGGTCCGTTTTTTGCTCATTTCTGCCCGCCCCAGCCCCCAGGAGCTCTCTGAAAGCCTCCATAAGAGTATGCATGGCCATATTGGTGAAGGGGCGGGGCTTCGGGAGGCAAAAAATGCGTATTCGATGTACAAGATGCACCCAGATTTTCAGCTTCTTTTTTGAGGAAAAAAGTTGTGTTTTATACTCTGAAAAATATGAAAGAAGATATTAATGGAAGAAGATATTAAGCAGTATTTAAAGGAGAAAGATCTCCCCATAGCACTGGATATAGCAAGGGAAATTTTGAACGATAAAATTACTATGATAGAGATGAAGGAGGCAATCAAAAAACAAAAGAATAACAAAATACTGGGCCCGGATGGAATCCCTGAAGAATTATATAAAGAAATTCAGGAGCCATTAGATAAAGTATTTTTGGACTTATATAATGAAACATTAGAACAAGCAATATTATCAAATTCATGGACAGAGGCATTCATTACGCTCATACCAAAAGAGAATATAGATAATATAGATAACCAGCAAATTAAAAACTATAGGCCAATCTCAATATTAAATGCCGACTATAAAATCTTTGTTATAATAATTGTGGAAAGAGTTAAAAGATACTAAATGAAATATTCATTCTGATCAAAATGGGATTTTACCAAATAGGTATATAAGAAACAATACAAGGATGATAATGAATGTTTTGGAATACTATTAGGCTCATCCGTAAAAACAAGTGGTGCTGATATTTGTTGATGCACAAAAAGTATTTGATAACTTAAATTGGGACTTTCTCATTAATCAATTAAATATTATGAAATTTGGGAATACATTTATTGGAATGATTAGAGAGAGATATCCTACCCAATGGCAAAAATAATATTAAATGGGGAAACAGATAAGTTCAGTACAGCTAAAAGGGTAAGACAGGGATGTCCCTTATCTCCCCTCCTTTTCATCTTATCATTGGAGGTATTACTGATGCACATTAGGCAAAAGCAGCAAATAAAAGGATTGAGAATTAAAAAAGAATATAAACTACAAGCCTTCGGGGATGATTTGATCTTTATTATAGTGGATCCTCTAAAGGCAGGAATTATATCAGTGGTGGGTTCCTACCAGTTCAGACTGGTTTTGGCCAAACTTGTAGTGGTTTGGCAGCCTGGGTTGCTGGAACCAATAGCAATAGCAATAGCAGTTAGACTTATATACCGCTTCATAGGGCTTTCAGCCCTCTCTAAGTGGTTTACAGAGTCAGCATATTGCCCCCAACAACAATCCGGGTCCTCATTTTACCCACCTCGGAAGGATGGAAGGCTGAGTCAACCCTGAGCCGGTGAGATTTGAACAGCCGAACTGCAGAACTGCAGTCAGCTGAAGTAGCCTGCAGTGCTGCATTTAACCACTGCGCCACCTCGGGCCTGCCACACCCCTGAACTGGTTCTCTGGGCACCACTGTAGGTTCCATCATCTTGTTTTTTTAGTTCTGCGCATGCGTTCATTTGACTGGGGAAGAAATCCTGTATAAAATTAAAACTTCTGCAAGATAGTAGAAATAAGGGAGGTTTTAGACTCCCAGATTGGGAAATTTACTACCACGCAGCAGCCGTGACTTGGCTTAAAGACTGGGTAAACCTGAGACCGGGGGGGCGGAGCCTGTTGCCGAGGAGGGCTCAACCGAGCTCCTCTCAGAGATCTGGTCTGTATATCTAAATAAGATCATAGATATCACCCCTTTTTGGCTAAGAAAGGGGCAGGGAGTAGCTCTGTGTGCTAGGGTCTATTCGTAATTCACAGCCTTTCTCTTTTTTTTGGCTGTGGACAGAGATTAGATCCAGCGTGAGCGGAGCTTTTATCTCCAGCCAGTTCTTCTCAGCTGCCTTTTTTGCAGCCCCAGACAGGCGAGCCCCCCCCCCCCAGGACAAAGCAAAGTTGTTTGAAGCTAGGATTAATACGGGCGGGTCCCACCCCTGTGAGATTTATGCTTTTATTACTATCTTAAACACCAGCACCATTTGTCTTAGAGGCTTCTTTGTTTAAACGGACTTCAAAATGGCGATTTCTCCCCGTTGGTGACTGATAGGGGATGTACTTAGCCGGTTTTACCTTCCTGCAGACCGCTCCTTAACAAAATAAATTTTTTTTTTTTGGAAACAGAGGGGAGCGAAAGCGCTGTTTATTTGTTTATTTATAATGGCACCCAGGTCAAAATTGAAGCGTCTCTCTACAAATGTGCCTAAAGAATCTAAAGAATCTATACTGGAATCGCAGCCCTTGTCTCCTACGCCCTCTACTGGAGAATTTTTAACACAGGAATTTTTCTTTCAAATGCTTAATGATTTTAAACAAGAAATTAAGGAATTTGTATTGGAGCTATATGATGATTTAAAGTCTAAAATTGACCAAATGAAGGCGAATACGTTTGCAGCCGTGTCTGCCCTGTCAGATTATTCTGCTGAAATAGAGAATAAATTGGAAAGCTTGGAGGAGGCTAATTTTAATTTGACTACTAATATTCAAATATTACAACAAAAAATTAGAGACACTCAAGAACAGCTCGTGATGATAAACTTTAATAAGAAGGCATTCGCAATAAGAGTCAGAGGATTCCGCGAAAAGGAGCGAGAGAATCTGAAACAGACCTTTGTTGAAGCCTTCAGCCATGCGGTGGGAAGCCCGGGACTTAACTTTGATTGGCAGATTCGGAAAATCTATCGCCAGAACTCGTTGGTAGCGGAACAGCGACAGCTCCCGAGGGACATAATTATATATTTTTCCACAAAAGAATCCAGAAACGCGATTATGCAAAAGTTTCATAATAATAGTCTGCGAGTTGATGACCAGGACTTGATTGTCTTCAAAGAAATACCTTTCCAGATGTTGAGAGCAAGAAGAGACTATGCTTTTTTAACTAAAGAGCTTAGAAATCAACAGATTCAATATAGATGGGAGGCCCCAGCCGGCATTACGGTCACATTTGAGAATCAAAGACTTCGTCTTAACTCTGTTTCGGAGGCTCGAGATTTCTATTACAAGACTTTGAAGGCGGGACTTCCTGATTCACTTGGAAAAGAGGAGAGACAAGCTGAAGGAGAAGGCAAGCAACAGACCACATGGCTGCAAGATGGAGGGGGTAGCCTTTCCTCCCTCGGAGAAGCAGAAAAGCGGAGATCGAGGATTTAGACATTTTAAAATACTTGCCAAAGTTGTGGACTGAATGGGGGTTTGCGACCTCTCTCCGGTAGAAAAAGCGGAACTTATTGGTGGGGTGATACTGATTGTATATATGTAAAATGAATGCGGAATGATTTATGTTGTTTAAATTCTGTTAGAAGGGATTACTTTAAAACAGAAGGTAAACTGATTCTTGTTGAAAGTATTATTTGAATATGTGGAATGATCCATGCTATTTAATTTTTATTAGAAGGGAAAGCTTGGTGAAATTATTTTGAGTTGGATTTTAAATTAATGTCTGCACAAATTTGATAGTGGTAAATATCAGAGAAGCAAGGGATGAGGGTAAAATGCATGCGGAATGATTTACGTATATTGGTGGGGTGATATTGAATGTATATATGTAAAAGGATGCAAAATGATTTATGTTGTTTAAATTCTGTTAGAAGGGAAAGCTGGACGAGATTATTTTTTAAAACAGAAGGTTAACTGATTCTTGTTGAAAGTATTATTTGAATATGTGGAATGATCCATGCTATTTAATTCTTATTAGAAGGGAAAGTTTGGTGAAATTATTTTGAGCTAGATCTTAAACTAATGTCTGCATAAATTTGATAGTGGTAAATATCAGACAAGCAAGGGATGAGGGTAAAATGCATGCGGAATGATTTACGTTGTTTAAATCCTATTAGAAGGGAAAGCCGGTCGGGATCATCTTAAGATAGAATGTAAACTGATTTTTGTGTAAAGTAATACTTGATTCACGCTGCTTAAATTTTACTAAGAAGGGAAACTTTGGTTAGATTATTTTGAATTACTGTTTGAAAATAAGGTTAAGAAAGATTATTTACGCTGTTTAAATCCTATTAGAAGGGAAAGTTTGATTATTCTTCTGTAAAGTAATATTTGAATATGTGGAATGATCCACGCTGCTTAAATTTTACTAGAAGGGATTATTTTTGAGCTAGATTGTATATTGATGTCTATACAAATTTGTACAAATGTTTATCTGAATACAAGGTTAAGGAAGAGGAACGGGAGAGTCTACAGGAGGTTGGGGTAAATAACAAAGAAGTAAGAGACGAGAATAAAATATAGATAGAATGACTTACACTATTTAAGCATAGATAAAGATGGGGGGCTGAGCTTAACACAAAGAGTTCTTTTTCTTTTTTTCCTTTTTCTTTTTTCTTTTTTCTTTTCTTTCTTTTTTCTTGTTTTTCTTTCCTTTAATATATTACTTTTATTTTTAATCCATACGAACACAAGATACTTTAGATAGAAGGCAGTGCCAGGTGTGGGCCCCGGGAAGTCGGGAGGAGTAGGGATGGGGATTTATGGGGGGTGGGTGGGTGGGTGTTAACATAGTCTCAATAAGAACAAGAATGCACTTATATACGGTTGTTGTTTTTTCCTTTTTTTTCTCTTTTCTTTCTTTATATTTTTTTTTCCTTGGTTTATTTTACTTTTTATCAGATTAAACAACACTTGAATAAAGGCATACACCAAGGAGGGAGGTAGAGGGAAAGAAGAGGGAGGAGTAAGGAAGGAGTAAGGGGAATGTAAGGAGGGCGTGTTGGGAGTAAGGGGAGAAGGAAGGTTTGAGGGGAAAGGGAAGTAGGAGGGGAGTGTTAGAGGGAGGAAAGGAAAGTTGGAGGGGGTAGATGGGATGTATGGAGGATGGAAGTGTCAGGTGGGGTTGTGAATGATGAGTTGTGTTTTCTTTTTTTATTTTGTTTTATTTTTTTTATTTTTTATTTTTTTCTTATAGCAAATAGCCTGTATATAAGTGATTGTAAAATGGAATGTGAAAATGAATAAAATATATTTTTAAAAAAAAAAGACTGGGTAAACCTAAATAATAAAAGGATATTAACAATAGAGGGTCATGACCTTCAACTCAGCTGGCATGCATTTATTTGGGTGGGGAAAAACAACACACATTTATATTTCCAGAGACGTTTATTAAGAGATGCCCTATTATATGTATGGGAGAAAATCAGTAAAAATCATTATATGAAAATCCTACTCTGGCTATCAACAATAGAGGCAATGATATACCCTAATGTATTAGATGTAAATAAGGCAGTGAGATACAAAGATTTATTGGATGAAGAAGGGATATTAAAATCTGATCAAGAATTAATCAATTAAAGAGTCAAGGAACAGAGATAAGTTGGTGGTCATATCTACAAATTAGGACAAGATATAAATTTGACTTCTATAGAGAACAACAGGAATTAGACAAAATACTACAGGGGATGGGGGAAATGATTACCAAAGTATACAATTATTTCTTAAGACTTAAAATGGAGGAAGAAACAATGAAGGAGACAACGATAAGCTGGGCCCAAACTTTTGGCTTCAGTATTGATTTGGAACATTGGGAAAAATTATGGGAAAATAACTACAAATTAACAATGTCAGCAGCTTACAAAGAAAACTTGAACAAGATGTTTATCGTTGGTATTTACCCCCAGTGAAATTGGCCAAAATGTTTCCAAAACGTTCACCTGAATATTGGAGATGCAGTTATAAACAAGGAACTTTCTATCATATGCAATGGTCATGTCCTAAAGCAAGGGAATACTGGCTCAAAGTAAAGAAATTATTAGAAGAGATTACAGGACAAAAGATAGAGCTGAAACTGGAAATATTTTTATTGGGCATATTAAGGGAAAACATGTAAAAAACGTAAATATATACTGCATATATTAACCACAGCTAGAATTGTCTTTGCTCAAAATTTGAAACAGAACAACACCCTCTCTGAACAAATGATATTAAGAAAGGTACTTGAATGTGCAGAGATTGATAAATTAACCATGGAGTTAAGGAGAGAGAAGAAGCAGAATTCTATAGTACATTTGGTTGGAAGATATACGTAAAGCTAATACATAAAGAATATGTAAGATATTTATCGAAAAGAAAGAGAAATGTATACTGTATATCTGTAAATATTGATATAATTTAACTATATATATAAAATGCACAGTATAGTAATCTATATAGTTAGTAACTATGTTAATATGAGTGACATTTATACGGAAACACTGTAATGATTGGAACTATATGTTGCTCTTTAATGTTGAAATATATCTAATAACATTTTTAATTTTTTTTTTAAAAGACCCTAAGGTCCCTATCGCAGTTACTGTTTTTGAGCCAGGTTTTGCCTAATCTGTACTTGTACCTTTAGTTTTTCCTGGCTAGGTGTAAAACCTTGCTTTTTTCCACATTAAATTTTATTTTGTTGGATAGCCCGCTTATTCAAGTATGTCAAGAACTTTTTGGATCCTGAGCTTGTCTTCTGGAGTGTTGCTATTCCTGCCAGTTTATTCTGCAAATTTGAGGAGTTCCCATTCTATTCCCTCATCTAACGCATTATGAAGATATTGGACCTAAAACTGAACTCTGTAGTATCCCATTACTTACTTCCCTCCATGTAGATGTAGTACCATCAAGAACTACTCGTTGAGTATGATTTGTCAATCAGTTACAAATCCACCTAGTCATGATGCTGTCTATCCCACATTTTTCTAGCTTACCAAGGTGTAGGTTGTGATCTACTTTGTCAAATGCCTTGCTGAAGTCTAAATATGTTATGTCTACAGCATTCCACAATTAGTGGATCCACTGAGCCACTAATTTAGTCACTTTGTCAAAGAATGAAATAAGATTAATTTGGCATTATGTGTTTTTAAGAAACCCATGATGATGTCTAGTTATTACTTTACTCATTTCTAAATGTTAGCAAATCTGTTTTTTTGATTATCTTTTCCACTATCTTTCCAGGTATTGATGTTAGACTGATTGGTCTGTAGTTTCTTAGGTCTGGTGTCAGCCCTGGAAGCCATTTTTTAAAATAAATTTTATTTTGTTTGTACAAACTTCACATCTTTGCAACACATTACATTTTTTTTACCTATTTGTTGTGTCTGTTTTATCTATACCAATAAATCTTTTTTAACTATGACTTCATATATTTGTGCATTTACGTTATTTCATACATTTTTTCATTCTATATATAATATTCTATATGTTCTATGTATAGCAGTTTTTACTATATTTGTGCATTTACATTATTTCATACTTTTTTTCATTCTATATGTAATTCTATATATTCTATGTATAACAGTTTTTACTACATTTACGTTGTTTTGTGTAATATTTATTTGCTATAGTCTATCTCATATTTCAATCTTTTAATCCTTTTCTGGTTTTGTAATTGTCTATTGTTTTGTTGATCTTTCTTCCTTTCTTTTTTGCTTTCCTGCTTTTCCCCTCCTTTCCTCTAGCCAATTGTACAATAAATCCCATATAGAGTAGTATTTAGATTCGTCTTTCTCTTTTAGTTCTTTCCTGAGCCTATCCATCTCTGCACATTTCAATATTTTTTAATTACATTTTCTTCTCTTGGTATATAATTATTTTTCCATTTTGTGCAAATATAATTCTGGCTGTTGTAACGATGTGTAAAATTAAGTATCTAATATTTTTTTCATAATTTCCTTTTATAATCCCTAACAAAAATAATTCGGGTTTTAGTGCAATTTGATGTGTAGCAATCTCCTCTAGCTAATCTTTTATTTTTTTCCAATACTTTTTCACAGCTGTGCACATCCACCACATATGGTAATATGTTCCATGTTGTTTGTTGCATTTCCAGCAGATAGGTGAACACTCCAGGAACATTTTTGCAATTCTCGCTGGTGGAAGGTGCCAACTGTAGATGTACATGTTCTTGTACATGTTCTCTCTATAAGCCTATCATTAATTTTTAATTTTTTCCCATTCCACCAATTCTATACTATACCCAAAATTTATCGCCCATGTTATCATTGTTTCTTTCACAGTTTCTTCTTCCATTTTAAATTTTAATAAGTAGTGATATATTTTTTTAATCAATTTTTCTTCGGTTCCCTGTAAAATTTTATCCAGCTCCTGCAGCTCCTTATAGAATCCGTCTCTTTCCCTGTCTTTTTTAATACCTTGCCTGTATTTGTAAATAGGGCCACCAGGCAATATCTGTTCCCTTGTCTTTCAGTTCTTGCCTTGTTTTTAGCCTTTCTTGGTTGTCTAATATATCTTTATATCTTATTATCTTGTTTATGTCCAATACGTTCGGGTATATCAGAGTTTCCATGATGGATAGCCAGGTTGGGATTTTATTATAATGTTTTGTTTTGATTTTTAACCATGTCTGTAATAGAACTTTTCTAATTAAATGTTTTTTGGAAATAGCTATGAATCTTTATTTATTTTCATATTTAAATCTATGAAAAAAAAATTCCTTAGGCTAATCGGCACCACTTGAAATAAAAATAAAATTTGGGGTAGTATATTCATTTTAATGATGGCAATTCTTCCCATTAAGGATATTTGTAGTTTCCTCCAATTTTCCAGATCTTTCTTAATTTTCTGAATCATTTTAACATAATTATTTTCTTTAATTATCTACTTCAGCTGACTGCAGTTCTGTAGTTCGGCTGTTCAAATCTCACCGGCTCAGGGTTGACTCAGCCTTCCATCCTTCCAAGGTGGGTAAAATGAGGACCCGGATTGTTGTGGGCAATATGCTGACTCTGTAAACTGCTTAGAGGGGGCTGAAAGCCCTATGAAGCGGTATATAAGTCTAACTGCTATTGCTATTGCTATTTAAGTGTTGAGCATTTACCTGTCAGCCAAATTCCTAGATACTTTATTTTTTTTGCTATTTGCATTTCCATGTTTTCCTCTAATTCTTGCTCTGTTTTTAGTAAAATTCTTTGTAATGATCTTTGTTTTGTTCTTATTAATTTTAAGTTCCGCTACCTTACCGAATTCCTCTATCTTTTGGATTAATTTAATTCCTGATTTTAATGGATCCTCTAATATGAATACCCTGTCATCCGCAAATGCCTGTGATTTATATTCCTCTTTTTAAATTGTTAATCTTTTATTTCTTGATTGTTTCTAATTTCTGTTAGTAGAACTTCCAGTGATAGTATTAATAATAAAGGTGATAATGGACATTTCCATATCTTAACTTCTTCTGTAGTGTCACTATTTATTATTATTTTTGCTGTCTGGTTCAAATAAATTGATTCTATCATTTTTATAATTTTTTCTCCAAATCTCATAATTTTAAACTGTGTGATTATGAAATACCAATTCAAGTTATCAAAGGCCTTCTGGGCGTCTAAGAAGACCAGTGCAACTTGTTTTCCCGGATTATCTTCATAATATTCTAGTGTATTTATAATTATCCTCATATTGTTTTTTAATTGACGTTTTAGTAAGAAGCCATTTTGATCTGTGTGGATAATTTCATTTAATATTTTTTTAATTCGCTGTACCATTATTGATGTAAAGATTTAACATTTGCATTTAGTAAAGAAATTGGTCTGTAATTTTTTATTTGTTGGTGGTCCGAATCGTCTTTGGGTATCAATGTTATATATGCTTCCCTCCATGATTTTGGTAACTTTGCTTCTATAAGTGCTTCATTAAATAAGTCTAAAATCACTGTTTCTGTCTGCTCTTGCATGGCTTTATAAAATTCTACAGGTATACCGTCTGGGCCCAGTGTTTTATTATTTTTTGTCTCTTCAATGCTTCCTTTAATTCTATCACTGTGATTTTTTTGTTTAGCATTTCTCTTCTCTCTTCTTCAATTTCATATAGATTCCTTGTATTTAAGTATTGTTCGATACTGTCTTGTAATATATTTTCTTTGCTGTACAGATTCTCAAAAAATTTCTGTACTATTTTTTCCTCTTTCCAGTATTGTATGTTTCCCCTTTCATCTTGTAAGTGATGTATTCTTCTTTTTTCTTTTTCTTTTTTCAATTTGTATGCTAACCATCTTCCCGGTTTATTCGCATTTTCAAAATAGTTTTGTTTTGCAAATTTGATTTTTTGGGCCATCTCTTGTGTCATCAAATTTAATTTGTGTTTTATTAGTTCTTTTTTCTCCTTTATTTTTTATTCTTGTGGTTTTTTTTGCAGGTCCATTTCCAATTCTTTACGTTCTTTCTCTAATAATTTTTTTAAAGTTTTTTTTTAAATTTTCAAAACAAACACAATACATAAAATCTTCCTTTTTTACATACTGTAGAAAGTGTATCAGTTGAATACAAAAGACTTTCATGCATCTCTTCCACAGTCATCAAGCATAATTCATATTAACTCAAGTATTTTAACTCAGATATTTATACATGTTACCATCATCATACCTCCTTTTTCATTTGACTACAGTTGTTCAAATGTCCTTCATCATAAAATATACCAAGATTTAATACATAACCACATACTGGCATTTCATTTATTATTTCTAAAATCCTCCAATGACACTAAATCCTTATGTCCTATTCTAGCTAAATATCCATAATATTTAATAACAAAGTTTTCTATCCTTCATTCCAAATCACTGTTTACAATTTACATCTCATTTTCTTATATTGTACACATACATACATACATACACACACACACACACACACACACACACACACAGAGCTGATGAGAGCTAAATCTATACTAGTCTCCTTTTATTTATTTATCAGCACAAATACAACAAAATGTAACAAAAAGGCAACAGTAAAAATATTGGGTTTCTGCCTGGATGGTCTCTTGTGACAAGCCGAAGGACAGAGAATGGAAGTAGTGATCTTCCTCCCATATTTGGGCATACCGGGGGTTGTAATATATATATACATACATGCATGCATACATACATACATACATACATATACACACACACACACACATACATACACACATATATATACACACACATATATATATATATATACACATTATTATCATTATCCCTCCTTTATTTGACTATATCCTGAATCATATCATTTTCCCCCTAGTAATCAAGACTTAATTGAATCTAACTTAATTCTTTTTTTTATTATTATTAACCTTTATATATAATCCAAAAGGGTTTCTAATATTCCTTTCAAGGGTACCATTCAATATTCATATCCAGTTATTACTTACACTACACATTGTATACATTATCATTATTAATTATTTATTTAACTGTATCTATTATCACTAAATTTTGCTAAGTTTAGCTAGTTTTAAATTATACTCTTCCATCTATCAACCTGTATCTTTCCAGTAACAAAACAGTGTCATAACTTCTGCCATTTGTGGCGTCAGTCCTCTAATCATCTCCTTAATCAGCTTTGTATGGACTCCTCTTAGCAACTCTTTGCTTATAAGATCTCTCATGCAATTTCGATGACCTTCTTCTGTTTCCTTAATCAGCTGGTGTTATCAAAACTATTGCTAATAAGATTTCTCTCTTTAAATCCATAAATTCTTTTATTTTTTTCCTCTTCTATATCTTCCCATCTGGAGTAAGTTTCCCCTCCATTTAATTCCTCTTTCAGTATTCCATTCTTTCCATTTTCAGAAACAAACCAATCACCATAAATATCAGCAATTTTAATTTCTTTATATTCATTTTCCTCTTTGATTTTTTTGGATTTTAACCGCCACTTTTTCCATTTGATGAACATCTTCAACTTCTCCATCATATTTTACTGTTAGATGCACTAAGTAATCCAACTTCTTCTCTATCCTATCACTTGTATTTGATAATTTCTGTATTTCTGATAATATCTTTTGCAGCTTTAAAACTTCTTTCTGGTGTTGAAATTGCACCATGATTTCCAGCTGACAAACACTGCTACTCTAGTTTAGAAGGTTTTAACAGAATTAAGCATTACAATAACATTTCAGCTTTCTCTGGTTAAAAATCTACTTCAAAGGAACATCTGTGTGCTTTTCTTCTTCTTATCACTCTCTATAAATAAGCTGTGAGTCCTTGAAGTGCCAAGCCAGGATAATCAGTGAAAAAAGTATTTCATATCCAATACACAAACCTCTAGCCTCCGAGTAGCAGTGTAACAATGTTACCATTTCTTTGTTTCTTTTTGTATCTTTTTGTATTTCAAGTTTTAAAAAAAGGTCTGATTCTTAAATGAGTTAGAAAAACACCCACAGTAATGAAAGAGGAGAGTTTTAGTCCATAGATTACAGAGAATAGTTAAAGAAAGAAAAAATAGAAGATGGAAACTTAATCCGTTCGTTTTAAAAGCTTGCATAAATTTCATCCGTGAAAATAGCATTTAAAAAGTAAGATAACCCACTGTTCAAAACCAGTTCAAATTTAATTCCGCCGCTTATTTCTTCTGTTCTCCAATTTAAATTAATTTTAAGTTTTTTTATAGGCAGTCACTTTTAAAACAGTAAAAATTCCTCACCAGCTGAAAACACTTTCTCTTTCCATATCCTTCCATTTTGGAGCCGCCCAGACTTCATCAGCCATTTGGCTGGATTTTTTGTCACCAGCTTGAAAAGCTTCTCTTGGATCAATCAGAGACTTTGCGATGTCCCTGTGATCAGCAAGATGTATTCTTCCTGTTCATCGTCTCTACGGGACGGTTTAGGTCCGTTTGGACCACCCAGAGGCAAAAGTGTCGACTGCAATCTCAGAGCATTGAGATTGCACATTGCGTCATCGCGACTTCGGCTCCTCCCTCTCTCTTTCTCTGTTCTTGTTTTTGTCTCTTTTCCTTGTTTTTCCTTGCCAAATACGCTATTGTCAATCCTCTTCTAATGCTTTTGTAGTATCCCATAAATTTTGTAATGATGTTTCTTCTTTCTTATTTACTTCATAGAAAAGTTTCAATTCTCTTTCTATCATTTTTATATATTCTTTATCTTTCACTATTCTTTGATTCATTGAACATCTCATTTTCTTTTTTGGTCCTTTCCATGTTATTTTTATTGGGTTGTGATCAGCCCAGGTGTTTGTCATTATTTCAATCTGTTCTGTATCTCTTCTCAATTCTTGGGTTGACCACATCATATCTATCCTTGACCATGATTTGTGGGGGTTTGAATAATGTAAATTGTTTGTTTTCTATATTCCTTTCTCTCCATACAACTTTCAGGCTCAATTCCTGCATCATTTCAAAAAAGGTAGCATTCTCTTTTTTTCTTATTTCTTTTGTTGCTCTTGTAGTCATCATTGATATCTGTTATAGCATTGAAGTCACCAGTTAGACATATATCCTCTTATTCTATTTCTGTTATTTTTTGGTGGATCTTCTTGTAAAATTCTTTTTTGTTTTTATTTGGGGCGTATATTGCTGTGAGAATATTTTTTCTTTGTTCTGGTTTTATTTCTATCATTAAAATCCTCCCTTCTTCATCTACATATTTTTTTTTTTTGCATTTAACAATTCTTTGATGTATATTGCAATTTCTTGTGTGCTAATGTTGTAAATAGTTTCCCTAACTTTGGGTATTCTAGAAGTTTGTTATATTGGTTTTTAATATGTACCTCTTGAAGACATACTATGTCCATATTCATTATTTGTAATCTAGTCAAAGTTTGCCTTCTCTTTTCTGGTGAGGTTAATCCATTTAGTGACAGTAACTTAATTTCTTGTTCCATTGTGTTATTTGTGTGCTGCCCTTAGTTTCCTTGCGTTTCTTGTCTCTATTCCTATTTTACTACCTTCTTGTTCTATTTGTTCTCTTTCCTGTCTTCTTCTTTGTTCTCTTTCTTCCTCCCTGTTTTCAACTGACTGTTCTTCTTGTCTTCTACTCTCTGGTTCCTCTTTACTTTCTTGTTCTTCCTCAGCAGTGAAATGATGTTCAAAGAACTCATGTGCTTTCTCGACTGGGTCTATTTTATATCTTTTATCCTGCCAGGTAATGATCACTCCATCTGGTGTGAGCCATCTGAACATTACATTGTACCTTATTAGTTGTTGTGTAAGGAACTGATATTGCCTTCTCTGGTCTCTCACTATTTTTGGGATTTGTCTCAGGATTTGTATTGCTCTTTCTTTATATGATATTTGTTCTTCTCTCACTTTCTTTTATACTCCAACTCTTACTGATTTTCTAGCAAAGCTAAAAAATATGGATTTTTTTTTGAGCCTGTGTCTCCTGGCACAATTTGTGTGGATTTGATACACCTCGTCTATGTCCCTTCTTGTTTTTTGTTTGTTCTTTTGTAATATGTTTGTAACAATCTCTGTGATTGTTTCCCCTATATGCTCCTTCTTTTCTTCTACTATATTTTGAAAGCGCAGAAAAAAGCCAGCTTTTTCAAGTTCCAGAAACACTATTTTTCTTCTAATTGTCTGTTTAATGTAGTCAGTTTCTCATCTACCATCTCTATTTTCTTCTCCATTTTTCTACCTTTGTTTCTACTTTTTGAATTTTTTTTTTCATTTTTTGTTATTTCACTTTGTATTTTCCCTATTCTATCATCTATTCTTCTAATCTCACTCTTCATTTCTCCCATTTCTAGTTTAATTTCTTCATGATTTCTCCTAGTTTCTTCATGATTTTTGTAATTGTTTCCTGTGTTTTTGTAATTGTTTCTTGTGTTTTCAGCATTGTTTCTTATATCATTGCTAATGCATCTTGCATACACTGAAGGTTCGTTGTTGAGCTCGCTTTCTCTATACCCAGTGTGCTCTCAATTATGCGCTGATTTGAGGGTGAAGATGTTGCTGATGTTGGATTGGATGCTGCCTTTCTATTCATTTTACTAATTGTGGTTGTACTTGTCATTTTTGATTTTAATTTCCTTACAATTTTGTCCCACAATAACATATACTTCTCTCTGCCCACTGCTTGTTTCCACTCTCTTATACCAGCCACTTCAGTCTTTGAACTTTTCCTCTTCCATGCACATTTCAATTCAATTCAATATCATTCAATCCTACAATCTAACAACTTAATTTCTATATATCTGGCATAGTATGCAAGTCAATCCACACAATATTCATGCAATATTGAATATATTTAACCTAGCATGTTTTTAATTTGATTCAGTATGCAACCTTATATAGTCTCTTTAATAATTTCAAATTAACATCCCCCATTTCAACACTATATTACTAATTTTTTTTACTATTCTTTATGTATACAATATGTTTAGGCTAATAAATCCTTAATTTTAATTCTTATATAATATTATGTCATCTATTTATAACATTGATAATTTCAAAGTATCACCAATAGCTTATAACAATATTTTATCTCACCACAGTTCAGTTTATATTTATATTTCTTCTTTCAATGTTCTTCTATTTTCTAAATCCGATTTCAGAGATCACAAAAAACAAAATATTTTTCCAGATTGCATCAGCAATATTATATACTGTTATTTAATTCTTATTTCTTTTTCCACTAGATGGCGGTGTTACTCTTCTTTCGTATAGAGTTTTTCTTTTTCCTTCAAAAGTCCGATATTTACTTTTCTATATTTCACTTTGTCTCAAGTATTCCAAAATAGTTCTCTCCTCTTCTTCACATTTGTCACTGTTTTGTCTGGCTCCAATTTCTGTTTATTGTCCAAATCTCTCCTTATTTAGTTCTGTTCTCAAGTCACTCCAAACCTTCTATTGCTATAGGAAATTGCTTGCTTTCCCTATTCTTGTAGCTGCCGATATTACACTGTATCCAGCTCATTTCAAAGCTTTGAAATTCTAGCTCAATGAGTCTTTAATAGAATTTATACCATTTTAGTTGTTTTAAATATTCTCACCAATGCTGCTGTGTTGCTATTTTCTCTCCCTCATGTGCGGTAGTCACCACGCAAAATCGGCCATGGACTTCTCCGGTGATTTCAAGGGGTTTTCCCTCGTCCGATAGGGAAGTTGCTTGCTTCCTCCTTCGGCGCCTGGGCTTCCCCTTTCTCCTGATCCCTCCAGGTTCAACTCGTCCTTTTTCAGGATCTTCACAACAGAAACTCAAGCAAAGCTAGTAGAGCTACCATTTCTTCGCCCTCATGGAAGTGATGTCACCACAGGAAGTCCCCTGGAAGCCATATTTTTCATTGGACCTTCAGGGCTGCCACATTTAGTGCCTGGGAAAATGGGAGGGGGGGTTGCGAGAAGTCGTGGATGATTAGCCATAACAACATTCCTTTCTTTGGGAGTCAAGGGCATTCGGCCTGCACCTGGATGGGAGTGACTGGAGGATGTCTGAATTGATTGGACCATTGATGGACTTGTGGGTGCAGGGAATGGATCTTTGACTTTCTTTTGGATGGGGAAAACCCAGAACTTTCAGATTTGGGTTTTTCCAGATGTGCCAATATGACATCTCTAATAAAATGGAATTTTGAGGAACTTCAAGCCTCGGAGTCTTCTTTCATTGGAGGTGTTACTTAGAACTCTGACATTTGTTTGTTTTCCCTTTTTTGAAAATAGGAACAACATCAGCTCTTTTCCAATCCTCTGTTAGTTCCTCGTTACTCCAAGATTTTTTAAAGATATGGTACAATGGTTCTAAGACAACATCTGCCAGCTCCTTCAGACCTCTGGGATGTAATCCATCAGGTCCTAATGATTTATATTCATCAAGGTCAGACAGGTTTTTTTCTTGCTTTTTAATTTTTTTGCTTTTAATTTTTATTTTTAATCTGTCTTTAATGGTTATGTTTTGGTAGGTTGGGCTATAATCTCTTTTTGGGCAAAGACTGATGCAAAGAATGAGTTAAGCAGCTCTTCTTTCTCTCTACTGTCTGTTACTTCCTGGCCATCTTCTTTCATTAGAGGACTGACTGTTTTCTTGATTTTTTTTCTTATTTATATGTTGAAAGAATTTTTAAAAAAATTATCTTTGACTTTTGTTGCAAATCTTTTTTTCATTCTGGTGATTAAAGGTATTCTGTTTGAACTCTTGAAGAAGTACAAAAAATGGGAAATATTAAGGATTGTAGATGCAATGGTTGGCCAGGAAATTAATGCAGCAGATGAAAGACATATCATGCTTACTTTCCTTTGACATTGGAAGATATCAAGCAGTGCCATCAGTACAGAACTGATGAAAACCTGTGTGACCCAAGTACATTCATTTACTGTCTGGAGAAGTCTGCCCAGAAGTGGTTTTCATGGAAAAATTTCAGCCCAAAAGCCATACCTTTGAAATGAAAACAAGGCTAAGCAATTTCACTATACAGTAAAACAAAGGAACTAGAGTGAAATAAATAGCAATAGCAATAAAAATATGGCAGGAGGTTGTGTGGACCAATAAGTCAACATTTGAAAGATCTGGCTATAGCAGGAAGCAGTTTGTTTGCTGAAGAGCTAGAGAACAGTACAATTATGAGTTTCTGCAGGCAATTGTGTAGCATGGTGAAGGATTCCTTCCCTCAAAATCTCCTGGTAGACAGCTGCGTTGACCCTGGTCTTAATGAAGCACAGTGGTCCAAAGTCCTGTTGTTCAGTGATCCAAAGTCCTCTTTTCTGATGAGAGCAACTTTTGCATCTCATTTGGAAACCAACGACCCGAGTATGGAGGAAGAATGGAGAGGTCAATCAAGTACAGTAATCCCATGGTCATTGAATCAGGTTTTTAGTGCTTTTGGCAAAAGTTGCCAAAAGTTGACTTTGGACCACTGTGCTTCATTAAGACCAGGGTCAACACAGCCGTCTACCAGGAGATTTTGGAGCACTTTATGCTTCCTTCCACAGATGAGCTTTATGGGGATGCTGACTTCATTTTCCAGCTGCCCACACTGCCAAAAGCACCAAAACCTGGTTCAATGAGTGTGGGATTACTGTGCTTGATTGGCCAGCAAACTCGCCTGATCTGAACCCCATAGAGAATCTATGGGGCATTGCCAAGAGAAAGAGGAAAGACATGAGACCAAACAATGCAGAAGAGCTGAAGGCCGCTATTGAAGCATCCTGGTCTTCCATAACACCTCAGTAGTGCCATAGGCTGATAGCTTCCATGCCACGCCGTATTGAGTCAGTAATTGCTGCAAAAAGGGCCCAAACCAAGTACTGAGTACATATGCATGCTTATACTTTTCAGAGGTCCAATATTGTTCTATGTACAATCCTTGTTTTATTGATTGCATGTAATATTCTAATTTTCTGAGATGGTGGATTTGGGGTTTTCATGAGTTGTACGCCATAATCATCACAATTATGACAAATCACGGCTTGAACTATCTTGCTTTGCGTTATATGAGTCTATCTCATATATTAGTTTCACCTTTTAAGTTGCATTACTGAAAGAAATGAACTTTTGCACGGTATTCTAATTTTTCGAATTTCATCAGTTTTATCTTCTGATAAATTACCCCCCCCACAGACCCACAGATTGCACCATTGATATTTTGCCTGGGGTAAAGCTTCCAAAGCCGCAAATATATTCAATGTCCCCTAGAGAAATGGAGGAAATGAGGAAATTCATTAATAAGAACTAGGAAAGGGGTTTCATTGAACTGGAAAGACCCAAGGTAGCAGCTCCAGTATTGTTCAGAGAAAAGAAAGATGGCTTCATGAGATTATGTGTGAACTTCAAAAACCTGAACGCGATATCATCCAAGAACCTTTACCCATTGCCACTGATGAAGGACATGCTGGCCCACCTGGGGAAGGGCCCTATTTTCACTGTTGGACTTAGAGAGGCATATTATAGAGTCAGAATTAAAGAGGGGGACGAATGGAAAACTGCTTTCAACTGCCCCCTTGGTTGCTTCCAATTTTGAGTAATGCCGTTTGGCCTACAGGGGGCACCAGCGGTCTTCATGCAACTGATTAATGAGGTTTTGCATGACCATATTTACAAAGGCGTCATCTAAATAGACGATATCCTTATTTACATGGAAACACATAAAGAACACATGAAGCTGGTTCGCACAGTGCTGAAGAAACTTCGGGCGGCTGAACTCTACACCAAATTGTCCAAGTGTGAATTCCATCAGGAGAAGGTTGACTATGTAGGATATCGCATCTCCCACAAGGGTGTTGAGGTCAAGGCAGTCACCGAGTGGGAGGCCCCTCTTACACGCAAGCAATTGCAGAAATTTTTGGGTTTTGCTAATTTCTATCATCAATTTATTCCCTCTTTTGCTAAAATAGCCCTCCTGATAACTAACCTCCTTAAGTCTAAGGGTGAGGCAAAACCCAAACCTAGCAAGCCGCTGAATTGGACTATGTAATGCCAAGCTGATTTCAAGAAGTTAAAGCGGCTTTTTGCAGAGGAACCGGTCCTCAAGCACCCGGACATGGACACGCCTTTTGTGGTCCAAGCTGACGCCATTGACGTGGCTGTGGGAGCTGTATTACTTCAAACTAATAGTCAAGGTAAATTACAACCCTGCGCGTACACCTCTCGCAAACTAACCGACACAAGAGAGATGTTGGGCCATTTGGGAAAAAGAAGCTTTTGCTGTTCGCTGGGCTTTGGCCACATGGCGCCATTTTCTAGAGGGCGCCAAACACCCTTTCGAGATATGGACTGACCATAAAAATTTGGAAGCTTTGAGGACACCCAGAAAACTTTCTCCTAAGCAAATGCGCTGGGCTCAGCATTTCAATAGATTTAATTTTACCTTGAAATACATTCCGGGTGGGAAAATTTTTATGGCTGATGCTTTATCCAGACTTCCTCAATACAACTGTTCTAAGCTCAGTGTGATCCAGCCTGTCATTCCCGCAACGAGCCTCGCTGCTCCTGTTGTTACTAGGAGTCACGCAACCTCTAAACTGGAGGTCACTCAGGACTTTCTTTCTCAACTGAAAAAGGCCCTCACTGATGATGATTGGTTCCGACAGCATGTGAATGAATGCACTATGAGGGATGAGTTGCCTTGGATTGGGACGAAGTTATACATTCCTGCGTCCCTTAGGACCATTGTTCTTCAACGGGCTCATGATTCCCGAATGGCAGGGCATTTTGGATTCGTCAAGACTCTCCACCTCGTCAAGCGGCAATTTTGGTGGCCCTCTTTGAAAAAGGACATTGAGAAATATGTTGTCAGTTGTCCCGTTTGTGCTGCTGCTAACTATCTCTGGGTAAGCCCCAGGGATTACTCCAGGCGGTGGCTTGCCCAGTAGCCCCGTGGAAGGAGATTTCCATGGATTTCATTGTCAAACTTCCTGAGAGTCAGGGACACACTGTTATCTCGGTTGTTACTGACTTGTTCTCCAAACAGGTCCATTTCATCCCTTGCTCCAGGATTCCCTCTGCTAAATCTCTCGTTAAGATGTTCATCTCCCATATTTACTGCTTACATGGGGTGCCTGACCACATCATTTTGGACAGGGGTGTTCAGTTCACCTCCCTTTTCTGGAAAGAGTTTCTGAAGCGGATTGGCTCCACCCAGGGGTTAAGCTCCTCCCACCACCCTCAGACTAATGGGACTTGTGAAAGGACTAATTCTGTATTGGAACAATATTTACATTGTTTCATCAACTACCAACAGGATGATTGGGTGGATTTGTTGCCCCATGCTGAGGTAGCTTACAATAATTCCGTGCACAGCAGCACTGGGTTTATCCCTTTTTGTGTGGTGTTTGGCCAGGATTTAGTACCCATTCCTGAGATTTCTCGTGAACAATCCCAGGTGTCGTCGCTGTCCAAGAGGAGTGATCGCCTTCGGGACATTTGGCCTTTGGCTCTCCAAATTCTGGATGCTGCGCACCGCGCTCATAAGAGACAAACTGATAAGAAACGGACTAAACCCTATGAGTACAAAGTTGGTGATTAAGTTTATTTGTCCACTAGATTTCTTCAGACACTCCAGAAGTCGAAGAAGTTGTGGCCCAAGTATGTTGGCCCATTTCCTGTTGTCAAGGTCATCAACCCTGTGTCTGTCCGGCTCCAGTTGCCTAAGCATCTCAACCGGGTTTACCCTGTTTTTCATGTTAACCTCCTGAAGCCTGTCTGCACTTCTTCCTTGCGGCCGCCTCTCCCTCCTCCACCTGCTCCGCTTTTGATTGAGGGTGAGCAACATTTCGAAGTCCATGAAATATTGGACTCTCGTAGACAACGGAACCATGTCCAGTACCTGGTGGCTTGGAAGCATTTTCCCCCTTCTCATACTGAATGAGTTGACGCATCCCATGTTCGAACGCCTTGTCTGCTCCACAAATTCTATTCTGCTTATCCTGACGAGCCCTGATTTTTGACACTCTCCTAATTTTCATTTCTTTTGTTTTTCTCCTTTCCCCTTTCCCTCTTTGGTGTCATGTTGTTTGTCTGTTTGTTTGTGTTCTTTTCATTTCTGCAGGTCTGACCGCCCTTTTTCTGGAGGAGGGCCAGATGTCAGCTTCCGCTTGCTGCTGCTTTGGCTGCCATTGAAACGGGAAGGGGGGGCATGGTATTTGGGAGGGGAATCATGCTGTGCTGGAGGAAGATTCTAGATGCTGTTTGACCATCTTACAGCACTGGGAAAGAAGGGAGTTTCCCGCCAAGGTTAACTGTCCAACATTCCATCCTGTTGATGCCTTTTGAAGTTATCTCCCACCTGACAGTTGAGTGCATTATACATTATTGAGGGGATTGAGTTATACATGATATTATTCGCTTTCGTGCCTAATTAACCAGATTCAGCTTAGCTTTGCAACTGTTCGTTTATAATTAGTAAAAGTACACTTGATTTCAATTCAAATGGAGTTGAGTGGTTTCTTTCCTGATTACTAAATGAAGTCAATGCTGACAGTATGCTTAGTTCTTCAAGATGTTTGGACTCTGAAGGAACTTTGCTGAGTTCCTTCAAAAACTGTGTACAAGTGTACCTAGAAGAATTAGTGCTGGTTTAAAGGGTAGTCACACCAAATATTGATTTGATTTGGATTTCTCTTCTGTACATTTACTTTCCATTTGTTGATTGATAAAAATAAACTTTTAATATTTCTACTTCTGAAAGCATTCTTATTTTATAGCATTTTTGCACAGGTACCTAACACTTTTGCACAGTACTTATATGTGGGTTTATATTTGGTGATACTGCTGCAGTTTAGTAATAATAATGACCTTTCTCACTGACCTGTTTCTTATAGCTCACATGAACTCAGTTAGTGTCAGTTTGCTTGATAGGGCATTGGTGACACCTGGAGAAAACAACTTCACAAGCTTCACAAATAAACTAATTAAATTTTACATTTAAACTTTGCAGCAAAAATGTACTGTTTTTATTGCAATTACCTTTAATTGCAGCTAAATATCCCCGGAGCTCTTTTTGAAGTCTGGAACCTTCTGCCTGAAATACAAAATAGAAATAAAATAAAATCCTGTAAGCAACTCAGATCCATGAAGAAATTAATTCTCACATGTGATTATTATATATACACTATATGCAATACACAGCTGTATTAATATAGTATATCAATTCAGTTACATTTAATCTCTTAAAAACTAAAACAATGAAAAGGCCTCTATAAATCAGCTAAAATCCCCACATATTTACCAAGTGATTCCATTATGTAGCTAGTTTCTAAAGTGTAATGCAAAACAATTTTCTACAATATACTTGGCTTCAATGCAAGTCATTTGATGTCTATGGAGATTCTCAATTATCCATGTCATGGTTATCCCAAAAATGCTTTTCAAAAGGCAAGTGGACTTCCTTGGTTTTTTTCCTTGAAAATATTTTGCTTCTCATCCAAGAAATGGAATTTTGCCTTTCTGGGCACCTCTGGGACAAGTCATTTTCCAAAGTTTCTGGCTCTGCTCCTTGGAACTGTAAAGCAATTTACATGCCCAGAAGACTCAAAATGATCTACAGAGGTCCATTGTTTAAACATGTGCTGCATTGTATTATATTGTAGTGGGGATCTAATGTGGGTATAGTGGTTAAACAATGCTGGACTAGCAGATTCTAGTCCTCCATTGGGGATGGAAATTGGAAACATGTAAAGACAAACCTGTATTCAACTTAGTTCTGAGAGGTAATTTTTCACCATACGTTTGTCTAATCCAATATAGGCAATCCTCAGCTTGAGCCCCAAATTTATGTTGCTAAATGAGAAATTTGTTGAATTTTGCATTTTATGACTTTTCTTGCCACATTTGTTAACTGATTCATTGCAGTTGTTAAGTTAGTAACATGGTTGTTAAGTAAATCTAGTTTCCCCATTGACTTTGCTTGTCAAAATGTCACAAAAGGTGATCACATGACCTCAGGACACTGCAACCATCATGAATATGAACCAATTGTCTAGCATCAAAATGTAAATCACATGACCATGGGGATGCTGCAATGGTCATAAGTGTGAAAAATGGTCATACATTACTGTTTACAGTTGTAACTTCAAATGATCATTAAACTGCTGTAGGTCAAGGACTACCTGTACCATTTTCTCTCTCCCAGCCAATTGAAAGGCTTGGTTAATCAAGATCTACTTAAAATAAGCCCAGAAATATTTAAAAAGGAAAAAATAAACGTCAAAGTATGAGTTACTGTAGTATGATTCTGAATATGTTAGGAGCAAATATTTTGAGTACTCTCATCAGTATAGACCAAAAATGACAATTTGCTTTTTAGGTCAGTAAAAGCAGAGTTGTTACGGCAAATTTGAAACTTTTGGCAAAGACCATCTCTTAGTTTAAAATATAATAACAAAAAACTACAACGTATTTGTAATCAACAGCAAATTAAGTTGAATCTCAGTCATAATTTAATCACATTTTTTTCGTGCTGGTGTTTGAAAACTGATCCCATAATAACAAAAACAATTTTAACTTCAAACTCTGATACTTTTTTGATTGGATCTATTCCTTTGGGTCTTAAAAAATATAACATATACTGAATGGCTAATAAATAAAATCTACAAAAAAATTAACAAATTTTAATCCAAGAGTTTCAAGCAGGATTTCTCTTTAGTGCTACATTTAAGTATGACTGGAGTGAAGCTTTCAGACAACTGCAGTTTGCATCCCTTAACATAATATTTACATTGATGCCTTGAAAGGTGGACAATAGAGGAAGCTGTTAGAAAGATCACAATTAATATTTCTTACACATTGTCTGAGCATATATTTCCACTGAAGTGCTTCAGTTGGCCTGAACCATGCAAGAGATTCTGGGAACATTAGAAGAGCCTAATCAGAGAGTCTCCTTTTTTACAAACACTCATAAATCAATTATGTTTGGTTGATTAAAAAGAAAAATTGAAATCAATACAATTAGTACAGGCTGTGAAATACAGACATGCTCCATGACCTCTTTTTAAAGAAGAAAAGAAAGCCATTAAATTAAAGTGTTTGTCAGTTCTTTCATCTGCTAGATTAAATACAAGAATGGGGTCTGTTTTCGTTTTTACCAAATTCCAATTTGTAATGTATTCCAATCATGAACATTACAGCTTTGTGGGATCAGTTGGAAATTAGAAATCAAATGTAAATAAGTTTGCTGCAAAAGGTGGGAGAATAAGCTGAGTTTGCTCCAGCTTTGCACATCCATTTGCATTCCTTCAGTTGGCAGATAGCTGCAGGAGGGTGAAGAGAAAAGGTATTTTTCTGCACCTGGGCAGTGTTTGTACAGGTACAGTCTGAGGTGGTGTCAGCAATCACTGTGTGAGGGGAGCCAGGCTTGGCCACCCACTATTGCTTTGATCGAAGTGTGGGCAAGTAGGTGAAGGGCAGCCAGGAGCTATTGGTTTGTCCTCCACAGCAGTTCCAGTTCCTCATGTGGCTTCTTAGGAAAGTTAATTGCCCATTCCTGAATTAGACAAAAACTGAGAAAAAGCACTTTGTCCAAGTGAATGTAAATATTCAATGATGCTGATGCTGATGATAGGGGAAGGGGAGGAGGTGGGAGGGAGGAGGAGAAGGAGGAACAAGAGAAGGAGAAGGAGGGAGGAATGAGGAAGGAAAGAAGGAAGAGAAGAAAGGGGGGAAAAGAAAAAGGAGAAGGGGGGGCAAAAATGTCAAATCCAATCTGAACATCTGGCTATGTGATGGCTTATAATAATAATTGGCATTAGCAAATTCACCATTGGTCAATTGTAAAAGACAGCTTTATTCGGTACAGCTTACATTCTTTGACAATATCCCTAACATCATCAAACACGAAAATCAGCCTACCCCAGATCCTTGGGAAGGATTGATAGTAGACAAAAATGCCAAATCCAATCTGGACATCTTGCTGATTGTGCAGTAAATCATAATAATGACAATAGTAATAATTTTCAGAACTATCTTAGAAGGATGCTTGACATAATGTATATATACACATTATCTCTATTATAACGGAGATACAGAACAAAGTCATCTATTTCACACTCACTCAAATTGAACACAAATTTAGTTCAATTTGAATACAAATTGAACTAAAGTGTTTTGTTTGAATGCAGATGATTCTAAAAATGCAGATAATAGAAAATGCAGGTTGTCCTCAGCTTACAACCATTCATTTAGCAATAATTTTGGTTGCTATATCTTTCAAAGATCCTGGAGCACAGGGGAATTACCAGAGGACTGGAAAATCCTCTGAAGATATATTTCCCATCTTCAAAAGCAGGGAGGGATAGATCCAGGAAACTACAGACCTATCAACCTGACCTCAATACCTGGGAAGATTCTGGAAAAGATAATCAAGGAACGAATCAGCGAAGCAAACAAAGTAATAATCAAAAGCCAACATGGGTTTGTCAAAAACAGATCATGTCAGACTAATCTTATTGCATTCTTTGACAAAGTGACAAAATTAGTGGACCAGAAGAATGCTGTTGATATAATTTACTTGGACTTCAGTAAGGCATTTGATAAGGTGGGCCATAACCTATACTAGATAAAGTAGAAAAATGTGGGTTAGACAGCATCACCACCAGATGGATTCGTAACTGGCTGACCAACCGCACTCAACATGTAGTCCTCAATGGAAGTGCATGTACATGGAAGGAAGTATGCAGTGGAGTACCCAAAGCTCTGTTTTAGGCCTAGTACTCTTCAACATCTTCTTAGACAAGGGAATAGATGTGGAACTCATCAAATTTGCAGATGACACCAAGCTGGCAGGAATAGGCAATACTCCAGAATAGGCTTAAGATACAGATGGATCTTGACAGGCTTGAACATTGGACACACTCTAACGAAATGAAATTCAATGATGAAAAAAGTAAGATTCTACATTTAGACAAGAAAAACAAAATGCACAGGTACAGTATATTTGGTACCTTGCTCAATATTATAACTGTGAGAGGAATCTTGGAATCCTAGTGTCAGAACCCTGTCATTCAATTGGGAGAGGGGCCTTGGAGTCAATTTATTAGCAGTGCCTGTGACAACTGATATTTTACCACTGGTTTCCTGGCGCCGAAATGCCTGAGATCCCATCACCTTTTGGGGGAACGTTTATGATGGCCATCTGGGACATTGCACTTTACTGGAGATAGCTATGGGAGTCTTCCGGCTCTCAGGACAGTTGATAAAGGAAACAGCTTCACACTTGTGTATTGGCTAGAATCTGCATTCTAACAATAGGGAGGGGGCTCTACTGCTTTAATTCTACTTGCATTGCCTAAGGGGATTTAAATGTTGCTTTGACTTTAATGGCTTCCATTCTTATTAATAAAAGGTTTCTTTTGAAATACTCTGTTTCAAGAGTCTTCACTTTCTTAAGTTAGGAGAGGAGCCCTTACATAAAGCAACATCTCTGCAAAATGGTCAACCCAGAGAAGCAACATTTGCTCTACTGAGGGGACCCTGCAAATCATGTCCGAGCACAACAGTGAACAAGGGGAAGCTAAATGCTGGAGGGAGACCTACCTGGAGGCCTGCTCCATGTACCCTGTTGGAGAGGATGAGGTGAACCTGGAGGGCCCCAAAAAGCCCCGCTGGTCAATCAGTATCGGGACAAGAGATGGCTGAGATCGGAGGGCCAGAGGAGTCACTCTCACCAATGGTAACCAAAAACCAGGATGGAAATTTGAAATTGGGGAATAGAAGCCCCCTCTGACCGGGAGGAACTAAATGAAGCCTCACTGAGAGAGGATAATCTGAAGAGACATGTAACCCAATTGGTGATGGAGATTTTGGAAATTCCCAACATCCAAGGGGAGCCAGAACGACAACCAAGAGGTGTTGGAAGGGCGGCAGCCGGGGATGATGCAAAGGGGGGCTAACCCGCCTCTGGGACCTGCTGATCAAGCAGATGGCATAGCAGTGACAGCAAGGAACCCAGCAAACTCTCCCCCCAGTTGATGCATGGATTGGGGGCCATTCCAAACCAACCCTGAAACCTGCAATTAGAAAGAAAAACTCCTTCCCTTGGGGTGAAGTTTGATGGAAACCCGAAAAAATTGGGATTCTTTGTGGCACACGTGCTCACCTACATGCAAGAATATGGGTGTGATTTTCAAACCCAAGGATCCTGAGTGCGAATGGTTACCCTAGCCCTGGAAGGAGCCTCCGCCAGATAGATGGTGTCCCTACATGATGCCAGAACTGTGGGACTTCAACTGTTTCATGATGGCCCTGCAACAACGTTTTGAGGACCCCTCACAGACCGCAAAGCAAACAACTGCATTAAAGTTGTGAAGCAGGGACGCCACCCAGTGGCAGAGTATACCAAAGAATTCTGAGACCTGGGGTGTCTTGTGAACTGGCCAGAAGATATCTTGGTAATCTGGTTCAAGGATGGGCTGTGTGATGACCTCTACAATGCCTATGTGGCCCAAGGTGCACCAAACCACCTACACGAGTGGTATCTCACTGTCATGTCGATCTCTGCGGAAGAGGCAGAGATTGACATGGCCAGGAACCAGTACCAAGCATGGCAAATGTGGAAGAAATCCCCAACCCAATGGAAGCAAGAGACTTTCAATCCACAAACAGCATCTTCTCCAAAACCCTCTGCCTATTTCAAGTGTGGAAAGCTTGCAGAATGCCATTCTCAAGCAACGGCTAGGAAACCAGAGCACCCATTTTGGGGGGGGGGGGAGAACCTACCAAACCTGGCCAGCATGGGAAGGAGATGGCCATGAGGAGCAGGGAGATTGTATAATCTCCACCCCCTCCCATCTTTGAGAAGGTAACCCTGGCTTCTCAGCAGGAGGAACCATACTTATCCGGAAGCGATCGAGAAGATGAACCACTGGTAAGCAAAATAATTAAACCACTTATCCTCCCCCTAAGACTGTTTATCTCCATCTGGGAGAGGGGGATAAAAATATCTGCTTTAGTGGACTCAGGGTGCACCCGCTGTTTGATCAGCCCAACCCTGGTAAGAAAGTTGAGGATTAATGTAAGGAAGCTGAAAAGCCCCATAGCTTTTTGCCAACTAGTTGGGTCAATAGCAGGGGGGTGCCAGATTCATTTGCCACTGAGCCTCTACAGATAAGCATCAGAAGCCATGAGGAAATACTTACATTTATAGTAGTGCCTGGCATGGAATGTCCACTAGTTTTGGATCTTGCATGGCTGAAAAAATGGAACCCCAAAATTAATTGGAAGCAAGGCACCATAAGAGTTCAGATGCACATGACTTTTGCTGAGAATCCACAAAAAGAAACTGAGGGGACAGAACACCAAGAAACAGCAACACCCGCTTACACAAAATACCAGAAATACTTTCTTGGCTATTTGAAAGGGAGTACAATATATATTTAATTTTACACATGTTAGCAGCTGCTGGAATTGTGTTTGCACAACAGTGGAAAGACAGAGATATGAAAATGAATAAATATTACAATGTGCAGGAATAAATAAATTGACAAGTAAAATCAAGAAGGCTTTGAATACTTTTTCACATGTGATTGGTTTTAGCAATTGCCAACTAACGGAAACAGAAATTAGAAATCCAAACGTATGAAAGAAAACACCAATTATGTAAGGAAAGGTCCCTAAAATGTATAAGGAAATATTACTAGATCATTATTAATGCATAGATAACTGCGGGACATTACACACCCACACACAAACTATGACAGTGCCAGAAAAACACCAAAAAATAAGAATTCCCCCCCCCCAAAAGACTGCAAATGAAACCAGTTTCTTTCCTAAGCCTAAGGACAGGAAAGACAGTCACTGGAATAAAAACCATCAAGGCATTGTGGAAAATTATAAAGGACAGGCACTCACAGAACCATCAACCACTTCAGAATTACCTAAACAACGAGGGTGAAACAGACTAAATCTGGCAAAGCTGCCTTGCACTAACCTGGCCTGCCCACAGAGCATGCTCAAGGATGGGAAATGGCTGCCAAGCTTCATCGCTTAGGCTTGTGAAAACAAAACGAACAAAGCTTATGGGACTAAGACCTCGGACATTGTGAAAAAAGGGTTCCTGCAAGAGACCAACTTTGAGACGATCCAGGGAGGCAACTACCTGGGGGTCGCCGCTTTCGGGTGGCTCCCGGACGATGTTGCTGCCCTCGGTGGCTCCTGCACTGCTCGGTGACAGTGTTACATGGACGGCGATGATCTCGGCCCCGCTGCCATGGGGAGCCATTGGACTTGTGCCGGGCTGTGCCAGTGCGGCGGTCTGTGCTTTGTTCTTTGGAGGGGGTGGTGAGTTCTACAACAATGTGTGTCGGGACTGGGCGGCTGGTTTTCTCTGCCACCGCCGCAGCTCTCCTAGGCACCCCCCCTCCTTCTTTCTCGGTGTGGCCTTCTTCTGCCCTGCCGTCGCCGCTGCGGAGCTCCTCATTGCCCGACACTTTGCCTGCTTTGATCTCGGCTCCTGGGTCTTTGCGCCTGGCCCCTCTTGCTGTGGCCGCCGTCATCTGCTGCTGCCCCGGGAGTCCTGCCTCAGACAGCACCATTCTTTGGACCATCTTACTTTCAGTGCTGCTAGTCCGGGTAGGCGGTTCCCCTGGGGATTGGGTGAATACCTCCCTCAGTGGCCGCCATTTCTGGTCCCGGCTGGAGCCTTTTTCACCTTTTTTCCTCCTTTTTATCCTTCGAACAATTACCACCGCTGCAGCGATTATGAAGACCTCTTGGAGTGTTGGCAGCATCTGCGGCTTGTTTCTTGTTACATGCCCTCGACGAAAGGAGACGACAGAAAACGGTGAAGAAGCGGGTGGGGATTTAGCGCCCCCTCCAACTAGCGCCCACCGCCCTCTTTTTAGTCGCTTCAGCCACCCCAGACTCTGGACCTTCTGGACCCTTTTTTGCACCTTTCCGGAGTTGCAGGAGGGAAGAGAGAACGAGGAACTCTCCCTCCTGCACCATTATTAGTTTCTAGCTTTACGAACTTGCGCGAACCGCTTGGGCAGAACTAAGATCTGCATTAATCCTGTGGTGGAGTGTGTGTTGTATGAATGAAGATGAATGAACCCACTTTTAAATTAACCAATTTTATATTATTGTATTATTGTATTTTGTATGTTTTAATGATAACAGTGGGGTATGTATGAGTGATGCACAGGTAAACCCACCCTTGGTTGACCAGGTTAGGTGATTCTAACAGACTAAATATTACAACCTTTAATACGCTTAATACCAAAATCAAAGCTTTTGGGTTACTGGCCTGAAACTTCCTTTTTTTCTCCTATTACAAATATTAAGGGAACATAATGCAAGCTTTGCACAAGAGTGGAACAGGAAGTATGATGGGTGTGAGGAACAACCAAAAATAATCATGACAGCATCTTGCGTGCTTTATGTCAGCAGTATTTTAGCATTCAATCAGCGATATTTTAGCAATATTTTAGCAATATATCCTGTCTGCTTCATGAGTAACCAGATTCACTTCCCTATTGTAACTCGGAACTTTCTGAGAACCTTGCACTTGTAATTTTCCCAAAAATGTATTTTACTGATCTCAGCAGGGGTCTTGACCCCAAAATGTATCCGCCTATTGTAACGCCTCCTGATTTGTAATGTTTAAATAAAAAGTATAAAATCTCTGCCAGTGGATAGCCCCGGCAGTTCAGTCTTGGTGTCAATCACACTGAACTCTGGACGCGTCCAATAAACCTGTCTTTTCTCGGAACCTTTGTGGTCTTGACTCCTTGTCTTTCGTAAGTAGATTGCAAACCTCAAATCTGCTGCAACATTTTTGGCAAGCCAGCCAGGAGTCAAGGGGTTTTTGCAAACCCTCTAGGGACGACCCACCCCGGTGTCAGGGCTCATCTGGTCAGGGGGAACCTCCCTGGCGCCAACGGACCCTTGATCCAAGGGACTTCCCAGCGACAGAGGGCTCCGGCAGCAGCGGTTGGCGATCCCAAGAACCACCAGAGAAGGACCAGAGACCAGGTGTCTGAAAGGCTGGCCAGCATCACAGGAGGGAAGCCAAGTACAAGAGGGAAGTACTGTGGGGAACCCTATTTAGGCCCGGACTCCTTGTTGAGCCAGAGGTGAGGCCTGATCTCCCTCGCTAGGTGGAAGTTTTGGGGGGTGGATTGTCTAGTGTATATGTGTGTGTGATTGGGGGGGGGGGGCTACTGCATTTCCCTACGGTAGCCGTGTTTACCCGGTACCCTGGGTCAGAGCCTGTGTGAGGTGATTGCTAAATCTTTGTTGTCTGGTGCCCTGGGAGGACCATGGGTGGGGGCAGCAGTGTTCCCTTGACCCCCTTACAATGTATGTTAAACCATTTTAAAGAAGGGTATATGACTCAGGTTTATGGCATTACGTGGAGCAGGCATGAGCTTAGGAAATTTTGTGAATCTGAATGGCCCACTTTTGGTTTTGGATGGCCTGACAAAGGTACTTTTAATCCCAACATAGCTTTAAATGTCCATTAGTTAGTGTTTGATCCTGATTTAGGACATCCAGATCAGGCCCCATATATTGACGTGTGGTATAATTTGTTGAGGAGACCTCCAGCATGGTTAAAGAAATGCCAAGACCATCAGTGTGTGCTTATGGCTGTTCGGATTACACTCCCCAAAAGTCCCAAGCAGAAACCACCAGTCCTAGCTAGTGCCCCAGAAGAATTGCCCCAACCACCGCCTTACATGACTCCACCAGGAGTAATAATGACAGGAACACCACGACCCTCACCACAACCATACTCAAGGGGAACCACACCTAGTAGCTCAGGAGACTCTAGGGCATCAACAAGCCAAATACCTCTAGAAGGGATAGAGCGAGGGCTGGACGCTGTAATCTCTAAGATATCACAATACAGTTCGTTCGGAGGAAGAGGGGATGTGGACCCTCTGAGCTCACCAGACACACAGGGGCCAGAATTTTGGGAGAAGAAAGAAGAGGATATGGAGCAGTTACTGGGGGCTGTGGGTGGAGAGCCAGAACCAAGTGAGGACCAGCCAGTGGCAGCCAGAACCAGAGCAAAAACAGAGGCTCCTATTTTAACAGCACCACTGCGGAGAATCGATCAATTTTTAGTGGATCCCAGTGGTCCATCCCAAGTCTCCACAGGTTCGCTGTTCCAACATGTCCCTTTTACCACCTCTGACCTGCTTAATTGGAAGCTTCACTATGGGCCTTATAGTGCTAAGCCAAATGAGGTGGCTGATCTAGTTAAAACTATTGTGGAACCCATCACCCTACTTGGCTAGATCTTCAACAGCTAATGGCTATCCTGTTTAATGCTGAAGAAAGGGAGAAGATCAGAATTGCAGTGTCTAACATTCTAAAACCTGATGTCCCTGCCCGCACCTCTCTGGCTGACTTTATTGTGCAAAGTTTCCCTTCAAGGGACCCGAAATGGAGCCCCTATGACTCTCACAGCTGACTCTGCTACTCAATTATCAACAGTTAGTTGTAAGAGCTGTCTGCCTGGGAGGGAAACCAGCCACCAATATGTCAAAACCAAGCCTAATCACTCAAGGAGCTACTGAAAGCCCCGAACCTTTTTATGCTCGATTAATAGAGGCTTATCAGATGTATACTCCAATTGACCCTACCCTTCCTGAGAATGCTTGGATGCTAGCTATGGCTTTTATTTCTGTCAGCCCCTGACATAAGACACAAGTTGCAAAAACTGGAAGGGGCACTGGGAAAACCCCTCAGTGAGCTTATGGAAGTGGCGAGGAAGACCTTTGTCAATAGAGATTTATTAGAGGAAAAGAAGAAGAATAAAAAAATGCAGAAAAAAGCAGAATTACTAGCCGCGGCAATCATGACCATGCCAGGGGGAAAAAGAGGAACTAGGGAGGGGGACAGAGCCCCACCATTGGGACGAAATCAATGTGCAATTTGTTTTCATTACGGGACTGGGCTCCACCCCTTGAGAAGAGGGACAATGACCACCCTAGGATGTCCAGGGATCTCCCGCCCCTGCCCAGCCGTTCCAATCTCCCTAAGAGACGTGAATCATACAGGAAACCCTTTAATGGCATGCGTCGAAGAGGAACAAAGGGGTTTTCAACCAGCACTCTCCTTATCGGACTAGCAGAAGTTGAGTAATGGGATTGACTTGAATCATACAGGAAACCCTTTAATGGCATGCGTCGAAGAGGAACAAAGGGGTTTTCAACCAGCACTCCCCCTTATCGGACTAGCAGAAGTTGAGGAATGGGTTCACCCAGCCTCCCAGAACCTATGGTCTGCATTAATGTTGGAAGCAAAAATATCCCCTTCCTTGTGGACACTGGTGCAACTCGCTCTGTATTGACCCAACCCTTGGGCCCCATCTCTTCTCAATCTATCAACATCCAAGGGGCAACAGGAACCCCACAAAATCAACTTCTTTTAGAACCCCTGCTTTGCAAAACAGGAGGGAAGACGCTTATTCACCAATTTGTTTATCTCCCAAGCTGTCCCCTTCCACTCATGGGTAGAGACTTGCTTTGTAAACTGAGAGCACAGATATTCTTTGATGAAAAGGGATCCATGGGGTTGAAGTATGGCCAGGTGAAGTTAGAAATGCCCACCGAAGAGGCTTGGAGGATCATGGTGGTCAGGGAAGCCCTGGAGAAAAATGGAGAAAGTTCGAGGTTCCTGGTTTGTGGGCTAAAGATAATCCCCCTGGGTTTGCTACTCACCATGCCCATATCATTGTTGAGGAACTGCCAATGAGACTTCCTGTACGCATCCGTCAGAGGGCGTATCCCAGAGCACATGGTTTGTACAATTGTACAAACCATTCAGGAAGTCATCCAGCTCTATCTGACTTATAAAATTCTGGTGCCAATAGAATCCCAATGGAACACTCCCATTCTGCCTATACCCAAGGGAGAGGGACACTATCACATGGCTCAAGACCTTCATGTTGTTAACCAAGCCACAGTCACAATTCATCCCACTATGCCCAATCCTTATGTGCTGCTTGGACTTATTCCATCAGAAGCCAAATGATTTTCAGTCATTGATTTAAAGGATGCTTTCTTTGCAATCCCCATTCATCAGAAAAGTCAGCATTTGTTTGCCTTTGAGTGGGAGAGTTCAGTGACAGGCAGAAAACAGCAGTATGCTTGGACACACCTCCCTCAGGGGTTCAGGAATTCTCCCACCCTATTTGGAGCTGCATTAGCTATGGATTTAGAACTGCCCCCCCCCCCCGATGTTGTTTTGCAATACGTCGATGATTTATTAGTTACAGGCCAGACGGAGAAAGACTGTCATGCAAATACGGCAGCCCTACTGCTCCTTCTACAGGAGAAAGGCTACAAAGCATCCAGGAAAAAGGCACAATTAGTCCAATTGGAAGTTAGATATTTGGGCTACGACATCCAACAAGGACAAAGAACTTTGGGCCATGAGAGAAAGGAAGCCATTTGCCAATTGCCAGCCCCACGAAATAGGAAGGAATTAAGGGGCTTTTTGGGAGCAGCTGGGTTTTGTCGCATTTGGATTTCCAACTTTGCATTGTTAGCAAAGCCACTCTATGAAGCTACAAAAGGGAATGAAAAGGAACCCTTGAGGTGGGAGAAGGAGGAACAGAACAGCTTTTTAAAATTGAAACATGCTTTGACTCAAGCCCCAAGTCTGGGACTCCCTAATCTTGATAAGCCTTTTCATTTGTTTGTGGACACTAAACAGAATATGGCTGTGGGGTGCGGACCCAAAAGTTGGGAACCTGGTGTCGCCCTGTTGCATATTTGTCCAAACATTTGGATCAGGTGGCGAGAGGGTGGCCCTCCTGTCTTAAGGCTGTAGCAGGAACTGCTCTACTTACCCAGGAAGGTAATAAGCTCACCTTTGGACAGCAATTAAACATCTACACCCCCCCCCCATGCTCTCAGAGCTGTCCTCGACCAGAAAGGTCACTTGTGGCTTACCAATCCATGAATGTTGAAGTACCAGGGGCTTATTACACATAACCCCCTCATCAAGCTTGTCCAGTCATATGCTTTGAATCCAGCAAACCTATTGCCTGAACCAGACTCCGAAATCACCCATGATTGCTTACAAACCATTGAAGAGACCTATGCCAGTCGCCCAGATTTGAAGGATGAACCCCTCTCCAACCCAGATGCAACTCTTTTTACAGATGGAACCAGCTTTCTACATGAGGGCATGCGAAAAGCAGCTTATGCTGTAGTCACCCTTGATGATGTGTGGGAAGCCATGCCCCTACCTCCAGGAACTAGTGCCCAACTGGCAGAGCTACATGCACTCACCAGGGCTCTGGAATTGGCACAGGGTCTACGTGTCAACATTTACACAGACTCCAAATATGCTTTCCTCACTGTCCAAGTCCATGGGGCTTTATATAGGGAAAGGGGCTTCATCACAGCAGGAGGAAAAGACATCAAATATGGCCCCCAAATTATGCATCTGTTGGACAGTGTATGGGCCCCCAAACAAATCGCCATTATGCATGTACGGGGTCATCAAAAAGGGATTTCAACAGCTGAAAGAGGAAACAACAAAGCTGATCAGGTTGCCAGAGCAGCAGCTTTGGATCAACCTTCTCTACAGGCCACCTGCCTCACTCTGTGGACCCCAGCCCAGGAGGAAAAACCCCCATCATATAGTCACTCAGAAATCCAACAAGCTGAAGCAATAGGGGCGGAACTACTAGATGGGTGGTGGGTTCTGCCGGACAAGAGGGTGTTTGTTCCCCAGCAGTTGGCATGGGATGCTGTCTCTTCCCTGCATAGGCATTTGCATTTAGGGAAAACAGCTTTGGAAAAAACCTTGGCTTGGGAGGTTTATATCAACAACTTGTCTAGTCTAGCAGCTGCTGTTTGCTCTCGATGTCAGATATGTGCTGCTAATAACCCGCGTCAGGACCCAGGTCTTCCCCCTGGACACCAACCTAGGGGGGCTTATCCTTTTGATTCCTTAATGATTGATTTTACAGACATGCCAAAAGTGGGATCATACACTGCCATGTTAGTTGTTGTTTGCACATACACTGGGTGGCCTGAATGTGTTCCTACTAGAACAAAAAAAGCTTTTGAGGTAACCTGAACACTGTTAAACTTAATCATTCCACGCTATGGGTTGCCCTCATGCATTTCCTCAGATAATGGGCCTGAGTTCATCCACAAGGCCACTCAGGAAATTGCTCAAATGTTGGGGATCACTTGGAATTTGCACTGTGCTTATCATGCAAAATTGGTGGGAAAAGTTGAAAGGGCTAATCGCACCATAAAGGATAAATTGGCCAAAATTTGTCAGGAAACCCATCTCAAATGGCCAGATGCCCTCAGCATGGCGTTCCTGGCAGTAAGGTGCGCTCCCACCAAGGAGTTGGGTATCTCACCATTTGAGTTGTTGTATGGAAGGGTTCCTAATTTGCTTGGCCCACAGGTGTTGCCCACCCCACAGGTTGCAGACACAGTGAAGCTCAAGCAGTTGCAAGCCCTGAATGCCATAGTCCATCAATTGCAAAAATATGTTTTGTCTTGTCGTCCTCATGTAATTGTAACTCCAGTTCACAACTTCCACCCAGGACAAGAAGTCTGGGTGAAGGACTGGAAGAAAGTACCATTGGGACCCAAATGGCGTGGGCCGTATACTGTTGTTATTTGTTCTCCCCTTGCTCTTAAGGTAGCTGAAATTAAGACTTGGATTCACTGGACTTGTCTCAAATTGGCTGCAAAGACATGCTGGACGGCCTCCAGAGACCCTGCCCAGTCTCTACACCTCACGTTCCGGAAGCACTGGAGGGACGCCACCTCTTCTGCGAATACACCAGACGCTATCGCTCTATGAACAGGTGGTGAAGAACCAGCGCCCTCTGCAGGTGTCGCTCCGGATGATGACATCCATCGCACAGGCAATGTATTGCATCTACCGTGGAAGCTCCGCCCCTGCCCAATGCCAAGAAACAACCATGGAACCCAACCAGCGCCTGCGCCAAACTGCGTGCATTAGGAACGTCCTGATGCCAGCTATTCTAATTGTGATTTTTCTCCTATTCATTTCTATTATCCTTAACTCTCTTTATCTCTATAAAGCAGTCCTGGACAGGACCGCCCCAATGATGGTGTGGGAGGTTCCCACTATTTACAATGACCCAATCCCCTCTCCATCCTTTCCTAAAGGGGGGAATGAGGGTATCCCGTGACAACCAGAAGCGAGGCCCCTCACCTCTACAAATGACTCCCCTCCACAGGTAACTTCTGAGCCAATGCTAGAGGAAATGGGTTCAGGGCCTTTTCCCCTTTGCAAAGATTGCTTCTATCAGGGTGAACAGGGATTGCATTTTATGTATAATGAACGCTGGATATTAAATTGCCATCCAGAGGAAGGATTATCCCCCTGTTCGGAGGAGACAGAGAACTACTGGCAGTGTCGAATGGACCCTAATGTCATATCTTGGGCACCAAATAAATACTATAATTCAACCATTATGTGCCATCGCAAAAAGCCCATTCAGAGACCCTTCTCAGACCCCTTTCCAGAAAGGACAACGGTTCAGGGGAAGCGGGCACCCCTTGATTTCAGTCTGAAAATGGAATATGACATAACCTATGATTAGCTTCCAATCATGGTGAGAATAACTTGTCAACTCATTGGTGATGTAGGAAAATGGTGGTTGCTGCAATTGTGGTCAGAAGATGAGAATCTGTCAAGCATGAAACCTCAAGACCTGAGTGAGTACCGACACCTAGGCATAATACGTAACCATAGTGCTAAAGCCAGTTGCCTGGAGGTCTGGATAACTCATCCCAACTACTTGGAATCATATCAATGCCGGGCTGGGACAATTGGTAGGATCCTCAGCAGGACGGCTATAGTCACCCTGAATACACAGGGAAAGGGAACGGTGGTTCTAGAGCCACTCTTGCAACCAGGTAGGAACCTCTGTCCCACACCCACCCTTCCAGAAGGTGGGAAGGATGGCTCAGATGGGAAGGAAAAGGGCACCCCAAGGGCACCAAGGGCCACATGAGTGGGCATTACCCCCTCCCCAGTGGAATGCACTGAATGCCTGCTGGGACCACAAAGAAACACCCTGAAATTCAAAATGGGAAAACCCAAATCTTGCCAAAACTTTAATCTCCCAAATTGTACCTTTGGAAGACAGCAACCCCGCATCTATAGCCAATGCCAGGGATCGGAGGGGATGGTGTGTTATCTCTCTGCAACACCAGGGATGGATGAGTGTGGCCCATGCTTTACCAAGGCTAAGGTAGGGTCTCGCACAATTGTCACAATGATCTACCATACTCAGGCCCCAGTGGATTGCACACCTCAAAAAAGAACGTGTGTATCCAATGGTACCATGTATAATTACTGCATTCAGAAAAACCAGCTTGTCTGTTATCAGCCAACCACTCCAGTTCGTCTCAAAGTCACTGTGTGGGCCGGCCTGGCCCTGCTTGACAATCCCAAGGAATCTCAGCTTTACCACCTCACCACAGTTACCTCTTTGAAACAGGGTCAGCAGCCCATCACCGTAACGTTTGGTGTATGTGCTGCCATGGATAGGGTGGCTTACAGGGGTTGTGGAAGTCAGGGATGGAGACAAACTTATCATAACAATCATAAGTATCTCTGTCCCCAATCCCATGCCTACTGTCTAGGGTGCCAGAATCCTAGTCGGGATCTGTATCCTCCTTGTGCAGATCGAATGGACCAAGGAAATCAATGCAGAGGGTGGGATTGTGTCTGTCAACATACGGGAGGAGGTTATCCAACCTCTCCCCATTTGGGATGTCCATATATCTCCAATTTTCACAGACTCCCAAATTCAAACTCAGTAGCTTTTGAAGTGTCCCACAACTACCCAGCAGAAGAAAGTTATGGGATAGGTATTGATGGAGATGGGTCTGACCCCCTGGCGTACATCACAATATGGGTGGAAACTTTAAAGGAAGGGGAGGTGAAGTCCTTGGGATGGTCTGTGTATGATAACCTCCGAAAGTTAGAAGAACCACTCCCCCTTAATCCTAAGGCTGTAAACTTGTTTGTAGAAATGGCTGAGGAAGTGGCCAAAGCCTTAACTGTCAAAAATTGCTTTGTTTGTGGAGGAACAAATATGGGGGGGAAATGGCCATGGGAAGCACTGGAGGCAGACCCAGAGGTGTATAACAACATGACCCTTGAGGGCAACCTCACCCAACTGACTCAGCATACAGGTATTGTATGGACCCTCACTACAAATTTGGTAGGCTGAAATTGCTTCTCTCATAATGGATCATATCCTGTGGGCCACCTAATTTGTCTAGGGGAATGGGATGAAACCTATTTCAAGTGGTCATCACCATCCAATCTCCTGCAACCCCCCAAATTTGATCTCACACTCCTACAATACCTGAAAGAGCCACAGACCCCATATGGCCCGTGGGAAGCCCCAGAGAACATGTATTGGATTTGTGGCACACTGGCCTATGAAATTCTCCCTGAGGAGTGGGCAGGCTCCTGTGTTCTTGGATGGATAAAACCTTCATTCTTTCTGTTGCCCATCCAATCACGACAGGTGCTAGGGGTTCCAGTATACGACTTAGTGGGCCCCACCGTCAGAAGAGGGAGGAGGACACAGCCTTCTCTAACTTTCCTTGTAAGGAACGGGCTGAATATGAGAAATCCGACATGTGGAGCTCAGAGAGAATTGTATGCACCTATGGGAGGGCCACTTGGGCTGAGGATGGGTCATGGGGTTACCGCACCCTAATCTACATGATCAACCGGATCATGCACTTGCAGGCAGTATTGGACTTGGCTGGAGAGAGGATTGATAAATCTTTGAATATCCTCTCCACTGCCACTGACAAACTTCGTACTGTAGTGTACCAAAATCGATTGGCCCTTGATTACCTCGTCGCAAGGGAAGGAGGGGTCTGTGGGAAGTTCAACTTGTCTAATTGTTGCCTTCAAATTGATGAGACTGGAAATGTCATTAAGCAGCTCACCACAGAAATGAGGCAACTCACTCATTTCCCAGGGCAGGAATGGAAAGGATTTGATCTCACCTCAACTTTTAACTCCTGGTTCCCAAAATTGCCTGGATTGCAGACCTTCATTGCTTTGATTGGCCTGATTGCAGCAGGATGTGTAATCATCCCCTGCATCATGCCAATCTTTGTTCGTACCATCACCAATTCTTTGTCCCTCTTGGTGGAGAAACGGGCCACTGCAAAAGTCCTAGCCCTGGTGGGACACTCAGAGGAAGAGAACGAATATGTTGGGCTCATGGTCAATAGAGAACCTGATGTATATGAAACTACACAGTAATCTTCAGATTGGGTGCAGTTTCAAAAGGGGGGAATGATGCAGGAGGGGGTGCACAGGTAAACCCACCCTTGGTTGACCAGGTTAGGTGATTCTAACAGACTAAATATTATAACCTTTAATATGCTTAATACCAAAATCAAAGCTTTTGGGTTACTGGCCTGAAACTTCCTTTTTTTCTCCTATTACAAATATTAAGGGAACATAACGCAAGCTTTGCACAAGAGTAGAACAGGAAATATGATGGGTGTGAGGAACAACCAAAAATAATCATGACAGCATCTTGCGTGCTTTATATCAGCGATATTTTAGCAATATTTTAGCAATATATCCTGTCTGCTTCATGAATAACCAGATTCACTTCCCTATTGTAACTCGGAACTTTCTGAGAACCTTGCACTTGTAATTTTCCAAAAAATGTATTTTACTGATCTCAGCAGGGGTCTTGACCCCAAAATGTATCCACCTATTGTAACGCCTCCTGATTTGTAATGTTTAATTAAAAAGTATAAAATCTCTGCCAGGGGATAGCCCTGGCAGTTCAGTCTTGATGTCAGTCCCACTGAACTCTGGATGCGTCCAATAAACCCGACTTCTCTCGGAACCTTTGTGGTCTTGACTCCTTGTCTTTCGTAAGTAGATTACAAACCTCAAATCTGCTGCAACAGAGTGCTTGTGTGGTATACATGAGAGGACTGAGAGCGCGGCCTGAAGCCCACTCCACTGAGTGCAGAAGCAGAAGTGGATGGGGGCCCAGACCTGCCTCTCGTCCTAGAATGAATGGTATGTGCGGCCTGCTGGGAAGAATGGAAGCCATGGGAGAGGGGGAAGGGTCTACAGGGATGGGGGCGGGTTGGAGCATCTCAGATACGACTGGGAGGGGCAGGTATGACGGGAGCTGCAGGGCTAGCCATTACTGGGGAAGGAGGGCTCGCTACGTCACAGCGATCCCTTGTTCCGGCCGTGCAAGCTCAACTCAAGGACCTGGTGACAAGAGAAGTCAGGGCCCTGGTCTCAGGTTGCTGCTGCTAAATGCCAAGTCTGTGATTCATAAAGCTCCCCTCGTCTTAATATTAGACGAGGGGGCAGACCTGGCATGTATTACTGAAACCTGGCTGGGCCATGAGGGAGGAGTCCCCCTCTCAGAAATGTGCCCAGAAGGGTTCCAGGTGCTCCACCAACCACGACACCAGAAATGGGTGGGGGAGTGGCAGTTATCATCCGAAGGTCATTAGTTCCTCGCAGGATCCCTGCTCCAGAGACTGTAGGGTGTGAGTCTCTGCTCTTGAAGTTGGACCTAGGGGTTCAAGTGGTCTTGTTTTTGATGTACCTACCTTCCAGCTGCGCCACAACAGCCCTTCCTGCGCTCCTAGAGACAGTAGCCGGGTTGGCGGTTGAGTTCCCCAGACTGATAGTACTGGGGGACTTCAACCTGCCATCTCTAGGCGAATGCTCTGATGGGGCTCAGGAGTTCATGGCTTCCATGACAACCATGGACTTGACCCAGGTAATTCAGGATCCAACTCATAGAGCGGGACACACACTCGACCTCGTATTTCTCTCAGGGCAGTGGAGATGTGATCTTGAATTAAGGGGAATAGAGATCTCGCCCTTGTCATGGTCACATCACTTCGTGCTGAGGCTTGACTTTAGGAAGCTACTCCCCCATTGCAGGGAGGTGGAACCAATTAAATGGTTCCACACCAGGTGCCTGATGGACCCGCTGGGATTTCATAAGGAGCTTGGAGAGATACCTGACTCCCTTGCCCAGAACCCGACAGAGTCCTTGGTCGCCGCCTGGAATACAGCGGCGATGGAGGCGCTGGATCAGATTGCGCCTTTGCAGCCTCTCCGCAGGAGTAGATCCAGGAGGGCACCTTGGTTTACTGAGGAACTCCGGGAGATGAAACACCAAAAGAGACACTTAGAGCGATGCTGGAGGGCTAGCAACTCCGAATCCAACCGAACACTATTAAGAGCCTTCATTAGGACTTATTTAGTGGCGATACTGGCAGCAAAATGTGCACACTTTTCCGCTCTTATTGCGTCCGCAGACTCTCACCCGGCCGCCCTGTTTAGGATAACCCGCTCCCTCTTGAAGGGTGAGGACGCGGGGGAACCCTTACAGGGAAGGGCTGAGGAGTTTGCTCAGTTTCTGTCGGACAAAATCACTCAGATTTGGGCAGACCTTGACTCCATTTGGACAGTACCAGCAGAGATGCTGAGGGAGGATCAGATTTCCTGGAATGAGTTCCAGCTTTTCATCCCTGAGGAAGTGGACAAGGCCATGGGAGCGATGAGTGCCTCTACCTGTTTACTGGACCCGTGTCCCTCCTGGCTGGTGTCGACCAGCAGGGAGGTAACACGAGGCGGGCTCCAGATGATTATGAATGCGTCTTTGCAGGAGGAATCTTTCCCACAACCTTTGTCAAATATTTATTTTATTTCTTTAAAAAAAAACACACAAATATTTCATCATTTGTCAATCATTAAGACATTGAAGTACAATTTTTTTGTGTGCCCCTGCCTCCCTCCACCCCCCACCCCTCCTCCTCCCTCCCCCCCCCGACTTCCCAGAACCCGTACACGGTATGGATTTTTAACTAACACAGTCTAAAATCTATTGAGAAAAAAGAAATAAAGAAATTAATGACATTCTACATTGACCTTAGCTTCTTCTTACTGAACTAACTTTTAACAGTTTAAATCATTTCTGATCTTAAGCATAGGCTAACTGGAATTTCTTGGTCCCGTATTTATTTTGTATATAGTCAATCCATTTTTTCCAGTCTCGTTTATATCTCTCATTTGAATGATCTTTAAGATATGCAGATATTTTAGCCATCTCGGGTAAGTTTGTCACTTTCAATGTCCAATGTACAATCTTGGATTGTAGGCAAGTCTTCCTTCTTCCAATATTGCGCCAGCAACAGTCTTGCTGCAGTTATTAGGTGCAGAATCAAATTAGTCTCTACCACTGTAAAGTCTGTACATATACCTAGTAAAAATAACTGAGGAATAAACTTTATCCTTCTTTTAAAAATATTTTGCATGACCCACCATATTTTTATCCAGAATGCCTTAACCTTTTGGCAGGTCCACCATATATGATAATATGTAGCATCGAGAGAACCACACCTCCAACATTTAGGCTGTACATTCGGATACATAGAAGCCAACTTTTTAGGATCTAAATGCCATCTATAGAACATCTTGTAAAAATTTTCTCTCAGATTTTGAGCTTGTGTAAATTTCACATTTCTTACCCAGATTCTTTCCCATGTATCCAACATTATTGGTTCCTCAATATTTTGAGCCCATTTTATCATACAACCTTTAACTAATTCTGTTTCCGAATCCATCTGTATTAATACATTATATATCCTCTTTATATGCATTAAGCTTTGATCTCTTATTTGTTTAAACAGATTATCCTCAACTTGGATAAAACCAATTTTTTGATCTATTTTCCACCTAGCCTGTAATTGCCCATACTGGAACCATGTTTGAACTACCTTCTCCTCTTTTAATACCTCTAAAGATTTTAATTGTAATACCCCCCTTTCCAAGGTAAGAAGCTGTCTGTAAGTAATTCTGTCCTGTTTTTGTGCTGTATTCATATTTTCAATTGTGTGTCTAGGAATTGCCCACATGGGTATCTTGTCATTTAATTTATATTGGTATTTCTTCCAAACCCGCAATAAAGCATTTCTTAAAATATGACTTTTAAAATTCTTATCCAATTTTTTGTTGAATAACAGGTAAGCATGCCAGCCAAATACCAGATCGTGTCCCTCAATATTCAATATTCTATCATTGGTTAAATGAGTCCAATCACTAATTACAGATAATGCCACTGCATCATAATATAGTTTTAAATTAGGTAGTTTCAATCCTCCTCTCTCACGTACATCTTGCATTATTTTCATCTTTACCCTCGGCTTCTTTCCTGCCCACACAAATTTGTTGATACCCTTCTGCCATTCTAAAAGGTTCGCATCTTTTTTAAGTATAGGTAACATTTGGAAAAGAAATAAAAATTTTGGTAAAATGTTCATTTTCACTGCCGCTATCCTACCCAGCAAAGATAAGTGCAATTTCTCCCATTTTTTCATCTCTGTCTGTATGCTATGCCAAAGTGGTTCATAATTATGCTTATATAATTTCCCATTTGAAGTTAAAATGTTAACTCCAAGATAGTTGACTTTTTTAACTACCTCGCATCCTAGCATCACTCCTAATTCTTCCTTTTGTTTAATATTCATATTTATAGCTAATATTTTGGTTTTTCCTAAATTTATTTTAAAGCCAGACACTTGACCATATTGATTAATCGTATTCATTAAAACCATACTGGATTCCTGCGGTTGTTCCAATATTATGACCAAATCATCCGCAAAAGCGCGGACTCTATATTCTTGCTGCCTAATCTTGATCCCTTTTAAACCATCCAAGCCCCGTATTTTATTCAACAATACTTCCAAAGTTATAATAAACAATAATGGGGACAAAGGACAGCCCTGTCTTGTACCTTTTCCAATTTGAAAAGAGTCTGTTAAACTTCCATTGACTATGATTTGTGCTGTTTGCTGTTGGTATATTGCTTTAATTGACTGTAAAAAATTATCTCCTATCTGCATTTTTTGCAATATCTTCAGCAGAAATTGCCAGTTAACTCGATCAAAGGCCTTCTCAGCATCCAAAAATATAAACACAGCAGGGATCTGGTTGTTCTTTCCCAAATATTCTAATGCATTAATAATTAATCTGACATTACTTTTCATCTGTCTCCCTTGTATAAAACCTGTTTGGTCCGTATGTATCAATTGTTGAATAACCAACATTAACCTATTTGCTAATATTTTAGTAAAAATTTTATAATCTACATTCAGTAATGAAATAGGTCTATAATTTTTGGGTTGAGTAGTATCTTGATCTTCTTTGGGTATCAAAGATAAAGGTTCCCACAACCTTTGAAGGAAGCGGTGGTGAGACCCCTCCTCAAGAAGCCTTCTCTGGACCCAGCTATTCTTAAGAACTATCGTCCGGTCTCCAACCTCCCCTTTTTGGCTAAGGTTGTTGAGAAGGTGGTGGCCCTTCAACTCCAACGGACCTTGGATGAAGCAGATTACCTAGATTCCTTTCAGTCTGGTTTCAGGCCTGCATACTGCACCGAAACCGCTTTGGTCGCACTGACCAATGATCTCTGGCAGGCCAGGGATAGAGGACATTCCTCTATCCTGGTGCTCCTTGATCTCTCAGCAGCTTTCGATACCATCAACCATGGTATCCTTCTGCAATGGCTGGAAGAGGTGGGAGTGGGAGGCACTGTTTTATAGTGGTTCTCCTCTTACCTCTCCGACAGGTCACAGTCGGTGTTGGTTGGAGGGCAAAGGTTGACCCCTAGGCCCCTTAAATATGGTGTGCCGCAGGGCTTGGTCTTGTCCCCCCTCCTATTTAATATCTACATGAAGCCACTGGGTGAGATCATTCGTCGGCACGGGATTAAATACCACCAATATGCGGATAATACACAATTGTATCTTTCCGCCCTGTGCCAGCTCAGCGTAGCGGTGGACGTGATGTGCCAGTGCCTGGAAGCTGTCAGGATCTGGATGGGAGTGAACAAACTTGCACTCAATCCTGACAAGACCGAGTGGCTGTGGATGCTGCCCCCCAAGGACAGCCCAGATAGTCCATCCCTAATCCTGGGGAGTGAAAATTTACACCCATCAGAGAGGGTCCGCAACTTGGGGGTCCTCCTGGATCCGCAGCTGACATTAGAACATCACTTGTCAGCCGTGACCAGGGGGGCCTTTGCCCAGGTTCGCCTGGTGCACCAGTTGAGACCCTATTTGGATCGGGAGGCACTTCAAACGGTCACTCACGCCCTCGTCACCTCAAGACTTGTCTTCTGTAATGCGCTCTATATGGGGCTGCCCCTGAAAAGTGTTCGGAGACTACAACTAGTCCAGAATGCAGCCGCGCGAGCGATACTGGGTGTACCAAGATACACCCACGTTACACAGCTGCACTGGCTTCCTATCGGTCTCTCAAAGCGATTCAAGGTGCTGGTTATTACCTTTAAAGCCCTACATGGCCTAGGACCTGGATACCTGCGGGACCGCCTACTGCCGCATACCTCCCAATGGCCCATAAGATCGCACAGGGTGGGCCTTCTCCAGGTGCCGTCAGCTAGACAATGTTGGCTGGTGGCCCCCCGGGGGAGGGCCTTCTCTGTAGCCGCTCCGACCCTATGGAATGAACTACTCTCAGAGATCCGGACCCTACCCACTCTCATGACCTTCCGAAAGGCTATCAAAACCTGGCTATTCCGGCAGGACTGGGGCTGTTGACCTCATGACTGAAGTCCAACCCCAACCAGATTGGGTGCATGATGTGGTTTTAATTTGTTTCCTCTGTTTTTTTAATTCTTTTTTAAAATTTACTTTCTGTAAACCACCTGGAGTCCTTCGGGATTGGGCGGCCTATAAATCTATTAAATACAAATACAAATAAATACAAATACAAAAGCAGCCACTGTGAGACACTTTGAGGCACAGCAATAGTTTATACTGTAACTATTTTAAAGTATTGTACCAGCCATAGTATACTGTAACCATTATTCCAATCCACAAGCAATAATTTATACTGTAACCATTTCAAACTATTCCACACACAATAAATTGAAGTAAACCATTTTAAAATATTCAACACTCAATTCTTTTAAGTAAAACTATTTTTAAAAATTCTATGCACATTACATTTCAAAGTATTGAGTTTAAAAATTTTAAAAATGGTTTATTTTAATTTATTTTGGATAGAATCTTTTTTTAAATAGACAATTTAAAAAAAGAATCCACACAGAATAAATTGAAGTAAAACATTTTAAAATATTCTATACTCAATACTTTTAAATAAAACTATTTAAAAAAAATCTATGCACAATAAATAAAATATTATTTTAAAATACATTAAAAAAATAAAAGAAAAAAACCCGGGTCACTTACCATCAGGCAGAATCAGCAGAACTCCGATGCGATGGATCCCCATCGCGATGGATGGAAGCAACATGGAACTGGCAGGCAGAGAGGCAGCAGGAACAGGTAAGGGCTTAGACAGCCAGGCGAGGCTGGAGAGGGGGAGCATGGGGGAAAGCTAGGCTCACCTTTGCCACCAGCCCACAGCTTTCACTAGGGAAGGCCTGAAGAAGGTCTTTTCTGGTGAAAGCTAGGTCGCGCGGCGTACACCAGCCCACGGCTTTCCCTCATGAAAGCTGGGCCGCTGCCACCCACCTGAAACCTCCTGAGTCCCACCGCCAGGGCTTAGTTGCTTACCTGAGGGGGAAGCAGCAAGCTCCTGGAAGGCGAAGGGAATTTTCAAATGGAGGTCAAGCACGAAGCTTTTAAATGCTTCGCCTCCAGCGCGCTCACTGATTGGCTGAACTCCAGCGAATCAATGAGTGGCAGGCTGGGCTGGCTTAGTCCCGACGGGGAGGGGAGTGAGCGAGCGAGTTGCGATGCGCAGGCAAGGACACTTTGCAGTGACAGGGGCCAGGACCGGGACCGGCGTTCCCGGAAATTAATTACTTCCGGGTTCACCAACCAACCGGTCCACAAGGACCCTCAAGGACCGGTAGGAACCCACCCCTGCACCAGGGCCTAGAAATGGATCCTTTAAAAGTGCAGGTGGTGCTTGTTTGGAAACTACTCAGAACATATAAACAGTTATAAAGCTTCCTGGCATTCGCCAACTTTTACCACCAGTTTATTCCCCCTTTTGCCCAGATTGCTCTCCCCATCACCAGGCTTTTAAAAATGAAGGGGGAGGGTAACCCAAAACCGAAGCAGCCTTTGAAGTGGACAATGGAATGCCAAACTGCATTTGAAAAACTTAAATGGCTGTTTTCAGTAGAGCCAATTCTAAAGCACCCAGACACAGAGAAACCATTTGTCATACAAGCAGATGCCAGTGATGTGGCGATAGGAGCAGTCCTGCTTCAGAAAAATGAGCAAGAGCAATTACAACCATATGCTTACAGATCCAAGAAATTGAATGAATTGGAGCAAAGGTGGGCCATTTGGGAGAAAGAGACTTATGCAGTCTAGGGCTCTTTTAACCTGGAGGCATTTCCTAGAGGGGAGTAAGATCCCTTTTGAAATTTGGATGGATCATAAAAATTTAGAAGCCCTAATGACCCCAAGGAAACTCTCTCCAAAACAAGTATGGTGGGCTCAGTACTTTAAATTTACGCTCAGATGTAATGAAACCCATGATACAAAACAATCAACTAGCTGCTAAAGTAACCACCAGATCTCAGGCAAAACAAGAAACTTTGACGGACAATGACACCACCCAAACTTTTAAATAAGCTTTAGCCACCGATGAATGGTTTTTGAGCCACAAATCCAACTGCCTGGTGAAAGATAACTTAGCTTGGGTGGGAAGGAAGTTTATGTTCCAGCTAACTAAAGACTGCATTAAATGGCAAGGTGCCACGATTCCAAATTAGCTGGACACTTTGGTTTTGTGAAAACTTTACACCTAATTAAAAGGCAATTTGGTGGCCATCATTAAAAAAAGGACATAGAGAGCTATGTAGTTAGCTGCCCTATTTGTGCGGCAACTAAAAGACACCAAGGGAAAATCCCAGGGTTATTACAGAAGATAGCTGAACCTTCAGCACCCTGGAAAGAGATTGCTATGCACCTTATTGTTGCTCTACCAGAAAGTATGAGGAATACTGTCATTTGAATTGTAACATATCTGTTTTCAAAACAGGAACATTTCATACCTTGCCAAACAATCCCAACTGCCAAAACTGTAGCCAAGTTATTCCTGATACACATTTATTGCCTTCATGGATCTCTGCAGAGAATCATCTCCAACAGAGGAGTCCAATTCACCTCAAAATTTTGGAGGGCATTTTTAACTTTACTTGGCACCACCCAAGGATTGAACTCGTCACACCACACCCAGACTAAGGGGCAAACTGAAAAATTGAACTCAGTCCTAGAACAATATCGAAGATGTTTTATTAATTTTCAACAGGATAACTGGACTGATCTTCTACCTTTTGCGGAAGTGGCCTTCAATAATGCAGTGCACTCAACCACTGGTTTCACACCTTTTAGAGAAGCAACAGGCCAGGATTTCAGCCCCATGCTTGAACTACCCACAGAAGAACCCACTATCCCCTCACTTAAATAGTGGATAGACATGTTACTAAACACATGGCCTGTAGTTAGATTAGCTTTAGAGGAAGCTAGAGCGGCTTTTAAAATTCAAACTGACAAGAAAAGAGTGGAACCCAAACCTTTCCATGTTGGAGATAGAGTATACTTATCTACAAAATTCTTGGAGTCATTGCAACCATCAAAGAAATTAGGGTCAAATTTCATTGGACATTTCCCTATCACTAGAGTCATCAACCCAGTAACAGTAGAATTACTCCTTCCAAAGACACTCAGGCAAGTCCACCCAGTATTTCACATTATTTTACTCAAATGAGAAGTAATCTCACCATTCAGACCACCTGCATCCACACCACCTGTTCCTATCATGATAGAAGGTGACAACACTTTGAAATTAAGGAAATCTTTGACTCTAGGATCCACAGGGGGGAAACCCAATACTTAGTTGCTTGGAAGCATTTACCTTCATCCCAAAATGAATGGGTAGCTAAACACCATGTTAGGACCCCTACCTTATTGAAAAAAATTCATTCCCTAAACCCTGACAAACCTTGTTAAAATACTATGATGGAATTTCTGTTTCTATCTTTTCACAGGTGGATCTCTCCTTTTTCTAAAGAACAGCAGCATGTCAGATCCCTAAAAACGATACTGCCATTCAATTGAGAGGAGGGGGGCCTTGGAGTCAATTTATTAGCAGTGCCTGTGACAAGTGATATTTTACAACTGGTTTCCTGGCGCCGAAATGCCTGAGATCCCATCACCTTTTGGGGGAACATTTATGATGGCCATCTGGGATGTTGCACTTTATTGTGTAACGGAATATAGCCATGGGAATGTATGTTTATTCGGCTCTCAGGGCAGTTGATAAAAGAAACACCTTCACACTTGTGTATTGGCTAGAATCTGCATTATAACAAATGGGAGGTGGTCTCTACTCCTTTAATTCTACTTGCATTGCCTAAGGGGATTCAGATGTTGCTTTGACTTTAATGGCTTCCATTTTTATTAATAAAAGGTTCCTTTTGAAATACTCCCTTTCAAGAGTCTCCACTTTCTTAAGTTAGGAGAGGAGCCCTTGCACCCAGTGGACAACCATCTCAATATGAGCCAGCAGTGTGCACCAGCCTCCAAAAAAGTCATCACACTTTTAGGCTGCATAAACAGAGGGATAGAATAAAGATCACGTGAAGTGTTAATACCACTTTATAATGCCTTGGTAAGGCCACTTGGAATACTGCATTCAGTTTTGATTGCCACGATGTAAAAAAAGATGTTGAGACTCTAGAAAAAGTGCAGAGAAGAGCAACAAAGATGATTAGGGGACTTGAGAATAAAACATGAAGAACAGTTGCAGAAACTGGGTATGTTTAGTTGAAAAGAAGGACAAGGGGAGATATGATAGCAGTGTTCCACTAACTCAAGGTCTGCTACAAAGAAGAGGGAGTCATGCTATTCTCCAAAACACTTGAAGGTAGGACAAAAAGCAATGGGTGGAAACTAATCAAGGAGAGAAGCAACTTAGAACTAAGGAGAAATTTCCTGAGAGTTAGAACTATTAATCAATGGAACAACTTGCCTCCAGAAGTTGCGAATGACCCAACACCCAAGTTTTTAACAAGATGTTGGGTAACCATTTGTCTGAAGTGGTGTAGGGTTTCCTGCCTAAGCAGAGGGTTGGACTAGAAGACCTCCAAGCCCCCTTCCAACTCTATTATTCTATTATTTGAAATTGCAACAGCACTGAGAAATGTGAATTATAACAGGTTCTCATACTTACCATTGCAGCATCCCCACAGTCACATGATCATAGTTCATGTGTTTGGCAACTGGCATGTATTTACAATAGTTGCAGAATCCCAGGGTCATGTGATTCCTATTTGTGACCTTCCCAGCTGGCTTGAGGATGAATAGGCTGGATTATCTGTATTTATTTGATATAATTTGGCCTAAAGGATTTCCTTAGCACTTTACTAGTAGAGTCTGAGGTTATTTTCTACTAAACCATGGTTGATCTTAAAGCTTTGGCAGAACTTCTGAAATATAAGGGTTTCATCCAGATTTGAAACCAAATGTATTTTCTATTCTATTTCTCAGTCATAGTCATAAGATTTAATCTTTAAAGGTGATAAAAAAGCATTAAGTACCTAAACATAAAATAAATTACATACAAACATATTTCTTGTTAATGTATTTGTTAGTCTATGGGTTAAGATCTAATGAATTAATAACTTATATGATAATCAAATCAACAAAAACCTCCTACCTCTTGCCGTTTGAAGTTCTGAACATACTCTTCAAACTGTTCATCTTTTGTTTCATCAGCTTTGCCTAGTTTCTGAAGCACCTGCAAGTGAAGAGCAGGAGAACTCATTGTTACTTTAAGCAGGTCTCAACAAATATCAGTTGAGTGATTATATTGCTTTGACATTATTGGTATTCATCTCATTTTGATAATGGGTTACTATTTTTTTTCTCATCAGTTTATATCACAATACTTATACAATACCTTGTTTCCTTGCAAATAAGACTTCCATGGATAATAAGCCCAATCGGGCTTTTGAGCACATGCGCTAAAATTATTCCTCCTCCAAAAGTAAGCCCTTCCTGAAAATATTACAACACAGCAGCAGCCATGAGGTGACCATGCTTACCTCCTCCTGTACCTCAAAAATAATAAGATCTCCCTGAAAATAAGACTAATTGCTTATTTTGGAGGTCAAAAGAAAATAAGACTCTGTCTTATTTTCTGGAAACACGATAGTAGCTATGATGCTACTATTAAAAAACAGTCTCCAAGAAGGAAGTGTTGATTCAAAGCAATAACCATTTTATCTTCCTGCATCAATAGCCTGGCAATATTTTAAAAATCACCAAGAGTCTTAGCATATTTTCTTGAAGCAATAAATCTTTCTGTTGATTAATGATCCCAAAGGCTTCACTGCAACACAATAGAGAAAGAAATCTGGCAGAATAATAAACCACTATGCCAGTCAGGATGTTGAAGACCAAACTGTATTAAGCTTTCCATTACATGTTATGGTTCATTATTCCTGACAGTAATCAACATTACTTCAATCTGTGTCTAATTTTAAACACATAGCAATAGAGAATCAGGGAAATAAATAGGCTTGCCAGTTAATGAGGTATGAAATCTTAAACATGAACTGACAAATGAGTTTTGGGATTTGTCACCCACATTAAGCTTCAAGTATATTTAATGCCATACAAATATGTACAAAATAATTAAGGTGAATATTTGCATTGCTCAAAAGTATGCTGAAGAGACCAAGATGCAGAATCTCAATTAAGTAAGGCATAACATCTGTGGGTGAATTTCCAACACAGTGGCAATAGAAGCACTTCATTAATGAACAAATTGAAATAAAATGGAATGAGATTTTAAACAAGTGCAATGCAGACATACATATTTCTCCAGAAAGAGACTTCAGACACCTTAGGCACTGAAGAGTTTTGATCTGATATTCATAGAATAATGTAAAGATCAGCTGAATATGAATCAGACAAAATTGAAGCATGAACTTCCTAGATGGCAGAACTCAGTTATGCACACAGCGAACAACTTCACACTTACATTAAAACAGAAGAACATTTAAAGCTTGTTCTGCAAACTCTTATTCTGTTTGGTTGTCAGACTCCCTTGGGGGCATGCAGGGGTAACTTTGTAGATCCCATATATTTCTCTTCCTCTATATAAAGTTTCTGTTTCTTGCATTGCTGTAATGTGGGAGGGGTTTTGTTTGCACTGCTTTCAATTGTTTTTTTTAAGTGGTAAAATTTAGTTCCTGCCTAGACTTCTTGCAATCACAAGCCTTTCAATAAAAGCTCTTTTTGAAGCAACTGCAGTTTCAAGAGTCCTGCTTTCTTGGGAGGATTGGAGAGGCAAGATCTTACACAGACTTTCTCTCTCTCTCTCTCTCTCTCTCTCTCTCTCTCTCTCTCTCTCTCTCTCTCTCACACACACACACACACACACACACACACACACACACACACACACCTGCAGCCAATAAATGTGAGTGCTGGTAGAGAAAGTCACATTATTATGTCATCTTTTGTTTTTATATTTCTGGATTCTGCAGGAGACAAAAGAGTGGCACATTGCACATCTGTCTGACCTGGTCTGATCATGTGCAATCAGAGACTATGAATACACACATGCACACACAATTTCTTCTGTAACAGATGATATCTGATATCTGAAGGTGAAGACTTAGATCTCAAAAAAGAAAAGAAAAAAGAAAAAAAAGACTTAGATAGATCTCCTTGAATGAGAGGGAAGATGTCATGGCTTAGAGCCCTGAAACCTCATCAAATAAAACAGCTCTGACTCCTCCTTGAGCCTCCAAGAGTGGCACTTCTCTGCCTAGAAAAACAAAAGCTGAAGATTAAAGTAAAGGCATCTAGAGAGAGACAACAACTGTTGCTTTAGTGAGAACTTTAGTGAAAAGGTGGAGGAGGCATTTGCTAGAGGCAACAAGCTCTGTCTGTTCTCTGTGACAGCATCCTTCTAGATCACCTCATTCCCTTCATTCTTGCCTTTCTCTGTGTGCTTATGGTGATCATATTTTCTTGAAGATATAAGGAGAAATTCTGGTTTACCAGGATACTTTTTAAAATTGATGGTTATGAATTCAGGAGCAAAACCAAGAAAAACTTTAAAAAATACATATTCTAATTAAAAATTGAAAATATTTAAAATCAAACTATATAGGAAAAGGTACTTTTTAAAACATATTTTATTTGCAGTTTTCTTTTCATGCCTACATATTTTGTAGACAGTGTATTGACTGAGTCAAGTCTATTTTAAAAAACGTTAACAATAATACAAATAGATACGTGTAATTTTAATTTTCCAACTTCAACAATACTATTCTCTTTTTATAATCCTTTATCATTTTCCCATTGATTCATTTAAACATAAATAACATTTCTGTACACCTTGTATTTGTTATCCCCTACTAAATACTATTATTTAATATTTTACAAATTTCTCATTATTCTACCATACCTTCAATGTTCCAAATTTGTAGGATTAATAACAATACCAAGCATTAACAATATTTAATCAATCCCATGAGTGTATCTTAAGATCCCCACAATTTCTAATTCTTAATAGTCTAACCGTCTACATATACATATGCATATGACCACCTGAAAACTAAATTACATATTCTCACAAACGTATTAATCTCCAATGGATTTCAAAGAAAAACAATTACCAACCTAATCCAAAGGGAGACTCCCCCAAAAAACCAAGACACAGAACAGGACCACAGATAAAATCAGCAAAATTCTCCACAAACACAATATGAAGACAGACTTCAACATTGACCAAAAAATAGCCAACATCTTAAGAAACCCCAAAGACTAAATCCAGCTAGAAAACCAAGGAGTCTAAGAAATACCATGCAAAATCTGCCCTGCAACATACATAGGACAAAAGAACAGGAGAATAAATGCACGCATCGCAGAACAAGAATGCAGTAAGAAAAAAAGAAAAAACTTCTTCCTTTTTCCAGCACCTTAAAGCTACAGGACATGAAATTAATTTTGAAGGAACCAGGTTAATCTCCAAAACTGAACACTTCAACAAGAGAATAATTATGGAAGCTATCGAAATAGAGAAACACCCCCACAACATGAATAAACGTGAGGATACCTCCTGCCTACAATACATCTGGAAACCAGCTCTAGTCAACAAATGAGCCCCACCCACCACGCAGGCTATTACAACATGAAACAACAACAGACACACAGCCAGCATCAATCTACCAATCATGATACAACCACACAACCAATCTTTCCATTTACTGAAACAAAGCACACCCCCATCAAGATTTATAGAAAGATGGCAGCTATGACCACGCTTTAAGCTGAAGATGGCAAGTGAGACCTTGCCGAAACGTTGCCAAGACAATCTCAATCTTACATGGGAAAAGACCCAAATACAAGACCAGCATATATATGTACGCATTTGTGTGTGTGTGTGTGTGTGTGTGTGTGTGTGTGTTAGACTAGTAGATGGAAATAATCATATCATTAATATTAATAGTGTGTGAAAGTATATTGTGATTTTTTGTCTTTTCTCTCTGTTCTATTATAACCTGTTGAGGAGTTATCTGATTGATTCCTACTTTTTAATCCTTTCTCTTCTTTATTTTTAGCTTCTTGCATCTCATTTTGATTTTTCCCTTCAACTGCTTCTTCTAATTTTCTCATCTATTTCTTGGATATCATGTTCCTCTTTTTCCCCGAATTGTTGAGTGACTTCTACATTCATTTCTGTGTCTTTAAACAATCCCCTTGTCTCCTTATCATTCTTTATAGATTCATGGACATTTTTTAACATCAAAAGTATTTCTACATATACCTCATATTCCTTTATCATCCCCTGTAAATTCATCTTATAAATAATTTAATAAAATTACTCAGTATATTTCTATAATTCCAATATCTCAATATTTAAAGCTCATTTTATAATCTTTAAAATTCTTAAAATTCTTTAGTAATTTGCAACCTTATATTTTCCCAATAATATATCTGCCCAATTGTCCAAATTTTCAACTTATTTAGTTTTCCTTCTTTTTTCTTTTCTTCTATCACATTTTTTCTTTTGATTCATAGTGTTCTGCTGAATAACATTAATATTCCAAATCCAAGTTAATCCACTAGATTCCTCCAATCTTTCAAATCTATAACCCAATAGCCAATTTTAATAAAGTTTAGTTATTTGCAAGTTAGTTACTTTTAAAGATCTTCAGAAGAGGAAAAAAAGAAACTCATTAAATGCTCTCAAATTATCCAAGTTATCTTCTAACAAAGTCAAGGTCAGGTCGTCTTCCAGATGTTATTACTTCTATTCTGTGTATTAGGCTTTATGTGTATTGAGTTCACTTTCACTTTCATTGAGTTCACTGTGGCTATAGTGCTGTAGTACTTCTCTTCATCCAGTAGATGACACTCTTATTCCCAAATCCAACCAAAAAGTCTGTCAAAAATAGCTGATTATTAATAAATCCAGGGGGCTTAAAAATACTAATAAACAGAACAGTTTCTCCCAAAAAATCACTTTTCAAATTGTTTCAGCTTTCCCCCCAAGCTTTCTGTGGTTCAAAGATTCCCTTGGGTTTCTTTCACCTCTTAATTTTCAGTTGTTTTCTCTTTGTGTTAAGTCACCTCTTTCTTAGGCTTAGGAGTTCTCTTTTAAAATTCTTGTATTTACATCAGCTCTTTAGAGTAAAAGTTGGTAATTATCTCACCCAGTTTCAATACTTTGTCCATGAACCACTCCCGGTTATCCTAGTTTTGTGACTACCAAAAATGGCCATCATACTGCTGCTGTTTGAGAGAACTTCTTTGGACCTGACGAGGAAATTGCGAGTTCATTGTGATCAGGTGGCTATGGGTCTCCTGGCAGTGGTTACCAGCTGGATTTTGTGAGGCTCGGCAGAGCCCGCTATTTTCCAGCAATTCTTGCTGCAACATCAGCTAGCTGTCTGGTATATTGAAAAAACAATTCAATGTTTCATATTTTTTTACATGAATGTGAATGACTGTACATTAAGTGTGGTATTTGTGTAGTAAAAATTAAATAACCAAAATAAAGAACTAGAACATGTTCAAAAAAATAATCTAATAGTTTTTTGAAATAAAGAACTTTATAACAAAGGACAAAGGGTCACTACATCTATGCTCCACTTTTTAGGGATATTATAGGTAGTCTACAACTTAACGATCATTCATTTAGTGATTGTTTGAAGTTGTAACAACACTGAAAAATTGACTTACAACCAGTCATTGAATTTATTACTGTCACGGGTCACATGAACAACATTTTGTTGCTTAGCAACTGACACATATTTATGCTAGTACTGTAGCTAGAAGTGTTTTTCTGAGTAATGTTTTTTAGTACAGTAAGTACCGTATATACTCGAGTATAAGCCGAGTTTTTCAGCCCACTTTTTGGGCTGAAAAAAGTCGCCTGGGCTTATACTCGAGTCAGTGAAAAATTTGCCCGAAATGGAGGAGAAAAAGGGGCGGGGCCATGCCGCTGGGTGACGCTCGTAAATGGCCCGGCGCCCCTGTGAGTTTCCCTCCCTCTGTGTCAGTTTGCCGCGCAGCGTGGTGTGGCAGCGCCTGTGCTGCGCGGTTCCCAGCAACCACGCCGCGAGTCCGCGAGGCGTGGTAGCGTCCCGCCGCCCTCCCCTGCGGCTCTCCTGTGGCGGCGTCCATTTCAGTCGCGCAGAGAACTTCCACTCGGTCCTGGGGCTTGTGCCACCCGGCACAAGCCCCGGGAACGAGTGGAAGTTCTCTGCGCGAGGTGAAATGGCCGGCAGCCGCCTCGCTCTCCTGCCTCTCTGTTCCCAAGCAGCCCCATCCTCTCCTCCTCCCTCAGTCCTTCCCGCGGCCGCCTCGCCAAAATCTCGCTCTCCCTCCCCCTGCTTCGGCCGCTGCTGGCCATCACCCAGCCGCCGCAGCCGCCTCCCCTTCCTCCCTCCCTCCCCCTCGGACTCCTCTTCCCGCCCCTGCCACCTCGGCTTGGAAGGGCCGGGAGAGAGAGAGAGAGAGAGAGAGAGAGAGAGAGAGAGAGAGAACGGGGGAATCTCTCGGGGCTCACCAGAGCGCTGCTCCTTTCCCAGAGCAGAGAGAGAGAAGGAAAGAAGGGGGAGAGAAAACTGGGTGCCCGAGCTCTTTCCCCACATCCCTATGCAGCGGGGAAAGAGAGGTCACTCCCAGTGAAGTGTCGCCCCCATGCTCGCTGCTTCTGCCGCAGCCACCCGAGGCTGAGACGGGATTCGGGATTTTGACAGATGCCCGTTTCCCCCTCCCTGTGCCCGAGCCCTTCCCCCACATCCCTATGCAGCGGGGAAAGCTTGCTGCTCCTGCCGCAGCCACCCGAGGCCGAGACGGGATTCCCCTCTGCCAGCGCTGGGCAGCAAAGCTGAGATGTTAAGCTCACTCCCTCTTCTTGCAGCACGCCCCGATGCGATAAACGCCAAGATCCCGCGCACTTGGGGCTGCTGCGATGTCCAGAGAGGCTCAGCTGGTCTGAGTAGGCAGGGCAGGGGTAACGCGGTGCCCAGCTCAGGTACTCTGAGCATGGGGGGAGCCACCCCCTCTGCCAGTGCTGGGCAGCAAAGCTGAGATGTTAAGCTCACTCCCTCTTCTTGCAACACGCCCCGATGCGAAAAACGCTGAGATCCCGTGCACTTGGGGCTGCTGCGATGTCCAGGGAGCTCCAGGATGACTGAGAATCCCCCGTGTTATTCCAGATAGGATAGAATATTGCCTTTTCCACTTTTTCCATTCCCCCCAATGGCGGTTAAGAATCGGCAAAAATTTGGGGCGTGTGTATGTGGGAGAAAGAAAAGAAAGGAAAAGGAAAGAAAGGAAAAGAAAGGAAAAAAAGAGAAGAAAAGGAGGGGAGAAGAGGGGAGAAAAGGGGGTTTGTTGTAGAGTTGATAAAGCTTTAAGAGTTTGGCGGCGAGAGGATTCTGAATGGATCCCGAATGATCGGGACTCGAAACAGCTCTATTATGTCCTGCTTTTTGTGGGGGGGAAAGAGAGAGAAAGAGGGAGAGGGAAAATTTTTTGGGAACGGCCGTAGCCTTCCTCATCTGGATCCCGGAGCGAAGCGCAAAAAAGCACAAAAAAAGTGTTGGGTTGGGTTTTTTTTTGGATACTCTGATTTTTGTCTCTCTCGTTACTGTTTTCAATTCAATTCTTTTTTTCCCCAGTCTTTTTTTAAAAACTGAACGCTTCTACCTCCACCCCTCCTTCGCCGTCTGCCCCGAGGAGTTTTGGAGTGGAGGGGAGGAAGAGGGTTTGAGGCGTGGGGATGGAGGTGGTCGCCGCTGAGTCCCCCCGCCCGGGTTCCGGCGGAGAAAAGAGGACGGGATGGGTGGGGGGATCGGCTGGCCAAGACGGCGTAATCCCCCGCTTTCCAAGCTCTTTTCCACTTACAGAGCTAGTTTACTGTTTTTCTTTGAAATAAATATTCAAAAACATTATTGGTATCTATTTTTATTTTTGAAATTTACCGGTAGCTGCTGCATTTCCCACCCTAGGCTTATACTCGAGTCAATAATTTCCAGTTTTTTTTTGTGGTAAAATTAGGTGCCTCGGCTTATATTCGGGTCAGCCTATACTCGAGTATATACGGTAGGTGTTTCCTTGAGTAAAGTTTTTAGTACAGTAAGTAGGAGTGTTTTTGAGTAATGTTTTTAGTACTGTAGCTAGAAGTGTTTTTCTGAGTAATGTTTTTTAGTACAGTAAGTAGGTGTTTCCTTGAGTAATGTTTTTAGTGCAGTAAATAGGAGTTTCCCTGAGTAATGTTTTTAGTATAATAAGTACGAGTGTCTTTGAGTAACGTTTTAGTACTGTAGCTAGGAGTTTCTCTGAGTTATGTTTTTAGTGTAGTAAGTAGGAGTGTTTTTTGAGTAACGTTTTTTAGTACTGTAGCTAGGAGTGTTTCTCTGAATAATTTTTTTAGTACTGTAGCTAGGAATAGGAAAGCTAGGAAAGAGTTTATGGTTGTAAAATGTAGACCTTTTTATTTATCCAGAGAATTCACCACTGCTATTATACTCAGCGTGTATATTCCACCTAGCACTAATGCTAAGGAAGCGCTCTGTATACTTCACCTGCAGAACACACACCCTGATGGATTGTTTATTGTTGCCGGAGATTTCAATCATGCAAATCTCAGGACTGTGCTCCCTAAATTTCATCAAAATTTGCAACCAGAGGGGAAAAACACGCTGGCTGTTTTTTATACAAACATCCTGGGTGCATATTGGGTGAAACCCCGCCCCCACCTTGGCTACTCAGACCACATCTCTGTTATGCTAATTCCAGCATACAGACCACTCATCAGACGTTCAAGACCAGTTCGGAAGCAGGTGAGGACCTGGCCAGCAGGAGCCATCTCTGCTCTTCAGCTTTGAATGCACTGACTGGGATATGTTCAGGGAGTCTGCAACCAATGGTGACTCCATTGACTTGGAGGAGTACACATCATCAGTAACCAGCTATATCAGCAAGTGCATTGATAAGGTCACAGTCTCCAAGTAAATTATCTCACACTCCAACCAGAAGCCGTGGATAACTAGAGAAGTGCGTGCTCGACTGAAAACCCGAGATTCTGCATTCAGGGCAGGTGATAAAGCAGCCCTAAGAACAGTGAGAGCCAATCTGTCCCAGGCCATCAGAGAAGCAAAGCGTGCACATGCCCAGAGCATCTACCAACACTTCACAAACAGCAGTGACACACAGCGTATGTGGCAGGGCATCCAAGCCATCACTAATTACAGAACATCACCACCTGCCTGTGAAAGTGATGGCTCACTTCCAGATGTGTTAAACAGCTTCTATGCCTGTTTTGAAGCACAGAACGACGTGACAGTGAGGAAGACCACACCTCCTTCCAACGACCAGATACTTTGTCTCTCCACTACTGACATGAGGAAAGCTCTAAGCAGAGTCAACCCACGGAAAGCTATGGGACCAGACAATATTCCTGGCAGAGTACTCAGAGGATGTGCAGACCAAGTGGCAAATGTTTTCATTGACATCTTCAACCTCTCTCTGAGTACCACTGTTGTCCCAAAGTGCTTCAAGACAACGACCATCATCCCCGTTCTGAAGAAACCATCAGTGTCCTGCCTCAATGACTACCGTCCCATTGCACTTACTCCCATCATCATGAAGTGCTCCGAGAGACTCATCTTGAGGCATATAAAGACCCTGCTGCCTGTAACATTGGATCTACTGCAGTTTGCATACCACTTGAATCGCTCCACTGACGACGTCATCTCCACTACACTCCATCTAGCCTTTACTCACCTAGAAAACAAAGACTCATATGTATGAATGCTGTTCATAGACTTTAGTTCAGCATTCAACACTATCATTCCCCAACATCTGATGGGGAAGCTGACCCTGTTGGGCCTGAACACTTCCCTCTGTAACTGGATTCTGGACTTTTTGACTGAAAGATCTCAGACAGTCCGGATTGTGAACAACACTTCTAACACCATCATACTGAGCACTGGAGCCCCTCAGGGCTATATGCTCAGTCCCCTGCTGTTCACCCTGCTGATGCATGACTGTGTAGCAATGCACAGTTTGAATCACATCATAAAGTTCACTGATGATATGACCATGGTGGGTCTTATCAACAAGAACAATGAGACAGCATACAGAAAGGAGGTGGAGAAGTTAACGAAAGCCAACAACCTGTCTCTACCTGAATGTAGACAAAAGAGATGGTTGTTGACTTCAGGAGGACACAACACAACCACTCCTCACTGAAAATCAATGGCTCTTCCGTGGAGATCATAGAGAGCACCAAATTCCTTGGTGTTCACCTGGTGGAGAAATTCACCTGGTCCCTCAACACTGGTTCCAAAACAAGGAAGGCCCAGCAGCGTCTTTACTTTCTTAGGAAACTGAGGAAGGCACAGCTTCCACCACACATCCTCACAACCTTCTACAGAGGGACCATCGAGAGCACCCTGAGCAGCTGCATTATCACCTGGTTTGGGAATTGCATCGTTTTGGATCGCAAGACCCTACAGCGAATAGTAAGGACAGCAAAGATCATCAGGGTTGCTCATCCCTCTATCATGGGAATATACACTACACGCTGCAATCGTAAAGCCAGAAACATTGTGGCTGACCACACATACCCCTCATACACGCTCTTTACTCTCTTGCTATCTGGAAAAAGATACAGAATCATTTGGGCCCACACAAACAGACTGTGTAACAGTTTCTTTCCACAAACCATCAGACTCCTCAACTCTCTAAGTTCTTAGATTTAGAACTATATGTAGTTCTGTGTTCTGCTCTTTTTCTTTTTATCTATGTTGTCTGATGGTCCTGGGGAAATGTTGTTTCGTCTCACTGTGTACTGTACTGTATATTGTTGAAATGACAATAAAACCTACTTGACTTGACGATAACTGCAATATTCTGAGGTTGTATAGTCACCATTCACTTAATCACCATATGATTCACTTAACAACTGAGGCAAAATGATAAAATTGGGCATGACTCATTTAACAACCAACTTTCTTAGCAACAGAAATTCTGGTTGCAATAAAGGTCAACCTGTATTACAAGCTGTCATGTTCCAATATTACTATGATAAACTCTATTTATAGCTTTTGCATAGGGTGTATTCAATTTTTTTTCTAGATTTCTTCTTACTGCAGTTCCAGTTGGATCCAGGATACTTTAAAATTCAATTTCTGGCTGCTCTCTGTTATATTTGATCCTATTCTGCTCAGTAAATATTGTTAAATGTTATGTAAAATGTTTACATAACATTTTTTGCATATTCCATTGGACTGGAAAAAAAATTAAAACCAGGAAGGGATCTAGTCCAGGCATATAGTGATCTCACAGCCCTCCAATTGCCTATCCTTGAGCTTCCCTTTGATCTTGCAGGGATACAGGGTTGAAACTGCATAGGAACAAGCAGCTCTGTCAATTTTGACTTCAAAATACTTTTTGTAACTAAAGGAGACTCTTCGGGGTGTTGGATTATCTGGATAATACAGCACTGTATCTGTATCCTAGATAAGAACCTGAATTATGTGTTGAATAGCTATTAGTATCTTTAATGAGGGAAGGCTTAAATGTTGAATGAGAGAATATAGAATAATTGAGTTATTCTAACAGCAACTCTTATCCAGTGGTGGGATTCAAATAACTTAATAACCAGTTCTCTTCCCTAATGATCAGCTGGGTAGGCATGACTGGGTGGACGTGTGACCAGGTGGGCATGGCCAACTCGATTTCACTCGTGTGGTGGTGCCTGTATGGGCCAGGTGGGGTTGGGAGGGGACAGAAGAAAAGAAAGAGGGAAAGAGATTGGGTCTGTCTGTCTGTCTGTCTCTCTCTCTCTCACACACACACACACACAGACAGACACACACACAGAGGATTGGATCTTTTTCATGCTCATCTCACCCCACCCCCTCTCTCGGCAAAGGCAGCACTTTGTGCTTGGTGGGCAAGGTGCTACTCACTCGGCTGCTTTCCCTCTTTTTTCTCCCCGTCTTCCTCCTCCAGACAAAAACTGTTAATATCTAACCCTATTAATATCTCTTCTTCGTTCTGCGGGTAAAGCTTCACCTGTTTTAGGCCAGTGCTGTTCCTTGTTTGGTAATACTTAAGGAGAATTAGAGGCTAGAGAAATTTGATATTATCATCTCTGCTACAGGTGAGGCTGTCAGAAAGACTTTTTGGCAGGCATGCAGTGCCTTCTCCGCAGCCTCTCCGGCACTAATGAGAGATGCGGCTCTATTGCGCAGGAGAGGCAAAGCCTCTCATTTGTACACACCATCCACTGTTGACGGATATGCACATATGGGTAGCATGGTGGGTTCATCCTGGGCACAGAAGTTCTGTCACTAACCCGGCAATGTGGCCCAAGCCACGGGGGGGGGGGGACTATCAAAATGGGAAGCGTGCCTCTGCCTGCATAACTAGGGGGAGACTGTCTGCCCTTGCTCAAAAGTGACTCCTCTGCCATCACCCAATTCGATTTATGAGCACAATTAGACCCAAAATTTTAACTGCAAAGTTAGAGAGTTATAGTGAGTTTTGTCCCCATTTTAATTTTATGACCTTTCTTGCCACAGTTTTTAAGTGAATCACTCCAATGGTTAAATTAGTAACACAGTTAAGTGAATCTGGCTTCCCCATTGACTTGGCTTGTCAGAAAGTGGCAAAAAGAGATTCTGGGACACTGCAGTAATCATAAATATGAGCCAGTTGTCAAGTATAAAACATTTGATCATGTGACCATGGGGATGCTGCAACGATTGCATGAAAAATGATCATATGTCACTTTTTTCAGAGCTGTTGTTATATTCAAATAGCCATTAAGCAAATGAGATTGAGATTTATTAGATTTATATGCCGCCCTTCTTCCAAGGACTCAGGGCGGCGTACAACAATTAAAAGAAACACATGATATAAAAGTTTTAAAAAAATTAAATGGAATATCCCAAACCCAATTAAAATTGACAATACATTTTTTTTACAAAAAATCGAATTAAAATTAACAGTGATCAATACTGTATTTTGCTTGTTCAGGCCTGGCTGGCTTGCTGGAAAAGCCAACTTTTTAGGGCGCGTCGGAAGGACCGAAGGTCGGGGATTATACGAAGCTCCGGGGGCAGCTCATTCCAGAGGGAAGGTGCTTCCACAGAGAAGGCTCTTCCCCTGGGGGTCAGTAGCTGACACTATCTAGCCGACGGCACCCTGAGGAGGCCAACTCTGTGGGATTGCACTGGACGATGGGAGGCTACCGGTGGCAGTAGGTGGTCTCGCAGGTATCCTGGGCCTAAGCCATGGAGTGCTTTAAAGGTCATAATTAGTACCTTGAATCGCACCCGGAAGACAACCGGCAACCAGTGCAGGCCGCCTAAAAGGGGTGTAACATGGGGGCACCTAGGTGTCCCCATGATAACCCACGCAGCCGTATTCTGGACCAGTTGAAGCTTCCGGGTGCTCTTCAAGGGCAGCCCCATGAAGACAGTGTTACAGTAGTCCAGGCGAGAAAGGACGAGGGCATGAGTGACTATGCACAGAGCATCCCGATCCAGGAGGGGGCGCAACTGATGTACCAGGTGAACCTGGTAAAAGGCCCCCCTGGTCATAGCCGTCAGGTGTTCTTCTAAACTAAGCCGCATATCCAGGAGGACGCCCAGATTGCAGGCCCTTTCTGAGGGGGCTAAAATTTCTCCCTCTATCATCAAAGATGGAACAAGATGCACAAATCGGGATGACAGAAACCACAGCCACTCCATCTTGGAGGGAGTGAGCTTGAGCCTGTTTCTCCCCATCCAGATCCGCACAGCCTCCAGGCATCAGGACATCATGTCGAGGGCATCATTTGGGTGGTCTGGGGTAGAGATGAAAAGTTGTGTATCATCAGCATATTGATGATACCGTACCCCAAAACCACGGATGATCTCACCCAGTGGTTTCATATATATGTTGAACAGGAGGGGTGAGATAACCGACCCATGGGGTACTCCACAAGTGACGCGCCTCGGGGTTGATCCTTGCCCTCCAGTCAACACAAACTGTGACTGATCTGACAGGTAGGAGGAGAACCACCATAAAACAGTGCCCCCCACTCCCAACCCCCCGAGTTGTCACAGTAGGATACCATGGTCGATGGTATCGAAAGCTGCTGAGAGGTCTAATAGGACCAGGACAGAGGAGCAGCTCCTGTCCCGGGCCCGCCAGAGATCATCGACCAATGCGACCAATGCCGTCTCCGTGCTGTATCCGGGCCTGAAACCCGACTGAAACGGATCCAGGTAGGCAGTTTCATCCAGGGACTGGGGGAAGCTGACGTGCTAACGCACTCTCAACAACCTTCGCTACAAAGCGAAGGTTGGAGACCGGACGATAGTTGGCTAAAGAAGCTGGGTCCAGGGAAGGCTTCTTAAGGATGGGCCTCACCACAGCCTCCTTCAAGGTGGTGGGAAAGAACCCCTCTCTCAATGAAGCGTTGGTAATTGCCTGGAGCCAGCCTCGTGTCACCTCCCGGGCAGCCAAGACTAACCAAGAAGGACACGGGTCCAGCACTCAAGTGGCAGCACTGAGTCTCCCCATAATCCTGTCCATGCCCTTGGGGGGTCACAGGATCAAACTCATCCCAGATGGTCTCCATAAGATTCATCCCCATCGACTCGCCCGAATCTACCCAGTCAGAGTCTAAGCCTGTCCGGATCTGAGCAATTTTATCCTGCAGATACTGAACAAATTCGAGGTTCGAGGTTCATTTTATTTATATGCCGCCCTATTCCCAGCGGGACTCAGGGTGGCGCACAAACCGAAGGAGGGGAAGGGAAACACAAAAACTACGACAAAAAGTACAGGGCATTTAAAACAACCAACAGCCACACGATTCGAGAGGGGAAGGGAACTCATCAACCCCAGGCCTGCCGACACAGCCAGGTTTTAATGGCTTTTTGGAAGGCCTGGAGAGAGGTGAGGGTCCAAATCTCTGCGGGGAGCTCGTTCCAAAGGGCTGGAGCAGCCACAAGAAGGCCTTCCCCTGAGTAGTGGCCAGATGACATTGGCTAGTAGATGGGACCCGGAGGAGGCCTAATCTGTGTGATCTAATGGGTCTTTGGGAGGTAATTGGCAGCAGGCGGTCTCTCAAGTACCCAGGTCCAATATCATGAAGGGCTTTATAAGTAACGAGGTGCACCCACAATCGCTCGCGCAGCTGCATTCTGGACGAGCTGAAGTCTTCGAATGCTCTTCAAGGGCTGCCCCTTGTAGAGCAGATTGCAGTAGTCCAGTCTTGAGGTCACGAGGGCATGAGTGACTGTTGCGAGTGCCTCCTGGTTCAGGTAGGGACACAATTGGTGCACCAGGCGAACCTGGGCAAATGCCCCCCTGGTCACAGCCGACAAATGATGTTCTAAGGTCAGCTGTGGGTCCAAGAGGACTCCCAAATTGCGAACCCTGTATGAGGGGTGTAAAATTTCACCCCCCCAGCCTGAGTGATGGAGTACTAGTCAAATTTTTGGGAGGGAAACACAACAGCCACTCGGTCTTGTCTGGATTGAGCGCAAGCTTGTTAACCCCCATCCAGACCCTGACAGCCTCCAGGCACTGGCACATCACGTCAACCGCTTCACTGAGTTGGCACGGGGCGGACAGATACAACTGGGTATCGTCCGCGTACTGATGGTATTTTATCCCGTGCCGCCGAATGATCTCACCCAACGGCTTCATGTAGATGTTAAACAGGAGGGGGGACAGGACCGAACCCTGTGGGACCCCATATTTCAGGGGCCTAGGGGTCGACCTCTGCCCCCCGACCAACACCGACTGCAACAAACAGTACGCCACTCAGACAGGGTCTGCAACTTGGGAGTCCTCCTGGACCCACAGCTGACCTTTGAACACCACTTGTCAGCTGTGACCAGGGGGGCATTTGCCCAGGTTCACCTGGTGCACCAGTTGCGTCCCTACCTGAACCGGGAGGCTCTCACAACAGTCACTCGCACCCTTGTGACCTCCAGACTGGACTACTGCAACATGCTCTACATGGGGCAGCCCTTGAAGAGTATTCGGCAACTTCAGCTTGTCCAGAATGCAGCTGCGCCAGCGATTGTGGGTGCACCTCGGTTCACCCACGTAACACCTTTCCTCTGCGAGCTGCACTGGCTGCCTATTGGTCTCCGGATATGCTTCAAGGCGCTAGTCGTCACTTATAAAGCCCTTCATGGTATTGGACCTGGGTACTTGAGAGACCGCCTACTGCCAATTACCTCCACTAGACCAATTAGATCCCACAGACTAGGCCTCTTCCGAATTCCATCCGCCGGCCAGTGTCGACTGGCGACTACCCAGAGGAGAGCCTTCTCTGTGGCTGCTCCGACCCTCTGGAACGAACTCCCCGTGGAGATTCGTACCCTCACCACCCTCCAGGCCTTCCGCATAGCCCTTAAAACCTGGCTGTTCCGACAGGCCTGGGGCTAAAGATTCGCTGCCCCTATCTCGAATGGTATGACTGTTGTGCTTTTTAACTATGTATTGTTTTGTGTTCTTGTTAAACTGTTTGTATCCCCCCTTCCCTTTTTGAGTTGTGAGCCGCCCTGAGTCCCCTTAGGGAAAAGGGCGGCATACAAATGAAATAAAACTCTAAAAACTCTAAACACTTTCTCAACAACCTTCCTGACATAGGGGAGGTTGGACACTGGACGGTAGTTATTCAAAATGGCTGGATCCAGAGATGGCTTCTTCAGGAGGGGTCTCACCACCGCTGTCTTCAATGGCGGAGGAAAGAAGCCCTCCCGAAGGGAGGCATTCACCATCGCCTGAATCCAGCCCTGCGTCACCTCCTTGCTGTTCGCGACCAGCCAGGAGGGGCACGGGTCCAGTGCACACGTGGTGGCACTCACCGCTCCCATGGCGTTGTCCACTTCATCAGGAGTAACCAGTTGAAAGTCAGTCCAGAGATGTCGCTCAAGACCCTCCCCCTGTACCCCGGCTGGCTCTGCGCAATTGGAGTCCAGGTCCATCCGAAGCCGAGCAACTTTGTCCGCAAGGAACTGGACATACTCCTCCGCTCTACCTCGTAAGGGATTATCTGCAACCCTCCCATTCAGGAGGGAGCGGGTTACCCTAAACAAGGCAGCAGGGCGCGACTCAGCGGACGCAATCAGAGCGGCAATATAGGTGTTCTTAGCTGTCCGTATTGCTGAAAGGTATGCTCCAATGCAAGCTTTTAATAGTGCTCAGTCTGACTCGGATTTACTGGACCTCCAGCGGTGCTCTAGGCATCTCTTTTGGCGCTTCATCTCCAGGAGGTCCTTGGTAAACCAAGGAGCCCTCCTGGATCCATTGCCGCGGATCGGCCGTAAAGGCGCAATCCGGTGGAGAGCCTCAGACACTGCTGAGTTCCAAGCAGCAACTAAGGTCCCCACCGGACTGCGGGCGAGAGTATCAGGCACAACACCAAGCGCCGTCTGGAAACCCTGAGGATCCATAAGACGCCTGGGGTGGAACCACCTAATCAGCTCCTCCTCCCTACAGTGTGGGATTGGTCTCCGAAAGTCAAGCCTCAGTAGGAAGTGGTCCGACCATGACAGGGGCAAGATCTCGCTACCCCTCAAACCAAGATCACAACTCCACTGCTCCGAGAGAAATACAAGGTCGAGTGTGTGACCCGCTGAGTGAGTCGGGCCCTGGATTACTTGGGTCAAGCCCATGGCTGTCATGGAAGCCATGAACTCCTGCGCTCCATCAGAGTGTTCGCCAAGTGAAGGCATCGTTTGGATGGTCTGGGTAGTTCTCCAGCCCTACCCTGCAAGGGATCTTTCCCAGCTCCTTGTTTAAGCAAGGAGCAGGTCACCCTAAACAGGGCGGCTTGGCAGTTATCTGTGGACGCAATAAGAGTGGAAAAATGTTGTCATTTTGCCGCTTCTATTGCCACTAACTAGGATTTAATATGAATTCTTACTAGTGTTCGATCAGATTCGGACCAGCTGGCCCTCCAGCCACTCTAGGCGTCTTTTCCGGTGTTTCATCTCCCGGAGCTCCTCGGTATACCAGGGGGCTACCCAGGATCGACACCAGGTCAGAGGCTGCAAAGGCACAACACGATCCAAAGCCCCAGTGGCTGCCCTATCCCAGGATTCCACTAGGGCTTCGGTCGAGTTGTGAGCAAGGGATTCAGGAAAAGTCCCAAGCTCCATCAGGAACCTTTCAGGGTCCATCAGGTGCCTGGGCCGGAACCATCTAGTCGGTTCCGCCTCCCTGCAGTGAGTGGTAGCAGTATGGAAGTCAAGCCTGATGAGGAAATGATCCGACCATGACAAGGGTTGGATAGAAATATTCCCTAAATCTAGATCATTCATCCACTGCCCAGAGACAAAAATCAGGTCGAGCGTGCGTCCTCCATTATGGGTGGGGTCTTGAATTAACTGAGTTAGGTCCATAGCCGTCATGGAAGCCATGAACTGCCGAGCTGACTCAGATGTCTCGCCAGTGGAAGGCAGATTGAAATCCCCCAGGATCATAAGCCTGGGGAAATCAACTGCCAATCCAGCTAACACATCCAGCAGCTCTGGCAGGGCTGATGAAACATAGCAGGGAGACAGGTACGTAACAAAAAGGCCCACCTGAACTCCAAGGCCCCATTTCACAAAAAGGGACTCACACCCGCCTATCTGAGGCACAGTGACCTCCTGAGGTCTAAGACTTTCCCTAATAACCACCGCCACCCCCCCCCCCCCGCCCCTGCCCTGGGCTCTCAGCTGGTGAACTGCCCAGAAGCCTGGTAGGCATAATTCACTAAGGGGAACACCCCCCTCATGGCCCAACCATGTCTCCATAATGCACGCCAGGTCCACTCTACCCTCTTGTATGAGGTCGTAAATGAGGGGAGCCTTATTTACCACGGACCTGGCATTAAGCGACACCAGCCGGAGACCAGGGTCCTGTAATCCCGGGCACCCAGGGGTGTGAGAAGGGTGATGAGGGTCGGAATGCGTGATCGCTCTTAAACAGCGGACCTGTGTCCCCCCAACATAATTTGGCCCTCGGCCCCATCATATTTGCCTCTCCCACAAACAATGGAGATGGTGAACCCCCCCAATGGAATGGCTTAATGTCTCCCCCGGAATCCCAACCCTTCCCAGCACTCCCGACCCGCACCCATTAGTTAGCTCTGGCCTGTGCCCTGGCAGACTCGCCCCCAAGCCTGTCTGAGCAATCCGTATCAACCCCCCTCCCCTTAAAATTTGATTAAAACCCCCCTGTAAAAAACCCCTAAGGAGTCTCTTCTTCGCATGCCACCTCTCGGGATTCCAAAATCTGTCATCAAGGAAGCATCTTGATAGGCAAGAAGGCCATCCTCGGGTAAGGGGGATTTCCTGAAGAGAATAAAGTTCTGTCGCAGTATAGCATAGAGGAGAGTGTGGCATCAACCAAATGGGATGACATCACGGGGAGATGGAACGAGGAGATGACATGTCCATGGGGGGGGGAGGAGCCAACAGTGTTCAAGGGGGGGTAGCAGGAAACTGCTGCTGGGCACACCCATGGCAGCTGCAGAGATCCCAAGCCGGGTGACATGCCGCCGCTGCCACTGAGCATACCCACGCTGGCTTCAGAGACCCCAGGCTGGGCGTTCCGATAACCACACCCACGCCAGCTGTGTTCAAGGGGGGTAGTGGGGAAGCTGGTGCTAAGCCCATCCACGCCAGCTGCAGAGATCCCAAGCCGGGCATCCCTCCGCCGCCGGTGACCACACCCACATCGGCAGCCGCTGACGCTCTTCCTTCTCCTCTCACTGCCAGCCGCCCCCTTTCACTCATGATGTTCTGGCTATGAAGCAGCAAATCGCAGTTCAAGGGTATCCCCGAGGTCCCAGGAAGTTCTCATAGCTAGACCTGGAACCAACGATGGAATAAGGTACCCCTGCGAGCCCCCGAGAAGGATAATCATCTCCCTGAAGCTCTCCTCAAATACAACAGGACACCATCTTGGGCATGGTTATAAGTGAAGGACTACCTGTAAAGCAAAGATTCACTTTCGAACTTACAGTTTAAATTCTGAACTGCACAGAAAATAAATATCACTGATAGATTATGCATCAGAACTTTGAAGTTATTTTTAATACACATGAATTTAAGCATAGACTTTCTTAAAAATAAAGAAATTATAATTTAGTACCTTACAAATCTTAGTAAATAACTATCAATGCATTTCCTTGATTAATCTATCTAGGGTAAACTGTAAATTGATTTATTTAACTATACATATCTATATATGCATCTTATATGTTAAATTCCATGAACACCAATTCTATCTGTACCAAAAACTACAATAATTGAATCTACCTGACTTAATTTAGATTGCCATTTGAGTAACTGGTTAAGGAATAACAAAAGTAATATTTCAAAAGGATTGTGTCATAGAATGTCAGGAATTATTGTTTGTTGTCACTTCATATATTTTAAGATAACAATAGCAATAGCAGTTAGTATACCGCTTCATAGGGCTTTCAGCCCTCTCTAAGCGGTTTACAGAGTCAGCATATTGCCCCCACAGTCTGGGTCCTCATTTCACCCACCTCGGAAGGATGGAAGGCTGAGTCAACCTTGAGCCGGTGAGATTTGAACTGCTGAACTGCAGATAACAGTCATTTCAGTTCATTTCATTTATTGAATTTCTATGCCGCCCAATTCCGCAGGACTCCGGGCGGCTTATAGAAATGAAAAAAAAGATTAAAAAGAATTTTAAAAAGACAATGGGACACAACAAAGTTAAAAAGGAACACAACAAACACCCAATCAGGAGGGGGCTGGACCTCAATCAAGGGGTCAACAGCCCCAGGCCTGCCAGAAAAGCCAGGTTTTAATGGCTTTGCGAAAGGCCATGAGAGTGGGCAGGGCCCGGATCTCTGGGGCAGCTCATTCATAGGGCCGGAGCAGCAACAGAGAAGGACCTATTCCTAGGTGTCGCCAGCCGGCATTGTCCTGCTGAAGGCAACCGGAGAAGGCCCAATTTGTGTGATCTTATTGGTCTAAGGGAGGTATGTGGCAGAAGACAGTCTCATAGGTACCCGGGTCCTAGGCCATGTAGGGCTTTAAAGGTGATAACCAGCACCTTGAATCGTGCTCGGAGACCAATGGGCAGCCAGTATCGCTCGCGCAGCTGCATTCTGGACTAATTGCAGTCTCCGAACACTTTTCAGGGGCAGCCCCAAGTAGAGCACATTACAGTAATCCAGTCTTGAGATGACGAGGGCATGAGTGACTGTCTGAAGTGCCTCCTGGTCCAAATAGGGCTGCAATTGGTGCACCAGGCAAACCTGGGCAAAGGCCCCCCTGGTCACAGCTGACAGGTGGTGTTCCAAGGTCAGCTGCGGGTCCAGGAGGACCCCCAAATTGCGAACCCTCTCTGAGGGGGCAATTTTTCTTCCCCCAGGCTTAAGGACAGACTGGATGGACTGTCCTTAGGGGGCAACATCCACAGCCATTCGGTCTTGTCAGGATTGAGTGCGAGTTTGTTCACTCCCATCCAGACCCTAACACCTTCCAGGCACTGGCACATCAATTCCACTGCTTCACTGAGTTGGCACGGGGCGGACAGATACAACTGAGTATCGTCCGCATACTGGTGGTATTTAATCCTGTGCCGGCAGATGATCTCGCCCAGTGGCTTCATGTAGATGTTAAATAGGAGGGGGGACAAGACCGACCCCTGCGGCACCCCATAATTGAGGGGCCTACGAGTTGACCTTTGTCCTCCGACCAATACCGACTGCGACCTGTCAGAGAGGTAAGAGGAGAACCACTGTAAAACGGTTGCCTCCCACTCCCACCTCTTCCAGCCATCGCAGAAGGATACTATGGTCGATGGTATCGAAGGCCGCTGAGAGGTCAAGGAGCACAAGGACAGAGGAATGGCCTCTGTCCCTGGCCCGCCAGAGATCATCGGTCAGTGCGGCCAAAACGGTTTCGGTGGAGTAACCAGGCCTGAAACCAGACTGAAAAGGGTCTAGATAATCTGCTTCATCCAAGGTCCATCGGAGTTGGAGGGGCATCACCTTCTCAACAACCTTCCCTAAAAAGGGAGGTTGGAGACTGGACGATAGTTTTTAAAAATAGCTGGGTCCAGAGAAGGCTTCTTGAGGAGGGATCTTACCACTGCTTCCTTAAAAGGCCGTGGAAAGGATCCCTCCATCAAGGAGGCATTCATGATTCTCTGGAGCCAGCCTCGTGTTACCTCCCTGCTGGTCGAAACCAGCCAGGAGGGGCACATGATCGAGTAAACAGGTGGAGGCACTCATCGCTCCCATGGCCTTGTCCACTTCATCAGGAGTGACAAGCTGGAACTCATTCCAGAAAGTCTGAGCAAGACCCTCCCACGGATCTCTGCTGGTTCTGTCCAAATGGAGTCCAGGTCTGTCCGAATCTGAGCGATTTTGTCCGACAGAAACTGAGCAAACTCCTCAGCTTGACCCTGCAAAGTATCCCCCATTCCGTCCCATTCAGGAGGGAACGGGTTATCCTAAACAGGGCGGCTGGGCGAGATTCTGCGGATGCAATGAGAGCGGAAAAATACGACATTTTGCCACCCGTATCACCACGAGATAAGCCCTAATAAAGGCTCTTAGCAGTGTTCGGTCAGATTCAGAGTTACTAGCCCTCCAGTGTCGCTCTAGGTGTCTCTTTTGGCGCTTCATCTCCTCAGTAAACCAAGGAGCACTCTGGAATCAACTGCCGCGGAGAGGCTGCGAAGGCGCAATCCGATCCAGGGCCCCTTCAGTCAGCTGAAGTGGCCTGCAGTACCACTGCGCCACCTCGGCTCTATATATTCCAATATTTAACAGTATCGCTCCTTAAAAATAAACTGTTTCTTTACTTTTGGATTTTATGTTTTTTTAAAACATGTTTAAATTCTTTTTATATATATATATATTTCAAAACAAACACACACAAAGAATCCTGGTGTGTTCTAGCTAAACATCCATAATGTTTAGTAACAAACATTTCTAATCCTCGTTTCCAAATCACTGTTTACAATTTACATGCAGTTTCCTTATGTTTACACATACATACATACATACATACATACATTATTATCCCTCCTTTATTTGACTGTATCTTGTATCATAACATTCCCCCCCCCACCAATAATCAAAACTTATCTAATTTAACTTAGTTCTTTTTTATTAGCCTTTATATATAACCAAAAAGATTTCTAATCTTCCTTTCATGGGTACCATTCAATATTCATATCCAATTATTACTTATCATAACAATACATATGTATTAGTATTGGTATTATTGGTATTATTGGTATTATTGGTATTATTAGTATTAATTTATTTAACTATATCTATTATCACTAAATTTCACTAAGTTTAACTAGTTTTAAATTATACACTTCCATTTATCAACCTGTATTTTTACAGTAGCAAACAATCTGATGTCTTCTGCCCTTTGTGGTATCAGTCCTCTAATCATTCCCTTAAAACAAATTTGTATGGACTCTTCTTAGCAACTCATTGCTTATTAAGTCTCTCATGTAATTTCAATGTCCTTCTTCTTTTTCCTTAATCAGCTTATCTTTAATTGTCAGTAGTGTTATCAAGGATGTTGCTAAAATTTCTCTCTTTAAACCCATAAATTGTTTGTTTTTTCTTCTTCTGTATCTTGCCATCTGGGGTAGAGTTCCCTCCATTTAATTCCTCTTTCAGTATTCCACTCTTTCCATTTTCAGAAAAAAACAATAAAGATATACTTCAAAGGAACATTTGTGTGCTTTTCTTCTTATCACTCTCTGTAAACAAATAGTGAGATCTTGAAGTGCCAAGCCAGAATAATCAGTAAGAAAGATGAAAGTGTTTTGTTTCCAATACACAAACCTCCACCCTCCAAGTAGCAGTGTTTTTCTTTCCCTCTGTTGTTACAATTTTCTTTGTTTCCTTTGTATCTTTTTTATATTCCAAGTTAAAAAAAAGTCAAATTCTTGAATGAGTTAGAGAAGAAAAGGGGAAAAACACCCGCAGTAATGAAGGAGAATTTTAGTCCATAGATTACAAAGAATAATAATAAAGAAGAAAAATAGAAAAAGAAAACTTATTTCATCCATTATGCAATACCTGCATAAACTCTATCCATGCACATAGCAGTTAAAAAGAAAATCCACTGTCCAAAACCATTCAAAGCTTAATTCTGCCGCTTATTTCTTCTGTTCTCAAATTTAAATTAACTTTAAGTGTTTTATAGGCAGTCTCTTTTAAAATGATAAAAATTCCTCACCAGCTGGAAACACTTTCTCTTTTTGTATCCTTCTGTTTTGGAGCCGCCCCGACTTCATCAGCCTAATGGCTGGATTTTTTGTCACCGGCTTGAAGAACTTCTCTTGGACCGATCAGGGACTTTGCAATGTCCCTGAGATCAAGATGTATTCTTCCTGTTCACCATCTCTGTGGGATGGTTTAGGTCCGATTGGACCACCCAATGGCAAAAGTATCAGTTGTGGTCTCGGAGCATCGAGGCCGCATGACCGTATCGTCACGATGTTGGATCCTCCTCAAAACATGTTTAAATTCTGTTGCTGTTTATAAAATGAAAATTTTTACACCAGGAGCTACATCAATAAACTGTGGTACTGACTAGAAGCATGCTTGAACGCAGAAAGGAAACTGACATATTTAACAACATTAATGTTTGATTTATATCATATCTTTCAGGATGAACTTGGGGCCCAATCTAATATAATGCAAGCACAGAGCACTCAAAGGGAGTGCATGCATAGGGCTCCTCTTCAAAGTTGTATTTTCCGGAAGATGTTTGTATACAGACATAAAAACAATACTTCTGCTGGGTCTCAAATTCAACATTAAAATGTTTGTCTGTTTTTTATAATTCGAGACTGAGATAGATGAACAATAGATGGTATTACTATCTGTGGCATCCTAACTAGTGTTGCAGTTAATATTTTAGCATCTACATTAATGAAACATATCAGTCTATAGCTTGCATACTTAGTAGAGTGTTCTCTATTAATATTAGCATAACAGAAACCCCCCAAAATAACTGAACTACGGAAATAATGAATTATTTATTATAATCCTCTTTTCCATTGGAGCTAGTGGGGATTATTTATTTATTGGTATTTCAGCATAACATAAAAATAAAAAAACACTTCTGCTGGATCTGATAGTAAAATTTAATAGCCTTTTGTGACCAACCATGAAGAATGCCCTAGTGAAATACCCAGCCTTCTAGGGATATAGCCTCCTTCAATGCTTTGAGAAAGATGCATCACCACACCTATACATTTTGTGGCCTTTTGCAAAGTGTGATAAATATCAGTTGGCACTCAAAACATTATGAAGTTTCCAATGAGATTCATCATTTAAAAGGCATGTGAATAATTGGATATGTATATCTATTCTATGCAATTGCTTTTGAAAATTAGTAAAGACAGATAGGACCTATATTAGGTGTTCTCAACCTTCTTCAGAGTGCTTCACCATCAACAAAAAGTTTGAGGCCTATTGCATAATCTGGAATCAGCAATGTAGAATCAATAGATATCATGGCATAAATCACAACCAAAAGGTCCAAAATTGCTGAAATCTTGAAAAACAACAATTAAAATAGTGTTTAATGTGTAAAAAATAATATATATGTTAGATTGGGTAAAGAAAAGGCACACTCAGGCTTAGGCAATAACAGCTCTTGCAACAGAACAACTATGTACAATCCAGCGAAGGTTCAGTCTGACAGCAGCCCTTTTATAGGGAGCTGTCAGATCCTTCGACCAATCAGGATGGAATCTCTGTTCCCGCTGGAACAGAGGACCTTGGTGGAAACCATTGTAACTGATTCTGATATCTAACACCCCTCCCCTCTTAGATGGGATCAACCAACTTGTGACGTAGTCACACAGGTAGGCGGGCTTTCTGGTGGCTCGCGCAGACCTGCGCAGTTCAGTTGTTGAGTGTTCTTTGGTCATGTTGGACTGACCTGTTGGCTCTGTGGCTTCACCTGGTGGAAGCTCCTGAAACCTTTCCCAGGCCACGGCTGGAGCTTCTAGAGCCGGTTCCCTCAGAGCTCGCTGTGGGCCTGCAACATTAATAAATGAGTATCCCAGCACCATCAGGCTTGAGTTGTCTGTGGAAGGAGTGATTTCATGCTCATTTTGGATAGGGCTTTGGCTAACTCATGCAGGAGTTACCTCTGGTTGCCTAAGATTGGAGTTGGAGAGGCGGCCACGGAGTTGGTCAACGTGCCTTCTCCAATTCCGACCGTCCTCGAGTTTTGCTAGGTAAGAGCGAGATCTGGTGATGCCTATTACTGTGGCAGAATCCACAGAGTTCCCCTAGCATAGTTGTGGGCATAAACTGAATCCCCTATGCTAAAATTCCTTATTTTGCTTGTCGAATCGGGGGGGGGCACTGCGGCAGAGTAATTTGGGTGTAGCCGGCCTAAGTGGGACTTTAGCGGCAACCCATTAGAAGCCTGGAGGGGCTTCTCCCAGTGGTAGCACTTGGCGTGATGTGCTGAATGAGGAGGAATTGATCAACCGTGTTTGCCAATCTCTCGGGCCCATCCCAGATAGGGCCTCTTTTGCAGATCTCACCATTCTCTCCACCTGATCATTGGAGGCCGGATGGAATGGAGCGACCAGGGCATGTCTGATTCCCTGCACTGCTAAGTAGGTCTCGAACTGCATGGCCATAAATTGAGGCCCATTGTCAGAGACCAAGACATCGGGCAGGTCGTGAGTGGGAGAAAAGTCTCCATAGTGCCTTGATGACCGCTTCTGCCGTGGTAGAATGGTACTTCTAGCCATTTCAAGTAGGCGTCCACAACTACCATGAAAGTCTGGCCGTAAACTGGGCCAGCGAACTCTATGTGCACCCTAGACCATGGTGCTTGAAATTGCTCCTACTCCTTACTGGGCACCTCTGGGGAGCTGATCTGGACTCCTGGCATGGTGTTCCGGTAGCCACCCATTCTTCAATTTCCCTGTCCATGTTAGGCCACCACACATAACTCCAGGCCAAAGACTTCATCTCTGACAATTCCAGGATGCCCTATGTGCAAGCCTCTAATACTGCAATGCACAGTTTGGGTGGAACAATTACCCGGTCCCCCCATAGTAGACAACATTACAGACAGCTCATCACATTTGCAGTTAAAACATTTTAAATTCAGACCCAACAGGCCCCTTGGGTCACCCCTCCACACCAGGGATGTACAGTCAGGGGAGGCAGGGGATGCAGGGCCTCATCACTGTCATCAAGAAAAAAAAATGTAAAAGGAAAAAGGCTGAAGTAGTTGCTGCCAGAGTCACTGTGGAGACTCTGCTTAGTGCTTAACTGTGTAAAAAAGCCTCTACAGGGGCCTGCAGGAGAACAAGGTGTCTCCTTTAGTCTGACTTTATGATCACTCGAGCAGAGCTAAGCAAGGGTTAAAAGCCAAAAACTCCTTATGTAGATGAGGCACGTGGTTCTCTCGCCTCCTGTAGAGGGCATTTTTTAGAGGCTTTTTAGAGACTCTGGGATCAACTAGCTCAGTCTGACCTCAGAGCTCATGCCCTTTCTCCTTTTACATTTTTTTTTTCTTTTCATGATGACAGGCAAGAGCAGAGTTGAAATCCTCTCTGAAACAGCTGGAAAGGTGCGTGTGTGGGGAGGGGAGGAATTCAAAAAGTTTGATTGCATGCAGAGCCATGTTGCCTTTTCAAACACAGATACACATACACACACACACACAGATGGATAAAAGTGTATAAGCCCAGCTTCACTGATTACAAGTTTGAAAAGGCAACTGGCTCCACCTGCAATCAAAGGCTCAGATCGGAGGGCGCAGGGAAGGGAGGGTATGGCAGAGGAGCTGCTTTCAAGCCATTGGAAAATATATCCAATCCAACTTCTGTGTTTGTTTGAGAGAGAGTGAGAGAGAGAGGGATCCAACTTCTCTGTGTGCGTGTGTCTGTTTGAGAGAGGGGGGAGGGAGAGAGGAAGAAAGTGGGGGAGGGAGAAGAAAAAGAATGAAGGAATACTATTTTGCAAGGGGGGGAATGCTGTCGCTTTAAATCGGAACTGAGCATGCCTGGCTGTGGAATTCTGGGAGTTGAAGTCCACAAGTATAAAAAATTTGAAACCCTGTGTCAGTGCCCTCACCAGCTATAAACCTCACCACACGTCACTGCTCCACACCCTGTTCAAAACCTGTTTGAGAGTGGAGTCTTTTGCCGAATGGCAAGCAATGTCACTAGACAAGACAGGACCAGTCTCTAGGCAGTCAATGAGGTGGACTGGCATCTCGTGGGTAGGGTCTGCAAGCCGTTCAGGCAGTGGGCAACAACTCAAGATGTTGGCATGCCCCCAATGTGGAGTCAGGTCGATGGGCAAGGCGATTGGTATTGATTCTGGTCACTTCTAGACCCAGGACTTCAAACCAGTCAAGCCCCAGAAGGCTCTACAGGTCTCTGTTAACTACCGTCACTGGTAACTGGCCGCAGAATGACTTGAATCTCACCCGGAAGGTGCCCTGGCCCATGATGGGGACTTGGTTTCCCTGGTAGTCATGAAAGCGGATGTCAGGAATCCATAGATGCTGCTTTTTAAGGCTAGGATAGCCCGCTTGAGTGCTGCCCAAGGCATTATGGTCAAGGATGACCCAGTGTCAATCTTCATCTCGCATGAAGAGTCCTTGATGGGGACTGGACTTTCAGCTTATTTGGCTGCTTCATGCAGACTTGGCCTATGGAGGTGAGGTAGGTGACTCTGGTGTCCTTCCTATGTTGTTTTTTGCAACATTTTGGTATATAGTTAGGCTGCAGTTTTCATAGGCAGATGACTGCTCATTTCAATTTGGAATGAGGAGGAGAAAAGAAAGCAAGTTTAGAATGGGGCTAACTAACACTAAAAATAAACCATTTTTGTTGATTTGTTTATTATTTAAAACTAGCTGATGACCCAGTGTTGCCCAGATATTTATAGATTTTGAAGCATTTGTCTGACAGGGAACCATTGAGAAGGCCCCACCAGTTTTTGATTACAGGAAAGTGATATTTCTTCAACAACACACTTTTGTGGCTACTTTGTCCTGCCTTTGTTTGTAATCAGTCCATGTGATCTTTCTGCAGCAGCTAAGTAGTTTATCTACTGTTTCTTGCACTTCTATTCACAGGTGGCATTTGTCTCAGATGTCTCAACCAAAAACCATTTATCTTCATCTAGTGTTGACCAGTCTTGTTCTGCTGTTATTGCCAGTTCTTTCATTTCAGCTTCTTTTAATTCTTATCTATCTTCTTTAGTCAATAACAATAGCATTTAAACTTATTTACAACCCTCTCTAAGTGGTTTACAGAGTCTGCATATTGTCCCCAAACAATCCGGGTCCTCATTTTACCAACCTCAGAAAGATGGAAAATTCAGTCAACCTTGAACCTGGTGATATTCGAACTGCCAATTTGCTGTATTATAAATCAATATTTATCTGATTACCTCTATTATTTCTGATTCCAGATGTTGTTCTTTCAAGCACTGGTGGATTCTTTTCACATATCCTCTTCTCACTGAACTTGATTGTAATAACAGGTTATTATTTCTTTATAACCCATTGTTGAATGTTTGTAAACATCTTTTCTTTCAAAAGGCCATCAAGGCAGCTAAGCCAACTGTCTTCAGTTCTGTAGCCCATTTATCATCAGATGCTCCCAAAAATCCAATATCTAATGTGGTATTGTTAACCTGGGTGAACGAATAACGTGGGTAATAACCTGGATGATTTACATCTCACCATATAGTTTATAGGAAAGACACTTCATCTGGCTTCACTGATGAGACCTGTCCAATAGGGAGGAACCTCTGGCATAGTTATCATCTTCCTTAGAATACAGAAGTAGCAATAGCAATAGCAATAGCAGTTAGACTTATATACCGCTTCATAGGGCTTTCAGCCCTCTCTAAGCGGTTTACAGAATCAGCATATTGCCCCCAACAACAATCTGGGTCCTCGTTTTACCCACTTGGAAGGATGGAAGGCTGAGTCAACCCTGAGCCGGTGAGATTTGAACAGCCGAACTGCAGAACTGCAATCAGCTGAAGTAGCCTGCAGTGCTGCATTTAACCGCTGCGCCACCTTGGCTCTTAGTCCACAACCACATCAAGGTAGTGCCTCACTGGGGAATTATCATCATTACAATACTAAATAATTACAAAATGAAACATAATGAAATAATATTATTAAGCTTATCAAGATATAAAATACAAAGAAAATGAAAATAATGGAAAAGTGGGGGAGGGAAAAGAGTAGAGAAAGAAGATTAGGTTAATGGGGGAAAAGAAAGAAAAGCATTGACTTCAGACTCTTTTTAGTGCAGTAGAATAAAATACTAACATTACAGCCTCAATTTCTTACTTTTACATATTTAATATATACTAGTCATTTCTATAACAACAAACTTAACTAATCAGCAAAACCCAAAGTCAATTGTTCATTTTTTTTTCTCCATCTCATCTCAAGCACAAAATCCGGGAGTTGGATGTGTTATTTTCTTTGATTAAAACAGTTAATTTAGCCATGTCTGCTAGTTTCTTTATTTTTTCCAGCCATTCACCCACTGTGGGAAGTGAAGCATCTTTCATTTTTGTGCACAAAGCATTTTTGCTACTCTCAACATATAGAGCAGCAAAGTTCCAATTTTCCCCCACATTCTTCATTTATTAAGCCTAAAAGAAAAATCTTAGTTTGATTTTTATATTCCCTTTAAGATACTTAAAAGGAGTACAGCTGCCCAGTTCATTCTGGGTAACTCCAGGTGGCTTACAAGGATAAAATCCCAATACAAAAAAAAAATATAAAAAACAATAAGCTGCTGCCTTTCTTATGACAACAATAGTATGACATGGGCTTCATATCATTCTAAGGCAGGACATAAAGTGAGATTTGGACATAAGAGTGAAATGATATGGGGTTGGATTGGATCATCTCCTGGGGTCCCTTCTACCGTGCTATAAAGTGAAAGATGTTTTTCTAGTCTTGAAGCTTGAACGCAGGAAGTTTAAAATGTCAAACCACAGACTAGCTTTTTCACTTCCGAGTCAAAGCACAGAGCTAAAACCACATAAGTCAGAATGAAACTAGTGCTTCCTGCATGCTTCTCTGCCTAGCAATAAGGAGCCTAGCCAATAGAAAAGTTTTAGCATATTTCCGTGTTAACTGTTTTGAGGACATTATAAGAACATGCTTCTCCCTAAGAATCTTGTTCAGATGTTAAATGCTTGCCTTGACTAGCTTTCTCTGAACCTTTGGTGCCAAATAAAACTTTTCCTGATCCCAAAGTCTGAGTCCCTTAATTTTCTGCAACACTTATGGCGACTCCTGATGGGACTTGGAGCGATATTTCACTGAGGATGGCACGCACTGACCGGTGCCCAATTGAGGCCATCTTGTCCAACCTTCAGGTTCCACAGAGAGTTTCTCTGGAAGGAGGCAGACGACCCCCTGGGCTACTCAGTGGACACCAACCCATCCAAGAATTAGAACGGGATCAGGACAAGTCAATAAACAATGCTGGCCTGAGAAAGAAGACGCCTGCAGGCAAGTATTGTGGGAATTGTAGGCCCACTCGGTTGATAGTGGAAGAGGGGCTTGATCACCACCCTAGGTCCAGAAGCGTCCCTTCCTGATGAAACCGGCATATTATAATGAGACCCAAGAATTGTCCAGGTGTTAAGCCATTGCAGTTCCTGTTCGCAACAGTGAAACATCCGGCACCGCAGGTCAGTGGCAGTGTCTTAGAACATGGGTGGTGAAGGAAGCGTTCTTCGAATGCCTCTTCAATACATGTTACTCTATACAATTTGATCTTTATAAATATGCTAAGGATTGCTGGGAGATCTGAAGATAGATATAGAAAACTTTGGATCTTTAAAAATATGCCAGCACTTGCTGGGAGATCCAAATTAGAAAAGAGAACACACTGAACACCTCAGAGGAGAGGGGAAAAAAGAGTTGTATGGTGTGTAGTCCTGGATGGACAGGATACAACACTCTTAGAAAACCCCTGAGATATAGTCACTTACCAGGATGGGTAACAAGCCTCAAGGAGGAAAGAAAAGAAAAAGGAGAGTCTGAATGAAACATTTAGTTCCTGTGTTGTTTTAACTTGTATGCTTGTCTTTGTTGATGTGTTTAAGTGTTTTTTTTTTCTTTAAAAAGAGAGTCTCTGACATCGGTGACCTCCACCTGTGTATTTTTGACATGAAGTGGTTGACACTGAAGGGGTAGGAGACCCAAGGGGACAAAAGGTAGAATTAGATATTGGTCAGAAAAAAACAAATGGTCCCATTAGGTGGGGCCAGGAGGAAGGAAACCAAAAAGGTTCCCGAGGGGACAGATCAAGTGGACCACAAACCTGGTCCAAGGGAGCAGTTGAGACAGCAGTTGAGGGAAATTTTATTGCCAGGAGTTGAGGAGAGCTACATAAGGTGTGAGTATATGCTCCATTCTCAATGGCTGATTTGTATAATTGGAAAAATCAAATTCCTAATTATAGAGAAAATCCAAATGAGATGCATGTCCTTTTTGTGTCCATTTTCCGAACTCACCATTCTATTTGGGCAGCAGGGGTGAGATCCTGCCAGTTCTAACTTCTATAGGAGAGGTTCCACCAATCTACAGTGCCGTTTAGAACCAGTTCCAGCTCCCTCCCCCCCACCCGTCTGCACATCATCAAGATGAAGAGCGAGAGGAGGAATTCTGGGAGTTGAAGTCCACAAGTCTTAAAGCTGTCAAGTTTGAACACCCCTGGGTTTTTTTTTCTAAAGGTTTAGGGTGCAAGGG